>NC_136065.1:205441356-206190597 GCF_964261635.1 Lissotriton helveticus
GCACCAACCACAGTGGGAAAGAACTATAGAGCTACAATCCAAGAAATGTCAGTTTATGTTATTCTCTCTTCCGCATGGTAAGAGAGATTATGAATGTCAAACTACGAAATCGGAGAAAAATGCACGAGGCAACATCAAGCAAATAAAGACAAAGGAAACATCTAGGTACCCTTACTTTGGTGCATAGAGGCAAGTATCATAACACATCTGTACAGAGCATTGCCACTATTAGAGACTTCCTGACAGACGCTTTCAGTGTTTAGGAAAACTTAGAAGCACCACCTATCGTAGAGGTGCAAGCTTCAAGCTTTGCTTTTTAACTGCAGCCATGTGTATGTTTGGATTTTTAAGCCCATACATACAATGTTGAAAGCAAATCTAACATTTCCAGAATGTAATGTGCTTTTGGCCAGTAAGCCTCCAGTGGCTGAAAATGTAAAATCTGATAGATATGAGCGCACTTTACAGGTATTTCTCCCCTGAAAGAATGGTTTAACCCTTTCACTACCAGGGTTTCTATGCATTTAGATACATCTTATAACACATGTATATATAAATTGGTCAGTTCCTTCTGGATGTTGTCTAAGTAAGAAGTGTGACTGCGTTTCATTTTCCTAGACATCCTGTGAATTTTGTAGGGCCCATCTAGCCAACTGTATGAGAGTGCTACCCAGAGTATTTTTGCCGCCCACTCCCACATGCATGAACAGCCGGCCCTCTTCAGTCATATGGCCACTGATGTACGCTGTGACACACCCACTGGTGATGTGGGGAGGGGACAGCTATTTGGCATAAGCACAGTTTCCTAGTAAAGTTCTACTTTCGTTTCTTGGTTCGGTGTAAATCCATTCAGCGGTTCTAGCTGTAGGTGGCAGCAAAATTCCAACGATAGCTACAATGGAAAAGCAAATTTTTTACCCTCCTCCTTTTTCCCCTTACGGACCTACACCCACCAGACATTCACTGATTATGCTAAACCTGTATCAAATTCGGTGCAGTACTGTCCACAGGGAACCCATGTATAGGAACATGAATACATGCTATTCATTCAAAAGCGTTGTTGAAACATAACTACAAAGGTGCGACTGTCCCTGTGTGATATATGTTGACAGTCGTGGTGAGTGTAATATGCTATTTATTGCGATTGTACAGGCACATGCATCAAAGGATTTTGCGATCGCAAACGGTGAGAATCGCAAAAATCGGCCGTTTGCGATCACAAAATCTGCTTTTGGAATGCATGAAGGGTGAAGGCCCTCGCAATTTGAAAATTCGCGAATATTTGCGAATTCTCAAATTGCGATTGCATTTAAGGAATCGCATGTTGCAATTCCTTAAATGCAATGCATGAAACTTTTAAAAATTGCGATTTCGCAATTAGGGGGAGCAAAGTAGCATGAGGTTGAACCTCATGGTAATTTGCGAAAACTTTGAAAAATGCACTTTTGTGCATTTTCAAAGTTTCATGTTGTGCACACACATGCCCTTAGGGCCCTTAGGGCATGTGTGTGCACAACATATGTGCACAGATTGATTTCAGGGATGCAACAGGGTGTCCTTTGGACACCCTTGAAATCGCGTTCTAAATTTGCGATTCTCTAATTGCTAATCACAAATTGAGAATGTCTTCCCATTCATTCCTATGGGCCTCTAGGCCCATAGGAATTAATGGGGAGGTATTCCTTAATTGCGACTCGCAATTTGCGAGTCGCAATTAAGGAATATTAAGAAATCGCAATTTTTTCAGCGATTTCTTGATGCATTGCATTTTGCGATTCCTTAATCGCGATTCCTTATTTTTCGCAATTAAGGAATCGCAAAAAGCAATATTGATGCATGTGCCTGGTAGTTTTTGCAGAGGGGCCAAGACTCAGCAGAGGTGACGCCTCTAATGAATCCTGATGTACACACTCTCAGGAAAAGTAATAAATAGCATATCACTGTCTGTAGATCTGTCTTCATAGCTTATGCCTTGCTCTTTTTTTATTTGTAGAAAGTATAAACAAATGTACAGAAACAGACGACATGGGTTAAATTTACGAGCCAACATAAAATCTCATCATACCACAGGAGTGTGGTCTAATGATTTCTTTTCATCTATAAAGGGACTGTAATGTGGAATCTGAGAGGCAGTCATCCTTGATTTCAAAAGATGGTTAGGCCGTACTATGTAATAACATGGAAACTGACTTGTGCAAAGTCGTGATAAATATATGGATTTGAGTTAATATACAGAATTTGGATATGTGACAGTGACTAAAGGAGACGGTGGTCTGTGAGACATCAAATAGACAACAAGAGTGAAGGTCAAGTTGTCGGTGATGTCACTTAGAACTCAGAGGTGACAAACATCTGCATTTTATTCGCTTTATCCCCATCTATAATTGTATGCTATTTACGCTACCCAACATCGTCTGCCCTTGCTTTCAACTACTATGCAGGGACAGAGTAGTAAGGGGTGGGGGAGTCATGCATAACAGGGCCTCTCCTCCCTGTTCTAAATTTAAAAGCAATGATTGGCCTCCTGTCACTCATCTCCACAACCCTCTGCATTTACCCCCTCCAGCCCTAATTGAAAAAAAGACCTGGTTTCTGGCCACTCATCCACACCACCCTCTACAATCCCCTCCGCCCAGTGATCAAAAAGTAACACTTAGTCTCCTGCTGCTCACTCTCACTACTCCCTCTTCTACTCTGCCCTTACCCGCCCAAATATAGAAAATAATACAGAGTCTTCTGCCACCCACCACCATTTACGCCATCCTTTCCCCTCCCTGCTGGAGCTGTTGTCTCTGCTCTCCACGGAGCAGAGAGTTGGCACTAAGCTGACAGGTTCTGGGAGAGCAGTGTCAGCACAAATTTAAATTCCCTTTCAGTGCAGGTCTGTAGAGGTCCCTGGCTGAAAGGGAATGTGGTGGGTGGTGGTGGCAGAACACTGTCTGTGTTCTCCTGTGTCACTTGAGCCTCTTGAGACTCAGAAGAGGTGGGAGAAAGGCAGGTGAGCCCTCCAACCACCATTTGCCTCCTCACTGTTATCTCCACAAACCTGGCTGGGGCAAGGGAACATAGGCGAACTAAGTGCTTCCCATGAATTTCAATGTCCAAGGAGTTGACATATTCCCCCATCTAAGTTGCCAATCACGCAGAACTACCCCATTTCACATGGAGAGGTCTTTCTTCCCACAGAGACCCGCTTCTAGGCAGCGCGATCCCTATGTCCGCAAAGTTGCCTCGTTCCTCACAAAGTGTTTTACACCCTAACATTAGGCCCAGACAGTAAACTTCGCTCCTTTGCAGAGTTTTGCACATTCCGCGCTCCATGGAGCACGCAGAGTTCCGAGTTAAGTTGGTTAGCGCGAGTGAGGAAAATTCAACTCTAAACCACCTCCCAGCGATATTTGTCAACGTGGGCAGATGTAGGTGGTTGTAACTGCTCGCATTGGTAAACCTTCCGTTTGCATTGAGGAAGCTGCCGCTTGAGTAGAACATCTACTCCAGCGGCAGAAAAAAGAAGTGTCCTCTTGCGCTGCGCATGGTGCCGTTCGCGCTGATTTTCCACCCCGGGGCGAGCACCGGGTGCTAAAAATCAGCGTAAATGCATGACCTAACACACTCCGCTGCTTGCGGAACTCCAGATAGCGCAGTGGAGTTTTTCAGTCACTTCGAAGAGTTCCACGCAGCAGAACTCCGCTAACTACACCCAGCGTAACTCTGCAAACTCCACCCAGGACTACCTGGTATCACCTCCACACAGTGTTTCTAAGTTATCACTAGCATGAACAACCAAATTGAAATCCAGTTATTTACTGCTGTGACATATCAACAGTGGGTAATAAAATGAGTTACTCTCTTTTGTGATGCCACTAGGGGAAACACTTGCTTTCACTTTTGTTCCACTGCCTCACCTAGGTCACCAAACATCTGTGTGCAGAGGCGGAATGGTGGTTGGTAGGCTAACCCAACGTCTTCAGCCTCTTCTAGTTCTCTACGTGCCTATAGCAGGAGGGAGAACATGTGTGATGCTATGCCTGCACCAACTACCCTCTCCCCTGTCAGCGCAGGTCTCTGCAGACCCGCACTGGCAGGACAAAACAATCCAAATTGAGAAGCACCTCTCACAGAGCTGCTATAAGCGCAGTGCTGGGACTCTGCTCTCAATGTGATTTCAGAGAGCACAGCTTTAGGTAGGAAGGGGCTGGTGATAGTGGTGGGTGGTAGAAGGCTATGTATTTTTTATATTTAGATTGGGCTGGGGAGGGCAATTCTCATAAGTCTGTGGGGCGGTTGGCCGGAGGCCAGATGTTTATTTTCCAATCGGGTGGGGAGTAATATGTCAAGGATGTTGGGGGTAAGTGCAGGAAGGTAAGGGTTTATTTTTTAACATGTAGCTGGAAGGCCATGTACTCCCTTATTACTTTTCTGCTCCCACATTTATGTTAGAAGCAGGATCAGATGATGGGGGCCAAATACAACATAATTATAGATCTCTGTAATATGAGTAACAGGGATAATTGTCACCCAGCTTTCTAAATGACTACATGGACAACTCATGCTTCACTTCCATCTATTCGATGTCACCATAGAGCTCATCAGTGAAAGCGTCCCCAATTTTCCCAGATAGCCATAGTTCTAGATATATTCTTTATGGATTAATTGGAATTCATCACAATACAAAATAAAAATTACTACTCCAAAAGGCAATAGGAGAAAATGTGTGGGGAATCTTTATTACCGTTTCATCAGTTATTCCTCGGCTTTTGACAAGGTTAAACTCATCTGTTTGTAGAATAGACTGTCAATTTGGGGAACCTATATATCTTTGCTGTCTCAGATTATAGAATTCCAGTCAGGCATGTCACTGAGAGTTAAACGTGGTTGTGGGGTGGCATGCTTCCCTGGGACAAGACAATAGGTGCCCCCTGCCACACAGGGAGAAAAACACCTGCCACTGTGTAACCCTCAGAGAAAAAAAGATGCTGCCCATCACTGGAGAAGAGAAACAAACAACTGTTACTTCAGGGATCTTTGGAGAATCAACAACAGTCTTAATGGGAGATACACAAGGGAGAAGTTAATCTACAATAAGGGGTGAAGTGTGATGAGAGGTACACCTGGGTGTAGTATCACTGCTGCTAATAACCTTATTTCCTCAGTGGCAACTTCATAGGATTCACACCAGGAGTCAGGATGTCCATGAGCACGCAGACTGTGTGGTCGTCTTCTGGATCGTCTTCTGGTTGACATCTACACTCGGCTAAACCAGCATTTATTTACTCCCTTGTGGGTTAAGAAGCACTGATCAAGTGCCTGGCATATGCCAATAATTTGATTTAGTTGGATAATTATGCTACAGACAAATTCCTGGGGAGTACTCTGACCAAATCAAAAAATTATATTATTTTTAACAGAAAGGGATGCGTAAGTGACTTAGACTTGAAGGAGTTTGGTCACACAACTACCAGGTACATTTTCTTAGCAGCAGCGCCTGTGCGCAATAAAACTATGTATTCTGACAGTTGCTTATGTTCTAAAAAGGTTTAATATAGTGTATGGGGAGACAACCAATGTACCAATGTTACAGGCATTTGCTAGGAATCTGAACCACTACTTTTGTATGCTACACCTATAATATTCTGAACCAGAGTTAGCCAGTTGGACATTGTTGGGCACAATGTGATTACAAAACTTCTATAACTCAGGTTCTCCTCTCATCAGCAACTCATATGTCTAGAGCATGGTTAACATCAATGGACTATGAGTTACAAACTTTCTTTAATACTTGGTTCAATGTAGTAGCACAAATGACAGTTCATTGATTAACCTAATATGGACAGAAATACATGACAATGGGACATCTAATCAGAGGAGGGAATTCCAATATATAGCGGCCTGCAGAATACATATTAAATAAGAGATTAGAATGAGTTAAAGAAAGTAGTTATAACTCATTGAAAATGACTAATCATGAAAACAATTAAGAACATCTCTCTTTACCATGATCTGGTCAGGAATAGTAAACAGACCTACTCAGTCGATACTTTAAAATCGTACTCGCCATTTAGCCAGCCTAATCTAGCCTTTCATTTATCTCAGAGAGTGACTTTGGGATTCTTGCTATTTCACTTGACAGTTTATTGGATCTTGGTCTGGGATTGCCAAATCAATTAGAAGCTGTTGAGCTCCTGGTATATCTTTGTCCTATGATGTTTAATGCAAGGGAATCATTTTTAGAACCACTATGGAGAGAGAATGTAGTTTGGAGGATACAAGCTGTAGTTAAATCCCGCTCTCTGTGCTCGGTTAGCTCATTTTGTCCCAGATTAGTGAAAATTATCCAAATGACAATCACGTCTTAATTAAGTTAAGTCTCAGGGGTCCGAGCTAAAGCACTTAGTCAACTTAGAACAGTTGCTGCCCAAAGTAGAGACTGTGGGCACTTAGCCGGGAACATAAGTGAGTGGTAGTGATCTTGTTGTGGAACTGTTGTGTTGTGGATAGAATGTCTGGGGAGTAGACCGATTGTGGTGACATGTGAGATGTGTGTTGTTTGAAGATTGTGGAAGTTGAATAGCAGGTGCCAGAAGGGTCACACTTCTTCACCTGTGTTGATCCATGGTACCTTTATTTTATCCGCCAATAAACTGTGTATCTACTTTCCATTGACTCAGCATCCTGGTTTCCCAACACTGGCAGCAAGGATGAGAAGCCTGGATCTGGGAGCAATGAGGATTCCTTCAAGAGCCCAGTGTTTTGTAGTTGACTATGTAGATTAGTGGCCTCCAGTTTACAGATAACCTTGCTGCTGTCTGAAGGAGTGAGCAGTGACTTTCTGGAACACTCTTCATGCCGGAGTCAGCTTTTCTGTTTCCTAAATGTCAGAAATAGGAGATGCTGTCTGAGGAATGCATAGTGTTCCACTGTAAGGTCCGCCCTCTTGCTTCTGATATATGCCCTTCTGGACGTCATCACACAATGTGTCACATGAACGCAATGCAGATCTTCGCCAACAAGGGTTCTTTGCATTTCACCTGATTATTTAGGGTGTTGCTCGCAGGTCTGCCTCCGACGTACAGCAGCGGTGGCTTCACATGATGTTTTCAGAGTCTTGCGCGCGGATCTGTCCCTGGTGCACAACTTCATACATTTGCTTGTCACATGATCGCTGTTGCTGAGTGCATTAATTACCTCATACTCAACGGCAAGGTAATAATTTTAACCGTTCCGGCTGGGCAGGAATGTGTGAAAAATTCATCCCATCCAGTGACTGTAAGGTATCCTTTTGAATTGTACTTTAACCCAGGATAACCCATTCATTTAATCATTTTTCTAGGGACAACCTTCTCATAATGCAGAAGGGTGACTATCTTCCTGCCATTTTTCTTACTTCTGGGAACTATGAAACATTGCTACCCCATTGTGACCACCTGACAGATGATGGTGACTACTTTTCTTGTGTTAGTTTGTTCTGTTTGATTTCAGAATGTTTTTAATTCTTTTTTCCTTCAGCTTATTGTTGCCATTATGTCAAGTAACTTAGGGTCCCTTTTCTTTTCCAGATCCCAGCGGACCCACAAACTAAATGGGGGTGTAGCCTGAAATTCTTTGGCATTTCTGAAAGTCTTGAAGATGAAGATTGCTCCCCCGAAAACAAACTGTATTTTGGGGGGTTAGACAGTTTAAACTGCCTCCTGCTCTAATTACTACTGCCAATTTAAATAAATGTGTTCACAATGCCAAAGAATTAACAGCGGGAGATACGATCAATACTGTTGAGGAGGGGGAGGAGCCAAGACGACATCCAGTCTCGCCAGCCCTATTACCCCCCCTTCCCCCTCTTCCTCGGCATAAGACAACCTCCTTTAATGGCGGTCTTATCAATGCCAGATCTTTAGCTCGACATGGACAAGACATCCATGATCTTATTATAACAGCCAATCTTGATGCCTTGTTCATTACTGAATCTTGGCTGCACGAGGCCTCAAATCCCGACCTTGCCACCGCTCTCCCCCCTGATTATACCATCTTCAGGCGAGACAGACCCGTCGGTCGGGGAGGCGGGTTGGCCATCATTGTAAAAAATGCACTCAAGTGCCACACATTTGATCTGGCTTCCCTCAAGGACTGTGAATCCCTGGGATTTGTCATCCAATCTAGTCCCTCCTCCGCCTTTTCTGGAGCACTCGTCTACCGCCCCCCCAGAAATGCCACCACTTTCCTGGATTCCCTTGACGAAACTCTGGCAGCCTTCCTTACCCATTACCCTACCTTCACTCTTTTTGGAGACTTTAATCTTCATTTGGAATCCGATACTGATCCCCACGCTCTTAATTTCCGCCACTCTCTTGAGATTTTTGGTCTCTCCCAATTAGTTTCCCTCCCTACCCACTGTGCCGGACACACCCTGGACGGCATTTGCACCAACTTGACCTCCCTAGTTGCTTCCACCCCCGTGCCACAAATTTGGACAGACCACTGTCTCATTCCCTTCTCCATCAATAACAAAACTTTGCCCCCCTTTCCTATCAAACTCCCTCACACTCCCTTCCCTATTAATTGGAAAAAGGTAGCTGAGTACATCAAACTCAACCCTCAACCAGGGGTACCTCCCCCGTTCATCACGGGTGACGTGTCTCTGGACTCCACAAATTTCCACCAGTGGATTGAGAGAGTAATCTCTGCCAATGCAAAACCCGTTAACCAAAAACCCGGTCGTGGAAAAAAGAAACCCAATGCCCCCTGGTATACTCCGGCCCTCGCTGACTGCCACCTTAAGTGTAGGCTTTTGGAGAGAGAATGGAGAAAAACCTACGATCCAATGTCTAGATCTATTTACATTCTCCAGAGAAAGCAATATCTCTCATCTATAAAAAAAGCAAAAAAGGCATTCTTCACTCAAGCAATAGACTCTGCTAAACAGAAACAACAAACAATCTTCAACATCGTGAAATCTTTTACCCACCCCAAAGCACTGGCACTTGAAATCCCCCCCTCGCAAGCCCTCTGTGATCAAATTGCTGATTTCTTTGAGGAGAAAATTAATAATATCCACAAGGACTTCCCCCCGGTACCTATTCCCACACAAGAGCCTGACACAACTATTCCTTCATTAAACAAATTTAAAGCAGTTTCCCTAATGCAAACGCATAAAGCCATATTAGCCTGTAAATCAGGTGCACCCACGGATTCCTGCCCCCCAGTCATCTTGCACCACCTTGTTGAGGCCGTCAACCCTCTAATTAATGCAATTGTGAACGAATCCCTCGACTCTGGTATTGTTCCTTCTGAGTGGAAGAAGGCCACAGTCAAGCCCCTCATGAAAAAGCAAAATAAATCCCCCACTGACCTGTCTAATATGCGCCCAATCTCACTCCTCCCTGCGCTAGGCAAAATCACTGAGCAACTAGTCCATGACGAACTAAAGAATTTTGTGGAAAATCATCGTATTTTGCACCCACAGCAATCCGGCTTTCGCTCCGGCCATTCCACAGAGACCGCTTTGATTGAGTTGTCAGACACCATCAAGTTCCTGCAGGATGAGGGCAGGCAGGCCGTTCTCATCCTGCTCGACCTAACCGCGGCCTTCGACACCATCTCACATGGCGTTCTAATTAAAAGGATGCGTGAGATTGGTGTCTCGGGCTCCGCACTTACCTGGATAACCTCATTCCTGTCCAATCGCTCTCAAACGGTCTCCTTGGGCACCTTTCTTTCTGATGAACGCTCCATCATTTCGGGGGTACCCCAGGGTTCCATTCTGAGCCCCCTCTTTTTCAATGTATATATGGCCCCCCTCCTCACGTTGATCGAGTCACATGGGATTCTCGTGACATCCTACGCTGACGACACTCAGCTTGTCGTCACCATCGATAAAAAACTTCCGGATGCCACTATCAGATTCCAAAACTGTCTGTCAGAAGTCTTTTCTTGGCTAAATTTGCATCATTTAAAATGTAACAGCGCCAAAACAGAAATAATTCCCCTAGGTAAAGGCACATTCTTTTCCCCCAAAGACTGGTGGCCTCATAACTCCGAAGCACCGCCTAGCGCGGTTGCTTCAGCCCGCAACTTGGGTGTTCAATTTGACGCTTCCCTCAGCTTCGATGAACATGTGCGCATTACCGCTGGTCGCTGTTTCAGCCTGATCAGGCAATTAAAGAAATTTTTCAATTTTCTGCCTATCACAGCCAGGAAATCAGTAGCGGTTGCGCTTATCCTCTCCCGGCTGGATTATTGTAACGGCCTCCTAGCCGGCATCAAGAAGTCCTCTTTGAAAAAGCTGCAGAGTGTCCAACATGCAGCAGCCAGGCTTGTTTTGAAACTCCCCCGTAGGTCCTCAGCCTCTGCAGCCCTCAACACCCTTCATTGGCTGCCCCTCCATAAGAGAATCTTATTCAAGCTCCTTGTCACTGTATTTAAGGCAAACAGGGGCTTGGGCCCATCTTACCTGTCCAAGCGCTTCCAGCACTATATTCCTATCCGCTGCTTGAGGTCATCTGGCGCCAACTTCATTTCGGAACCTCGCATAAAACTTAAATCCAAGGGAGGAAAGACCTTCTCCTTTCTGGCGGCCAAGGCATGGAACCGTCTCCCCCCCAACCTTAGGCACGCACCCTCAGAGAGCCTCTTCAGGAAATATCTGAAAACCTGGATTTATTCTCAGTCTGATTCCTCAGTCCTCGCAGCTATTTGATCCATGCACCCCTAGACGCCCTTCTGTGTGCTCAGCGCCAAGATGCTCCCTCCGGAGCGAAAGTTAGCGCTCTACAAATGACAATAAATATCAAATATCAAATATCAAATATCCAAAATGGCAGCGTAGAAACCCGGCTCCGCCATTCGCCCTCTCCCTCCCTGGCATCCTGCAACTGCTCCTGTGTCCATACCATACCCTCACGCGTCTGAAGTGGCGCGGTGCCCGGTCGTGCAACTCCGGGCTTGCTATCTCCTCGGATGACCGAGAAACACCGTCGCGAAGATCCAGGCCTGTGAGGGCTGTGAGCCGGGACCTCGAGTTGTGAAGTGGCTGGGGTTGAGTTGAACAACAGCGGCCGCGGTCGAGTGGTGATGACCGGTGGCCCCTCCTCTCCCCCCCCGGGGATCGCGACTCGAGTGATTTTGCTGGCTGACGCTACTGGAGTGCGGTGCAAGTGCTCGATCCCTCGCTGCACACATCTGGCCGCTTTTCTCCACGCCCAAGATTCCGAGTCCAGACGATAATTGTACTGCCCGCATTGATCTTCTGCTGTGGGATCCCCGGAGTAACCTGACATTCGGTGAGAAAATCCACCGGCGGCGGCTGATATTGGGTTGTGGGCCACCCCAGGTATGGCGGGGTTGAGGTTGGTGCTGCTACATTTTTGTTGAGTCTCAATAACTCCACCCCGACCCCAACACAGACTACCTGGTGATACTGTATTCCGGCTGCCTGATACTATGTTTGTCGATTCGCCTGGAGAGTCCCCGGGGGCCAGAAATATTGTAGCCGACGAAGTTGCCGACGGGGCGTACACACTGGGGGATATCCTTTTGGCTCTCCGGGATCTTCATTCCTCCCTGGATTGTATGCTGTTGCCCCTCCACGATTCGCTACTTTCAATTGTTCCCAATATTGGGCTTGGGGGCACGGGCGATAATGTGGAGGATCGATCACTCGTCGAGGCTCGGTTGTTTATTACCTCGGACCCCCCTGGGCACGTAGGGTTGTTATTCGAGGACAGTGAGCCCACCGACCGGATTTGCGTTACCGACACTCACGTTGGGTCTCTGACAGATGTGCTAGCAACCGAGGGACATGGCCGCACCCTTTCACTATTGGACTGGGTTGTTCCTGAGAAGAGGTCTTGGTCGCTGGAGTTGCCTGCCTGTGGACTCGCTGGACTAGATTGTTTGCCTCTTTTTCCTCGGACTGGCCAGGGGTGAACACCGAATAATTGTTTTTTGGACCTGTTGACTCTGGTGATGACGCAAGACTTTGCTTATTATTGTGGTGGTGGGGGTGGGTGATGGACATACGATGATAGTTGCCTCCTTTTTCGGGGAGCCTCCATTTTCTCTTGGGATGCGGAGGGGTGGGGGGAGGTGTGGTCGGGGTCGGGTGCAAGGGTCCTCCTCCCCATTTTCTTTTGTAACTGGGGTTTCTTGGGTGGGACGACAGGCATGCCTATAGGGGGGGGGTTGGCCGTAGCCTTCTGCTGGTATGCGGGGTGGGGGTTGGGGGATGGGGTTTGTTTTCTTTCTCTTTTGTTCTATGGCCCTTATTCTTTCTTGATTTTTGCTCTTTCTTCTCTTTTTTCTCACTTCTTCTTGCATGGGGGGATCTGGTCTTGTTCTTTTCTGGGGCTGGGATTTTAGTGGGTATAGTACATTCCATTATAATGTTCCTTTACCACGTGGGTAGACATCGAGCCTGGCGTGTATTGATTGTATGCTGATACCTTCTGAGTAGCACGTTTTGGTGGCGACCTTGCTTTCCTGTTAGTATTGTCAGCGACTATCCCGCTCCGCGAATGGCTCTAACCGTATCCTGTGTAATTGCATGCTCAGATCCTTCTTCCCTATTATAAAATGGAACCCTCTTCTATCCTGATATTGAATGCACGCGCTTCTAGACTAATTCAATTTTATTGCTTTAGTGTGGCCCCAGACCGGGAGACGCGGAACTGTGTTATTTTGCTATGTAATGGTTTTGATCTATCTCGGCCGGCCTGAAGGTTGTAGGCCCACATCTGTATTGTCTGAAGTGCTATGTCTGAGGTTTTCCAAATAAAATTATATATAAAAAAAAAAATACTGTTGAGGAGCACTATAATTTTTATTCTAGGAAACAAGAATTGAGGGAAAGCATTGAAGGCTGTGTTGCAGATACGGCAAATAAGAAAAATATAAACTATAATCAAATAGCAAAAGAAAAATAGAGAGACGTTGGGCTAGTTTTGTGTCGGCGGGATGGGCGGAAATAGTAACTAGGTGGCCTGAGTGGTGGTTGAATGGTTAGATTTTTATTGAAATAGTTCCAGTGGTAATGGTAGTCTTCTAGCTATCAGTGGTAGGGATGGTCAGGTGGTTATGTTCTTGGGGAGTCTCCTGGCTTCTTTTCCCTCTTCTCCTGGGATCATCGTGGCTCGAGGTCTGGATGTTGCCATCCTGGAGTTTTTCCAAAAGAAGAAAAGAGAGGTCAGCAGACTGCACTATGTCCAATAGAGTTACCGTCTCCACACCCAAAGTGAAAATTAAGTGACAAAAAGGAATAAGGGTAAAGTGGAAACCCTCTTCCTCTGACAGGATACAACAAAAGAAATAGGCTCTCCTATTCCTGGCATAGGATCGGTCTAGGTTATGGGATATATTCTCCTCTTTTCACTCTAGCCTTCACAAGCCCCCTAAAGCCAGTGTAAAAACAAAGATGCCGCTACGAGTCTCCAAAAATAGGGAGAGATGCAAGGGTTGGAATTTCTAAGGCTAATACCCCAAGTCTGCCGATGCAGCAACACGGGGCTCATACCACTCGTCAGGTCAAAATCACGGAGAAATAGAAGGCAGCATGCACATTCGTAAGAGGGTGCAATAATCAAGGAAAGGGTTGTGCTTGGGCTAAATTGGAATGTGCTAACTCCCTTTCACCCCCTTCCCTTTTGTGCCACTCACCGCGTTTGCCACAACTCTCCTGGGTTGCGGCGGCTTTCCAGCATCCCCTGGGTGCGTCCACCAGTTTTCAGACCAGTTTTCCACATCATCCCCGCTGTCTTCGCCTCTCTTTGCTGTTTCCTTGATCTTCTTGTCTCCAGACGGCTCCTGTTCAACCCGTTGATCCGTCATGCTCATGTGGGGCTCAGCGTCTTCTGGGTTCCTCCTCCAGTCCGCCTTTCCTTCCTGCGTCACCTCCCTTAAGGCCGTTTGCCCGGCCTTTTCCGGTTTGTTCCTCTGCACCCATTTGTTGGGCTCACCCTCCTCCGTCGCTGTTTCCTGTAGAGAGGAGGGAGGTGTTGCGGTTAACTCTTCAAGTCCCTCAATCGTGTCCAGACCGATGGGAGCGGAAAAGGGTGAGTTCTGGTTCTCATTCCGTACTACCCTCTCACATCCTGGTCTTATCCTCAGTGCTGAAGTTGAACTTTCTAAGAGTATAAAGAATTCTGAGAAGTTTATCAAAATGAATAAATAGCAGTTGAATAATTATTTCAATGCCATAGTTAAAAAGCTTAATTCAGACAAGTCTCCTTTAATGCAACTCACAAGCAGCCGCACTACATCACAAAGGATTAAAGTTCTAGAATATAGATAAAGCAGGATAAAGGGTATAACCAGGAAACAGTCTGCCTCTTTTAAAACAATCGCAGCAGGAAAGGAAAATCAGCAAAGGGTGAGATCCAACTTGAACTTGCGAATGAATTCAGAAGGGAAGCAGCGAAGCGAGGAACCTTGATAGGAAACAGGATCTGTTCATTAAATGGAATTATCTGAAAAGTAGAGAAAACAAGATAAGAAACTATTTAGGGAAGTAAACCCTAAAAAGAAACAAGCCTAGAGAAAAAATTCACATATAGCATTGATGATAACAAACTTATCACTAATCAACAAAAAGCATTGATGGTAACGAAATTATCGGTAAGTAACAAATTGAAACTAGAGTCAAAGGGAGGAGAGGGTGGGATAATGTCAGCCTCCGTGTCTTTAATAAAATCCAGATTCTCTGGTCATATTAATAGGAGAATCGCAATTTCATTACAAGACCGGAGGCTACATTATGCATGTTGGTAGCCCCGAAGGACAACATCGGACATGTGCTCGATAGGCTTGCAATAATGACGAGCAAAGGTGTTAGCATTTGACCAGTCTGCAGCTTTAAGGATATTGTTCAACTTACCACCAGACCAAAAAGACTTACTGGCCATAGCTCCCCTAATAGAATGGGCTTAAAATTTAGAGAGGTCAATCCCTGCTAGACTCATAGTTGACTTAACCCATCTAGCAATAGAGCAATAAGAAACAGGTTTAAAAGGCTTAACAAAGGAAACCAGGAGTTGATTAGCATCGCTGGGGCGAAGCTCACTCATCCTAGAGTCATACTCTTTCATACAGCTCACCACACAAAGCTTAGGGAAAAGGTCAAAACGAGGGTAAAAGATAAAATCTGACATGGTTTTAGTCCTCCTTAAGATCTCAAACTTGACACCAAACATATCATAACATCTATTTGAAATATCTAAACTTTTAATGTCAGAGACTCTTCTGCAAGAGATTAAACATAAGAGGGTAGCAAGTTTGAGGGAGAGAAATTTCCTGTTAAGGGAAGAGTTATCAGGCCAAGAGGAAAAAAGGTCTAGAATAGCTTTAACATCCCAAAGAGTTTGGTACTTAGGTCTAGGGGGTCTCCTTACTGTAATACTCTTCAGGACCCTACAAATGATAGCATTCCGATTTACCATTGATGGGTGAATGACCGGCAGAAATTGCGGATCTAAAACAATTAATAGAACAATAGGAAAGACCTCTGTCAAATTGTTCCACAAGAAAGTTTACAATATTGGCGACAGGAGTCTCAACGGGATCCAGGCTCCTTTCCAAGCACCAACAAAACCATTTTCTCCAAATACTGTTGTACCTAAGGTGCGTTCCTGGGCCCAGGATTCCCCGAGGAGAGAGAGAGCTGAAGACGAAAGTCCAGACAATTCGTTAGATTGCCTGACACTTTCCAGGCAAGAAGGTTCAAATTCCCTGAGAGGATCAGATGATGATCTTCCCCGTCTGCGTTAGAAACCAGACCTCTGGTTGCAGGGATTAGGAAGGGAATGTCGCATGCGAGTTCCAGGACTGTCAGGAAACAGGCTTGGGACGGCCAAAAGGGAGTTATTAAGATCAGAAAACATTCCTCCGTCCTGACCTTCTGAAGGACCCTCTGAATCATGGCGAAGGGAGGGAAGGCATAACCGAGGAGGTGAGACCAGGGTTGTAGAAAAGCGTTCGCAGCAAGAGCGCCCGGGTCTGGCATCCAGCTGAAGTAATTCGGTAATTGGAATGTCAGTCTGCTGGCAAACAAGTCCACGTCTAGGGGACCCCAAAATTGAAAGAGGGCGTTGAATACGTTTACATTGAGTTTCCAGTCGGTGAAGTCTAAGAGGAACCTTGAGTTCCAATCCGCACATAAATTGGATTTTCCCGGGAGGGATTCGGCTTTCAGGGAGATCTTGTGTTCTAGACCGAACATCCAAAGTTTTTTGGCTAGATTGAAAAGGTCTGCAGATCTCGTCCCACCGAGGCGATTGATATAAGCGACAGCAGAAATGTTGTCCATCTTCAGAACAACGGACCTCCCCTGAAGGGAGTTTTTGAAGCTCATAAGAGCATATAAACCGGCAGTGAGCTCCAGGAAGTTTATATGATGTGTGGATTCCGCTAGGGTCCAGACCCCGCCGGTGTTTTGGTTGAGGAGACGAGCACCCCAATCGTGGAGACTCGCATCGGACTCCAGAATGAAATCCGGGGTTGAACGGAAGATAGCTTTGCCATTCCAGGGATCTAAGTTCTCTAGCCACCAATAGAGCTCCGACCTGTCGTCCGCGTCCAGGGTCACAAGGTCTCCATACCAAAGACCTGAATTGAGGGCTTTTCTCTGTAAATGGTGCATAATGTCAGCCTCCATGTCTTTAATGAAATCCAGATTCTCTGGTCATGTTAATAGGAGAATCGCAATTCAGACAAGTCTAGGAAAGGATGTGAGGCTAACAGCGGTGCTGGAAGAGGACACCTGTGGCTGTGATTACAAATCATTTAAACTATGGGCAAGGAAGAAATTGGTGCTTACTGATATAGATCCAGAGAGTTACAGTGGATCTATATTCTAGGATATTTCTGGGTGGATATGAATTTTAAAGGGCACAGGACCAGGGGGAACATATATGTGGTAGATAAAGTTTATTTCATTCTTGGATGGCCGTACCAGGGACAAATGCCGACTAAACTCAACCTCATGGCTAATCCTCCAGTTTACGTGTTAGATGCAACGAGTAATGATGCAGATGAAGTAAGGAAGGAGAAGCATCTAGGAAAGAATGACTAGGGTAGGACCCAACAAGAGCAGTACAGTGAGGTTTTTCTTTTACAAGATTAGGAAAACACAAGGGTTTTCAACATCATATTAATTCCAAGGTGACGTTAGGCATCATGTAAGGAACATTTCCTTGTCTTACAGAAAGACGCTAAAGGAGACTTCCCGTGATTTTTGCTTTAAGGACAAAATGAAACCTATAGAATCATCCCTGTGGGTAACCAAGTTGTGATCTTGATTAAAATGTTGGAGGAGCTATACTTATGTTTTGACATCCGCAGGTCAAATATGGAATTTAGATCAATCGGTCTACTTCAAAGTTTGCACAAAATGAGCTCAATACTGATTAGTGCACCTGTCTTTTCCACACTGGCTCTTGCTAGTGGAAATCATCAAGTCATTTTGGAGGAGGGATTTTGCTGCATTGGTGACACCAGAGGCCATGTACCAATACAAAAGCATGTCTTTTGGTTTTCTAGTGCTACATCGGTCTTTCACAGGACTTTGAAGAAGATCTTGGATGGTGTAGTCTCCAGCCTGAACTACAATCATGCATTTGGAAGTGACCAAGAACAGCACAGTGTATGGTTGGAGCAGGTCCTCCACGCATTCAAGTGTTTAAGCATTGTCAAAAATAATTTAAGTCTACAACATAAATGTGGGTTAAGTTGCAACAGGTCACTCCATTTCTAAGTATGGGCTCAACCCTTACAACTGTAATGTAAAGGTAATCGTGGCAGCTCCCAATTCTGTGACTAAGGAACAAGTGATGTCTTTTCTAGGACTCATGGAGTTCTATGCAAACTTTGTGAAGAACTACTCAACCAAAGTTTAACTCTTGCGGTCTAGTCTTAAAAAGAATGTCAAATTTGATGTGGAAAGAAAGACTGAAAGAGGCGTTTAATTTGATATATTGTAAATGCTTTGGGGAAGATTGCATTATTTCAGTGGTTACTGGCAATTGTGGAATACGTGCAGTGTTACAGCACTGTGATGGCCGTGATGAATGAATTGTGGCGTATGGTTCTAGGGCCTTAAGTGACCCTGAGAGAAATTTCTCAGTCACCTAGAAGGATTTCCTAGCATGCTCCTGAGCCGGAGATCACTTTAGGGTTTTTCTCGAAGGGACCGAATTCATGATTAGCACATAATAAAAACTATTTGTGAACATGCTTTCTCCAGGTGGGATAGAGTCCATCCTGCCAGGTTAGCCACAATAGTGGCCAAAATTCAGGGATTCCAATTTAAAAAAGTGCTTGCAGCTGGGAAAAGTAACCAAGAGGCAGAATATATGTCTCGCCTATTCTTAGCTGCTCAGAATATTTGTCGAGATGAAGATGACCATGAGGTTGTTTTTAGCATCCAGAATATGGAGGCAATATAGGGGTCCGTATCTGGAAAATGTTTTCCTGTGAGTGTTTGGTCGTAATCGATGATGAATGACCCACTACTTGACAAAGTAAAAAGATATGTCATATCTGGCGGAATGGAAATTATAGTGGGAATTAAAATTGTTTACCAATCAAGGAGATTTAGCCTTGTTAATGTAATAATCATAGCAGGTGATAAAAGTAGTCCCTTCCTTTGGGTTAAGTAGAGACATCATCCACTGGAAAATGAAGGATATTTTTGAATGTTCTTCACTATAGGAAGGTGTTTGTGGCCAGACATTGATGAAATAGTGGACACGTTTGTGAAGCACTTTAAAGTTTGTGCCAATGGATTTCCCTGAGGAACTGTGGCTTAAACTGTGTATAAACATTACTGGGCCTTTCTATGACCCAATCGAAAAATAAGTTTTTGCACACCTAGAATATTTTTCTAAGTGGTCAAAATTAAAGGTCAATGAAAACTTTACTTCTCTTGTGGTCACCAGTTTGTTAGAGGGCGTCTTTAGCAGATAAGTGTTGTCAACATTATTCCAAGTTAACAAGTGTAATTTATTGAGTATCTTAGGGAGTGAGATATTTCTCACAAAAGAATTGCAAATTATCATCCTAACACCAATTGGCAAGTTGAACATTTCAACCGGATAGTTAAGGAAGCCAGAGAGCTAGCGATAAACAGAGAAATTTGTTGGAGAAAAACTCTCCAAGCTATCTTCTTTCCTGTAGAACCACTCTTAATTCTGTAATGGGGTATTTTCATTTTGTATTTCTGAGAGGCTATAAAGCTAGTTCTTCCTTAGCATCTTCATGACTGAGAATGAAGATTGGTGTCTTGGTAGAGCCCACTATGTCAAAAGAGACCATGTAGGAAGAAGTTATAAAAAGACTAAACGAGTATAAGATGAAAGGAAGCAGCACTTGATTCTCAGCAGGAGGAGGCTTCTGGAAGAATTTTACATGGAGTATGTGTGGTTCCTGTCAAATGACCAGGTTATCGTGAGAAGCTGAATGTGAGGTGATCTGAGCTAGTCAAGTTTTGAATGGGGATGTGAGGGCAAATGGTTGGGTAGCATGGAATTTGACCGGTTGTGTGAACGGTAATGTGGTGAAGAAAGTTGTTGTGAAGATTTCCAGTGATCCCTTGTTTGGACAGCCTTTGAGAAAAAAATGATAGGAGTCTGGAGTGTGACAGTGGTGCAGTCTCCATTCATGAGATTGTTGTTTTCAGGGATTTTCCTGCTACAGATGATGAAATTGGATCACTGACATAATATCGACGTCACAAAAATCGAGATACAAAAATATCGAGTCAAAAATATCGAGAGACAAAATATCGACTCCCTATCTTCAAACAGGTAAGTACCAAAATATCGACTCCAAAATATCGACTTACAAAAATATAGACTGTCAAAATATCGATTTTTTTAAATGTCTTAAAATTAAGTTAAAACTAATATAGTAATAAATATATTTAATATAAACTTAGAAATAATTATTAAAAAATGTAATTTTAATAAATAATTTATATAATTCAAAAAATTATATCACCAAAAATAATACATATATATATATATATATATATATATATATATATATATAAAAACATATTATTAAATAAACATATATAACATTTTTAGCGTAGCATAGAAAATGGTTAAAAATTATTGTTACAACTATAGTGAGTTCAACATTAGCAAAAGTGTTGGATAGCGTAGAGGTAAAATTTACTATTCCCACTCCAGTAGGTGCAACAGTAGAGAAAGCGCTGGATAGCGTAGGGGTTAAAATTACTATTCCCACTCCAGGGATGTATGACGTTACAACGCATACTTTTACAACGCCTACCATTACAACAAAACTTTTACAACGCAAAAACTTTTACAACGCATACATTTACAACGCAAGATTTTACAACGCATATACCTTTACAACGCATACCATTACAACGTAAGTATTGGTAAGTATATAATAATTTTTTGAATATAAATTAATTAAAAACAGTATATTATAATTTAATTTTATTTGATTTTATTTAATTAATTTAATTTAAATGTAATTTTACTTTATTTTTACAAAGTACCCCTGTACCCCAAAAACCCAAAACTGACCCTGAACCCTAAAAATACCCCTTTACCCAAAAACTGAAAACTGACCCTGAACCCTAAAAATACCTGAAAACTGACCCTGAACCCTAAAAATACCCCTTTACCCCAAAAAACTGAAAACTGACCCTGAACCCTAAAAATACCCCTTTACCCAAAAACTGAAAACTGACCCTGAACCCTAAAAATACCCCTTTACCCAAAAACTGAAAACTGACCCTGAACCCTAAAAATACCCCTTTACCCCAAAAACTGAAAACTGACCCTGAACCCTAAAAATACCCCTTTACCCCAAAAACTGAAATCTGACCCTGAACCCTAAAAATACCCCTTTACCCAAAAACTGAAAACTGACCCTGAACCCTAAAAATACCCCTTTACCCCAGAAACTGAAAACTGACCCTGAAGTGGAGAAGTGTGGCTCACTGGTTAGAGGAGGCAGACCCGGACGCTGAGATCAAACCCGGGACCAGGGTTCAATTCCCGACACGGCAGGGTCTTGAGCCCAAAAATGTCCACGGACTTGGTAATTCTCGCTTCGGTGCCTACTCGAATCACAGGTTCACACTCTGCAACTCTGGGCAATAGCTTGCTTAATCTCCACTACGGCCCCCCGCGGCGGGATGCCTGGCTTTCACCTTGGGGATACCCAGTAGGGGCTATCTCACAGGGAAAAACCAGGACGGGTTCCCAATGCAAAGCGCTTTGAGACCTGGCGGTGATATTGCGCTATATAAAAACCCATCCATCCATCCAACCCTAAAAATACCCCTTTACCCAAAAACTGAAAACTGACCCTGAACCCTAAAAATACCCCTTTACCCAAAAACCCAAACATATAACATTTTAAAAATAATTATATACTTACCAATACTTACGTTGTAATGGTATGCGTTGTTAAGGTATCTGCGTTGTAAAAACATGCTTTGTAAATGTATGCGTTGTAAACGTTTTTGCGTTGTAAAAGTTTTGTTGTAATGGTAGTGCATAGTAAAAGTTGCATTGTAAACGTTGCATACCCACTCCAGTGGGTGCAACAGTAGGGAAAGTGTTGGATAGCGTGGGGGTATAAATTACTATTCCCACTCCAGTGAGTGCAACAGTAGGGAAAGTAAATACTTCATATATAAATATAATTAAGAGAAATATTAATACCAATTACAATTAATTACCAATTATATTTAAATTAATTACCAATTAATATTTAATTAACAATTAATTAAAAATAAATACCAATAAATGAAATAACATATTAAATTAATTATAATTAAATTACTTCCCACCCTATTCCCCTATAAAGCCACAACCCGCTACAGAAAATAAATTACTAAAAATAAATTTTTTATCAAATAATCAATTAAAATTAATTACCAATTATAATTTAATTAATTACCAATTCATATTTAGTTAACAATTAATTAAAAATAAATACCAATAAATGAAATAACATATTAAATTAATTATAATTAAATTACTTCCCACCCTATTCCCCTATAAACCCACAACCCGCTACAGAAAATAAATTACTAAAAATAACATATGTATCAATTAATCAATTAAAATGAATTACCAATTATAATTTAATTAATTACCAAGTAATATTTAATTAACAATTAATTAAAAATAAATACCAATAAATTAAATAACATATTAAATTAATTATATTTAACTTACTTCCCACCCTATTCCCCTATAAACCCACAACCCGCTACAGAAAATAAATTACTAAAATAACATATTTATCAATTAATCAATTAAAATTAATTGCCAATTATATTTTAATTATTTACCAATTAATTTTTAATTAACAATTTATTAAAAATAAATACCAATAAATTAAATAACATAGTAAATTAATTATAATTAAATTACTTCCCACCCTATTCCCCTATAAACCCACAACCCGCTACAGAATTATATTACACAAAAATTAAAAAATATTAACTTACCTTATTTTCTATATTTTTGTTGTCTATATTCTATCTAGTCGATATTATGTCATTCTATATTTTTGACTTCGATATTTTGGCTACTCTAGTCGATATTTTTGTAGTCTATATTATGTCTAGTCGATATTATGTCTAGTCGATATTAAAAACTCGATATTATGTCTAGTCGAAATTAAAAACTCGATATTATGTCTGTTCACCGATGAAATTAGGCAATGTTCTAGGACTATGCCCAGAAAGCATAGATATTTTGTGCTGCAGTGACATCAGTGGTGTGTGTCTCTCATTGGTTTATGTGGACTTGTTATGTTCTTTCATTTGTAATGGGGAATGTGTGTGTTTGCGTATAGTAGTGCTTTTGGTGAGGAACATCTGTGCAGTGGATGGAATGTTTGGGGAGGAGAATGCTTGTGAGGAAATGGGTGTTCTTTCAATGAAGAATCAAGAATAGATGTTGCCAGGATGGCCACACGTTCTCCTCTGTTGCTCCAAGTTACTTTATCTTATCTGTCAATAAACCTGGTTTCTACTTACCACTGGCACAGCATCCTGGTTTCCCAACAACCAGGATGAGTAAAGACTGTACTATTGACATCTTTCTTTTCTTTAACGATTGGTCCCACTGGCTTGCTGAGAAGGCTGTGTGCCCTGAATACCAGTCATTTGTATTAGCTTCTATTGTTAAGGGCTGGATACATGAACACATTCACTGGCATACACAGGGGAATTATTGGGTTATCTGACTGCCATTTAACTGGCATTGTACTAGGCAAGTAAGGGACTTTTGTTATGATGAAGTTACTTTTCGAAGTGCCACTCTTATGAATGTTAGCTATAGGCAGTTGGTTTATTAATTTGTGATTGGGTAGCCATGATTAACACATTTATATTTTTGTAAAGATATGGCAGAGTAAAGTACCATTATATTGAGTTGAATTTAGAAATAATTAATGGTGCATTTGTTTCGTAAATTGATCTTTTTAACTGTAATCTCTGTTAATGTTTATGACTAATCCAAACAATAGATATGTACTGACTATTTACAGCTACAAACACGAATACATATCCCAAAGAATTTAAATGAAAACATAATTACATAAGTGCAGTCCATCTTTCAGATACACCTATTTTTTCTACATATCAAGTCTTGTATTTCACTCTATTTTTAGAATGAAAGCCCTGCTAATCAGGCTCTGACTATGTAAGTTAAACAAGGACAACTCTATATGTCCGTAGGGGTTACGGTTGTTATACAAAACAAAACAGTTGTCCCCTGGGACTCATTGAAATTATGACCTCATGCGATGCTCAAAAGGAATATGACAAATCCTACAACATTTATGATATAAATAATTGTTAGACCTGACACCTTTTGGCGTGGTTCTTCCCCCATCTTTTTGCCTCTGACTCATGTGTTTTGATGCTGTGCTGGATTTCGTTTTTGCTGATTTAGATGTTTTGGACACTCTGCCACTGCTGATCAGTGTCAGAGTGTAAGTGCTCCTTCTGTAAATTGTGATATTGATTGAGTATACCTAATTGGCATATTTGTATCACCACGAAGTCCCTAGTAGAGGGCACTGTGTGTGCCAGGGCTGGTGATGACAAATGCTGCTAGTGGGCCTGCAGCGCAGATTGCGCCACCCACATGAGTAGCTTTAAAATGGTGACTCAGGCCTGCCAGCGCAGAGCCTGTGTGCAGTCAGTGACTGCCATGTCAGCCTGGCCAGTGTCCCCACTGGCTAGGCCTAATCCTTCCCTGTCTGTGCACATCAGTCACCCCTATGGAAGGCTCAAGGTACCCCCCTGGGCAGGGTGCAGTGTATGGATAAGGTAGAGCATGTGCTAGTGCAGGTACTATGCTCTGGTAGTGGGCTACAGCCATTTTGTGTGCTCACTGCTGTAAGGCTATCTTGCTCCATAGAGTAACATGGAGGGGGGCTGGGCCCATGTGATACCAGCCTATCTCCCCATAGGAACAAGATGGGACATAAGTGAAAGATATCCCTGGACTCAGAATTTAATGACACATCTTTTAGTGAAGGGTGTTTTTAAATCCTGGGTTGGAGAATAGCCCTTTTAAAAAGTGGCTGTTCTCTTGTCTAAACCTTTCTGTGTGCCTGGGTTTGTGGAATGTTTGCCTGGTCTGGATGTGACAGGAAGGGGCTGCAGAGCCCCAGAGGAGAGGGTCGGAGCCATCCCGGGGGATGAAAGGGCACATCTGCCTGCCTGGGAGGAGGGAGGAAGGAATGCCAGATAAGTGCTGGGCTGTGCCTGCCTACCTCCCCCACATTAGCTCTCTCCTGGTGGTCAACTGACCCCACTGGCCCTGAAGCTGACAGGAAGAAGAAAGCCAGAGACACCTCAGTGCTCCGCAACCCCCAGAACTGGTTTAGACTGGACCCAGGGCCTCCATGCACAAAGAACTTCAAAGACATTGGGGGGTATAAGGAAAGGACCCCTGTCTGCAGAGAATTAGATTCTGAAATTCTGCAAGCAAGAAGGAACCCTCGCTGGAAGGAGGACAGCTAGAGAACTGAAGGAAGACTGCCTTGCTGTGTGCTCTAAGGGCTGACTTGTTCTGCTGTCCACCTGGAAGCTAAGGAGAAGAAAGGGACTTTGCTGTGTGCTGTGACCCTGCCTACTTGAACTAAAAAGACTTTGCTGTGTGCTGTGTCTGCAACCCGAATCTCCAAGGGCCTGAGAAGAGCTGGCTCCCTGTCTGCAACCCAGGAACATAAAGGTTGCCCAAGGACCACAAGAATCTGCTGTGTCCCCTGAAGCTGCTGTGGGCTGAAGAGATCGTGAAGCCCTGCTGTTTGCCTGACCGTCGACCCTCTGTTTGGCTGGAGGGTGCTGCGCTGTGCATTGTCTGCCCAACCGGCTGCTGTGCCGTGCTGTGAGGTCGCCGTGTTCATCGACACGTGTTAGGTGCAGACTGAAGGTTTGTGAGCCTTCCCCGAGCAGAGCGCACTAAAACAACCTGTGTGCAGCTTCACCACCGCGACCCGGGGTCAGTAAACCCCCGACGAAGGGCCCCGTACCTTGCTGGTACCAACGCGACCGAAAACGAGCCCGCTGCTCTCCGATTGGCCGAGAGAGCCGGGCCCCCTCACCAAACGCCGCGACGGGATTGGCCCGTGCGGCGCAGCGTCATCACTGTTGCCGTGTGGTGATTGGCTAGGGCGAGGAGCGTCATCGCAGGCTTGACCCGGGAGCCGCACTGCCATAGGCTGACTCCCGGGTGCTGTGGAGGCTCGCCCGTTCTGCCGCGTCTGGATTGGCCCGCTCGACTGGAGGAGCCGAGAATTCACCGCGATCACCGCCGGGCCCGGGGAAGACTGACCTGACCTCGCCGAGGGACCTGAAAGAGTGCTCCAGCCCCCGGCCTGCCGTCTCTGCTCCCCGCTGCTCCCTGGAGAACCGAGAGCGGGCGGTGGAGCGTCCTGAGACCAGCCGGGCTGGAGCGCTAGTGAGCGCTCGCCACGAGGTGCGCCTGGAAGGGAATCCCCCCTCCCAACAGCATTGCGGTGAGACGCGCTAGAAGCGCGAAGGGTCCCTGACGCTAGGGGCCGGGTCCCGTTTACGTTATACAACATTGGCATGATTCTTGGCTCATTTTTGAGGAGCGTTTCTAGCATAAAACATTGGCATGGTCCTTGGTTCGTTTTGAGAGCGAAGTGCATATAAATCAGTGGCCATATTCTTTTAAGTGCTGATTTGAGAGACTAGAGACTATTTTTATTTTTATGCTGAGAAGTGCCTATTTACAAGACCTACTAAGAATTAAGTGCAACCTTTGAGCTAAAAATGCTATGTGTTTTAAAGAAGTGATTATCATGCGACTGCTTCATTTACATGCTGAAACTAGATAAAGTTATATTTTATATATACTTACCTGTGTGGTCTCAGTTTGTGGTGGATTGGGAATTATTGTTGTGTTAAGTGCAAATGTTATCCACATTGCCTCCGAGTTTAGCCTAGACTGCTCGCGCCATGCTACCTAGAGGGTGAGCAGGGGTTATCTCAGAGGGTTATTCCGTCGCCCTGACCGGAGCTAGGGGTCCCTACTTGGGCCAAGGTACTTACCTTTGCCAACCAGAGACCCCCGGTTCTAACAATAATCAATTTAAAAATATGTGAATCTCATGGTTCTTCTCTCTGGGTTTCAGATTCTATAATACATCAGATACAAATAAGGTTCAATATGTACAGTAAAAAAGTGTAGATGACCCAGTGCTCATTAAAAGGGAACACCTTGGATGTGTCCTCACAGCTTAAAAGTGGCAGCGGGGATTCCGTGAAACGCAGCAGCATGAAGAAACCGGCACCGTCAATCAACAAAGGAGTAACAGCAGGAAACTACAAAGACCAGTAGGCTCTGAGAGACTGTCAGCCTCCCTAGGCATCCACTAGAGGGCCAGACTCTTCAAAAACAATCAGCCCACCTGTTAATGCTGTTACATCCCACAACGCCGGAGCACCCTCGTCCTTTGAGAAAGGTCTAGTAGAGACCGAAATGCATCAGAAGGTGCTTTTTGCTGCAACAGTGCTAATAAAAGCCTTTTAAATCACGGAAAGGTGCGTCTCAAATTTCTCTATGAGAGAGAGACTGTGTTGATATATATATATATAAAAACATATATATATATATATATATATACATACATACACACACACACACACACACAGGTTTATGAAGACAATGTACAGATCCCAAGGCTGTTATATTACATTTGTATACTGTATAGAATTATACAGGTAATTGCCAATAAGAATCATTCTTTTAACGGCCCTGGGAGGAAATGCTGATCTTTTGACTCAAAGATTTATTATGACTCATCAGGACCTAGTCTATACTCCCACATCATCCAAAGCTTATCATCGTGACCACCTCCAATCTGAGAAATCAACCTTAAATGAGAAGACATAAACAGGAATATATCCCATAGGCATAGGATAAAGCCTAGTTCCTCAAAACAATTGTGTTTGAAAATATAGTAAAACTCTGCACTATCAGACCCATTCAGTACAATAATATCAGTAGAGGAAGTGCCAAATACACAATTGTAAAAAAAAAAAATTCCCCCTTTCACTCACAAAAACAAACTGACAGCAACATCTTATGGCCCTGATAAGGTGTTGGTGACTATCGCTGATTTTTAAAATGTTATAATCAATCACAGGAATCAATTTATTTAAAACTTTGGAGAATGAAAACAAAAGAAGACTGTGTTGGTTTAATTACCGTGTACCCAATCTTGCCCGTTGGAATTTAAATAGAGCCGGTGTCGCTTCTGGCCCTAAGTTTCACTCTAGCGAGGCATTGATTTTCACAGGCCTCAAAAACAACCACAATCAACACAGACATAAGTCAAGCTTTTTAAAGTGTATAATAGTGAAGATCTTGTTTCTTAAGCTATTTTATTGAGGGTTATGGGATCCAAAGTAAATAATATCTACCATGACAAAAAATTGTCTTAAATACAAGGGATTCCTAAATCTCAATGACAATAATATGCGATTTCACTTGTTTCACAGACTATAACCCACAGCAATCTAGGAAGCCATGGAGCAAAGAAAGAAAACAGTTCACACACCTGTGCACCATTTCACATCTAATTTGGAGATTACACATATCACATCAGAAAATGGCCCAACACAAGTACAAATACAATGATGTTCTGAATGTAGAAAACAAATAACAGTGCTTAGCACATATAGAATAATATAAATGCGTGTGTGTGTTTTGGTAGAAGAAATAAATAAATGCACTCCTTTTAAAATATAATTTTCATGTTGTGGATAGTAAGGAAAAGCCAACTATACATTCATTTTAATTCAACTAGTAGTCAGGTCGAGCGAGCAACGTAAAATCGACCAATGTGTTGCATATTAACCGGTAAATGCTGAATTTTAGCTCCACAAATGACTTCTAATTGCACATGCAGACGTCTCAGAAATGAAATCTCTAATAAAATATATGTGCAGAAATAAAACTCAAGAATTTTGATAACAGTGGGCATGGAGAAACTAATCTGATTAGTTAATGCTGCGAGTTCTGCTTCGATGTATCTTACCTGCAATTGCTGTCAGCAGTAATCTTTCCTAGGGTGAGGTCTCAGTCTCACGCTGGACACACCGAAACAATCCCCGGAATTTCAATCTGTTCTCACTGTGATGGACCACCCTAGGTAATAACAATCACAGATCCAGGGGTTCCGGTTGTCTAAAACATGGCTCTTCTATGACAAATCTCAGACGGGAAAAGTGATGCAGAAAATGTGAAGAATGCAGCTTTCGGCATAGCCAAAGACCAGCTACAAATGAGCTCCTCTCAGGTTTGCTCTCAGGATGAAACTATAAATCAGCAGGCAGCCACCCAGTATGGTTAAGTCTTCAGAGAGAGTTCTGCTGTTTCTGCCTTCAGCCTGTGTTGATTTTTCAATACAGAATATTTCGTGTGTGTGTGCCAGAGTTCTCTGTGCTCCGTTACTTATATGAGTTACCACTTCTTCTGCATAAACAGACCCTTCAATTGATTAGACTATCAGCCACTTAGTTTGTGCCCACCCCTGAATTGTGTCTAGGTCACACACTGGATGCTACAACTATTTAAAAATTATTATTGACCTATTTCATTTCAAAGCACCACCTCCATTACTACCCATTACCAAAATATTTAACGATTTTCAATGGGGCTTCTACAGGGCCCTTCATCTTGTCCTATTTCACCTCCCCAGTTATTAGCTTATTTTGAACATTTCCATATTTTACAGTACCTGTTGATTTTACTTTTGAGGATCTAATTTCGAAATATTCGTGACTACCTAACTTTCACATCACTACCACTCACAGAATGGGCGACATTGATTCCTTGGGATCTAAACAATATCTGTGATGAAACACCAGGAATGTACACCCACATATATTGGATTCCTTTAATGATTTTTAATAGTTTTATAGAATATATTTAAAAAGATATATGTTTCAGGGGCCCACCATTTGCTCTCTGCCTCCCAGAGTACATGAATTCTGCCTCTGCCTTCCAGTTAGGGATGAGGCTCTCTGCCTCTTGAGAGAAGGGAGAACTCACCTTGAGATGAGGGCCCTTTTGACTTTGCCTCCCAAGAATTTAAAATGAAAAGCCTGAAGCGTGAAGAAACATCACGGAGAGCCGGGGATATGGTGGATTTGAAGTTCTTCCCGTATGGTCAGTTCAGTTTCTGTAAAATGTGGGAGAGGTGATCTTCCCAATTTAGCCCAGAGATGGTCATCCTTTCTTTATGCGAGGGAATCCAGTTCCAGGCTTGGGGTTCGTACTCGCTCTTCTCTGAGTAGGTAATTAAAATTGGTTGTGAGTGTTACCTACACTGTATTATGTTGCTTACTCACTGAAGAACCTGTATTGCCCCTGTAAGTCCTTTGATGGCTGAAGTGTCCTCAATTTAGTCTCCACCCTGCTGTGCTTTCAGACAGGGCTGTTTTAACAGCATTATAGGCCCCTGGGGAAAATCAATGCACTGGGCCCGGCCTACACAACCACTCACAGGAATAAAAATGTTTAACGGAAAATTAGTGTTAAATCCTGCTCTGCATGAGGCCCCTATGCTCTTGGGCCCCCGGGCAACTGCCCAGCGTACCTATGCGTTAAGACTGCAATGCTTTCAGACACCCACCAGAATTGAACTCAACCTCATTCATATTTTCATTGAAATGCTTTCCGTTTTATTCCGTTGAATTGTTTTATCAATACGCAATACGCAGTGCAAGGGAAAACAGTTAGGGGATGGTTTAGCAGTCCCTAGCAATGCCAAGAGCAGGGGGCAGAGGTGGTAACACCCCAGTGTCCAGGGCATTCAGGAAACACTGGTTTCCATAAGTATGTTGTAGGGGAAGTGGTGCTCCAGCCTTTGGACTTTTCGATTGCCTTTCTCTACCTCCGGGCAGGTACTGCCTCCATTAGAAAAAGGATGCGTGGAGCAGAGTACATTAATTACTAAAATGATGCAATATGAAATATATTAGAGATAAGCCATTTAGCTATTTATTTATTTATACGTTTTATATAGTGCTAGCTAGACCCGAAGTTTCAGAGCGCTTTACAGAATTGAGAGCAAGGCAATAATAAAGTCACTCAGTATATGACGCGCAACAATCTTAGGTTCAAGTACAAACAACAATATATACACATAAAAAATATTAGGCAATGCGGGTGGCATACAATATGTACACTGAACAGAAGTTCGCCCTGAGTGCATTTACTGATTGTAGACAAGTCGCATATTTTGAGTCTAGTGAGAGAACGTCCTGCCCCTGATGTGAGATACATTAGCTAGTTATTCTCATTTAACACCAGTTGCCTTCTTTTTGTAGCCTTTTATTGCAGACCAGTGATTCACCCTTTGGCTAGCAGGCCTGGGCCATTTCCAGTGAAATAAAACCAATTGCAATAACAAATATTCGTTGCAAAATCTGAAAAGTTCAAAATGCCCTCATTTTTGCTGGGGGTGAGGGGGGGCGGGGGAGGGCACGCACACTTATTTTTGAGGACCAGCACTTCTTTTTTTGTATCAGATATTAAGGGAAAGGGAAAATCACACAGATCATTAAGACGGAGAAAGAAGATGGTAAAACTATCAAAAACAGAAAGCAGGAACCTGAAAGAGTGAGAAAAAGGGGCAGTGACTGTCTCGGAGTGGATTAAAGACTACTGGCCTTGGTATTCAGCACGCCAATGCTTAATTGCACTGATCGCTGGCTAGCAAGCCAAGTTTCGGACACCGGCACTCTTTCTTTCACAAATTAAGCACTGCCTAAAGGATGGAAAATGTTATTTTCTTACATATTCTGTACAAAGACATGCAATGTGAACATCAGTGCAAATGTGAGTATGGGACAAAAAGTACTCAAGTTTAAAAAAACAGTGCTTAATTTGAGCCAGTGGTTTCCAAGGCTCAACCCCGACACTTAAGTGTCAACACCGGCACTTATGACAGCTGCCACATTGTGGCGCTGTTTGTGTAATTTAGAGATGAGCAGAACAACCGTTGTCTATGAATTCAATATACATCAAAAATTAAGACCTGCCACCCAAGCCATTCTTATATCTTTGGGGGTCTCGAACAGTGAATTGTCACTTTTTAGGAGTGTGATGGTTAGTAGTTGTGTAGGAACTGTCATTGGCAGCGCTGGCAATGGGTGGTACAAGCTGAGGTGGCCGCCTGACGAGGGCCCTGGCACTTATTTTTTTATAACTCAAGCACTGTAAACAACTCTCTAATATAGGTCTATCTTAGTCTATTCAAGTGCTTTGGAGCGTACTTTATTTGCGAGTATACACGTAGAAGGGGTCATTCCGTATGATACTTAGTTACCTGTATCCATAGTCATCTCAAATTGGTTCATTCAATGCTTGTTATTGTCTGATGAAATGTATTTGAAAATAGTCATATCACGGTGAGCAATCGAACAAGTTGACACAAACCCATATTGATAAATAAAGTGGACAAACCCTCTGGTCAAGACTACTCAGTTTCGATATTTGCCGCCCGACCTTCGGGGTGTGGGCTAAATGGCCGTGTGTTGCTCTACTGACAGTGCGGTGCACTATTACCTGTGAATAGCTGGAATACTGATTGTTTACTGATATCTTTCTGTATGTCTGCAATCAAATTTTTTTTTTTAAAAAGACCACTCAGTTTCGCTTTTGGAGTGCCAGAAACCCACTAGGTTTGTAAAAAGAACATTGTACTCATTCTGAAAGTAAGCATGTGATGAGCAATCATAAATACCACTACAATGACCCTGGCGTTGGCTGGTATGTCCCAGAAACATTGGCATTCTATCGAATTGCTAGAGCATGAACTAATGAGGCCACCCAGGGTTTCACCCGGGATTCATATGCAGTATAAATTTATACGGTATGAGAGCGTCAACTTAGGTAAATGCATTGACAGTAGATACCATGCTGGTATTCACCTTTGCTCACACTGCAATGAGAACATTATGAGGTTGAATATTCACCTCTATGTAACAGTGGGGAGGCAACGTAATAAATGTATAAAATTATTTTACTTCCTGCAAGCAATATCAAAAGGGACACTCAATATCTCAATTGTCACTGCACATAACCTTTTTGACAGTAGATAATTAAAACACTACATCAAGTGGTCCATCTAGAATACGTATAACAAGCAGGGCACAAGTCCTAAAAAAAGAAGTGGGGGGACGCTGACCATACGTCAGGAAGTGACATCACGAAAGGTGGCTTGCACCATCAGACTCATTGCCTCCCCTCGCTCACCCCTTAGATGCGATTGTATCAGAGAAGACAGCGCATGAGCAGCGTTCTGAATGAGCTCCGATCTCGCCCCAGAGAGGCGAAAGAGTGAATGTGTGGCTCCATTTGCTCCAGTAATCGAGCTCCTGGTAAAATAAGTGGGGGGACGCCGTCCACCCGCGTGGTACCCCGACTTGAGCCCTGATAACAAGGCTTCATTAGAAAAAGGATTGACATTACTGTGAAATGCTGTATTTGAGTAATTAGATTGTGGGTTGCCTCAGCATAAAGATGCTGTTCAGTTATTTCCTCTTATCGTATTCAAGGTTGAAACCCAGATGCACTAATGAATAGCTTGTTCTGCTCTTGCATGCCTATCCCTGGTCATAGTTATGTTCCCACACTAGAGAGAGCTGAGACTGAACAAGACGACTGTGGGAGTCTGACAGCGTGTACCCATTCTGCAGGTGGTAGCTCATCCTCTTGTGCCTTCCTTTGTTCAGCCTTTGAGAAGCTGTATTTTTCCACCAGAGGAGGGACTTGGGAGGTGTTGGAAAGCTTATTCTGTGTTACCAGGTGTTCAGAAGGCAGTCCCTCGACAGCTATCCCACAAGTCTGGTCAAACCGGACTCCACTGCAGTGTGCTCTCTAATAAAATAAGATAGTTTGTATTCTTCACTGTAGTCCCAACTCTTCATTTCTGGGAAGGCCGAGAGGTGGTCGCAAGTGACCCAAGTGGCCCATTTTGAGTCACATCCTTCAGCTGTCAGGCTGACCCATCTGACCTATCTCGCCCGCAATTGAGTGTGGAGGACAGAACCGCGTCGGGTCGGATGGGCGTTGGGTGGTGCTGTGGCATTGAGTGGTGCTGAGTGATGCTGTGGCGTTGAGAGATGCTGTGGCATTGAGTAATGCTGTGGCATTGAGTAATGCTGTGGCGTTGAGTGATGCTGTGGCGTTGAGGGATGCTGTGGCATTGAGGGATGCTGTGGCGTTGAGGGATGCTGTGGCGTTGAGTGGTGTTGTGGCATTGAGTGGTGCTGTGTCATTGAGGGGTGCTGTGGTGTTGAGGGGTGCTGTGGCGTTGAAGGTTGCTGTGGCATTCAGTGGTGCTGAGTGATTCTGTGGCACTGAGTGATGCTGTGGCGTTGAGTGGTGCTGTGGCGTTGAGTGGTGCTGTGGCGTTGAGTGGTGCTGTGGTGTTGAGTGGTACTGTTGCGTTGAGTGGTGCTGAGTGATGCTGTGGCGTTGAGAGATGCTGTGGCATTGAGTGATGCTGTGGCATTGAGTAATGCTGTGGCGTGAGTGATGCTGTGGCGTTGAGTGGTGCTGTGGCATTGAGTGGTGTTGTGGCATTGAGTGGTGTTGTGGCATTGAGTGGTGTTGTGGCATTGAGTGGTGCTGTGGAGTTGAGGGGTGCAACACCAGCAATTCTACCAGCATAGAGCAGCAAGATTAATGCAATACAATCCAAAAGAAATAACAAAATCTACCCTACAGATTCAGATACACCACCAAGCAGGCTTGCAAATAGAACACTGAGCGTGTTCAGGTTAAGTACCGGCTTCGAGGGCAGAAACCTGCACATGCTACGTTCGGCGGACATCCGCTAAATGCTGTTCTCGATTGACTAGGTAAGTTAATGGACACAGCGGGGGAGCCCTGTGTTGTCCCGAGAAGTAAATCAAGCTGCCTTTGAAGTGCGGCTCGGCTGTGAGGAGGCATAAAAGGTTGATTGTAGTAAATAAAAGCCTTGCATATAATGTAGCCCAAGCCTGAATTGCTGTCCAGTTAAGCGGAGCCCATGAGGAATGTGAATGAGTACTACGTAAAGTAAACTGCAAATTACATTTCGCAAATAACAATTCGCAAGAATGAATGTTTATGCGCTCTGGTGACACGAGAACATACATTTACACATAAAATGTCTGATGAGTTCATTATGGCTGCAGATTAAGCTCGCATGCGTCGTAAAACAATGAGGTAACATGAGGAATTGTAGAAGTGCGGCTCGGCCGTGAGGAGACATACAAGGTTGATTAAAAACGAACGTTAGCAAAAAAAGCGCACATAATGCTCGTAAAAGGATTGTGTGAAACGCACAGTAGTTGGATACGAAGCTATAATGAAATGAGACGCCTAATAACTGTAGTAAAGAGATACGAACTTGTAGTGTGATGGGGGACATAGCAAAGTGGCTTAATAAGAGGACAGCAGCTGCAAACAAATAACGCTAGTTTTGTGAATAGTGATACTACGTACGTAATGGACCCTAAAGTTGTAGTGAAATGTTTGCAAACAAGTACGGAGTAGTAGTTTGTTAAAATATTTTATAAGAGGCTTAGAATGGTGGAGCAGTACTCACGAGAACTCTCGGGAGTGATAGGGATGAAAGCGCTAGCGGCAAATGGTGACCTGCCGTGAGGAGGCATAAAAGGTTGATTGTAGTAAATTAAAGCCTCGCAGATAATGTAGCCCAAGCCTGAATTGCTGTCCAGTTAAGCGGAGCCCATGAGGAATGTGAATGAGCACTACGTAAAGTAAACTGCAAATGACATTTCGCAAATAACAATTCGCAAGAATGAATGTTTATGCGCTCTGGTGACACGAGAACATACATTTACACATAAAATGTATGATGAGTTCATTATGGCTGCAGATTAAGCTCGCATGCGTCGTAAAACAATGAGGTAACATGAGGAATTGTAGAAGTGCAGCGCCTTGTCAGAGCAGCGCATTGCTTTGAAGTCTCATGGCGGGGGGCGGGGGAGCAGCTTGGGAGGCAAACGAGCATATGGGGATGGGGTGTGTGGCCAAGCGCGCCCCTGCGAAGCGTCACACTTCAGTAGACAACATGCATTGGGAGGAATCCGCTTGTTCAAGAGTGTTGTTTCCCCTGCAATAGTTCAGAGCTATAAATAGCTCGACCTAAAGAGGTGCCAGCGTAATTTTGTAGGCACACACATACCTTCAAAATGACACGGTTAGATGAACTAAAGGCCTTTTAAATTTTAACTTTAGTCATGCTCCAGAGCATTGCGAATGCTGTGCAACGTGGCTAAAAACCATTAACAACGCCAAGAGATCACTAAGGTGGGACCTATAGGCGTTGCCAATGCTTGTACTTCTAAGCCGAAGAACTGTACTCACTCATATCAATTGCTTCTAACCCCTTCCTTTGGCTCCTAGAGAGGTATCTATTTCACTATCTGTGGGACCAAAGCATAGGAACAGTTGAACAACCTGCTGATTGTCCTGGTGGCCTTATACACAACAAACTAACATACTTCTAATTTGAACCAAGAAACTATGCAAGATCCAGTGTGTAGCTAAGAAAACAACTTGTCATTAACCAGATTTTGTCCATAGTTTTTGCACTGCTATTACTCCTTTTGTTTGCAATATCACCTGTTGAGGACCAAGTAGCACTATTCTGAGGAGAGCAGGAGTTTAGTGAAATCCCAAACTAATTCTATAAATAATTAGGAATAACTACAGATTGTTCATTCTTTTATAGATTTGATACTCCTTCCCCTTGCCAGTATGTTGTAACTAGAGGTGGACGGAACATTATGTTCCGCCTGCAGAATTTGTCGACTAATTTAGAGATGACTAAAACAACAATTAATTATTAATTCCATATACATCAAAATGACTATTACCTGCCACCCAAGCAATTCCTATACCTTTGGTGACCTGGGATAGTATGAATTGTCACACTTGTAGGGTTGTTATGGTTAGTAGTTTTGTTGTTACTATCATTGGTTGCATGCCAGGGGCAACGTGTGGGGCAAGCTGCAGTGGCCTCCTCACGAGGGCCCTGAAATTGATCTTTTTGCAAAAAATCATGCACTGTGTTTACGCCCATGTCAAAGTGCTTCCTTTTGGATTGTACCAAGTTCTACATATTAGCAGGCGATGCGGACCAGATATTGCACACAAGTTTCATTTATTCAGCTTCCCATCTTAAAAATATAGTCTCCAAATTGGAATTGGCTGTAGTTTTCACCCATTCGCATGCAACCAATGGCAGAACTGAACAATACATGTATTCAGTATCATAATATAACAATATCAATTATTCTAAGCTGGACAAAGTGGACTGCATTTATCAATTTTAGTTAAGGATGACCTGCAAACCAAAGCCTTTATTTCATGTATCTACTAAAATCAAGGATTAAAAAACATAACTATTCACCCATAGAACAAAGCACAATGACTACAGGAACATTTAAATATGTATGAAGCTTATAATGACCAAGTCAAGTGTCCAATATGAGTTTCGGGGTAAACATTATCAGTTGCTGAAGGAGGAGGGTTGACAAGAATTACTAAGCACCAGGACTGGCCATTGAAAACCCTTGTTGGTTAATGATACTGTAAAAGGTCTAAAGAGTGAGAATTTATTTTTTGCATGGCTACTATTCTAAAATGGCTAGTTAATCTACATAGAAAATTCAATATGCCTTGCTTTAAGTGAATGAACAGTAATAGAACTGCTATTTTACAGAAGGGCAATGCCAACTCAGAGAAAAGCCTGTAAATCTGGCTTGGCACGGATTGGCTGCAGCCAGACTTTTAGGCCAAGGACAAACCCTGGTTGGAGCTGGGACTCTTTCTGAACCTCATCTACACCCAATCAGGGAAGACGTAACCTCAACTTCCATTTGGGACTGGTGCTTGTGATCTGATCGAAGGGCCATCCGTCTGCCCGTTGAAAAGATGCATAAAGTGAAAGAAACTCCTATGCATGAAGAGCCAGGGAAGAGCCGAGAACTGCCTGAATACTCCCCAGAGACCACAGGCACTGCCTGGGTGAAGGATGAGTGGTGGGGAAAGAAGTGGATCCAGTTGTCCAATAAAGAATTACCATAACATGCTTCAAGTGAAAGTGAGCTGCCCTAGATCAATTGGCCTGTCAGGCATAGTTACTTCCCTGTACACCATTAAATACAATGGGGTGATCCTGTGTCCCTCAGAACCTGGGTGAACAATGTTATATAACTAGAGCTGGTGCTGTGGAGTACAATAATAATATCTTTGCAACAACAAAGTGCCTAGACCAGTGAATCAGTCAATGAAGGCTATATCCATAAATGATCACACACACACAGGAAATAGTATTAACTTTGTATAAAGTCATACCGCAAAGTATATACATGGTTTACAACATTACACCCATTGCAACATGGCTGTCAAATTAAACAATACGTAAGTGAACTGTGATTCAGTGAAAGACACATGCAATAAACAAAATCAAAACAAACCACACTCATAGACAGATAAAGCATATATTTATATAGTGTCCATAGTAATAAGGCTGTGTAATATGCGCCTAGAGTATTAGGGACAGCTGTAGGTCAATCTGAAATACCGATTTCTTAATAGCGAATTTTACTGATTCCCTATGAAGTAATCGGTATTTCCTATGTAGGTAAAGATTCAGTAAAAAATAACGAATCCTTAATATTCCTTATTACCGAATCGGTAATTGAGATTCGGTAATAAGGAATACCTACCCATCCATTTCTATGGGCTTGGAGGCCCATAGGAATGAATGTGAAGACATTCACTATTAGCGATTCGGTATTACCGAATCGCTAATAGCTGGAGCACTTTCAAGGGTGCCAGGGTGTCGAAAGGACACCCTGTTGCACACCTGAAATGTGCATGTGTGGTAATTACCGATTTCTTAAGGCTCAAAAGCACTCTTTAATGTGCTTCCTACATTGTATTTAAGGAATCGGTATTACCGATTCCTTAAATGCAAGAGCAATAAGGAATCAGTATTTACCGATTCCTTATTTACCGATTCCTTACCTACATTAGGAATGACTCAATACCGGTCGGTAACGCTGAAATTTACCAAATTTCAGCACTACTGACCGGTATTTAGCCACCTACATCGGGCCCTTAGTTATCTATGTTTTTAGACATGTTCAACGTAGTTGCAAAGCACATTTTGTAAGTATCATCGACATGTCGACCCATTTAGGAAATGCATCCTTATCTCATATAGAAGGTCTTCCTCAGGACATTAAATTAGTGCAGCCTATATGACATAAAATATATGTATATTTTTTTAAATAAAAGAAAACAAGCATTTGCAATGCAATAGGTCTCGCATTATGAAAGTTTGAGCTATTGTTCTTGTAAACGACAAATTTTTTATTTATGTGTTGCTTTTGAAAATAGCTAAATTAATAGCTTTGTCATTTACAATGCCAATAGTTATAACTTTCGCAAATGTGACACCTATAGCATTTGTAATGCAACATGTTTGTATTTACGTGACTTAGATGTATTGATATTACAAATAACAATGACTTTTAATTTTTTTTAATAATTAATACTTAAATAAAAGTGATTGTAATTTATAATGGCAATAGCTTAAACTATTGTAAATAACTTTTGTGAGGATTATGTTCAGTGTATTTTATTGTGATGAAAATCCAAGAACAGAAGTGAAATATTAACATCTTTTTGTGACATTTGTAATAAAGCTTGAAACATTGAGAGAACATATTTGAACCAGTTGTTGTTGAATGGTTGCACAGATAGATGCTGTGATGGCCAGGAGTGATGTTGTGGTGGCGCTGAGTGATGCTGTGGTGGTGCGGAGTGATGCTGGGGTGGTGCTGAGTGATGCTGTGGTGGTGCTGAGTGATGCTGTGGTGGTGCTGGGTGATGCTGTTGTGGTGCTGAGTGATGCTGTAGGGGTGCAGAGTGGTGCTGAGTGATAATGTGGTGGTGCTGGGTGGTGCTGTGGTGGTGCTGTGGTGGTGCTGAGTGGTGCTGTGGTGGTGCTGAGTGATGCTGTGGTGATGCTGAGTGGTGCTGTGGTGGTGCTGAGTGGTGCTGTGGTGGTGCTGAGTGATAATGTGATGGGGCTGATTGATAATGTGGTGGTGCTGAGTGGTGCTGGGGTAGCTCTGAGTGATGATGTGGTGATGCTGAGTGGTGCTGGGGTGGTGCTGAGTGATGCAATTGTGGTGCTGAGTGATGCTGTGGTGGTGCTGAGTGATGCTGTGGTGGTGGTGAGTGGTGCTGTGGTGGTGCTGAGTGATAATGTGGTGGTGCTGAGTGATAATGTGGTGGTGCTGAGTGATAATGTGGTGATGCTGAGTGGTGCTGTGGTGATGCTGTGGTGGTGCTGAGTGATGCTGTGGTGGTGCTGAGTGGTGCTGTGGTTGTGCTGAGTGATGCTGTGGTGGTGCTGAGTGGTGCTGTGGTGGTGCTGAGTGGTGCTGTGGTGGTGCTGAGTTATGCTGTGGTGGTGCTGAGTGATGCTGTGTTGGTGCTGAGTGGTGCTGTGGTGGTGCTGAGTGATGCTGTGTTGGTGCTGAGTGGTGCTGTGGTGGTGCTGAGTGGTGCTGAGTGATAATGTGCTGGTGATGAGTGATAATGTGGTGGTGCTGAGTGATGCTGTGGTGGTGCTGAGTGGTGCTGTGGTGGTGCTGAGTGATAATGTGGTGGTGCTGAGTCATAATGTGGTGGTGCTGAGTGGTGCTGTCGCGGTGCGGAGTGATGCTGTGGTGGTGCTGAGTGGTGCTGAGTGATAATGTGGTTGTGCTGATTGATAATGTGGTGGTGCTGAGTGATGCTGTGGTAGCGCTGAGTGATGATGTGGTGAAGCTGAGTGGTGCTGGGGTGGTGCTGAGTGATGCTGTGGTGGTGCTGAGTGATGCTGTTGTGGTGCTGAGTGATGCTGTTGTGGTGCTGAGTGGTGCTGCTGAGCGATAATATGGTGGTGCTGAGTGATAATGTGGTGGTGCTGAGTGATGCTGTGGTGGTGCAGAGTGGTACTGTGGTGCCGCCGAGTGATGCTGTGGTGGTGCTGAGTGATGCTGTGGTGGTGCTGAGTGGTGCTGTGGTGGTGCTGAGTGCTGCTGTGGTGGTGCTGGGTGGTGCTGTGGTGGTGCTGAGTGATAATGTGGTGGTGCTGAGTGGTGCTGTGGTGGTGCTGAGTGATGCTGTGGTGGTGCCGAGTGATGCTGTGGTGGTGCTGAGTGGTGCTGTGGTGGTGCTGAGTGGTGCTGTGGTGGTGCTGAGTGGTGCTGTGGTGGTGCTGAGTGATAATGTGGTGGTGCTGAGTGATAATGTGGTGGTGCTGAGTGATAATGTGGTGGTGCTGTTGTGGTGCTGTGGTGGTGCTGAGTGATGCTGTGGTGGTGCTGAGTGGTGCTGAGTGATAATGTGGTGGTGCTGAGTGGTGGTGCTGAGTGGTGCTGTGGTGGTGCTGAGTGGTGCTGTGGTGGTGCTGAGTGGTGATGTGGTGGTGCTGAGTGGTGCTGTGGTGGTGCTGAGTGATGCTGTGGTGGTGCTGAGTGGTGCTGTGGTGGTGCTGAGTGGTGCTGTGGTGGTGCTGAGTGATAATGTGGTGGTGCTGAGTGATAATGTGGTGGTGCTGAGTGGTGCTGTGGTGTGCTGAGTGGTGCTGTGGCGGTGCTGAGTGATGCTGTGGTGGTGCTGAGTGGTGCTTTGGTGGTGTTGAGTGATGTTGTGATGGTGCTGAGTGGTGCTGTTGTGGTGCTAAGTGGTGCTGTGGTGGTGCTGAGTGGTGATGAGTGGTGCTGTGGTGGTGCTGAGTGATGCTGTGGTGGTGCTGAGTGATGCTGTGGTGGTGCTGAGTGGTGCTGTGGTGGTGCTGAGTGGTGCTATGGTGGGGCTGAGTGGTGCTGTGGTAGTGCTGAGTGGTGCTGTGGTGGTGCTGAGTGATGCTGTGATGGTGCTGAGTGGTGCTGTGGAGGTGTTGAGTGATGCTGTGGTGGTGCTGTGGTGGTGCTGTGGTGGTGCTGAGTGGTGCTGTGGTGGTTCCGAGTGATGCTGTGGTGGTGCTGAGTGGTGCTGTGGTGGTGCTGAGTGATGCTGTGGTGGTGCTGAGTGGTGCTGTGGTGGTGCTGAGTGGTGCTGTGGTGGTTCTGAGTGATGCTGTGGTGGTGCTGAGTGGTGCTGTGGTGGTGCTGAGTGATGCTGTGGTGGTGCTGAGTGGTGCTGTGGTGGTGCTGAGTGGTGCTGTGGTGGTTCTGAGTGGTGCTGTGGTGGAGCTGAGTGATGCTATGGTGGTGCTGAGTGGTGCTTTGGTGGTGCTGAGTAGTGCTGTGGTGGTGCTGAGTGGTGCTGTGGTGGTGCTGAGTGGTGCTGTGGTGGTGCTGAGTGATAATGTGGTGGTGCTGACTGGTGCTGTGGTGGTGCTGAGTGGTGCTGTGGTGGTGCTGAGTGGTGCTGTGGTAGTGCTGAGTGGTGCTGTGGTGGTGCTGAGTGATGCTGTGATGGTGTTGAGTGGTGCTGTGGAGGTGTTGAGTGATGCTGTGGTGATGCTGAGTGGTGCTGTGGTGGTGCTGAGTGGTGCTGTGGTGGTTCTGAGTGATGCTGTGGTGGTGCTGAGTGGTGCTGTGGTGGTGCTGAGTGATGCTGTAGTGGTGCTGAGTGGTGCTGTGGCGGTGCTGAGTGGTGCTGTGGTGGTGCTGAGTGGTGCTGTGGTGGTGCTGATTGGTGCTGTGGTGGTACTGAGTGGTGCTGTGGTGGTGGTGAGTGATGCTGTGGTGGTGCTGAGTGGTGCTGTGGTGGTGCTGAGTGATGCTGTTGTGGTGCTGAGTGATGCTGTGGTGGTGCTGAGGGATGGTGCAGTAAGTGCCCGACTGTTGAAGTACTTCTGTTGGCTGACCCTGCTCCTTTACTTGTGCAGAGCCTTGGTCAGTCTGGGCCTTGTATGATTGTCGGCGTTTCAACCTGTGGTGTGCTCCATTAGGTAGTAAGGTTGGGTCTTCATCAGGACAGGGCGGGGGAACAGGCAATGACAGCCCTCGGTAGACCAGAAGGAGTCCTGGCTACGTGAGCCTCAATTAGTCGCCTGGCGGTAGAATCAGGGGCACCCGGGCGTTGGGTTTCTTAAGGTATTAAATACTGCGGAGAACAAGCAGGCTGTCATTGCCTGTTCCCCCGCCCTGTCCTGATGAAGACCCAACGTGACTACCTAATGGACCACACCACGGGTTGAAACGTCGACAATCATACAAGACCAAGACTGATCAAGGCTCTGCACACCTAAAGGAGCAGGATCAGCCAACAGAACCATTAGTTCAACATACTTGTCTGGCCAACCTCCCCCCTTTTCCCACTACCTATGTATATAAGTTCTTGTCACACTGTATGTATTACACACTTGTTGGGCACTGAGCACATGTCACATTGTTACCATTTATGTATATATTGTACCATATTTTGACAGTCTTGATCTACTACATATGTAAATGTTGATGGATGATTAAATCTGGTTTTAAACAAATCAGTATACACTACTATTGAGTCATGGCCCTCATTATCTGTAAGGATTCTCTATTCAGGCGGTTGAGATTTTGTTGTGAAAATTACAATCAACATATGCGTGTGACATTAGGAGCGCTGAAAAGAAATTGACTCAAACCCGACAGAACCAATTCTTGTTTACTAATTTATACCCAGGTTCTGAGGGACACAGGGTCACCCCATTTTTGTTTAATTATCAATGGTAAATTATGTAACTAACACCAAAACAAGTTTGAACGCAATAAGTGACTTCCAAGATAATATTTTTGAAGCGTATCTGGTAGACTTTTCTGTCAGCAAAGTGGTCTCGAGAGACCCATTAAGGAGGCATTAAAATATTTTGACCAAGATAGCCTTTTGAGATACAAGCAAGTAACTATACAATCTCCTGGGGCCCCTAAACAACATAAACCACAACTGGCCAGGTGGAAATATCAGGCCACTGAAGTCTATCTGGTTTCTCCCACCAACAAACATGAGCGGCTCTGTGGCACATTTGATGCCTTGAAAAATACTGAATGTGAATACCCTTGTAATCCCATTCTGACAGTTGTAGATGGTAGGGTTAGTGAAATGCACACAATATAATTTTGAGTAATCATGCAAAATTTTGGAAACAATATCACAAAATTATGCGAAAATGAAATCTGGAATTTTGTGCTATATTTTAAGGTGAAAGGCATCCTTGTGTCAATTTTGGACAGGAGAATGCACTTCATGGTAATAAAATACACAAAAAACTTGTGTCAAGAACCAAGAGCAACTTGTGTTCTGTGTGTACACCCAACTACCCCCAATTATTCCATGTGGTGTAATGTCATAATTTTGTGGAATTTTACATAAAAAGGCGAAACAACAACAACAGAAAATCATGAATAGTGCAAATTAGGCATAATTAAAATTTCACCCAGGCCTATTTGGTGAACTCAATTTCCTTGTCCCATTACTAACCACCAGAAGCCCAACACGCAAAGATATCTTTAACTAGTAACGTGTGAGTGTTGCGCCAGACTGGGTTAGGACTTATTTCTATTGTACATCCTTCCCCCTGATTGGGATTGACCTGTCATATGAACAAATTTGCAACGGCTAAGAGCTCAAGCCCTTTGAGAAGTTCATACAAGAAACACCATGGACTTGCACTGCTTTGCATTTTTGACCCCATGGCATAACTTTTTTATGGAGTAACAATAGTGCATCCTTAAGTGCCAGGCACTTGTTGTTTTTGTTATTATGTTCTGTTTCACCTTCTGGCGTATTTTTCATCTGCTATGTTAGGAATCTACACATTTTTAAATAAATGCTTTTGTCATACACTCTTCTGCCTTAAGTGGGATAATGATGAAGCCATATATGTCCAAAGCACTAACAACGTCCTAGAGTGAGGCTTGGCTTCTCAACCACAGCAGATACCAGATAGTACGGACAAGTAAGGTGTCTCACTTAGACTTTCAATGCTGCAGTATTCATTGCACTTGGACGGGGAGCAGAAATGAGAGAACCAAACATGTATATTGTCAAATAACCCCATTACGCCCATGGGTTTGAAAAAGGGGTGTCAAGTTCCATATCGGTGTTAATGACATTGAGTTATGAATGCATGTACTTGTCTTGTGTTCTTTTTCCTGACTGTGACACTGCGCCATGGATACAGGTGCTTATCTGGTGATGATTCCTCTGTGTGCGATATTGTCCTACAGAAATTGTCCCGTTGAAGAACCGGGTTTTCTAGAACCCAACGGCGCATGGGGCACGCCCAAAGTCTTCGGATTCACCTGTCTTGGTATACAGAGACACGGAATACTTCTGGGTGGCGTCAGAGATCAAATGTATTAGCTGCAGCTAGTAACAGTAATACCAGCAATACAACACGGTGTACAACTCAGGAAACTGCTAAAATTCGTAAAGCAAAACATCACTTTTTATACATATTTCACTCATTATAAATGTACACCCACTGTGACAAATACTGACGAATGAAATACATTTTCCCACACATTATCACATTCCAAAAAACTCGATTTACATTGTACCAACCCACAAGTTAATTATTAGGAATGTCCCAAATTCAATTTCCACAAGCTGGACAAACCCATAATTGAAATCACTACCCATGTAATGAAAAGTCGTAAGAAAAGAAACAATTCAGATGCTGAATAAGATAAGATATGTGCAAGGAAACTAAAGTTAACGATCTCCTGAACATTGATTGGCAATCTCAGACAACGATCAGCTAGAGAAATTGGCTTCGCAAAAGGGTCAGTTTCAGGTGACGGGGTCAGCGTCTTGCAGTTCACTCACAAGTCAGAAAAGGCCTAGTTAATACGTACATGAACAACGAAGCCCATGCAACTTTGTTCGTTCGGTTACCTCCACGGCCTACGTGAGGGCAGCACAAAATGGCGTCACGAACAACTCAAACAAAATGGAGTCTGGTCCCGAGAATCACGGAACCTCAGCCCCTCCTTTTGCCATTACGTAGGCAATAACCTAAACTCATGTCAATCTGAATCCAGGTCTATGTCTATTATCATCAGGTCATCAAGGTGTTGCTGTAGCATCATCTTATTATCCTTTGCTTCTCTCGGGATAGGTCTTCTCACAGATCGTAGCACAAAGACTACAAAAGGCGGGACCACACTGGATGCATAAACAACACGAGAAAAGGATAGCTAAAGCCATACCAAGGAACGTCAGAATCTTTCATCCCCATCTGGACAACAGTCCCCAAAACCATTCCATCAATGACCAGTTCCCTTCGTCTACATGTATAGACTCAGCAAACTTATGCAACTTCAAGATGGCTTGGTACACTGTCGGGGCATTATCTGGTATGAAAACACAGCAACTAGACCCGATCAATTTACATATCCACCTCTATCTGCAAGTATAATATCTAAAACTATACGATTTTGTAATTTCATAAGACGATCCGCTTGAAGCTCAGCTGTAATATTGCTAAGGGCACCTGCAGTTTCATTTATTGTGGCCTCAACCACTCTCGTGAGCTGACGCCTATTCCTACTATTAGCCATAGGACCCCAAAAGGGCACGAAACCCTTAAAGAAGTCTCCAACTTCTTGTGCAACAGTGTCTTTCAGTGGCGTCACTAGGGTTGGTGTCACCCGGTGCGGGTAACCATGGTGTCACCCCCTCACGACTTACCGCATGGACCTCCTGCGCTCTGAGTTCTCCAGTGGACACAGATGGCAAATAACGGGACCATACAATGTACATTTATCTAAGTTGTGTTTTTATAAGATCAAGTGACACCACTTCCTGGAAATATTGAGGGGCAAAGATCACATATTTCACTTACTGTGAGGTCATTAAGGGTGTTTGATATCACTTCAGCTGCCCCTGACACTTTGGTGAATGGTGTGTCACATCACAATTAAAACTTTAGTACCCCTTTGAAGTTGTTTGGAGAATAAACTCCAGCATCCAGACAATGTCAAGTCGTAAGGAAAAGAGATTCTTAGTTAAATTGTGAGAAAAAGGCACACCCATTTTCAGCACCAACTAGAACTCGATAATTCTAATATTGCCTGTTTGCGTGGATAAACGACACCACCTCCTTCCAGATCATTACGGACATTGCTTCCAGTTCTGGATTTTTGTGTGATAGTTTTACATCTATTTAGCTAATTAGACTATCAACCCTGAAAACAGTGATTTATTGGTGGAAGTTTCAGGACTAGGGACATTGCCTATAATGACCTACGCAAATTTACAGGACGGGAGACTTTTGCTAGTGAGATAAAAACTTTGCACACTTATGAAAGACATGTTGGTCTCTTGAGGAGAAACAAACATATTAGGGTATTACAGGTTCTAGTGCAGCACTGTGTCATTGTATGTAGTTGTCTTACAAAAATATCTGGGGTTAAATGCCACAGGTTAAACATGATACATTGTCACTGTCAAGTAGAACAGGTCATTTTAACGAGTCCCTGACATGTAACCTGATAGTTGTGTTCGCCAAGCATGTATCCTCTACCACTAGGGGGCTCCATCTCTGAGCGTCGCTCACGTATGTCTCTGGGGAGCTGAGGACCTGGGGGAGGTAATGATGTAATTTGCACCAACATTTATAACACATAAATTACACTGGTGCAGTTTAACAGAGCCTGCCAATTTGAAAAACGAAAGTTGCACTAAAAAAGTGCCAAAACAACACTGTCAAGACCCCGTCGCCTCTGCAGTTTTTTTACCGAGATACATAGGTGCCAAAATTGCACCAGTGCATTCTGATACAGAAATATAGCTATACAACTGCATGGGCATCTGTGCAATCTAAAAAAATCCATAAATATAGGTGCAGGCAGTGCAACAGTGCGATTCATAAAAACAAGGTTGGATTGGGATCCAAAATATGCCCGGGCACCCTCAATAAGAGCGCACCACATTTCGGATTGCGCCGTTTCTCAAACACTGCTTCAGTGTTTAAATGTTATTTTTTTTTTTAAAAGGAGGGAGTTTTCGATAAAAGAGGCATATTTTCTAAACTTCAATGGGATAACAACCAATGTAAATTTTGCCAGGACTCTGTGCACTGATTAGTTCACCATGGTGAACCACGCCTGAATATATGTGCTGCCACTTCTGCTCAGGCCCCCTGCCTCTGCGCAATCTGCATCAATTATTGGACGGTCCCAGAGAGAGTCTGGGTAGGACACCTTTACCCGTTGGTAAAACTAAGGGTGGTAATTGCCGCCCATCTGCCCCCAGAGGCCGCTCAGGCCCCCACGGGGCTGCTGGTGGCATCTGAACAGCACACACAAATCCAGAATTGGCCCCCATGCTGCCCAAAAAAGCGTCCCACAGCTGCAACTTGGATACCGGCCCATCGCCCATTTTACCAATCCGGCGCTGCTTAACTGCGGGTGTAAATTTGCATGAGGCCACTTAATCTGGAAGTGTGTAGGTACAGAACCGCTCCAGTCCGGTCTGTGCAATCCATGTAATCTGGAAATGTTGGTGCAAATGACACCAATGGATGCTTTCCATCTGACCCATCACACCTTGTCCACTACTGCATTCTTCCTGGTGGACTGGGGGGAAACAAATATTTCCCAAAACAAGCTATGTGCTGGCTGAGCAGCAGCACGTTTTGTGAAACTGGGGAAAGCCTGCATTTAACAGGTGTGACAGAGGCCCCACGTGCTGCAGGCCCCTGGGAGCCCCCCTGCCCCCTTCACTTACCCACGTGCACACACAGGGCTGCACAGAACACAGCGAACAGGAGGGCCTTCATCTTCGTGTGGTGTTGGAAGCTTACAGAAAGCACTGGAGGGGCGTCTGGTCCGAGGGCGTAAATATAACATTGTTTCATGGGGCAGTGGAGGTCACGACACCATCGGTCAGATGTCCTTCCGAAAGTCGTGATGTCGGTATTAATTCTTTATTCTAGTAACACGCACTCCCCTGCGCTGCCGTCGGTCTCGTCTCCTCCCTCGCGTCAGAGCAGGAGCACACAGCGCGCAGGGGCTGTCCCAGGGCCGTCATTGGCAGCGCTAAAGATTGACGGCCTGGGGACCCACAAACTGCTGGGTACACCACGCATCCGCATCGCACCAGTAACCAGCATCATCACATGGATCTGATGAGTGCGTGCATGCATGGTGACGTGTTGCTGCAGTGAGTGCACACACTCACTGCACTGACTGCAGTAGTAGCAGTATTTACATTTTTTGTAAGCAGGTGCACCGTGGTGGCATGCGCTTGCGCTTGCACGCACTAAAGCAGCACTGGCAGCAGAGGTGAGGGTGAGGCTGAGTCGAGGTGAGAGCTGCACTGCAGAGCGAGCCAGCCATCGTAACTAACCAGATTGGTGTCACCCCAGATGGGGTGACACCCGGTGCGGTCTGCACCCCCCGCACCCCCCTAGTGACGCCACTGGTGTCTCTCGCATCAATGACACCTCTACCATATCTTGTCTTATGGTAATTGAAAACAGCAGTGTATGTAGGGGGAAGCAAAAATGCCACATAACACGTGCCTGAAAAATCAGGAGGCAACCATGTATATGCTCTGTCGTAACAAACAAAATACATGCCTTTAGCTGGCACGAACGGTGGAGATTTCTGGGATGTATAGACATAGGTGTGAACACACACACTCTTACCAAGCTGAGCTCTCGGATTCTGACCATTACCTTGCAGACAAAAATGACCTCGGTGGGGTACAATCCAAATAGGGGGAGAACTTTTTCGTCTCTCCTTCTCTGTCAGACTAATGCTATATCCAGTCTTGTTCCAACCGATATATGCTCGTGCCTCATCCTTAGGGATAGCGTTATACGCATCAATGTCTCTGATCATATCTACTATTCCCTGTATCAAGGCATTATTACTAGCATTATCTTTAACGGAACGTACAGGAGATGCTTCATTCGCACAGATAAACATTGCTTGGAGTGCCCAAACTGACCCATTAGGCAAAAAAGGCAAAACTAAATATGGCATTCCCTTATCTGTCATATGCGGCATAAGACCACACACCCAGCAATTTGTGGTATTTACAACTAACTGATGCTGATGCAACATTTGTATAAATGAATTGTAAATAAATTCTGATCTTCGTGTCTGCTCATGTTCAGGCAACGTGTGAAATTCATGTGGAGAAACAGTAGAAAAAGAAAGAGTAGGTTGGGACGTAGATGCAAGCGTCTGTTGTATAATATAGACAATCCAACCCACACAAGCCAATATAATATTCAAAAGCATTAAAAAACACAATATCAAAAAACATTTGCGAATCAATTGTCTCAACACCCTTATCAGATTCAAAAGACTCCATCCTCTAACGTGCTGCTCACGGCTATTACCTTCTTCACTTAAGTGTGCGTCAAGATCGTACTAACGACCATGAACCACAGACCTTTCGTCAATTCGCGGCTCACCCCTTAAGGCTGTACCGCGACCCTGCAGCGGAGTCCGGATGGTGACTCGAAAAAGTAAAAGGAAAAAAAAAAAGTCTCTTAATCTGAAAAGGTGTAATTCACAACAAAAAATGCAAGTTTTATTTGTCCATTAATTTGTCCCCTATACAGAACACCCTGGGTCTACACAGGAAGAGTGAGAGATAAGTGAGTCAGCCAAACGAAGCAAAAACTAGGGTACCAGTTTGTTGGAGTGGGAGCGAGATATCCTTATACCAAGACCCATCAATCACCCAAAGTGATGTCTCATCATCTGGGTTTAGGTACCATCCTATCAAGGAAAACCGATCTAGATGTTTGATCGGAAAAACCTTGACTAGTAGGAAGGCTACAGGATGACTGGTTAACCCACAAAGTACTTGCTCACATCTATAGACTCACTTGAGAAGGTGAGAGGATCAAAAGAGTGTGAGTAAAGTGCAGCGCAAAATTAAAGTGGAAAAAAGTAGTGTTCTAAAAATGACTAAGGAGTACTTATCGCAACTTTATTCATCAAGTCCCCTTGCCATTGTTAAAAAGCAGAATGCTGACGCTCAAGATATTCAAGACGTCAAACAAGGTGAAAGGTCGACATGTTTCTGCCCTCGCGAAGATCTAACTGTATCGGGGCATTCTTCAGGACCAGGCTATAAACAAATACAGCTGCTGCTACAAAAGTGTAAAGTATAATAGTGCAAAATTGTATTATAAAGTACATATACTCCACCGGTAATGTCCAACTTGAGTGATTTTACAGGTACATTAACCGGAACCTGTAATAGACAAGCATCATGTGTATGTCAAAAAATTGCTCCTCAACTGGACTCACTCTCAAACACACTGTACTAGCGCGAAGGAACGCTTATGCATTTCTTGTTGTGTGGTGATACTCATAACTGGTTTATCACTTACCCATAACAATTGGGTGTCGCCCTCACCTCTACCTGGCTCATTACTCAGGGAAGGGGGCCCCGCTCTACAATAAGGACAAAAAAACACAGTCAGTGATATGCCTGAATCACGACTACGAATGTCTTAATTTTACTAAAATCTCTCATGACTGGGGCCAATGATCAGTACAACACCACCGGTCTAATCCTCAAGGGGTACCTATCATTAAAAAGAATTAAATCTCTACTTATCAAAAGGATGGTATCCTCTCCATAGTGAAAACCATTTCTACACATTGAACATCTTAGAGTCCCATACCCCCTCATTGAGGTATCCTGATGTTATGTAAAATTAGGTTAGCGGTATCTCAGAGAAGACTTCAAGGAAGACATTAAATGCAATCACTATTAAGCATTCTGTTCCCTGATAGTACTTTCAGCGCTCACCTCCTTTACCAATGAGTTTCTCGCCTTTGGGACTCACCTATCCGTCGGTACCCCGGGCCGTCAGGAGTAATGTCCAGAGGTACCGACGCTCATTACTAGAGTGGTTTTATGTCGACTGGCGGGCCCGCCAGCGTTGCGGGGTCCTGTTACTGCAGGGCGTCCGCGGCTCAGCCTGCAATCGTACAAAAATCAACGAGCATGCGCGTGATTACAAAGACTACTCCAAAACTACTCAGCCTTCACCGCGCATGCGCGGTGCAGAGCACACTATGACGGACACGCTCAATAGGAGGAAAACGATATTTCTCTCAATGGGCATGTTCCACTCTGAGCCAGTGCTCTCCTTTTTTCATGTTTTTAAGAATCATATGTCTTTATCGGCCTCATCTCTTTATAAAGGTGTGAGTAGGCTCAAAAAGGGAAAGAGTATCTCTTAGTCACTACAAACACGCCCAAAACCGAGCTATTTATCATAGAGACACTCACTACTCTATAGCTAGAGTGGTTCCGACAGTGTGGATTCATTAATCAAATGCCCATGTTTTGTCACTTGCCAATATATCAAATCACAGGTGCTGGAAAAATAATAATAAGTGTCTAACCCTTACTAGACTAGCAGTCTATTGATCATGTAGTAGGCACTTATATACCCAAAAAGTTACTTTATGTGAATGCTATCACAATTCATATAGTTCAAGTATCGTATTTATATATCCAGGTACTTTGTTAGTTCTTCTCGTGTGGAATGATGTTATGTTAGTCTAATGCCACTAAACTTACCAATCATTACGTAGAGGCAGGACACTCTGATACAGAATTACACTGGGTGATTTTAGAGAAGCCATTTATTCCTACTCACATCACGGATATCAAAAAATTCCTCTTACAGCGTGAACAACGTTGGGTGTTCCGCTTGCATACTGATGTGGACGGGCTTAACGATGAGATTCCGTGGCTGGCATTAGACTAACATAACATCATTCCACACGAGAAGAACTAACAAAGTACCTGGATATATAAATACGATACTTGAACTATATGAATTGTGATAGCATTCACATAAAGTAACTTTTTGGGTATATGATTGATGGGTCTAGGTATAAGGATATCTCGCTCCCACTCCAACAAACTGGTACCCTAGTTTTTGCTTCGTTTGGCTGACTCACTTATCTCTCACTCTTCCTGTGTAGACCCAGGGTGTTCTGTATAGAGTATAAATGTGAATAGGGGATATTCACCCTGCAGGTCTGTAAAACATCCCTTAGACCCCCCAGTATTGTTGTCGTGATAACATTAATTTGTCCCTTCTCGGTCTCAGGTTATAACGCTCTTTGCCAGGCACAGTTTGCTCTTGAAAAAGTGTTTCCGGATTCGTTGTATCATGTCTTAGAGCCGGCGGCACAGCAGCTTGCAGAATTTCATCATCTGCACGTTCTGACTGAGTCCATACTAAATGTGCATCACTAAAAGGTACGAATCTAGGAATTCTCTCACATTCGGAATCAGCTATACCTTCCCTCACCCACTTGTCATACAGTAAGGGAAACTGAACTTTTTAGGTCTCGTCCTTTACCATTCCGAAGGAATGGGAAATGGCGAGAATTCAAGTGCTCGAACTGATTGTCAAACCACCGCTTTTTTTCGTGGCGTTTTCTTCGAGTGCACGTACAGGCACGCGCTTTTGGCCCATACACTTTCATGGCCATCTGTTCCTCAATGTCCCTCCCACCCTTCGTTTGATCTTGCCGCGAGTTCAGGCTAATGGCCCTCCCCCAGCACAGAGTGCGCATCGCGGCCGCACAGCACATCAAAGGGCTTCTCCCAGCGTGTGCTGTGCGGCTTCTCCTCCCCTAATTATGTGGCCGGCCGTACTTGTGTTTCCCGGCCGCTTCCCGGCCACTCTTGTATTTAATTAGCAGCAGCAGCATTTCTCCTGCGCCAGGCCACATCAAAGGCTCTGTGCCACTTTCACCCACACAGCAACACTTACAGACACGCAACGCCACTCACACCCATGCAAGCCCACTATCATCCACGCAACACCACACTCACCCACGCAACGCCACTCACCCAAGCAACACCACTCACACACGCAACGCAACTCATCCACGCAACCCCACTCATCCACGCAACCCCACTCATCCACGCAACGCCACTCACCCAAGCAACACCACTCACACACGCAACACAACTCACCCACGCAACGCCACTCACACACGCAACGCCACTCACACACGCAATGCCACTCACACACGCAACGCCACTCAGCCACGCAACGCCACTCACACACGCAACGCCACTCACACACGCAACGCCACTCACACACGCAACGCCACTCACACAACGCCACTCACACACGCAACGCCACTCACACACGCAACGCCACTCACACAACGCCACTCAGCCATGCAACGCCACTCACACACGCAACGACACTCACACACGCAACGCCACTCACACACGCAACGCCACTCACACACGCAACGCCACTCACACACGCAACGCCACTCACCCACGCAACGCCACTCACCCACGCAACGCCACTCAGCCACGCAACGCCACTCAGCCACGCAACGCCACTCACACACGCAACGCCACTCACACACGCAACGCCACTCACACACGCAACGCCACTCAGCCACGCAACGCCACTCAGCCATGCAACGCCACTCAGCCACGCAACGCCACTCAGCCACGCAACGCCACTCAGCCACCCAACGCCACTCAGCCACGCAACGCCACTCAGCCACGCAACGCCACTCAGCCACGCAACGCCACTCAGCCACGCAACGCCACTCACACACGCAACGCCACTCACACACACAATGCCACTCACACACACAACGCCACTCACCCACGCAACGCCACTCACCCACACAATGCCACTCACACATTGTGGGTGCAGATTGTGGGTGCAGATTGTGGGTGCAGATTGTGGGTGCAGATTCAGAGTGCAGATTGTGGGTGCAGATTGTGGGTGCAGATTGTGGGTGCAGATTGTGGGTGCAGATTGTGGGTGCAGATTCAGGGTGCAGATTGTGGGTGCAGATTGTGGGTGCAGACTGTGGGTGCAGATTCAGAGTGCAGATTGTGGGTGCAGATTGTGGGTGCAGATTCAGGGTGCAGATTGTGGGTGCAGATTGTGGGTGCAGATTGTGGGTGCAGATTCAGAGTGCAGATTCAGAGTGCAGATTCAGAGTGCAGATTCAGAGTGCAGATTCAGAGTGCAGATTCAGAGTGCAGATTCAGAGTGCAGATTCAGAGTGCAGATTGTGAGTGCAGATTCAGAGAAAACTCAGCAGCACCACCACCATTGCAATGCAATAGGTCTCGTTTTAACGCAAATTTAAGCTATAGGCCTTGTAAATGACAAAGCCTTTTATTTATGTTCCAAAAACCAGAACGCAAAAATAAAGGGCATCATCATTTACAATGCTAATAGTTCAGACTCGCGTTATTGCGAGACCTATTGCATTTCCAATGCTTGTTTTACAATGGGTACCATGTACCCAATTCTTTTTACCAGCTACTCTAACAGCAGTTCGAGTGACTAACAAAACTAAACGCGGTCCAGTCCACCTTGGCTCCAAGTTCTTAGTTCGTTGAAAGTTCTTGGTGAGCACGTAGTCACCAGGTTGAATCGTGTGGCCTGGATCCGCAGTCACTGTCGGCAAACTGTCATAGACCTGTTGGTGGAGAACACGTAATTTAGCAGTCAAGTCATGTAAGTAATCCACCAACATAGGGTACTCAATGTCACTGTACTTTTTAGGCCTCGGCACACCCCAAACATTGGCCGGACGACCAAAGACTATTTCATATGGGCTAAGTCCCACACGAGAATGTACTGTCGTCCTTGTTGACAAAAGAGCCAACGGCAAGGCATCTGGCCATGTAAGACCAGAGCTTGCTTGTATTTTAGCCAACTTCAATTTCAGAGTGCCGTTATAGCACTCGACAAGTCCAGCAGACTGGGGGTGATTTGCAGCATGGAATTTCTGATTGATACCCAAACCCGCACACACTTTCTTCATAATTCGACCCACGAATTCACTCCCATTGTCGCTCCATACAATTCTCGGCAAACCATACCTAGGGAAGTACTCCTTGAGCAAAACCTTGGCTGTAGACAAGGCAGTATTATCCTTTAGAAGGTAGGCCTCTATCCATCTGGAAAAGGCACAAACAACCACCAAGACATACTTTAGATTGTTGCATCTCTCCATGTGAATGTAATCTAGCTGTATCACTTCAAACGGATATGTTGGAGGAGCAAAATGACCAGCTGGAGTTGGAGTTCCCTTTCCAGGATTATACATCAGACAAATCATACAATGCTTCACCACATTCTCGGCACATTTAGGAATTCCAGCATTCTGCCATACTGGAGCCAACAACTTGCATATTCCTTTCGAACTAATGTGAGCCATTCCATGAGCCATAGTAACCACTGGGAGCACATACGCATCAGGCAACAACCATCGCTGGTGCTCCAACAACTCAACCCAACAACCTGTCGAATGCAACATACCCGTACTTTCTCTCCACGTACTCACTTCCTTTTCCGTAGCTTCAGCCTGAATTGACTTCACACTTTCTATTGTATCTTCACACATTCCACCTGGCATAACCCAGTTAGCAAGGCCTGCATCATACATTCGACTCATCATATCCTTCGCCACTTCATCCGCAAACGCATTTCCTCGGCCCACATCGTCCACAACCTTCTTATGGGCACTACACTTCACAATTGCAATCTGCTTTGGGAGAGTAAGTGATTCCAGAAGTTCATTCACTAATTGCCCGTGCTGAATTTTCGTACCATGGGAAGTAAGAAATCCTCTCTCTCCACAAACGCCCAAAACTGTGGGCCACACCATATGCATACTGGCTATCAGTATAAACATTCACTTGCTTTCCTTCTGACAACACACACGCTCTAGTTAATGCTATTAACTCTGCTGCTTGTGCTGTATTCTGTGCTATACGTGCTGTTTCAACAACTGTATGTAAAGTTGTGACAGCATATGCTGCAGTCGTCTCTCCATTCGGAAGCTTGAAACACGAACCATCTACCCATAGGGTACCATCAACATTCGAAAGAGGAGTATCTTTTAAATCAACTCTAGCCTTCGTTTCCTCCTCTGTCCGGAGAAGACAATCATGCTGTTCCTGAACATCTGTCTCTACAGAAATTGGCAACAACGTAGCTGGATTCAACACATTGCACCTTTTGATATGCACATGGCTAGCCAAAAGCGTCAACTCGTAACCTGACAAACGCGCACTAGTAAGGTGCTGTGTCTTGGTCCTATTCAATAAAGTATCCACTGCATGTGGGACCATCACAATCAATGTATTATCCAATACCAAACCAGCAGACTGTCGGATAGAAACAGCCGCTGCAGCTCTCAAACAACTCGGCAACTCCCTAGCTACCGGATCTAACGTAGCTGAAAAATACGCACATAGACGCTGCTTGTCTCCAAATTGTTGCGTCAAAACTGACAATGCACAACCTTCTCTCTCGTGTACATACAATGTAAAAGGCTTACTGTAGTCCGGGGTACCCAACACCGGAGCAGAACATAATGCATCACGTAATTCAGAAAAACTTTTCTGACAATCGTCAGACCAAGGGAGAGGATGCGGATTATCTTTAAGAGTCAAAGCCAACAGAGGCTTTGCTAATAAGGAAAAATTCGGAATCCACTGTCTACAATGCGAAGTGATACCTAAAAAAGCACGCACTTCTCTCTGTGTGGATGGTACACTCATTTGGGCAATCGCTTGAATTCATTCTGGGGTCAATCGTCTTCCCTCCTTCGACAAGAGATGACCTAAGTAGGTTACTTCTTGGCGGCAATACTGTAACTTTGAAGGTGACACTTTATGATGAAGGTCAGACAAATGTAACAAAGAAAGAGTAGCCTCTTTACAAATCTCTTCATCATCAGCAGCAACCAGCAGATCATCAACATACTGGATAAGAGTAGCACCAGAAGGCAATACAAAATCATCAAGCTGAGTTTTCAACGCCGGACTATAGAGGGAGGGACTTTCACAATAACCTTGAGGAGCACGTTTAAACCGGAAGCTTCGACCTCCTAAAGAGAAGCCAAAAATATCCCTACTTTCCTCAGCAATTGGAATACTGAAGAAAGCGTTCTTCAAGTCGATAACTGAAAACCAAGCAGCTGAAGCAGGGATCAGAGTCAACAAAGCAGTGATGTCAGGGACAACAGGAAACTGTGGCACGACAATTTTGTTAACCTCTCGAAGATCGATCACAAACCGGTACACAGGTGGCTGAGAAGCATCAGTACGCTTAAGGACAGGCAGAACAGGACTGTTACACACATTACCTCTTGTTTCTTCAACTACACCCTTCTCAACCAAATCATAGATAATCGCTAGAAGAGCTCTCTCGCTATCACTAGATATTTTATATTGCGGAATACGAGGTAGCCTAGCATTCGACTTAAGGGTAACAACATAGGGTGGAATCTGCAAAAGACCAACATCATTGGGACCTGTAGCCCAAAGTGTATCAGGAAGAGAACGCAATTCCAGTGGAAGACAATCTTTAGACAAATACATCGGAGAAATCACTTTCTTACCCACTCTAAGATGTACTCCTGAAGGAGAACAATGTAATGTCGCATACAATCTTTTCAGCAAGTCCAAACCCAACAGATTCTCACCACAACCAGTCGTTAGAATAAGGGGAGCTTCCAATTCACAAGGACCAATAGACAGGGGCAAAGGACTGGAAACCAGATTACGAACTGGGGCACCAGAAAATCCTACTGAAACATTGGTCAAGCAAGACAAAGTTGCGCCAGGAAATTTAGAGTGCATAATAGAACTCTTCGTCGCACCAGTATCCAAAAGAAAAGGTTCTGCCACACCTGATGTAATCACTTCAACATAAGGTCCACTCTGGTCTACTGGAACTGACACTACTCCCTCACTTTGTCCATGGATGTCCTAACTATCATTATAACCAGCACTCTCACCTTCAACACAATAGTCCTCAGCATAGTACTGGGCAGCCTGAACAGTCGGAAGATTCTGTCTATCAAAATAATTCGCAGAATTCTGAGGGGGAAAGGAACGCTCACTCTGGGGAAACACACCACGTCCCCTACCCCTAGTAGTTTGTTGGAAACCACCACGACCTCTTTGACCAGATACACCATACATCGCTGTAGCAAAATCTGACAACTATTCTTGAAATGACCTTCCTCTCTGCAGTAAGCACACTGAATAGGTCCTGGCAAGAATCGCGGAGCGAAAGACTCGGGCTTCTGTAACAATCTCTGAAACTGTCGGGGTTGCTGAAACTGAGGCTGATTCGGACGAGGCGGATAAGCTTGCTGTAAAAGAACTTTCGTCTTTAAATCTCTAGTTTTCTTCTCTACTTTATCCTTCTCATCTTTATCCTTATTCTCATAATATTGTGCAGTAGCCAATATCTGGGCCGACGAAGAAACAGCCCATGAACTCTCAGAGTCCTTTAACTTATTAGAAAGTTCGGGAAGTAAATTAAAAACAAATTTGTCCACGAACAACCTTTGACCACCTTCAGTGCTCATGTCCTGACCACTATGATCAATGAACGTTTCCTCAAACCTAGTAAAGAAATCAGACACACTCATCCGGACTATCTTGTACAGCGGCTGCAGGTTGTGCAGAACTCTGCGGCTCGCGCTATCTTTGGCCTCCATAGGCGAGCTAGAGTGTCCGGTTTGGTGCAGTCGCTTCATTGGCTGCCCATCCGGAAGCGGATTATGTTCAAAGCGTTGACCCTGGCTCACAAAGCGCTCTTTGGCTCTGGAGCAAAGTACTTGCAGCGCAGGCTTGTCTTCTACCGCCAGGCCCGATCTCTGCGGTCTGAATCCTTGTTTTTGGCCGTGGTTCCCCGAGTGATGAAGGCCCGTTTCGGGAGGCGCTCCTTCAGTCTGAGGGTCCCACAGCTCTGGAATACTTTGCCTCTGGCCTTGCGCGGTACATCTAATATTCTTTTGTTCAGGAAGGGCCTTAAGACCTGGCTTTTTAACCTCTAGTGTGTCTTTTTGTCTCCTGTTTAGCTGTGTTTTTTTTATGGTGTTATGTTCTTTCTCTCTGAGCTGCCAAATAAAGCGCCGGGACACTCTTATTGAGTAGCCGTGCGCTATAGAAATTAAATTTAACATAACATAACATAACATCTTTCTTCTGTTTGCATGCTGCTAACTTATCCCAATTCACTCATAAAGAGGGCATCATAGTTTTCATTAAATTAATAATCCTACCAGGTAATTGTGCAACTAAGGGTTCAGGTTTGGCACCTCCTACCTGCCGACCATCTGCAGCAGCAATATTAACCCACGTATCTCCTAACTCTGGCGCATGATCCTCATGACGGATCTTCGCCCACAAAGGTTGAGGAACTACATTACCCATCAACATATCTATGTCAGTTGAATTCATAATACACGCATCAACTGTCTGGGACAACTCCTTGTAATAACCAGCAGAATTTTTACGGGGATCAGGTAAGGTCTGCTTAAGAGCCAAGACCTCTGCTCTCTTCCAAGGGACATGTACCCACAATCGCTGAAAATGTGTCGGTACGGCCACAATACCCTGATTAGGATTAGCAACAACTTCCTCTCTCCATACAGGAGGAACCTCTCTCACAGGATACTGCTTCACTTTCCTCCTAACAGCGGAATCAGGTTCGTACAATGTCTGAGGCGGAAGCCTAGATCTGAAAGCAAGTATCATCTCTACGGCGTCTGCAACATCAGACTCCACTATCGTCCCTTTAGCAAATTCTGACTGGACATTAAGCACTTCCTGCGGAATCGGACCCAACTCATTATCTTCCCATTCCCGACGAAGAAAAGTACACATTACATCAAAAACATACCTTTGCTTAGGCGGCTCCCACTGAAAGAAAACATCCATAACCGCTTGCAAATTATACCTAGAAGCATTTAAAACCCATCTACGAGCCAATAGATCCAACACTGTCCGTTCTTCCGAACTAGGAAGCTGACTACGACTCTGCTTTCGTTCCGAAACAGGGGTCATATTCAGTGACCCAAAGAGTGGAGACAAAAGATTAGCAACAGTCTTGGTCATTTGTTTTCGAGCAGACGGAGAAGAAGCAGACATAAGGACAGGAGAATGAGTAGAAGGCAAAGGAGTTTGAGGCACAGCTGATAGCAAAGCTGGCGACCCTAGAGGGGGTTGCACCGTAGGAGGGAGAACTATCTGTGCAACGGTGGCTGAACAACAGCAGGGGGCTGAGCAACAAAGGGTGCAACAATCAGGGGTAATGGAGGTGCAGTAGCACCCTGCACATAAGGGGGTGGCAATCTCAATAAATGAGACATCAAAGGATCTTTTTCAGAATCTTCAATCACTTTTGGAGGAGAAGGCGGCAAGGCCGGATAACATTTATCAATGGCCATGCAACGCTGTCTATCTGAGACTTCACTTGCACGCTCTTTTCCATCTTCCTTAAACTGCCTAGCAGCTTGTAGTACTGACATATAAGCATGAGCGCAAAATCCGCTCCGATCGCGGATTTTGCGGATTTTCGGTAAATCCGCGATCCGCGAACTCTCGCGAATTTACCGAAAATCCGCAATTCGCGAGCGGCGGATTCCTCGGTCAAAAGTTCAAGCCTGGCTGGTCTGTAACTAATTTACGATGGCGCCGGCAAGCTGCCAGCGCCATCCTAAAGTTACTTAATTAGCTTCAGCAGGAAGCTCTAATAGATAAGATAAAGCAGGGGCTCGAGCGCCTGCTTTATTTTACCAATTAGATCTTCCTGTTGAAGCTAATTTAGTAACTATTTTAGGATGGCGCTGGCAGCTTGCCGGCGCCATCGTAAATTAGTTACAACAGGCACAAAACGGTGGTGTCTTCTTGAATAAATATGAAGGGCAGGGTTCATTCTGGCACGACGGTCCTGGCACCAAAATTAAACCTCAACAGGAAGCACTTACAGATATCAATACAGCATGTGCCCTAGTTGAAGCTTTAATTCAGTGACTCATTCATCAGCCCAAAAACAATCCTGAGCGTTGTGGAGGCTGGGCAGGTGTGCCTTCTTCCCAAATATACCGTCGAAAATCAGCTGTGACGCTGGATACAGGCCTTTGCATCTTTGACCTTCACGAGCGCAATCCCCGTGCTGTTCTGTGACCAGGAGCTTCTGTCTCTACATCTGTTGCTCTGATCAGTCTCTGACCTTTTATACACACAAGAAGCATGTGCACTCGCATGGAAGCCCCGTCCGTTTGGCCCCGCCCACACACTCGAGGTGTGCACCGTCTTCCCGCCATTTACCCACTATGATAGGTCACTCAAGGGACCCCTGCGCCCTTCGGCGCGATTGCATAGTAACACACACCTGGTCGCTGTTGACAACTCTCGGGCACTTTAGGTAGCTGTAGTGTAGTAAAAGCACTATACATTTACCCAACGAGGTAGCACTTACTGATTATCCAGTAGAAAGTACTCCAGTTGAGTAGAGGTATGGCACAAAACGGTGGTGTCTTCTTGAATAAATATGAAGGGCAGGGTTCAATCTGGCACGATGGTCCTGGCATGGAAGCCCCGCCCCCAAATCCGCCGATCCGCAAAATCTGCGGATTTTGCGGATCCACGATCCGTGAATACGCAAATTCGTGAATCGTGGATCCGCAAAATCCGCCCATGCTTACTGACATATTCTTATCTTTCCTATCTCTCTTTACTTGCTTAATTTCTCGCTGTTTGGCTTCCTTACGCCAAAGGCGGAAAGAGTCAAACATCGCCGGCCGGGCTTTCTTCTTAAATAACGCAACTTCCAAATTATCTAAAATATTTAATTCGAAACTACCATATTGGGGCCATCGTAAAACACCATCTTTCCTTGTATAGCAGACCCATATTTCATTTTAAGTGATAGGACCCACTCCGTGTTTTGAATAGAGCTCATAAGTCGGAGTTCCAACCGGAGGTATCGGACACGAATCCTCCAACCGGGAATCCCTGTTGCAACCACAACTAAACCATTTCCTAATTTTACTAAGACCAGCCATCTTATAGCTCACTAATCTAGCTTCAAACTTCAAGGGGTTATCAACTATCGATACACTCGTAAATATACGAGCCCCTGGGCTTCAATTATTGCAACAACCGAATCAAAACCAAGAACCAAAACAAAGTCGTGGGAGCGACCCACTTATACTTCACCAAAATATCTGTCACGCCACCAGAAGACCGTCTATCGTCTCGCTTTACAAAGGATCAATCGAGGGTCCAAGACAGGGCGACAGTCAGGGCAGCAATCCTTCGTAGCCGTTGGAAAGCGGGAAGCCTCGCAGAAAAGACCTTCGGTCCACGTCGACATGCAGGGGTCAATGAAGTGGCGGCCTTCCTCCAGAATTTCCTCACGTGGCTCCTCACGATCCTCGGGCTTGGACTGGTACCGCAGAAGTCGCCCCACGCTGGGCGCCAACTGAAGAACCGGGTTTTCTAGAACCCAGCGGCGCCAGGGGCATGCCCAAAGTCTTCGGATTCACCTGTCTTGGTATACAGAGACACGGAATACTTCTGGGTGGCGTCAGAGATCAAATTTATTAGCTGCAGCTAGTAACAGTAATCCCAGCAATACAACACGGTGTACAACTCAGGAAACTGCTCAAATTCGTAAAGCAAAACATCACTTGTTATACATATTTCACTCATTATAAATGTACACCCACTGCGACAAATACTGACGAATGAAATACATTTTCCCACACATTATCACATTCCAAAAAGCTCGATTTACATTGTACCAACCCACAAGTTAATTATTAGGAATGTCCCAAATTCAATTTCCACAAGCTGGACAAACCCATTATTGAAATCACTACCCATGTAATGAAAAGTCGTAAGAAAAGAAACAATTCAGATGCTGAATAGGATAAGATATGTGCAAGGAAACTAAAGTTAATGATCTCCTGAACATTGATTGGCAATCTCAGACAACGATCAGCTAGAGAAATTGGCTTCGCAAAAGGGTCAGTTTCAGGTGACGGGGTCAGCGTCTTGCAGTTCACTCACAAGTCAGAAAAGGCCTAGTTAATACGTACATGAACAACGAAGCCCATGATACTTTGTTCGTTCGGTTACCTCCACGGCCTACGTGAGGGCAACACAAAATGGCATCACTAACAACTCAAACAAAATGGAGTCTGGTCCCGAGAATCACGGAACCTCACCGTGGAAGTACCCGCTTGTATAGTGTTGTTTCCCAGGTGTGTTGTATTGTCCCATAAATACCTCTGCTTGCACAAGGTTATTTCAAATTCAAAGAGAGGGGTCCAACACACCAAAGGGACAGGACACCTTAAATACGTTAAAGTCTAAAAATAACTCCCTTTGGGATTTCCTTTTAGCATACCAATTTTACATACAACATCCAAAGTTCAATCATACCCTAGTTACATTCAATCCACAGTGGGTCAGTATAATCAGATGCCAAAGAAAATTGTAGTAATGTAATATGTAAAATGTATTTCCTTTAAAAAAATAATTATTATTAGATTGGTTTGTATTAGACGCAATTATAGCATATTAAGAAGAGTTACACATAAATATAAGCATTAAAAACAATTAACATAAAAATAAAAATCACAGTATGAAAAGATCAATAATTGTGACAAAGCAAAAGTACATTAGTCCATCATCAATTGCATAGGTGATACAGTTCACAAAAAATTTCATGGGAACATGTTTACAAAACGTAGGCCAAAGAGTGACGCGTTTCGGAGGATTAACACTGGTCCAGCCTCCTTCTTTAGGCTTGCTATAGGTGTGTTCCAACAATCGTAATTTACACAGCTGAATGGCCCTGCTTTAGGAATCTCTTGATGTCTTCTCGATGCCCAATCGCATAGAGAACCACGGACCACTACCGTTTGTGGGTTTAAAATTATGGCACTGTTTGGATTACAGAACAGATTATGATTCTGGTAGTTTCCCAACAGTTTTTCCTGTCTTCCCAAAATACAAATTAAAATATCCTTGTTACTTTTAGTGTAGTTCACAGTTCCTTTATTTCGTTTCTTATTATCGATGTTATATTTGTGGCATTAAGTGGCAAAGCCGGGATTAAAGAATCTCCTGCCAGGTATGCCGCCCGGCACAAGGTTATTTCCCAGTGTGTGATATTGCCCCAAAGATACCCCTGCTTGCATGGGGTTATTGTCTCTGCGTGTGATATTGCCCCATAGATACCCCTGCTTGCATGGGGTTATTCTCCCTGCGTGTGATATTGTCCCATAGATACCCACGCTTGCATGTGGTTATTTTCCCTGCGTGTGATATTGTCCCATAGATACCCCTGCTTGCATTTGGTTACTCTCCCTGTGTGTGATATTGACCCATGGCTACTGCTGCTTATAGGTTGTTTTTGGGACTGTGGGTGATATTGACCTATCAATATACCTGCTTGTACAGTGCTGTTCTTTTGTGGGATACTGGCTTGTGAATGCACCTGCTTGCATGGTATCACTCTTTTGTTATAATTAGGGCCACTGAAATTATGCGATTCTGCGGCCTCTGCGATTTTTGCATAACAATGGATTTGCCACATAATCCACCATCTGCCGCATAATCTGCATATTTTAACAACAAAAAATGTTCTAGCTCAAACGTTTCACATTTACTGAAAATCTGACATGTGTTACTGCGCAATGGAAGGCCGTTTCCAAAGCTGGACTGATCACCTTTCTGTTGCTAGTGATATATTTGGGTGTTAAACTGTTACTAATAAGGTGTAACCAATGCCCAGAAAATGTTACTGAGTTTTAAAATGATGAAATAATGAATACTATAAAAATATGTGCCGCCTAATTTGCCTTTTCCTGCAGCATAATTTACTCACCCCTGCCACATAGTTTAGCCCTCTCCGGCTGCATAATTCCAGTGGCCCTGGTTATACGCTCCTATGACTACACCTCCTTATACGGTACTACTCTTGTGTTATACTCTCCTATGAATGTACCCGATTGTATAGTGTGCAATACTACCCTTCGGATATACCCAGGGCTTTAAGTGGGCCGAGTCTCACCGGGTCGGAGCACCGGCAGTTATTTAAAGGGGGCCTCGAAACGGGTCTCTATCGGGCTCTGTTTTGTGCCCTGGCACAGGCGTTCTGTATTCTTCCGGACTGCAGTCACATCACTAGTGGAGAAGTTACATCATGATGTCATGCCAGGTGAGAGTTGTAGGGGAAGGGAAATCCTTTAACCCCTTCCATGCTGATGACGGCCCCCGTCCGTCATGCACCACGGTAGGCGTGTGCTGATGACGGCTGGGGGCCGTCATGATCCCGCCCACTCATTAAAACGGCCGCACAAGCGCAGAATTGCGGCCGCGCCCAAGGGGTTAAAGAGAGTCATTTTCCCTCTGGGTTTCCCTTCTCTTTTTGAAACTCAGGAGTAGCAACATTGTCGTGGTGTCACATACAACTGACAACAATTGACAAAGCCAAAAGTCCTGACTTGTTGTAGGTATGATGTAACTTGTATCAAATATCTAGATGCAATGACAGAAACAGCAAAATACAAGTCGGGCGGCACACTATGCTAAGCACAGATTTTTAGCTTATGTGTTTTTAAGCCACGCCCCTTTGAGAGACCCTCCAGTTTTTTCATCCCACTTAAAGCCCAGGATATACCCGCCTGTATTGTGTTGTTCTTGTGTGATACTGCCCTCTGAAAATACTCGCTATCGTGGTGTTGCTCCTGGGTGACGCTGCCCTACGACAATTCCTGCTTGTATGATACTGTCCCATGAGTACACCCCCTTGAATGGGGTTAGTCTCCCTTGTGTCTCTGAGTGACACTATCCCTTGGACGCTGCTTGTGTTGTGGTGTTATTTCTCCATACCTGTGACGCTGCTTGTATTGTTGTTGTGTTATTTCTCCATACCTGTGTGTCATTCAATTTTGGATACACTACAGTACGTGTTCTCCTCCTGACTGAAAGGGTCTCTTCCCCCTCTGCAACCCCCCTCTTGTCCGAGAGGAATCAGTAAACTCAGGCTTCAAGGCGCTACTCCTGTGCCATGCCGGGGCGCGCCCTGCCCGCCTCCCCTTGTGAACAATCAGTGCTCGGTGCCATGCCGCGGCTAAAAATACCCAGAACCAGTGGCATCCGTTAAGATCGCGAGCGAGAGAAGAAACCACACCTTTCAGCCCCAGACGGAAAGCCAAACACATGGCAGCAGGGCCAGCAGGGAGGGTGTGTCAGCGCGGGGGGGGGGGCGGGGGAGCGGTGACACTGCCCCAAACATACAGGATTGGGCTTGTTCGCCGGGCGCAGCCAGTCTCGCTCGCAGCCGGGAGGGAGCGCACGGAGTGAGCGCTGCAGCAGTGCGAGGGAGGCTTCGAGGCGGCGCCTGTGCTCACGAGGGTCCTGCCTAAGTCCGCTCCCTGTAAAGCATCCCCCCTCTGCCCGTAGGAGGGTGCCACCGCCTCTCCCCCTGCAGATCTGCCCGCAGGAGGGCCACCGGAGTCGCTGCTTCTCCCGCCCGCCGGAGGACTTGAACCCGCGCCTCGGATCCGGGCCGCTCTCTGGTCGCTGCTGCCGGCTCAGGGGTCGCCATGGGGGACGTGATTTCCACTCACCTGGACGAGGGCAGGCGGCAGTACATCTCCGGTAAGAACCAGGGCCACGTGCCGCTGCCCCCACTGGGACGGGGGTTGGGGGGCTGTGAGGAATGGGGGTGAACGCACTAAAGACCATGCCCGCATGTTCATTAATGTACCCGCTGCTCTGGGCCCGCCCAAGGAACGTGACCGGTTTCTACTTCAGTCATACGGGCAGCTTCAGTTCCCCGGGCTGTGCAGGGAGTCCGGTCACTGAGACAGGCACTCAGTCAGCGAGAAGGAGTCACTCTGAGCACAGCATTGTAGGATTGCATTTTCTCTGAAAGGTACTCAGACAGGCCCCTGAGGTGTCCTCACTGTGATCATGTTTAAAGGTGCTCCGTGTGCAGTGAACGGTAATCCCACTGTACAGTGGGGTGAGTAACGCCGCGGGTGCTCACTGAGAGGTGTCGGGGTGCGCCGAGGGGCCCCGGAGGGTTACTCGCAGTGAGACTGCTCATAGGCATGAAGGGTGAGCTCTGACAGCGTCACTGAGGATTACTAGGATGAGACTCGAAATGAGAACTTCCCGGGCCGGTCACTGAGAGTTCTTTTGACTGGTCACTGGGGGTAATTCAGAATAGCCGCTGACATTTCCCTAGGATGGGTTCTCCAGAGAAATTGAAACTGGTCACCGAATGTTGGCCAGAGTGATCACAGGGATTTATGCAGCCTGGCCAGTAAACAGCTAGTGGTCACTGAGAGCTGCACAGAGTGATCACTGAGAGCTGCACAGAGTGATCACTGAGAGCTGCACAGAGTGGTCACTGAGATGCACAGAGTGGTCACTGAGATGCACGGAGTGATCGCTGAGAGTTGCAGAGCGCTCACTGGGATTTGTATGTTCACGGAGTTAGGCTGGTAACTTTCATGGGTGCTGAGGCTAAACTTCAATGTAAAATGTGAGCTGCGCGTGCGCACAGCCCGGCGCCCCCGCCTGCGCCGGGCGTGGTGGTGAGAGCGACCCGCTCTGCTGACACCGCCTCCTGGTTACAGCGCGGCGCCCTCCTCACTGGCATCTCCGCTGCGACCAGTCCCAGGCCCCGACGTGCAGGCAGCAGAGGGCAGCCTGGCACGAAGGCCTCCCCATGTCTAGTTTAATTCATCCTGCCTCGCCCTCTAGCACGCCTTGTTCCCACAATACTTCCCTTCCGACCCTCTGGTGCTGCCCGCCTCCTCTTCATTGCCCCACGCCTCCGGCGTGCCACTAGCCCACCTCGGTTCCACCCACCTTTCCTCGGTTCCACCACCTCTGCCTTGATTACAATCACCCTCCCTCTGCCCCTGCCTTGGTTCCACCCACATGGTTCCACCACCCTTCTCTGGTGTGGTCCACCACCATGATTCCAACTACAATGTCTGGGTTGCAGTGGCACCCACCTTTCCTTGACTTCACCCTACCTTGGTTCGGCACTAATGGCGCCCCACCCACCTTCCCTTCAGCCTGGCGTGGTTCCCTCAGTCCCTAACCCAAAGCCTGCCTTCTGCCCAAGGGGCCGCTCGGCTCAACATACCACCAGCCCCTTCCGATGAACGACAGGAACGCTCTACCCCTGGCCCCGGCAGGGAAGGGGGAGGAGCCTCCAGGGGGCGGGGTGAACGGGAGGCGGGGCCTACTTTGGAAGCAGGAGGTACTTCTCTTTTCCCACTGATTGCGCTCTCGAGCTCTGAGGGGGGATTCCTCCGGTGGGTGGTCACGGTGCACACTTCCGTGATTTCCACGCTGGGGCCAGGGAGTGCGCGTGCATGGAAACGTGGCTGGAGGGGATTCCAAGATCCCTTGAGGAGCATCATCTTGTGAATATATAATGTATTGTATTGTAATTGCATTTATATAGCGCTTACTGCCCCTGACGAGGGGTTGAAGCGCTTTTTCGCCGGGTAGCACGCTACTCCGGGACCCACAGAGGATTAGTGTTGAATTAGTATAGTGAAACATGCAAGTACATTTTAAGTGGTGGATAGGTTAGTCAGTTATTTGGATTTGGAATGATAGCAGAAGGATAGAGTAGGACAAAGGTTTGTATTTATTTATTGCTCGCTTGTTGACACATGCTATTCAGGGAGCATAGAGGATTAGTGGTGAATTAATATGGTGAAATATGAGGTAATTTCAGTGGTGGATATTAGTCTGTTACTTGGAGTGAGAAGGATAGCGGATGGATAAAAGGGGAAGAAAGATTTGCATTCATATAGCACTTGTTTCCCCTGATGGGTGTTGAAGCGCTTTTCTGGCGAGTATCACGCCATTCCGGAACCCATAAAGGATTAGTGTTGAAAATTAGTATAGTATAAATATGAAGTAATTTGAGTAGTAGATATGTTATTCAGTTATTTGGGCAGTATATTGGTATAGTTGAATATGGAATTTGAGAAGTGAAACATGTTAGTCTGTTAATTTTGATTGAAAAAGGATAGTGGAGGGATAAGAGTGAAGGATTTTTCTTTTAAGTCTTAGCAGTAGGCATTGCACACATTATTTTCGACCTTATTTCTTATCTACGTGCAAAAATGACCCCCTACTGGAAATATGGGGCTGTCTGAGAAACGTGCCACCCTAATTGCATAATTACTCCAAAGTGGTTTTCAATTAAAGATTATGTTTGCGGTTAGGGCGGCGAAAGTCATTGTGAGTATGTGTGATTGCGCACAGAGTTATGTCAGTGTGGGTGTTCCTGACAATCCGAATGGACACCCCTCCCTGGCCAACACCCCTTAATTAATCTTACAGCTGAGAACAATCCATCCACCGGGCTGATGTTCTACAGTTGTGCGCCCCATCTGATTCCATAAATATCCAGAGGTCCTGGTTCTAGCAAGCATCATATTTCATTTACATTAACCTGTTCAATGCCTACAAAGTGTTTTCTTGAATGGTGACGCAACCACCTCCTTGACACACTCACAGCCACTGGAGTTGTATGGCAATCAATCGATAACCAAACTAGGCACCACGGTTTACTAAATTATGCAACAAGAAAGGGAAATTATGCAACATAATACAGCACATTCTTTGATACTGTTGTACTAAGTTTTTAAATTTAGTTCGCCATCATACTGTCTTGGCAAAAGTTTCACAAAACACTGCAGCCAGGCCTATCCTTAACCTAAACAGACAGGTAAGAGACAAATTACACCTGCCGTAAAGCACTCCACTGCAGGGCCGGACTGACTACCGGGCAGTTTGGAATGGTGCTGGGCTGGGGGCTGATTTCGTTCATGGAGACCTGCGTGTGCTAAACGAAATTCATTTTGCTTTAATTATTTCGAAGGACACGCAAGTCTCCATGAACGAAATCAGCCCCCACCCTAGTGAAATCATCCCCCAGCTCGGCAGGATTCCAAACTGCACAGTAGTCAGTCCGGCCCTGCTCCACTGGCTATCAGCAACCAGAAATGGTTGTATGAGACAAGCATGCATGCCTTAATCACTCTGTCTTTACAAAGACCGCTTCTTTAACATGCATACTTCTACCTCGTATACCTTCACAATGAATTTCGTTGTAAAGGCATGATTGGTAAATGTATATGTGAGATAAAGATCCCCCCCTTGCCCTGAGCCCTAAAATTCCCCCCCCCTGCTTTGTAATCTACCCACCCCAACCCTACTAACTACCATACGCCCGCCCACCCTGAGCCCTAAAACCCAGTCCCCTAACCCAAAATAAACAATCCCGACCCCAGCCCTGAGCCCTAAAAACTGGCCCTCAGCCCTGAAAACTGCCCTTTTCCCCTCCTGCCCGAGCCCTAAAATACATCCCCTGCCCTAAAAACAAACTCTGACCCAAGTCCCCCGCCCTGAGCCCTAAAACCAGCCACCACCCCTAAAACCTACAACCACCTTCCCCCGGGCCCAGCCCAACTTACCAAACAGCGTCCCGGTCCTTCCTTCTTCCTTCCGCGATCCTTCCGGTTCCTCTCCCCACCCATCCGCTCAGACAGCTAGAACACCGACTGCCTTAACCACGCATATGCATGTGTAATACGTATGTGCGGAAACAACATATATGCTTAAACCCACCCTATAAAGGCTGTTCCCACCAGAAATACATGTTTCAAAGCCTACCTGATTGCGCATTGGGCAGTACATGGGCTGGGACCTGGCGTCTTACAACCGAAACTGAGTATAAATTCAAAGAATCTTCAGATCCCGATTAGCCTCATTGATGGTAATTCCTTCGTTCCTAAATATGACTGTAGCAGGTAGCTGCTTCTCAGTGCAGACATGCAAACTATGGAATAACCTGTCAAAGAAAACCAGACCCGGCAACAATCATTTGTCACTCAGAACAACCGTAAAATCCTGGCTGATCCCGTAATCTAAGACCCCGGTACCTCTAAGACTACAACTGATTAAAGCACACTGCCTCCAAACCTATCCTCACACCTCTACATCTATAATAAGCTTAATATGCAATTGCCACCACCACGTCAAGTTTGGAGTACACTGTCTGGGCATCATGTACAATACCAGCAATCTAGTCTCTGCTACCAGCATCCTTCTCTCATCCATGCTCTACTGAATCAGAACCAGTGACTACCAAGTCTGCACAGCACGTTGGAATAAGAGGTATAAAAAAGCACTATAGTATTGTATTGTATCGTAATTGCATTTATATAGCGCTTACTACCCCTGATGAGGCGTCAAAGCGCTTTTTCGGCGAGTAGCACGCTACTCCAGTTAAATGTCTGACACAGCAATTATTAATTCAGGATAACCAGGGCGAAGAGTGTGCACTCTGTGCTGCACCACATGTGGCACTTTAGTATAATTTTTGACCAATTTGGGCTAGGAACAAGTTTTATTTCATTGAAATATGCCAATTTATGTTGCAGATCGTGGATTAGGTTGCAAGAGCAGCAGATTCATTGATATGCAGAGAATGCCTGGCTGCAGAATTGTATAATTCCAGTAGCTGTATATAAATATAGTAAGAAAAAACACATACACACCCAAAAGCTGCTACAGCCACTGTAAATAATTGAGTCAAAGCTCTTTGAAGTGGCTTAAGGCAGCATGTTTGCTCGTTCTAAAACACACTAAGACATAAATGGTGTCACGTGCACATAGCCTACAAGTAAACGCTTACTAGGGAACCCGGCCAGCAATTTACACTCAATTACTAACCAAAAATGTCAATTTTTTTGTTTTTGTCCAATACGTTTGTAGGGAAACTTCATGCTGGACCAAATGTTTACTGGCAGAAAACCCTTGTTAAGATACAGACACTCGCAAAAGTGAACGCACAGTCCTATACACTCACTTCCGGTGATGTGACGGGGATCAGATATTTCTTGTGATGTCATTGTGAGGGTCAGCAGGGGTGTGGCTTCCTATACGATTCAGCTGAATATGAACTAGCCAGGGTAAACAGAAGCAGAGGCCAGCATGCTTTTCACTCAGATTACAGAGTTACCCTTCAGGCTCCCCAGCAGAATTACCTTCAGACTTTACGTAGTATGGCCCTAGACAACCAGATATGGACTCTTTCAGCGTAGCCAAACTTCGTTGTAAGTTTGTCTGTGGTATTTCTAAAGCGCAAACTTAGCCAAAAGGCAACAAAGCGCTATACAGGGTACAAGGCATAGACAGTGTCTGATATGAGGGGCATCTGGTGTCTGATAGCAAGAGTTGGCTGATTCACACTACGACCCTAAGACGACCCTCAGAGGCACCCTCGTCTACAGACCCCCGGGACCACGCACACAATTCAGCGAAGACATCACAGACTTCATCAGCCCGCACGCCCTCCCCTCCACCGACTACATCCTCCTCGGGGACCTCAACTTCCACCTGGAGAACAACAAGGACCGCAACACCACCGCCCTGCTGGAAAACCTCGCCAACCTCGGACTCAAGCAACTGGTCGACACCCCCACCCACTACGCCGGCCACACGCTTGATCCCGTCTTCTCTTCCAGCAAGTACATCGCCTTCAGCCACGCCACCGGACTCCACTGGACCGACCACAGCTGCGTCCATTTCAGCTTCAAAAGATCCACGACCCACCACCACCCGCAACAGGTACCTCACAGGAATTGGAGCAAGATCACCGCAGACCAGCTCACCACCTCCCTCAGCCAGAGCCCACCCGCCAACACAACGGACCCCAACGAAGCAGCCCGCAACTTCACACAGTGGCTGACCGCCTGCGCCGACGACCTCGCACCACTAAAGAACCCTCCCAGCAGACCCAGAAGCAAGAAGGCATCCTGGTTCACCGACGACCTCAAGGACTCCAAGAAGACCTGCCGCACCCTCGAGAAAGCCTGGCTCCTCGACCGGACCACCGACAACATGAGCGCCCTCAAACACGCTACCCGCAAGACCCACCAGCTCATCCGCACCACCAAGAATAAATCCCTGAAGGAACGACTGGACAACAACGCCCACAACAGCAAAGAGCTCTTCACTATCGTCAAGGAGTTCTCCAACCCCAGCACCGGCACCAACGACATCACTCCGTCACAAGACCTCTGCGACTCACTCGCCTCGTTCTTCCACCGCAAGATCGCCGACATCCACAACAGCTTCGGTGCCCCACCCACGCACCCAACCGTCGAACTAACGCCCCCCACCGCCACCCTTTGCACCTGGACCACGGTGACCACCGAAGACACAGCCCGCACGATGAACACCATCCACTCCGGACCACCGACCGACCCCTGCCCACACCACGTCTTCAACAAGGCCGACTCCACCATCGCACCCCAACTCCGGAACATCATCAACGCCTCCTTCAACACCGCCACCTTCCCGGAGAGCTGGAAGCACGCCGAGATCAGCGCCCTCCTGAAAAAACCTACAGCGGACCCCACCGATCTCAAAAACTTCCGCCCCATCTCGCTCCTCCCTTTTCCTGCTAAAGTCATCGAGAAGATCGTTAACAGACAGCTGACCGCCTTCCTCGAGACGAACGGATCCCTCGACCCCTCGCAGTCCGGCTTCAGAGCCAACCACAGCACCGAGACCGCCCTCATCGCAGCCACCGACGACATCCGGACCCTGCTCGACAAGGGGGAAACAGTGGCCCTCATCCTCCTGGACCTCTCCGCTGCGTTCGACACGGTCTGCCACCGCACCCTAGTCCAGCGCCTCAGCAACATCGGTATCCAAGAGAAGGCACTGGAGTGGATCATCTCGTCCTCGCAGGAAGAACACAAAGAGTCCGCCTCCCCCGTTTCGCTCCGAGGCCACCGAAGTCATCTGCGGCGTCCCGCAAGGATCTTCACTCAGCCCCACCCTCTTCAACATCTACATGAAACCTCTCGCAGCCATCGCACGCCAGCACAACCTCAACATCATCTCTTACGCCGACGACACCCAGCTGATCCTCTCCCTCACCAGAGACCCCGACACCGCCAGAACCTGCCTACACGAAGGGATGAAAGACGTCGACGAGTGGATGAAGGACAGCCGCCTGAAACTGAACTCTGACAAGACAGAAGTCCTCATCCTGGGATCTTCGCCCTCCGCCTGGGACGACTCCTGGTGGCCCCCCGCCCTGGGCACCGCTCCCAAGCCAACCGACCACGCACGCAACCTGGGCGTCATCCTGGGCCCCTCCCTCTCGATGACCAGACAAGTCAACGCCGTCTCCTCATCGTGCTTCAACACCCTGCGTATGCTTCGCAAGATCTTCCGCTGGATCCCGACCGAGACCAGGAAGACTGTCACCCAGGCACTCGTCACCAGCCGACTGGACTACGGAAACGCCCTCTACGCCGGAACCACAGCCAACCTACAGAAAAGACTCCAGCGCATCCAGAACGCCTCCGCCCGACTCATCCTGGATGTCCCCCGACGCAGCCACATCTCCAGCCACCTGAGGAACCTGCACTGGCTCCCCGTCGACAAGAGGATCACGTTCCGGCTCCTCACCCACGCACACAAGTCTCTCCACGACCTGGGCCCCAAGTACCTTAACGACCGCCTGACCTTCTACACGCCCACCCACCAGCTACAGTCCACCAGCCTCGCCCTCGCAGCCGTACCACGCATCCGAAGAGCCACCGCCGGAGGAAGATCCTTCTCTTACCTGGCTGCCAAGACTTGGAATTCCCTCCCCATCCACCTTCGGCTGACCCAGGACCATCTCGCCTTCAGGAAACAACTCAAGACCTGGCTGTTCGAGCAGTAGCATACCCCTCCCCCCAAGCGCCTTGAGACCCTCCCGGGTGAGTAGTGCGCTATACAAATGGCATGATTGATTGATTGATTGATTGATTGAATCATGATGTAGTGTTCTTTAATGAAGAATTTCTATAGCTCTTTTCTAAACTGGAGCAGGGTTCAGGCAGGCCTGGTGGATATGGAGATATTGTTGCAGAGCCTGGGTGCACAGAGACGTGGGTTGCCTTGTTTTTCCTTTTTCAAACCACCTTGTGCCCAGTCTGATGGTGCTCTAACTGCAGGTGTGCTGAGAGCCACTGGAGATGGTGCGCTTGCCAGCCAGATAGACAGGGTGCAGTTTGTGATGAATCTGTACCCGGTGCAGCTGCTTTGTAGGCAGTGGGGTTCAATCAGGATGGAGAAGATGTGGTCCTATGTCTTCAGGCCTTTGATGAGGCATGCTCTTAATGGGAGCCAGTGTGGATTATTGGAGGCTGTGGAAGGTACAAGGGCTGGAACTCAATCCTTGTCAATGCAAAGATCTATTGCAGAATACAGCAGGGGTAAAAGTCAAACCGCACAAACCCACCTTGTACGCATACAATATTAAGTAGGTGCTAATCACTCAAAACACTCCTGCTGTGTAAAAGCATGGACATTGCAGTGTAATTTCCATGTAAAATGTATAATATTAACCTGGAGCACACCACCGAAAACAAATTACTCAAAGGCACTTAGATTAAATAAGTCAAAAGTGTGATAGCTGAAAAGAGTTTGAAAATGTATTGCATGCCCACGGTACATAGAAAAGACTACTCTGTTGCTAAGACATTTTTCAATGTATAAAGCAATTGTGATGTTCCATCGCACACATCAGAGACACATTCTACAAACAGGGCAATACCAGAAAAAAATGGACCTGTTCGTAGGATTTGTTTGTTTTGCTGTGTGTGATGGAACCCCACAATTGCTTTTTCCATTGAAACATTTCTTATCAACAGAGGAGACTTTTCTGTGTATCATGGGCAATCAATACATTTTAAAACTTTTTTTAGCTATCACACTTTTGACTTATTTCATTTAAGTGCCTTTCATTAATTTGTTTTCGGTGGTGTGCTCCAGTTTAATATCATACAACACAAAGTTCTAACTCTACCTCTGTCTACTTAAATGACCTCGGGCAGCTGTCATTAACTCTGGCTTGGTGTAGCCTTAGGTCTGCCACTATCATGAGCATGACCTCGGTCTCATCTCTTCATCTACCCCCTGCCTGTTACCGCCACTCACCTGTAATAGGGATTGCTGACTGCATCGAATCTCAGGTGGGTGAGCTCCAGCCCTGCTGAGTATCTTACTCATTGTTTTGTGCACTGTTGGTGCTTCAAATAAAGATAATTGTTGAAGAAAGCATTATTTTTCTGCAGTAACACATCTGTCAGAGCGGTACATCTCAGGTGCTAAAAAGGTTCATACAGGTCTTTGAGAACTTTACAAGTCAATACGGTAAAATGTGGAAAAGCCTAAAGGCTGGCGTCCACGGACGAGGAACTTTACCTTACTGCAAGTTTTTCTGAGACTCCAGCCTGTCAGGAAATCTCCATATTTCAGTAGAGGCCAGTGCATCTTTTAAAACAACCGGGATCAAAAGCACGCGGGGCAATCCGATATCAACTTCCCCATTTATGATTTCCACATACATTTCCCAACAAGGTGGCAGATGTGACTTCACCTCGTAAACACTGGGCCTGAGAGGCACTGATGAGTAATGCTTAATCATTCTTAACCACTGAGATCTACTCTGGAGAACAATTCATTCTATTGAGTGATTACGGAATCCACCCAACCACACGTAAACAGGTCTTGACCTATCTCCAGAAGGAGCAGTCAACCTGGTAAGACACACCGCCTCTGAATGGGAACACAAGCATTACCATTCATCACTTTAATGCAGTGTTAATGATGGGAAATACACGTATGTGCTTACCTTGGCAGTGTTTGGCTATAACTGTCTGCGTGTGCTTGCATGTCTATGTGACTGTAGGTGTGTGCAAATGGGTGTGACTGTATGTTCTTTGTTAGGTCGAGCGACCTATCTCAATGCGCATGCGCATTGAGAGCGGGAGCTCGATCTATTGCGGCTTAAACAGAGCTTACCGAGATCAGGCGATTCCCAGGCGATTTCTTCCAGTGCACGTGAAAGCGCGTGCACAATGCCACCAGCCGCTTGCCTCGCATTACCACATCAAAGGCAAGGCGGCCTCGTCTCAGGCCCCTGTTGCTTCACACCCTCATGCCGCTCTCCCCGCTCCGCCCCCTCCCCTGCCCGCCGTGTCGCATTTCTCCTCGTACTCCTCGTACCGCCGGCCGTGTCTCCTTTTATGCTAACTCCCTCTGTACCTCTCCTTGCATCCTCCTCTTTACTTCGATTCCTGCCGTTTTCTCTCTTCTCCGGCTGTTTGCTTTGCTTCCTTGTTGTTGCTTGTTTGTATTATGATGCTCTTCATATATTTGGGTTCGCATTTTCCCCATGTCCCCGTCAACATCCCACAGTAAGAGTCATAAGCGATCTGGGGCTTCTATAAAACTACTGCGGTTTCATGCAACTCCTCACGACCTCGTGCTGAGGACTCAGCGCACGAGTCGCTCCATTGCTTCCCTGCCTTTTTTTGTACTCTTTATAATGAAATATCGCTGCCGCACATTATTTTTAACCTGTAGTTTGATTGTGTTTTCTCCACAGAGACAGGTATGCATGTATTGCGCAAATGTGTATTTTGAAGCTCAGCTGCGGTATTGTCTTAAAAATGTAAGTTTCCAAGTCACTGACTCACTGTAGGTAGCCTTGCCTGACACTGCAAATAGTCCCACTCGTTGCCTTTCAGGCTAGCTTTTGTTTCCGCTGTGCTTCCCCCCCCCCATCTCACGCCCGAGCACGTGCACACGTACTCCCTGTGCATTATTTCACTTCAAACAATGAGGCTGCAGTTTGGTTTGTAGTTTCATTACCCGTCCGCATGTATACGGCGTGGCCCCTTCTCAGCCTTCCGCAGTTGGAAAAGAAAATATGCTTGCCTTCATAAATCCAATTAAAAAGGAAGCAGCATTTACATTTCACCCCCACTCCCCAGACCCACGTATAATGGCGCACGATGTCAGAAAACATGACGCGTGTTTTCACTTTGTGACAGAAACCATTACATTTAAAAATCCGTTACAGTTAGCTTAGTTAGACACATGATGAATGCCTCCCTAATCCTGCCATATATTATTACAGCTAAAAGGCGCTCGATGAAAAATATTTTGCGGTTATCAGCATTTATGGGCAAATGTGTTTTTGCAGTGATATATTGTATCTTTTATTTTCTCTTCATGTTATTGAGATGAAGGAACACACACACCGATTTAGTGCTTTTTAAAGGCTAGCATTATAGACGTACATGTTTATTACTGCAGGTTCCTAAGTAATGCGGCGCAGTTTTACATATGGGTGTGTGGGTCTCTATAGGTGGCACAGGCTGATGGGTGCTATGGCGACATCTCTTTTCCCTCGCGTCGTCACTGTCACTGCCGTCTCTCTTACCTTCTCCCATGCCTCTCTCTCTCCCACCCCTCAGACCTTCTCCCTACCCCCTCTCTGCCCCGGCTGCTTCACACCCTCATCGCCGCTCCGCCCCCTCCCCTGCCCGCCTTGTCGCATTTCTCCTCCCCCCTCCTGTTTTAAACTCTTAACACGTTGCATTCTGGAACTTTAATTTCCGCATTCCCATCAGAGACCCTCAGGTCACAAAAAGCAGAATGTCTTTGGCCATCATCTTGATCGGTATATTGAGAGAGGAGCATACAGGCGCCGCGCTTGTCCAGAGGAGGCGGAGAGCGAGGCCCACTGCCTGCATGCGCCATCCGTGAAACGTGGACTTTGGTCGCGGCTTCCCACTCCAACACATCGTGTGATTCTGAGCAAATCATTTCCTATTGTGCACTAATCTGGTAGCGTATGTGCCACAGATGTTTAAGAAGGTAGCAATTGGGGTCATTGCTGGGTGAGGTGGTTGTCACATTGCATGCATGAGTGAGTGCTGCAGATCAGGTGCAGAGCGTAGTGTACAGCATCAGACGCCAGTAGCGTCATAGTCGTCATATAAACATATGCAAGGACGGTACCGAGGGCTGGGTATAGCTCATCGCTTTATTGGCTTGCTGTCTGCAAGATAGCACAGGGAGTTGAATACTCCCTGCTGGCAAATATAGTGATCTGAAAGTCGCCATTTAAAATCCTGGCAATGCCGACCGAGCCTGTCATCCTTCTGAGGTTGGTAAAGTGAGTGGTAAAAGCAACATCTGTTATTTTACAGTGCTTATTTTATTGATACATTATTAGGGTGCTTTCAAACACCAGGTCTCGTATGAAACGCTCTCTCTATATGTGCAAGCATTATAGACATACATGTTTATTACTGCAGGTTCCTAAGTAATGCGGCGCAGTTTTACATATGGGTGTGTGGGTCTCTATAGGTGGCACAGGCTGATGGGTGCTATGGCGACATCTCTTTACCCTCGCGTCTTCACTGTCACTGCCGTCTCTCTTACCTTCTCCCATGCCTCTCTCTCTCCCAGCCCTCAGACCTTCTCCCTACCCCCTCTCTCTCTCTGTGTACCCTTTCTTTTTATGGCCCCTCTCAACGCTCTGCTATGTTGTCTCCATCCCTCAACTCTCTCACAGCATCACTCAGCTCAACCACAGCATCACTCAGCGCAACCACAGCATCACTCAGCGCAACCACAGCATCACTCAGCATCACCACAGCATCACTGGTTCAAATATGTTCTCTCAATGTTTCAAGCTTTATTACAAATGTCAAAAAAGATGTTAATATTTCACTTCTGTTCTTGGATTTTCGTCACAATAAAATACACTGAACATAATCTTCACAAAAGTTATTTACAAAAGTTTAAGCTATTGCCATCATAAATTACAATAACTTTTTAAAAATCATTAATTATTGAAAAAAACAATTAAAAGCCATTATTATTTGTTATTTCAATACATGTAAGTCACGTAAATACAACACATATTGCATTACAAATGCTATAGGTGTCACATTTGCGAAAGTTATAACTTTTGGCATTTTAAATGACAAAGATATTAATTTCGCTATTTTCAAAACCAACACAAATAAAAAATGTGTCATTTAAAATACCAATAGCTCAAACTTTCCTAATGCGAGACCTATTGGCAACGCCAGTGCTTGTTTTCTCTATCTCGTCTTCCCCGCACACTGGCAGATTCCTGATTCCTTTCCCACATTCACCCTTTGATTTTTGAGAATCTCTGAAGGGTGAGCGGCTAAATCTTACCGGCATGTATTTTTAATGTGATCCATTAGATTGCAGAGATCTATGCAGCAAGGCGGTTAGCCCACTGGCCTATAGCATTAACGCGTTCCTGCATGAGAGGTTGTTGGGCCGGAAGTTAATGTGTTCATGTCGTAAGTGCGCCCTGGGATCAAATAGCACTGTGGGCACTTCGTGCCTCTTGTAGTCGTATCAGGGGGAGCCCCGGTAGGTAACATTAAACGTGTGGCGCTATCTTGATGCAGACGAGCATTTAGATAACTGCCCCGCACAAGCCATGTCTTGAAATGTGCCACGTGACCTCAGGCGCCTCTAGACTGCATGCCATGCAGCTCGAGGGTTTCCTTGCCGCCGGTGGCTTCCGGTGCAGGTCAGTGTAGCACTGCCATTCAGAAAAAGAGGCGGGCTCAGTAGTGCTTAATTTGAGCCGGTGCTTTCAGGCAGGGCTGGACTGCCCGTTTATTCCGTCAGGCATTTTTCCAGTGGGCTGGAGTCTTGAAGGGCAGTTGGCCGGGGTCTTGAAGGGCAGTGGGCCGGGGCCTTGAAGGGCAGTGGGCCGCTGCTGCTGCCGCCTCTATCACTTTCACCAGTTCCTGCCAAGTCATTACAAAAGGCACAGCATGTTCTTTGGGTGGCAGAGAGGGTAAATGGAGGAGAGAGGAAAAAGAGAGAGATATAAGGAAGGGGACGGGGCTGGTTCGAACATTTTTGCCAGGGCTACTTTTGGTTCTGAGTCTGGCCGGTTTCTGGTGCTCAGAACCTGTACTTAATTATCAACACCATCGCTTTTCCTGAGCATCAGTTAAGGACACGCTCATTTACAGGGAGATTAAGTGATTTGCCCAGAATCAAAGGATATTGAGCCAATGCAGAAACTCGAACCTGGTTCTCCAGCTCCAAAGTCAGCAGCACTGGCCATTATACCACATCCTTTCCCCACTTTCATGGTTAGTAGTTTTAGGCGACGATAACAGGAGAGAAGGAAAGGCTGGTGCAAGCTGCCTCCTGACGAAAGCCCCGGAACTTCTTTTTTTTTTCTTCAAATTAACCACTGGCGGGCTGGTCTTTGAGGAATCTGCCAGAATTCCTGAAAGGCTGGTTTGGCTGGGACAGGGTCGGTCGCATGTCATAGCAACTGATTGTAACTGAGCCTCGTGTCATTGCTCCGGTCTTGCTAGCAGTCAGTCCATAACCTTCCCTGTAGGTCAGTCCACCTTCTCTCAGCTGAGTGTCCTTGTTTCCATGCCGGCAGGAAGAATTATACACCTTACGCCCTTGTTCCTGACCCCTGATTACAATCTCTGAATCTATGGCGCTGACAATGCTTGAAGTGGAATGAGGGCATGACCTAACACGAATAATAACTATTTATAAGAGGCTATGTGACTCTGGACCTTGCCTCATACATAGGAAATAGAATCTGGGGTGTTGACACATTCATAAATTGAGCTCTATTACAAGTGTGCTGTTAAACTTCTACATCTGTACATACGTCTGTTTGCAAGGGATGTCAGAAGTACATGTCTTTCTGTAAAATCCATTTTTTATGCCGCCTGACAAATTTCGGTAGGTCAAACTTGCTGAAATTTAAAAATGGTGAAAAAGGCTCGATAAATAGTAGGACATGCAGATTTTGGTGCACAAAAATGTGCACGGTATGCCCCTTTTCACTGGGCCACTCACAATTGCCATTACATGAGAGGTTGGGAGACAGTCTGCAAAATCATGTACCTCAAGTCGGAATACACAAATACATTTCACATTTTTAAGAAAAAAGAAGATTAAGTAATTTGCTCAGAATCATATAATTTTAAGACAAGCATGGAGACCCAGAGATTCCAAGGTCATCATCTCCGGCCGATGGGTCATACATCCTCCACATCTCCTCCCTTTAACAGTAGGACTACTGGAAATAGGCAATTGTGCGGCCGCTGCAATTTTCCCATAATTATAGATATGCGGCATATGCCACATAATCTGCAGGTTTTAACAAACAAAAAATGTTGTTTCTGGCTCAAACGGTTCAAAAGTTACTAAAAGTGCAGGGGCACATGTTGTCTCTCAGTGGATGCCCTTTGCAAAGCTGGACTAGTCGCCTTTCTGTTGCTTATTGCTATATTTGTGTGTTAACTGGTACTAATGAGGTGAAACCAATGCCCAGACAGTGTTAATAAGAGTAGAAATTATAAAATAAAGAAGTAATACTGGTACATAATTTGCCTTTTATTGCCACATACTTTATTAGACCCTGCCACATAAGTTGTCCCTCTCCTGCTACATAATTCCAATGGTCCTGAGTATATTCACTGGAGTGGGCAGCATACATCATTTGTATACAGTACCACCCCCACCAATAGATGTGGTCCGGTATATTTGACATCTAGCTTTTGATGTACCAAGATATGTTGTTGCTAAAGTGCTAGCAGGGCACCAAATGCAGAAGCATTTTCCTGGAAATATGTAGTTTGTGTCTTCTTCGGGTTGGAAAGAAATAAAAAGAGACCCTTTTTAATGTCAATTTGTAGGTCTTGCGTACTAGACAACGCATGTTGCGAGACACATTCTGGGCTTACAGAGAACGTACAGGGGCCTGAAGCCTGCGAGTAGCTTATGATTGGGTAGTATTCCTGTCATTCTAATCTGCCCACTTCTTATTCGTGTTCCATCTTGCCAATCTGCTGTTTTCGCATCTAAAGGAGCATTGCCTCTTTACCATCACTTTTAATTGGCTGGCTTCTATACTTCCACTGCTTGCACTAAATGTTTTCTTTTTGGTCAAGCACTCCATAAGAGTGTATGCTTTATCCAACTGTCTCCCTTGCTTCTCTTCAGAGGTGCTCCGTGTTGGCTCTGTGTTGTCATGTGATTTTCCCCATCCTCTCCATGTAGCACTTGTCCACCTGTGTGCTTCTCCCTGCCCGCTCCACGTTAATTTCTCACCCATTGTTTCTGCTCCCCACCCGCGGTCTCGTCTCTTACCCATTGGTTCACCACACCCCTGCACTCATCGCCTGTTGGCTGCGTGCCCTCGAACTCTCTCCTGCCTGCTTCACTTTACTCTATCTCATTGCTTCTCCTCCCTCACCTGCACCCCCACATTGCTTTCACCCCTGTGTGTTGCTTCCTCACCTCATTTCCCCCTCACGCTTGCTTTTAAAAAATAAAAACTCACTTTTTTTTGTTCCTTTTAGTTACTGATTAAAATTGAGACCGATAACCAAACAGAAAAGACTTCCAGTGCCATTTAGATGCAGGTGGCTGTGTCAAAGGCTTTAAAAAATATAATTAGCTTTGCTGTACTGCTTCGAGGATGATGAGCAGCATGGCTAAAAAAACATTGGCAAACCAATGAAGTCAGTGAGTTTGAGGTGGTTACGAGTCAGCCAATATGCTTTTGGCAAGGTGTTATTGAAGACATTGTGGAGGTGATTTTCATGTAGAGTTGAGTCTTGTCCACATACATGCGGTAAGAAATGTGGGTGAGTTTGAGGATTTCAGTTAGGGCCTCATACATAGGGTAAACAATGTCAGAAAATGAATAGAGCCCTGGGGTTAGTGCAGTGACAGTGGAGACTGATTGGAAAGAGTGTGGTTGATTAGGATGCACTGAGATCTGTTGTGTAGAAAAGAGGAGAACCATTTCATCACAGTGCTGGAAAGACCAAGCCTGTGTTATAGAAGGTTTAGAAGGGTAGTATGGTTGCTAGTGTCAAAGGCTGCTGACAGGTCCAGTAGGATTAGGAGTCATGATTCATTTTGGTCGAGTGAGCGTAGGGCATTGTCGATAATGCAGACATGGCAGCATTGTTGCTATGCCCCGATTAGAAGCCAGAATGACAATGGTTTTGGTGTTCGACATACTTGATGTGATTGTGAAGCTGTAGGTGCACACTTTTTTCAAAGAGTTTGGCCAAAGTAGGGATGTTGGAGATGGGGCCGTAATTGACAAAGTAGGGATGTTGGATATGGGGCCGTAATTGACAAAGTAGGGATGTTGGAGATGGGGGGGGGGTAATTGTTGGGGATGGATTTGTTGAATCGTTTTTTTAGGACAGTGGTAAATTGGCCACTTTTGAGGAAGTTAAGTAAGGAACCTTGAGTGATTGAGTTATTGATTATCATAGTCCATATTGGGAGTAGAAGGTTAATGGGCTCTTTTAGGAGTTTGGAGGGGAGGGGATCATTGAAGTGATTGGAGTATTTCAGAGAGATCAATGGATTTAGGATGCCAGTTTCATCGTGAGTTTTGACGCTAGACGATGCGGCGTTATTTTTGGGTATGACGGGGTTGTTTCTCTGGCATTTTTCCTGATCAAGTCGGGAGTGGTGTAGTGGAGGTTTTCGTGGAAATAGTTTACTAGCGTTCTGGATATCGTTAGTCATTAGCATGTTTTTTTCAGGAAAAAAAGGAGGCAAAGGTTTCGCAGTAAGGCAATCTTTTGTTGTGTAAAATAATTCATGTGACACATGACACTTCTCAATTGAACCAGGTCTTTCAGGCCCTGCTATTGTCTCGTAAGAAATCAGGTTTGCTGTCCACAGCCAGGAGGGGTGTGGTCAGATAGAAATGTCTGTTACAGGAACGAAGCAAGATTTTTAAATGTTATTAATCCCTCAAATTGTATTGAGTTTTCATAAGCATATCAGCACATCCGTGATAATATAATCAATAATATGTTAATTACCATAAAAAGGAAATTTAGACGACATTTAAGAGTTAGGTTCATTGGCAGCTGTAGTGATTGGATGTACATAAACACACACAATAAGAAAAAAAGGAAAATAGAATCCATTAACAGTTATTACATTTTGTCCATGTCTCCTCAAAAATTTAATTCTGATTTTGACATGAGAACATAACTATTTCATATTTAGTCTTGCGAGGCATTTCTGAAATCCACTCCTCGGTGCTAGAGGTGAATGCCTCTGTTTCTCAAACTGCTCTTATTGCCCAGCATTAAAGCTTGAAGCTTGTTATTTTCTAAAACAGGTGTAATTTATATGGGCATACATTTAACAAGGCTGATAAGGTGGAGGGTGTAAGGCATCTTTATAGTACAAGCTATTTTATCAAATTCTTCCTGGCAAATCACATAAACCATGCACATTCCTAAACATGTCCAAATGTGTCTAGATAAAAGCTTTGGACCAAATCCAATAATCAAAATGTCGTTATCTGTGATAAGGTCCAGTACAATTTAAAATTATTTTTGGTGAGTGACGCTCACCATATCTAGATCAAATCCAGACTCACTTTGGACTTTTGCGCGCAAGAAGCAATCTTTTTTTTTAAAAAAGAAAAAAAGTTCAGCTTTGTAACTCCAACTTCTTGAGACAATGAAAAGAAGTTTTTAAAACAAGGTTGTAGTTGTGGGTGGAAGTCTGTCGTAACAAACTCTGTTTTCACTTTCTTTTCGGAGGTGTGCATTCAGTTTTGTGCTCTCTGGCGTCCATCAGCGATTGCTACAGTGCTTGGATACAAGGCACGTTAGGAATTCTCGCCCTCAGGTGTTTCTGTTGACTTTCAGGACCTTGCTGAGCATTCTTGCTTGCGGCTAACAGGCGGTTTCTTGAGCAGTGCAAGTTCCAAGGCGTTTGAGGTTTTCCCAAATGTCCTTATTGCGCTGAAGTCAACTTATTTTGTAGTTGTAAACTTCACTATGGCTGCATCTGGTTTCCTGAAGTCTGTGTGTGAGCGTGGACATGTCCCTGCTCTGACTGCAGCTTTTGCTGCCAAGGTTTGGACCACTTTGCAGGCTGTTGAGGGGCTTCTCAAGAGCTGAAATACTGAGCACCCCCTTTGCTACAGTGACCTTTTTGCTCCCACAAGAACAGAAGATACTGTGGCCGCGTGATCCTGGGCAAAACGTGGTAAGATCGCTTCATACAGATCCAGGTGGAACTGGAGAGGTCGAACCACTTGATTTGCTAACCCTAGAGTTTCCGCCAGGAAGGGGCGCCAGCGCCTGCGGATTCCCACAAAACCTGTCGCCGTTGAGGCTCTGCATCCTGATGGGCCAACCTTCCAATCAGTGGCTGACCCTTTCCTGCAACCGTATTAATTCACCTTGTACATTATAGGCACATAAAGCACCTCTTGGCCTGGGTGGACAGTTCCCCACTTTTTCCTTCGCACATCGTATAGGTTGGTATGGATGCATATACTCGAGTGTGTTGCGATTCGGGGCATCTTTGTCTTCTCTGTGCACAGTGCACACATGAAGTGGGTATCTTATGCCTGAGTGTGTCCTGTTTGAGGCCATCTTGCTCTGTATGCCAGCACTATCTACAGTGCATAGGCAAAGTAGCCACAGATGCGTGGGCACCAAAGTCTGGATCTTTCTGCCTCCAGTTTGCCCTCAGTGCACACACACAGTGGTATTGATCAATGTTAAGGCCTGCCTGGAACTGTGTTGAATGGGGGCCTCTGGTGTACTATACCCCAGGTGCACACTGTTCACACACAGAGTGACTTTGGATTCTTGTACCTAACAATATTGCGATTCAGGGTAACTGCATCATGCCATCCCAGCTTGTCCGCAGTGCACACACCAGGTAGGGATAGATCCCTGAGCCTGAAGGTGTCCTGAATGAAGGCATGTTGAGCGGTCTACTCCAACTTGCCAAAGTGCGCACACAAAGTTGTTAATGAATTGTGTTTGGATCTGGCGTGTTCCGAATGGAGGAATGTGGTGCTTTCTGCCCCAGCTTGCCTACCATGCGCATTCAAAGTAGGTGTAGATGACTGGGACTTAAAGTGCCCTAATTAGGGGCATCTGCTTCTTTCTGTCCGAGTTTGTACTCAAATGCGCACTCAAGGGTGGCATCGGTGCCTGGGCCGCCCCGGCCTTAAAAGGGCCATCTGGGTCTGGGGTAAAGAAACAGAATGTTTTCTTTACCCAGTCCTACTCCTTTAAAATTCTCCAACAATAGGCATTCTAGAATGTTGCTTTGTTTGATGATGTCAGCTAGGGCTTAGAGATATGTGACATCATTCACTGGATGGCCCTGCTAAAGTAAATTTAGACACTTCCAGGAAAGATAGTGCATTTGAAGACAGTAGGATTGGGTAGAACCTTATACAGCACTCCCCTTTACTGACTTGATTTCTTCTAAATAGGTTCCTGCCGGTTGTTGCTTTGTTTTCTTAAATTGTTTTATGTATGTGCACGTTCCTCGGTGCACGGATGCCCCGTTCAATTTGGACTTTGAGTGATACAGAAGAAAAGATCATCAACTTCGTGTGGGAGTCAATTCCATCTAGTCATAATTTCTCAAAGTGGGAACTCTGGCCAATGTTTCCCTTCACTGGGTCTACATTTTTGAGGGAGACCATGGTCTAGAGGGGTCTATAAAACTAATCAGCACACATCCATGTTATAGGAGGGATTTTTAGGAACCATAACCATTGGTGATAACCATCAACAAGAGAGAGACAACAAACAGGGGCGGAGAACAGCAGACACAGACAGAAGACTGGTTCCAACCTGACAGCACACAGAACAAGACATAGAAAAGGGACGGTCTGCACTGGGGCGTGATTGACAAGAAGCAGAGAGGAGAAGGCAGTGTTTGAGAGAGATGCCTGGCGTGGGTGTGAGGGGTTGAATACACACCAAAGCTTTGGAAAGGTAGAGGTTATGTTTTTAGAAAAGGGCCCGCTGACCCCAAGAAGGATTACGTCTAAAAAATATGTCGGGAGGAGGGTTTTTGTAAACAAAGCTGGCATTCCTCCTGGCCCTCAGAAGGTCAAGGGTCACTACTTCCCTGTAGGCCAGATGGAGCAACAACAGAAGTGCTGACGTTTGCAGTACTGACTTCACCTCTAACGAGAGCCCGCTCACCGCCCTCCTGCCCGCATGCTTTGAGCAGGAATCGAGGCTGGTAGCTCTGGGCCTGCAGGTTTGGAATGCATACTTGAAAGACGGCGACCGGTATGTCATCGCACATGCACAGAGGTGGTGCCATACCGCAAAGCTGTCCATATAATAGTGAAAGGAAAGCCCAGTCAATCAGGCGGTATGGAGCTGGTGCCATCCTGCCCTGCTATATAGTACACGGAGGGAAGGTTCAGTCCACACCCGTCTGCAAGTAGCATAGACGTGGGATCTTACAGGGCAGACCTCTAATTTAACTGAGGTGGCTGTATACTCTGCCCCCATATATGGATGAAACAGCTTTACAAACATATAGTCAGAGCCAGTGGAAATATGCTTCAGTGGAGGACCAAATTATGCAGCAGCATTGGCTTAATTATGCGGGAAGAAAAGGCAAATTATGCAGGGTAATGTGGCACATTTTGTGATAGTGTTGCTTCGTTATTTTGTCATTTTTACATAAGGTAATACTGTCAAGGCAAAGATTTTACCTCATTGGTACCAGCAGTGGCGGCCGGCACGGACACAGGATGGTAAGGCTGGGGGTGCATAGAAGAAGAAAACAAGTACCTTATCACTGCATCTCTCCTCCGTCTCCCCTCTGCCCTGGGCCGGAAGAGGAAGCAGCCAGGCTCCCCTAAGCCAATCACAATGCTGCAATGCAGCTTTGTGTTAGTCTGAACACCTTGGTTTGGCGCTCACACAGGCAGTGGGAGCCTAGACATGTTCTCCACCCATTGCTGTAATACAGCCTGGGCGAAGAACATGCCAAGTGCACATGAGTATTTGGCCGGCCCTAGACGGCCGGCCAAACAATCATATGCGCTTAGTGTGCCACCACTCCTGCCCACGCTCCTCTGTCATCGGAGCAGCCCCGCCCGCAAAGCTGCCGCAGCAAGAACAAATAAAATGATAACAACTTTGTGTTATCATTTTATTTTTCCGTTCCTTCACTGCTGCAGAGCAGTACGGCGACACTCCTCCGCCTTAACGGAGGAGCCGCCACTGGGTACCAGTTTAACATTTTAATTCATGTTTAATCAACTGAAAGATGACCCTCAATCTTAGCGAAGGACCTTCCAGTGTGTGGAAATGCGTATCTCCACATTTTTTGTAACTTTTGATCTGATTGCAGTAGAAACTATTTTTTTTTATTACAATCTGCAAATTCTGCAGCAGGTGATGGAATAAGTGGCAAATGCAGCAAATGCATAACTATGTGGACAGCACTGCAGCCGCATAATCTCGTAAAACCACTGCCCTGTATACAGTATATTGGAGAAGTCATACTCCACAGCTATCCTCATGTGTCACAAACCTAAGGTCACACTGCACAAAACTAAAACTCAACAGCCGTCGCACTTTCCACAGAGTTGACGCATATTCCTCTCTATGGCTACGCGCAGGCGGTACAAGATCGGTGCTTGCACCAGAACCATCTTTGCCTTCCGTGATGTATGCTGGTCTCTGTGCGTTGGTGCAGTGATTCTGCGTCAAGTCCATCAGTCATTGCGCTTCCTGTCGTGTGTTTACCACCGGGCGCAATGCTGTGACTTGCATCAATCACTCCCTTCTATTTCTGGGTGGTGTGCATGTGACGCACCATACATCTGGGAGTTATGCAGAAACGGAGCAGCTTACATTCCCCCACGGTTGAAGGGATGACGCAGAGCGTACGCATGTGACAATGCTCCCCACGTACGGCCTTCTCGGGGCCTGTTTTAAGACACCCCACAAACACCCGCTGGTGACGTAGAACTGGCGTACGTTGTGCACACCAACCACCCTGATGCTTCAAGAAACTCGTGCATGGCATACTTCCTAACGACGTGCGACCTTAACGGAGCTGGTGCGTCCTGCACCCCCGAAGTCCCAGTCCGATGTGCGCTGACGTCACGTGACGCCGGGCCATGCAATAATTAGCACGCGGCTATTCTCGCCTCCTTGCGGCCTGCAGCTGGCGCGTGATGCATTTCCCAGGCTCACTGTTTGCCTTTAATTTCTGAACCTCCTACACTTCCGCCTGTACCTGTCTAAACAAGCCATGTTCCTGCCAACGCGTTGTCACCTGATGCGTGTGATGTGGTGCAGGAGAGCTCGGTGCGCGTGTGGGGCGGTGTCACTTGAAGGCCTGCCTATCTCGGTTGTTTTTGTCGCAGGGCAAAATATGAAGTCTTTGTGCGTGGGACAGTGTCTTGCATTGCTACAAGCATGGCCTACATGTACTCCTGTGAGTGTTGTGTCCTGTATATGCCCTCTATTTAAGCCTGGGTCCCCCAGGTGTAGGTAACATGACATTGTTTGGTATTGATGGTGCGTGCAAAATACCCATGCGAAGTTCAACACAGTGTTTACGAAAGAACTTCTACTGAGGCGTTCAACTGGGAGGAGGGAGAGCTTCGCCACTTTTTAAAATTTGAGCAAAACAGTTCAATATCTTGTACCAGAATTTATTGCATTTTAACATTTTTGTAAACCGTAACGATGTTGGGTGTGGACTCACAGGAAAAATGAGTTTAAACGCACACATACCACAGTTTAGGAGCCGATGTCTTTTAACACCATCATCCATCGACACAAACATTAAAAAATTTTTTTGTTGCAAGGCGTAGCATTAATATACTCAGTGTGAGTTTTGGGGACGATCGTTTGCACTGGGCCAAGCTCTTCCACACAGATTCCGAATGCTGTTTGACATTGCTGATGATTTAAAGCATACAGTGATATTTTGCATTTCCGGCCTGTGGGTTACTGTGGCCGCCCTATCTCGCATAAACGTATGAGATAAAACACTTTTTGTTTACATATGCAGGACAGCATCATTAGCTGTGCCAATAGAGCAGAGACCCAACCTGTGATAGCTGCTATAGAAACAAAAAAAAGTATCAAGTGTTTCTTTGGTTAAAAAAGAAAAACAAGGATAAAAAAACTCGGCTCTGTAATTCCTGCAGCTTGACAAGGTACAAATACATCTTTTTGGGCTTATGTGACTTCACAGCGGCCTCCAAGCGGCAGGGAGCAAACGCTATGCACATTGCACAACTATACAGTATACTTGTGGAAGGTATACACCGCGGCTGCCTGCAAGTGACGGGGAGCTGGTGCTGTGTATACTGCACAAATTTACAGTATACTGGTGGCCACACGGCTACCTGCACTCGACATGGAGCAGGCACTGTGCATACTGCACAACTATGCAGTACATTGATGGGTGGTATACCCCATGGCTGCCTGCACGCGACATGGAGCTGACGCTGTGTATACAACACAACTTCACAGTATACTGCTAGGATGGTATAACCCGCGACCGCCTGTAAGCGGCAGGAAGCTGACGCTATGGATATTGCAGAACTATACGGTATATTGGCAGAATGTAGACTCCACGGCTGCCTGCATAGTGCACAGGTGGAAGTCTGTGTGCAAGCTACAGATAACCGGTTTTACTCCTGTGAAGACCAAACTCAACCTTTCACCGATCCAAGAGGATTGCCATAAGTAGGAGTATAAATTAATTTCCTATTAATATCTGATATTTACAGCATTGTGAAACTACAAGTCAGTAAGAAGGACCTTATAAAACAAGACCTGTCTGTTGCAGCTGTATTATTGAAATCAACCTTACTACATGAGTTTTCACTACCCAGCGTGCAAAAAAAAAACAAGCATTGGCATAGCCAATAGGTCTCGCTTGTGGGACCTTAGAAGTATTTAGTTTTGCAGCACAATATCCTTGTTGCATAATCGGATATTGTGCTGCAAAACTAAATACTTCTAAGGTCCCACAAGCGAGACCTATTAGCTATGCCATGCACATTCACATTGTTGCTTTTTAAAAATAATTTAAAATACGTTTGCCTTGATATCTGCTAAATAGTTTAGTCCTTCTGTGTGCTGCACTGTCTATATGGTTATCAGCAATATATAAAAATTAAATGATACTGCACTATCTTCTTCTAGGAGTTTGACAATGTATGTGCAGCAAAGTAACGTATGTTATGCAAGTCCCTACGACTTGCACGGCAGGGTGTCAAAGAGGACATATTGTACCCGGCTGCTACCCTGGCTGATGACGGAAAGGGCTGGTCAAAAAGGGGAGGAAGGACAGAGATGAGTGTGATCGAATGGGGAGACGGAGTCAGAGAAGGATGCAGGGATAGGAGGGGTTCATTGAGAAGGGGAGCCAAGGAGGGGGTAGTGATCCACCAAGGAACGTTTAAAAATGCAAAACGTTTGTACTCTTGCTGCAGCCAAGTACGTTTTTGTGAAAAGAGAAAGCTGCTGTCGCTTGTGATGCCATGCTGTTCCAAACATCAACAGCTAATTGAAACCCTGGCTATGGAGTATTTGTCTGACATGTAATGTCTTTCTGCTCAGAAAGAAAGCACATGAGTGAGACGGCAACACAGGTGGAGTGGGGGAGAAACAGACGGGTGAGAAAGGGATATTTTGTTGTGAAAGGGGATAAGCTGCAGAGTACTCACAGCACGGCCCACGGGAGTGACGAGCAAGTAACAAGTTTTAGTTTTCACCAACAAGTCAAAACAATATAGTGCCCCTCGTGTTCACGCAGCTCAAGCTGAAGGAGGAGGGGGTGCGAGGGATGAGGGAACATGGCCTGGGGGAAGCCGGCTGGGGAGGGGGAGGAGAAATGCAAGGAAGGCTGTAATTAGGGGAGGAGAAGCCGAGAAGCCGCAGAGCGCACGCTGGGCGAAGCCCTTTGATGTGCTGTGCGGCAAATGGAGGGAGGCTGATACGCGTTCATGTTTGAACACGTGGTTCACATGAACTTCATGAAAACGCCAGCAAAAAGCTGGTGGTTTCATGATGTTTTCGCCGCTTGAATTCTCGCTCTGCTCGATGCGCATGCGCGCATCGATAGGTCGCGAGACCTAAAAAAGATGGATTTAGGCCCAGATCTCTGTACTGGGGTGAAGGTATGACATTGTTCTGCATCCTGTCCATCAACTGTTGTTTTTGCATTTGTCACCCCGAGTGGGACGGGTATGCTCAGACGTGAGTCCCCTGCTCTCCATGCCACTGGAATCAAGCTATCCTGGCTGATGAGGGCTGAAAGCCCGAAACCTGTCCTAGGATGCTTGTTTCCAGTCCAGGGAGAACCTGGCTTGGCTGTGCGGGCTGGACTGTTCCCATGGGGCACAGGGTCAAGACTGATTTGCATATGGCTGGGTTCAAACTGGAATGGCATGGTGAGCAACATTTTTTTTTTTTAAATTATGGATTTAGGCCCAGATCTCGGTACTGGGGTGAATGTATGACATTGTTCTGCATTCTGTCCATCAACTGTTGTTTTTGCATTAGTGTGCATTGAGGCACTGTGTGCAGGCACTCTCTGCAGGAAGTTCTGCAGTTAAGGAGTTGGGAGTTACAGTCTCCCATGCTCTCAGAATTCCAGGCTTTTTAGCTCGTAGATGAGTTTTTAGTGGCTCTACTGTTTTATTTGTGCTTTGAATGCCCAAACGTCAGCTTATGTGTCCCCAGAGGTTCTGGACACCACGAGCAGGAGGGATATTTTGGACTGGTTGCAAATATCTAGAGTGATTTGCAGCTTATGTTTACACCGAGCCCACCAGACAGCACAAGCCGCCTGATTGAAAAAGACCTATCCGGGCTCACCTAGAACCTACGGGGGCTTACACCCCGCCCACTGCTTACCATTATTGTCACTCTCATCTGCTGGCTTTTTTTTCAATGACTATCATTGTCCATGAATCATAGCCTGTTTACCATCCCCTTGACTGTCCCTTCCACTCCTCACTATCAGAGATCTAGGGTTGTATGTACGAACACATTTCCCCATGGAAACAGAATGGGTAAAACACTTTGATAAATCTGGCCCCTAGTCTTTTATTTTTGGTTAAGCACTCTGTGAGAGTGCATATGTCTTCCAGCTCCATCACGCTTGTGTCTTTCCCCCTTCCTCATCTACCAAATACACACACACCTGTGCCCTGGATTTACTCTCTCCAATATGGCTGCTTGCCCTCTTCCCCAGGTGCTTTCATTTGTCCTCCATATTGCTGTCTCCCTCGTGTGCTTCACCCTCACACTCCTGTAACTCTGTCCCTCATGCTCTCGTCCACTTGCCAATGCGATTCTTAGATGACTGTAGACTCAGTAAAGTGGATGTAGAAGGCCATAGTTTTCTGAGTTGACAACATAGGTAAAGTTCATGCAGGTGAAGTTTAAAATTTAGATTGAGGGCTGGGGTCAAGTTGATGCAGGAGTCTGAGGTTTCTAAGGCTGAAGACCCCAGCCGAGTGTTTTATCAAAGGGTTAGCTTCTGTTTTAGGAAGGCGTTGTGTCCAAGTTCTGGAAAAACACTCAACTGTGGGGGCAGGCTCTGGTCAACCTTACACAAGCACTCTGATCTGTTTGAGACTGAAAACTTGAGCTGTCAAAAACTTTCGATGGAGCTTTCACATCTTGCTGATGGTGAAGTGTCTCATCTCATTGCTGGGAAAGCATTCAGTTCCATTCACAGTTGAACCCCTGGTCAAAGAATTTAGTTCTTCACGAGAGACCAGGCTCAGAGGAAGAGGAAGCAGAAATGCTTCTTTCTGTTTGATGATGAAGGCTCTGATTAAGTTGGTGAAACATGTCATTATCCTGTTTGATGGGGAAGGGGCTGATATAAGTGATGGAAAAGTTGTTTGTTCTCTTTGAATTTGAAGCTGAATATGAAGTCCTTTTTAGGTCGAGCCTGCGACAGCGCATGCGCTCTCGCTTGCAAGATTATTGCATACAATAAAGAGCCTGGAGCCCGCCCATTGCTTACCATATGTTGGCCTTAGTGTCTCTCTTCTTTGCTTCCTCCTAATTGGCCAGTGCAGGCCAAGCATCACTTCTGTTCCTTTCTGGGGAGCATGGACGAAGCACAGACTGATCCAACTGAATTAGTGCCCGTCCGCTGCTTGTGCAGTGAGTCCGGTACTATTTCTTCTCTTCCCCCCTTCTATGTCCTCTGCCCTGTCTGGTGCTCTCTCCCTTCTCCCCCTCACCTCCCTCGTTTTGCTTTTGCCATACCCTCATCCTCCCACTGCCTGTTACTGCTGCTTCCCCCGTGTTGCTACCCCATCCCTCTTTCTTTCCATACTGCACAGCAGCTCGAGCTACTGTGCAACATGGCTTTTAAAAAGCACTATGATGCGTCCACTGGTTGTAAATTAACCATCCCAGTTTTGTTGTGTGTTTCAGAACGCCTTGTTTCTTTCAGGGTGAAGGATTTGGTTTAAATTGGTTAAATGCCGCTGGTACTGCCTGCGAGTAATAACTTGGGTGGAGTGGATGCTAAACTATTCAATACTATCTGCGAGTGTAGGCTCTGGCTGAATTTATACACCGGTGCCTGATACTGTATATGGGTGAATGCTGTCTTAGTTAACTCAGAAGCTCTCTGTACTGTCTGAGGGTGAATATCTGGTTGTCAACTGGATGCAGACATGCCCGGGACTATATAAAGATGAAGGCTCTTGTTTGTATTTAATGGGATTAGTACTGTATATGGGTGAAGGGCCTGATAACATAAATGCAGAATCGGTCAATGCAATCTGAGGGTGAAGGCTCTGAGTATATATGTTGGTGCTTGTTGTTATAAACAGGCAAAGGCTCTAGTTAAATGGATGCAGAAGTGATCTCTACTCTATGAGGGTGAGGGCTGTAGTTTAGTTAATTTAGGAGTATTTTGTTCTGATCAGGATGAAGCTTTGGCTGAGTGGATGTAGAAGAACTGTATAGTGTCTGAGTGTGAAGGCTCTGGATGAGTTTATACACAGGCGCCTGGTACCACATATGGGTGAAACCTTTGGGTGAGTAATGCTGAGGTGCTTTGTTTGATATGAGGGTGAATCTCTGATCCAGTAGGTGTAGAAGCACTCAATACTGTTTGAGGGTAAAGGCTCTGGTTATCAAGTGGATGCAGAAGTGCTCATGGTATGTGAGGAAGAAGCCTCTGAGTACATACATAGGCGCTTGGTACTGTATACAGGTGAAGGCTCTGGGTGGTTAGTGCAGAAGTCCTTGGGTTGGGATGAGGGTGAAGCTGTGGTCCTATGGATGCAGAAGCGCTCAATACCTAATGTCTGCGGGTCAAGGCTCTGGTTGTCAAGCAGATGTAGAAGTGCTCGGTAGTATGTGAGGAGGAATACATAGGCGCTTGGTACTGTATATGGACGAAGTCTCTGCTTAATTGGCTGAAGAAGTGCTCGATACTGTCTGAGGGTGAAGGATTCAGTCGTCAAGGGGATGCAAAAGTGATTGATACTGTATGAGGGTGAAGGATCCAGTCATCAAGCGATACAGAAGTGATTGACACTGTAAGAGGGTGAAGGATCCAGTTGTCAAGGGGATGTAGAAGGGATTGATACTGTATGAGGGTAAAGGATCCAGTTGTCAAGTGGGTACAGAAGTAATTGATACTTTACGAGGGTATAGGATCCAATCTTCAAAATGGTACAGAAGTGATTCATACTGAATGAGGGTGAAGGATCCGGTCTTCAAACCGATACGGAATTGATTGATGCTATACAAGGGTGATGGATCCATCCGTCAAGTGAATGCACCAATGATTGATGCAGTATGAGGGTGAAGACTGAGGGTTAAATGTGATTCAGAAGTGTTTTATTCTATATGAGGGTGAAAGCTCTGGTCGAGCGAAAGCAGAAATGCTTGGGCTCTCTCTGAGTGAAAGCTTTGGTCAAAAGGATACAGAAGTACCTTGTACTTCAAGAGGGGAAGAATATATGTATGCAGAATCTCTAAGTGCTGTAGGAGGGTGAAGGCTCCTGTCAAGTGGATGCTAAACTGCTCAGTACAATGTGAGGGTGAAGACGGATCAGATGCAGTGGCATGGTGGAGTGTGTCGACGCTTGGAACTGTATATGGAGGAAGGCTCTGGTTAAGAAGATGCATAAGCAGTTGGTACTGTATGAGGGTGCAGACTGAGCAGATGCCAAGGCACGCGGTACCGTATGAGAGTGAATACAGTAGACGCAGCAGCACTTGGTACTGTATGAGGGTGCAGACTGAGCAGATGCCAAGGCACGCTGTACCGTGTGAGAGTGAATACAGTAGACGCAGCCGCACTTGGTACTGTGAGAGGGTGCAGACTGAGCAGATGCCAAGGCATGCGGTGCCGTGTGAGAGTGAATACAGTAGACGCAGCAGCACTTGGTACTGTATGAGGGTGCAGACTGAGCAGATGCCAAGGCATGCGGTGCCGTGTGAGAGTGAATACAGTAGACGCAGCAGCACTTGGTACTGTATGAGGGTGCAGACTGAGCAGATGCTAAGGCACGCTGTACCGTGTGAGAGTGAATACAGTAGACGCAGCCGCACTTGGTACTGTATGAGGGTGCAGACTGAGCAGATGCTAAGGCACGCTGTACCGTGTGAGAGTGAATACAGTAGACGCAGCCGCACTTGGTACTGTATGAGGGTGCAGACTGAGCAGATGCCAAGGCATGCGGTGCCGTGTGAGAGTGAATACAGTAGACGCAGCCGCACTTGGTACTGTATGAGGGTGCAGACTGAGCAGATGCCAAGGCATGCGGTGCCGTGTGAGAGTGAATACAGTAGACGCAGCAGCACTTGGTACTGTATGAGGGTGCAGACTGAGCAGATGCCAAGGCATGCGGTGCCGTGTGAGAGTGAATACAGTAGACGCAGCAGCACTTGGTACTGTATGAGAGTGAAAATTGAGCGGATGCAGAGGAACTTAGCACTGTGTGAGGATGAAGGCTCTGTTCATTGGATGCTGAAGTGCTTGGTACCATTTGAGGGTGGAAGCTCCATTCCGGAGGAAGCAGAGGCTCTTGATTCTCCCCGAGTGTTAGTTGATGCACAAACACTTTTTGGATGTTGGCTTCCCATGCAGAGTTGGCACAGAAGGCCCTAGATCTGTCATGAAAGATGAGACTAGACTCTGCAAACTGTGTGATCAAAGCTAGAGTAAGCTTTTCCCCGTGAGATCTCTGGGATGTGGCCAAGGTGTTTTCAAGGCTGGTCTGCTGCCTCCCAAGACAGGGGAAGGTGGCCTTTCCGCCTGCTTCCAACCATGTCATTGATACTCCTGTGCCAGTTCCCCAACCCGTGACGTCTATGGTACACAGCTGCCAGCAAGGCCACCCACGTGAGAGGCTCTGCGGTGTGGCGCACAGGTATGCGGGTGTATGCCACGGCTAGTGGAATCTCTCTTCTAGCTTTTCCCACAGCTGGTAGAATGTGGGCTCCGTGTGGTAGCATGTGCCATAGCTAGATTAGAATGTGGGGTCTGTGTGTTAGCATGTGCCATAGCTAAATTAGAATGTAGGGTCTATGTGTTAGCATGTGCCATAGCTAAAGCTAAATTAGAATGTGGGGTCTGTGTGGCAGCATGTGCCATAGCTAAATTAGAATGTGGGCTCTGTGTGGTAGCATGTGCCATAGCTAGATTAGAATGTGGGCTCTGTGTGGTAGCATGTGCCATAGCTTGATTAGAATGTGGGCTCTGTGTGGTAGCATGTGCCATAGCTAGATTAGAATGTGGGCTCTGTGTGGTAGCATGTGCCATAGCTAGATTAGAATGTGGGCTCTGTGTGGTAGCATGTGCCATAGCTTGATTAGAATGTGGGCTCTGTGTGGTAGCATGTGCCATAGCTAGATTAGAATGTAGGGTCTATGTGGTAGCATGTGCCATAGCTAAATTAGAATGTGGGCTCTGTGTGGTAGCATGTGCCATAGCTAGATTAGAATGTAGGGTCTATGTGGTAGCATGTGCCATAGCTAGATTAGAATGTAGGGTCTGTGTGGTAGCATGTGCCATAGTTAAATTAGAATGTGGGCTCTGTGTGTTAGCATGTGCCGTAGCTTGATTACAATTAGAGGTCTGTGTGGTAGCCTTTGTCCCGGCTAGAACGTAATGCAGGACCTTGGAGATAGTTTCTGCCATAGGTAGCAAAATGTGGGGTCAGTGTGCTAGCCTGTGACATAGTGGAATGGGGTATCTGTGTGATAGTCTGCGCCATGGCTAGTGGAATGTGGTGTGTGTGTGTGTGTGTGTGGTAGCCTGTCCCATATTACTTAGTAGAAGGTGGGGTCTGCGTGCTAGTCTGTGCCATATCTATAATTAAATGTGGGTCTGCGTGCTGTCCTGTACCATAATTAGAATAAGATTTGGGGTCTGTTTGCTTGCATTTCCCACTTGCTAGTAGAATGTGGGGTTTTCAAATAGATTGGCCTATGCCCCAATGTGGGGTGTACAGAGCTGACAATGTGTACCGTCCCCGATGATTGGGGTGGTGTAGTTGGGGTGCCCAGGGCTGCCAGTGATGCCACCTGCCATGATAGAGACTGCTGTGAGGAGCACATGCCTTCTCTGATTATGTGCAGGTGATCCCACCCAATCTCCGAACCTTAGACCACCATCTCCTGGACAAAGCATCTTGCATACTACCTTCAACCCTTAGTCATCTCTGCCCTCTCATCATCACTACCACTACACTCTTCCCTTTGTTTCCATCTTTCCTTCTCTCTCTCTCTTCTCTACTCGTTCTCTGGTCAGTGTGTACAAGCCTCTCCCTTGTAACTCTTCTCTACACACTGCTCACCCTTTCACCCACCTCTTTCTTCTCTCATCTTTCTTCCTCCTCCTTCTTCATAGCGAAGCAAGGGTGTGGCGGGCATTGGTGCAAGGAAAATGGCCCTTCACTCTGGGTTTGGTAGTAAGAAATGACTGTGTGTAGGGTACATTGTTCCTAAAACCTCTAGCTCCCAGTGCCATTGTACTAGCTGCACTTTTGGTAGCTACACCTGGCCTTCATGTGTAGAATAACTACCTCTCTCCGGGTCATTACCAACACTGCTTGCAGTCCTGGACGTTTGTATGATAGCCTAGTGCATTCTGGGTGATGCAGGTTTGTGCTTGATTTGTTCTAAATAGACGAATACAAAATAAATCCATGATTTGTGGGTGCAAAGTTCAGCACTGAAGACAATGTCCATAATGAGCTCGAGTGAGGTGGTCATGCTCCTCCTGTGCCACAGACCCTCTCTGCGTCGTCTCCAGAACTTTTTCCATTTTCCCTCTAAATGTCTCCTCCAGCTGACACTGTACCTCACATCCTTCTGTCTCCTTCTCCCGCACCTAAGCCCTCCACTCCTCAAGTACTCCTCTTTCAATTTACTCTTATCACTCCCACCATTCCCCAACCACAACCTATCTCCCCAACCTTTCTCCCAAGACCCTTTTGTTCCTTCCTCCCCAGCAAGGTGAGGGGTTGACTGTCAGTCTGCCAACAGCCAGTGCTCTGGCGTGCCATGCACTCACCTATATGGAAGGCCACCCGCTGCCCCCACACCTTCTCCTCAAGCTGGTCACTGTCCCTCCAGACCTCTCTTCAGCTTCCTGTCCAGACCAGGTTTGCCCCTGTCACTTCTTCTCTTCCACGGCACCACCCCACCTTCCCCTCCTTCCTTCAGGGACTTTCCTCTCATCACATCTGTTATTTTCTTTAACCCTGGGTGTAGTTCGCGTAGTAGCGCTATGCGTATCTATGCGAAGTGCACTTCACACTACGCGAGCTGCGTAGTGCACTGTGCAAAATGCTGTTCGCACTGATTGCACAGTGCCTGATGCTTGTCCGCACTTTGCAATCAGTGCAAACCGCATTTTGCACAGTGCAAGCAGTCGTTTTCTGCTGCTCGAGTAGACTTCTACTTGAGCGGAAGCTTTCTCAACGTGGTCTGGTAGTTTCTCATTTCGAGCGGTCACGAGCATAGTCGACCACTCGCAATGAGAAACCAGACCTCCCCGCGTTGAGAATCTCGCTGGGAGGTTTATTTTCCACACTCGCAATCGGCAATTTGATGTTGCTTTTCGCGAACGAGGAAAAAGTCTCGCCGGGATGTCATTTTGCTCGCTCATGGTTGCCAACTTGACGTTGAGGACCGCGAGCAATTCGCGTAGTGCAAAGTAGCGCAGACTTCGCAAACTACACGAGCGTAGCGTAGTACTTCGTCCAGGGTTAATTTTCTTAGAATTCTGGGACTTGTAGTCCTTGTTTTCTAGGACGTTTATATCAATCAATCAATCAGGTCATTTGTAAAGCGCACTACTCACCCGTAGGGTCTCAAGGCGCTGGGAGGGGGGGGGGTGCCGCTACTGCTCGAACAGCCAGGTCTTGAGCTTCTTCCTGAAGGAGAGGTGGTCTTGGGTCAGGCGCAGATTGGTCGGAAGTGAGTTCCAGGTCTTGGCGGCCAGGTAGGAGAAGGATCTTCCTCCTGTTGTCGCTCTTCGGATGCGGGGGACGGCGGCGAGGGCGTGGTTGGTTGATCTGAGGAGGCGCTTGGGAGTGTAGAAGTTGATCCGGTTGTTGAGGTAGCTCGGGCCTTGGTCGTGTAGGGCTTTGTGCGCGTGGGTGAGGAGCCGGAAGGTGATTCTCTTGTTGACCGGGAGCCAGTGCAGATCTCTCAGGTGTCCGGAGATGTGGCTGCGTCGGGGGATGTCGAGGATGAGTCTCGCCGAGGCGTTCTGGATCCGCTGGAGTCTCTTCTGGAGTTTGGCAGTGGTACCGGCGTAGAGGGCGTTGCCGTAGTCCAGTCGGCTGGTGACGAGGGCTTGGGTGACCGTCTTCCTCGTCTCGGTGGGGATCCACCGGAAGATCTTACGTAGCATGCGCAGGATGTTGAAGCATGACGAGGAGACGGCGTTGACTTGTCTGGTCATGGAGAGGGAGGAGTCCAGGATGAAGCCCAGGTTGCGTGCGTGGTCCGTCGGTTTGGGTGCGGTGCCCAGGGCGGGGGGCCACCAGGAGTCGTCCCAGGCGGAGGGCGTGGAGCCCAGGATGAGGACCTCCGTCTTGTCTGAGTTCAGTTTCAGGCGGCTGGTCGTCATCCATTCGGCTACGTCTCTCATCCCTTCGTGCAGGTTGGCTCTGGCGGTGGCGGGGTCGTTGGTCAGGGAGAGGATCAGCTGGGTGTCGTCGGCGTAGGAGATGATGTTCAGGTTGTGTTGGCGTGCGATGGCAGCGAGGGGGCTCATGTAGACGTTGAAGAGGGTTGGGCTCAGCGAGGATCCTTGGGGTACGCCGCAGATGACTTTGGTGGCCTCTGACTTGTACGGTGGTAGGCGGACTCTTTGTGTTCTTCCGTCGAGGAAGGAGGTGATCCATTCCAGTGCCTTCTCCTGGATTCCGATGTTGCTGAGGCGCTGTACTAGGGTGCGGTGGCAGACAGTGTCGAAAGCCGCGGAGAGGTCCAGGAGGATGAGGGCCGCTGTTTCTCCGTTGTCCATCAGAGTTCGAAGGTCGTCGGTGGCGGCGATGAGGGCGGTCTCGGTGCTGTGGTTCGCTCGGAAGCCGGACTGTGAGGGGTCGAGGGATCCATTCGTCTCGAGGAAGGCGGCCAGCTGTTTGTTGACGGTCTTCTCGATGACTTTGGCCGGGAACGGGAGGAGCGAGATGGGACGGTAGTTCTTGAGGTCGGTGGGGTCTGCTGTGGGTTTCTTGAGGAGAGCGCTGAGTTCGGCGTGCTTCCAGCTCTCAGGGAAGGTGGCGGAGTCGAAGGAGGTGTTGATGATGTCCCGCAGGTGGGGTGCGAGGACAGCGTCGGCCTTGTTGAAGACGTGGTGAGGGCAGGGGTCAGTCGGAGATCCGGAATGGATGGAGTTCATGGTGCGGATGGTGTCTTCGGTGCTGATCGGGGTCCAGGTGCGGAGGGTGGTGGATGGTGGCGTCGTTGCGGTTGTGGCTTGCGTTGGTTGGTTGTTGAAGCTGTTGTGTATGTCCGTGATCTTGTTGTGGAAGTAGGACGCGAGGGAGTTGCAGAGGTCTTGCGACGGTGTGATGTCGTTGTTTCCGGCGTTGGGGTTGGAGAGCTCTTTCACGATGTTGAAGAGTTCCTTGCAGTTGTGTGCGTTGTTGTCCAGCCGGTCCTTGTATGCATTTTTCTTGGTGGCGCGGATCAGTTGGTGGTGTTTCCGGGTGGCGAGCTTGAGGGTGGTCATGTTGTCCGTCGTTGGTTCCCTTCTCCAGGCTTTCTCGAGGGCTCGACAGTTCTTCTTGGAGCACTTGAGTTCGTCGGTGAACCATGGTGTTTTTCTGCTGCAGGATCTGCTGGGCGGGGTCCTTAGAGGGGCGAGTTCGTCCGCGCAGTTGCTGATCCACTTCGTGAGGTTGTCGGCGGCCTGGCTGGGGTTCGCTGAGTTGGCGGGAGGGTGCTGGCTCAGGGAGGCGGTGAGCTGGTCGGCTGTGATCTTGTTCCAGCTTCTTCGAGCAACCTGTTGCTGGAGGTGGTGGATCGTCGTTCTTCTGAAGGTGAAGTGGACGCAGCTGTGGTCCGTCCAGTGGAGTCCTGTTGCGTGGCTGAAGGTGACGTCTTTGCTGGATGAGAAGATGGCGTCGAGTGTGTGTCCGGCGAGGTGGGTGGGGGTGGTCACCAGTTGCTTGAGTCCGAGGTTGTCGAGGTTGTCGAGCAGGGTGATGGTGTTGCGGTCGTTGTTGTTCTCCAGGTGGAAGTTGAGGTCCCCCAGGAGGATGTAGTCGGCGGAGGGGAGAGCGTGCGGGCTGACGAAGTCGGCGATGTCCTCGCTGAATCGTGTGCGCGGTCCCGGGGGTCGGTAGATCAGGGTGCCTCTGAGGGTGGTCTTCGGGTTGGTGTGGATCTGGAAGTGCAGGTGTTCAGCGGTGGTGAGGGTGTCGTCGGTGTTGGTCGTGATGCGGATGGTGTCTCTGTGGATGATGGCGATGCCTCCTCCGGTCTGGTTGTCGCGGTCCCTCCGGGTGATCTTGTAGCCCTCTGGGATGGCGATGGCGATGTCTGGGGCTGAGGAGGCGTTCATCCAGGTCTCGGTGATGAAGGCAACGTCGGGGGCGGTGGTGTCGAGCAGGTTCCAGAGTTCTACGGCGTGTCTGTGGACGGAGCGGGTGTTGAGCAGGATGCACTTGAGGTGGGTGCTGCTGGAGTTCGGCTTGTCGGGTGCAGGGACGGTCCGGATGCAGGTGAACTTGCAGGCGAGGCAGCTGAAGGGTCCGTGGGTGTGCTTCGGGGCGGCTCGGTGACATCCTGGGATGTGGCCGGTGTTGAGTGCGGTGAGGTCGGCGGCGCTGTAGGTTCGTCGGGTCGGCTTCCGTCGGTGGGGGCCAGGGGTCCTGGCGCTGGTCGCGATCCGGTCGCGGACGGGCGCAGACGGGCTTACCTTTGGCGCGCCTTCGGCGCGCCCGCTGCGCGTCAACGCTGCGCGTTCGCACGGTCGCCATATGAGGCGAAGTGCGCGGGTGGGCGGAGCAGCTGGGAGGCGGGAGCGGGGAGGGAACAGAAGGAGAAAAGGGGCGGGGTCGGCGGTAGTGGCGGGAAGCGGGGGGCGGCGAGGAGGGCGGGAGACAGAGCGGTCAGAGATGACGAAGGGGCAGGCACAGATGAAAAAAAAACAAAGCGCACTTGCTAAACAGGCACAAAAGATAGGAGAACAGCGGGAAAACACTGAACACGGGGAAAAGACTCTGAAACAAGCACAAAGGATTGACAAAAATGCTAACACGGGGAAAGACTCTGAAATAAGCACAAAGGATTGACAAAAATGCTAACACGGGGAAAGACTCTGAAACAAGCACAAGGGATTGACAAAAATGCTTAACACGGGGGAAGACTCTGAAACAAGCACAAAGGATTGACAAAAATGCTTAACACGGGGAAAGACAGTCAAGAAAACAGGCACAATTGATCGACAAAACAAAAACAAAACAAACTACAGCCGGGTCGGCCGGCAGCGAGGCAGCTAGGCACAGCGAGGGGGCACACGCAGCAGCTGGTGGCCGTGCGGCGCGGGGGTGTCCCATAAGACTACAACTCACAGAGTAAAAAAAATTGGGTGCTGGCCTTATTAATCATGCAAGGACATGGTAAACTTAGCAGCAATGCACCCTATTTTCATTCTCCGCTTGCTTGATCTCCTCCTCTCTAGTAACATTTTCCTTCATCTCTATCAAGCTTCTTCTTCCCTCGTTCTCTCTGTCAAACTTCATTTCGTTCAATACCATCTTCTTTGAGTTATTTTCACTTACACTCCACTTTCGCCTCCTTTCACCTGGTCTTTCAACTACATCCCTCTTACCCGTGGCCTCTCCTAGTCCTAGACTGGCTCTTTAGCCTGTCCCTCTCCTGACTCCCCTCTCAATCTTCTTTCTCTCGCTGCTCTCTACCTCCCGTCCCTCCCTTATCAGCATCTCTTCCCTTCACCTCCCTCTCAAATGTCAGCCCCCTCTGCATCCGCCCCTTCACCTCACACCGCTCCGCCCCCAGCACCCGCAGTGCGTTCCACATCTTGCTTTGATTTCCATCTATGACGTCACATCCCCTCACTTCCTCCTCTCGGACCAGAATACCCCGCTGCACCAAGCTGACTCCAGCCTCGCCCCCTGCACTGTGTGAGATTAATCACTCACCTGGGGACTCTCAGGTCATGGCTATGGGTTCGGTTTATTTCCTCACGTTACCTCCTAGGTGCTATTTTTCTCACTGTTTATTCACCTGGACATCTTGGTATTTCCGCCATTGTATCATACGTTATTTAAACAGTATATTCATTCTCCGGCGTGACCCTAAAGTTTGCTGTTTGTAAGATTGTGTCCCATTGCCGCATGCATAGTTGTCATTTGCCCATGAAGTGCGAGTGTCTTTCAGTCAGCCCTCGTGTTCACCCACTAACATCTCCAAGCTTGCTGGGGGTTGTCAAGGCATGTCCCCATTACAATTATGCGCCTAGAAGTCGCAAAACGCTAAAACAATTGTATTTAAAACTGAAACTTGTTTAAAGTCACCCTCATTAATTGGGGACACTTCACAGCTCTGTATGATATTGTGTGATCAGGTGACTTCAGGTCACTGGGGAAACATGTTACAATTAAGGGATTTTTATTCAACATTCAGTGCATTCTGGGATGTGTAGTCTTGGTTTTCATTAAGTAAATCAATTGGGCTAACACTCTTCATAACAATCACCTGAAAAAAGTGAAGCACAGGAGTGGAAAAGTGATATTTCAGTTGCATGGAGTGAATCTGGTCTCCATATGCGAGTACAGCTGTTGAGCAGAGTTCTCAAGTTTCTCAGGTCTGTGCATTAGTAAATCATCGAATCGGTGTATTTTCTTTACATTCTGATATTTGAAGCCCTGTATGTTCAATAATAAATCCAAGAACTCCGGTAACAAAATGCAAAGAAAATCGCTAAACTGGATGGGAGCTGCTCTTTGTGCCTGAGTGATGCTTGCTTGGATGGTGAGGTGGGCCAGCAGGTCTAAAGCGCTGCGAGTTACAAAGTTTTCTATTTGAATGAATTAGATGAAAGCATCTGACCACTGGTTATAATAATCATTAATTAATAATGCCCTGCCTTGGAAACATTGTTTCCTGCAGAGATTGAACCCTTAATGCCTCGGAGTCAAAAGTAAAGGATGAAACCTCATCTGAGTTCTTAAGCACCCTAGGTCCGTGTATGAGTAGCTCTACCCTGACATGTTTGTGTTTGCATTCTGGGACTTGTAATGCAGATTTTATAAATGGAACTTCAAGTTCCAGAATGGAAAGGAAGAAACTTTGACTGAATTAGCTACTTAACAAAGGCATGTGAGAAACTAGAGATTGCTACATCATAGGCAAATTTGAATACAGGGGGTTAAAGACAACTTTAGACTCTCTGCCAAAACAATATGCATGTGTAACAAAGATAACCTGTTCAGTGCTGTCCCCAAGATGGCCACTTTTTTGTGCTCATGGTTGCTGGGCTCACAAGTCTCCTAGGTACACCAGGTCCATGTGTAAGTAGCTTGGGCAACAAAGCAAATCAAAACAAGGATAGAATGAGCTACACGCGCACAGAAAAGAGGACAGTTCAAAGCTCCCACCTTCTACCTAGTTGTCTTTCTTCTTTTCACTGTAGGACTACAAGGTATGTCTAGCCCCTGCATAGCTGCCAAGTGGACCCCAATCATATTTGACCATTTAGCCATTCCTGCTGATTCTGCCAATAGCAAGTTGTGTTCTAGGACTTGTCGAGGATGGCAGATGCTGTTACATATCATATGGTGGAACCTAGACAGCAATGCATGCACAATGCTACTCGAAATCTTTTGATCTGTGATTCCCCCTCACCTCTTCTCTGGATGGACCACTACCTGATCCGTTTCCAGATCCCTAAATAAGATGGGGCTAAAAAGAAAAAAATTGCCAACTAAGGCTTTTCAAAACAATGGCAGCTTGTCTCCCCTGATTCTTTTTCCAAAGTATTTGAGTTTTCTTTGGCCTCTAAGGATTTAGAAGTCAATCATCCTTAGCAGACTATCACAAGGCCTTAAACTCTGCTTTTGACAGCATTGCCCCTTTTAAAACACGTACAAAAACCAAGCACAGATCTCTTGCGTGCTGGTATACTACAGAGCTGCGACAAGAGGAGTCCTCCTGTTAAAAGCTGGAGAGACCTTGGCACTTGACTAACAATCAAAACGACAGAGACGTATAAAGCGTTATTCATTGTATATCCTCAGAACATCACATTAGGGTGAAAAACTCGCATCACCAACCAAACCGGTCAGGCTAGTAACTTATCCAGAGAGCTCTTCAAAGCCCTTTATGAATATATAAATCCTCCCACCAGTTCTCAGACAAATCCGACCTCGCAAGAATTAGGAGATTCTCTTGCAGACTTTTTTGAGGATAAAACCAAGTTAAATTACTAGCAGCCGTATGATGGAAAGTGCCCCGGTGGCGCAACAGGTATGTTTACTCACTTTGCATTCCCCCTGGTTCTTTGGTATCACAGACAGGGCCTCCGACGCTTGTGCAGCACTTTCTGTAATACAGATGGCGCTGGTGCAAATATAGCGCCAGCGCTATCACCGAAGGTGTTCCCTCCTTTGCATGGGCCGCGGCCCCATGCAAATGAGGCCATCCCTTTGCCTCTGTACCTGTGGCGTATTATAGATGTGGAGTTTTTTGTTGAACCACCATACTATGGATTAAACATGTATGAACTTCATTGATATGATGATAATATCATGACATGAACCATCTACCTCTATGGAAATAAAATATTGAACTTGAAAAACTTTGGAATCATTTGATTGAATCACTCCGGTGTGCCTTCCTTGGGATGTGTCCGCATATGTAAATGCACACACGACTCCAGTTTCTAGTATTATAGATGTGGGCATAGAGGCAAAGAAGCTGTTAGGAAATGGTGCCCAACATAAAAGGGGGTGCACTTTCGGTGCGCTCCCTGATGGCCAGTGGCAGCTCGCCGAGGGAGTACTGCAGGGCGCGTGGGGCAGAGCAGGGGAGGTGCAGGGTTTGGGGGATAGTGGAGTCTGACATATGACAGACAGGAGTAAGGTAAGTAATTAAATAAATAATACAATTTACCTTACACGCGCTGCTTCGCCAACTCGGCAAGGGGGTCCCTCAGGGCTTAATTTAACATATATGTGGCCCACCTTGCCAAGATCGTCAAATCCTTTGGATTTGAAATTCTGTCGTACGCTGATGACACAGTTGGTTATCTCCTGTGACAAAGAATTTGGTCAAAGTTAAAGAACATCTCTCCGAAGGGATAAAAGCAATTGCAGTCTGTCTACAGTTGAACGCTAAAAAGATAGGGATCAGGTTTTTTGATAAAGCCCAACAGCTTTGGTGTCCTGACTTGAAGCCTCCAGAATTGGGTATTGCCCCCACCCTCAGACGGGTAGTCCAGAATCTTGGTGTCAGACTGGACCAAGCTTTAACAACGCAGGAGCAGTTTCTAGCTACTACGGGCACCTGCTTCCATATGATGTGCCTGATGAGGAAATGACTTGCTTTTCTCTCACTTTCTGGTAGAAAAAAGAACCTTGGTGCAGGCCCTCATTATCAGCAGATTAGCTTATGGTAACGCATTATTAGCCACAGCAAATAAGTCACTACTGTCTAAGTTAATAGTAGTTCAAAATATAGCAGCACTCCGCATTTGCAATCTCTCTTCTGGTTCTGCTTCCATACCTCTTTTGAAGACTCTATACTAACTACCTGTCAAAAGAATAAATTTAAAATCTGCTGCCTAACACACAAGGCTTTAATGGGGAAAGGCCCCGGCTATCTACACCAGGAACCTAACATTATTGTCCAGCCAGGAACCTGAGATCCATGGACAGAGCCTACTGACCGCCCGACATCAGATGGGCTATGAGCGGAGGAAGGTCTTTCTCATATCTGGCTCCCTCATATTGGAACAACTTGCTGCCCCTATATCCGTGCATGTACAGATCATATCAGATTTGAAAACTGCTCGAAACTGTGCTGTCTTAACCATGCATTTTTGTTTCCTTTCTGCGACTGTCCACAGCGCTGAGATACTGCTCCCAAGGCGATTCGTGTGCAATATTAAATTAACATAACATAACAATGCTACTCTCTCCTATACAAGAATTGCATTTTATAGGAAAAAAATTAACTAAGTGAGGATTGGTTCCCATTTACTGTGGTGGGTTTGTGGGTGTTTCAAGATGGCGACCCTTGGCAAAGAGTCCGATACCCACAAACCTGCATGTTTGTTGGTATTCACAAACCTTTGGCATGCAATTTCTGACTGGAGTTAATCCATCGTTGTGGTGGGAAATGGTAGTGGTGCACGGGAAGCAGTTTCTCCTTGGGGGGAAAAATGTTTTTATTTTGGAGCAAACACAAAAATGTTTATAGTGCACATGTAAGCGGGTATCCCATTACCACTTTTGAGAATGCACACCTACATTTCAGTGTTAAAGTAACAGGTATATGAGTATGCCTATGAATCTGCGACAGTTTCATGCATTTTTGCCACCTGGGCTTGTAGAGGGGCTTCCTACTGGCGCACTTTGCCCCCCCCCCCTGCACTGCATAAGTGGTCCCTAGTGTTGAACAGGGGCTTCCTCGTCTTCTGGTTTGGGCCTCAGGACTTGAATAAGTGTTTCCATGTCTTGACCAGGATCTTTCTGGTCTAGGGTTTCAGGCTTGTGGGTCTGCACTAGGGCTCCCTAGTCTTAAATAGGGTCTCCTAGTCTTGCTCTTGGGGCCCGAGCCTTCACAGGGGCTTCCTAGTCTTGAATAGGGGTTCCTAGTCTTGTTCTTTGGGCCCCTGGGCCGTCACAGGGGCTTCCAACTCTTGAATAGGGTCTCCTAGTCTTGCTCTTGGGGCCCCTGGCTTTTACAGGGGCTTCCTAGTCTTGAATAGGGTCTCCCAGTCTTGCTCTTGGGGCCCCTGGCTTTTACAGGGGCTTCCTAGTCTTGAATAGGGTCTCCCAGTCTTGCTCTTGGGCCCCTGGCTTTCACAGGGGCTTCCTAGTCTTGAATAGGGTCTCCCAGTCTTGCTCTTGGGCCCCTGGCTTTCACAGGGGCTTCCTAGTCTTGAATAGGGTTTCCTAGTCTTGTTCTTTGGGCCCCTAGCCCTCACAGGGGATTCCTCGTCTTGAATAGGGTCTCCTAGTCTTGCATGTTTGGTCCTGTGGTCCATAATCTTGCCCTCCTGGATGTGTTGACTGGGCTCCTGAGCCGACACCAGTTCCTTCACAGGACCATGATGAGGATGTGGTGGCTTGAGCTAATCCTGTCTGAGCTCTGAAGTCACGTCGGACGTGACCCCTGCAGCTGCAGGTGCTTTAATCCCCAGTCGGCTACTTATGATGCCTCCGCCTAATCATAGGTCTGTAACAACATGTCGAGCAGATATCCCTGTAGGCTGAAGACTGAGATCACCTGTGATGGGCTCTGACTGCCCGAGGGAAGCTGTGAGCCAAAGACACGCCTGGCCTTCGCACCTGGAGTCCGGTTGGATTATGGTTAGAGAGTGACCCCTCTCACTGAGTTCTTCCCTTCTGCACCCTGGTGCTCTCTGTGAAAGGAGTGATCGTTCAGTCCCTCTCAGCTCCTTTCCCTTCACACCATTCAGGTTTTTGCAGCTCCTTTTCATTTCAGGATTGTGTTCAATTGGTGCTGCCCTTGTGTTCCTCAAGTCCCATCATATTTCTGACCTGTGCACCATTGTAGCATGTAAAAGAATTTAGATTAACATGTAAAAATATCTATCTCTCTTTCTCCTTGGTATATGCTTAAATCTACCTCTAGTCAACCTCCCACGTCACATCTCTTTCCCTGTTTTCTGTTGACACCAGTCCATAAAAGTGCTCTTTGCCGGTGGATTACAGATTGGTGTTTCCTACCACTTGCCAATTGGGACTGTCAGTCCAGATGAGGCTTGCCTCAACTCCTGAAGTTCAAAATGCAGATGAAGACCTATCCCTCAAGAGCAACTCCACCAGCCATCAGTAAGGCCCTCACCCCAACACTCTCTTCCTCTCTTTTCCTTTGTACATGATAGACAACCATTGTCCACCCACTTACAACCTCCTTGTATCATGATCCATCACTTCCCATCTAGGTTTGTGCTTTAGATATCTCACTACATACTTCTGAACTACTTCTTATCAGGCTATTCTGTTTCTAGCACATACTTTGTACACGTGGTTGCAGATGATGCGCACCAGTAATCATTTTTGGGGACCAAGGCTTATTTTTCATCATCCGACCAAGAGCAAGAAAGATAGAAATATTGGCATAGCCAATAGGTCTGGCCTTTGGTATCTATTGGCTCTGCCAATGGGTATCAAAGATGCTGTACATCATCCCCTATGTTGGGAAGAATGGCTAAATAAGAATTAAAAACATTCCTGTGATACGCCCGCCCACATAATTTTCTACGAAATGAGGTGGGCACTTTTTTTTTGTTATTTACCGAACCGAGTTGGATATGTAAATAGAAAGAAAAAAATGTGCAAAAGCTTTGTTTATAAAGTGGGTGAGGGAAGCAACACAGTGGAATGGGTGGCATCAAATGTGGGAGAAAGAGCGCAATGTGGAGCACAGAAAAAGAAGAACAAGGGAGAGAAAGAAGCAATGTGTTGGGGTAGAAGCACACGTGTGAGAAAGCAAAGCAGGGGGTAGGAGCACACGAGGGAGAACTTCTCACAGAGGGCGCGGGAGAGTAGAACCTGGGTGAGTGAGGGCACCACAGAAGGGGGAAATGAAGCACAGTAAGGAGACAGATGGAAACTACAGGCACTCTCATGGAATGCTTAAGAGAAGAGAAAAGAATAGTTTCTTAAAAGTGAGTAGTGGAAGGACACCAGTAAATTGGAATGCTCCCGGGTAGGGGCACACACAAGATGGGATGGGCAAAGCAGGCCATTGAATATGAAGCATGCCAATGAGAGTGACCGTTAAACCAACCAATGGGCGGGCTGGAAGCCTTCCAGAGTTCTTGGTAGGGGTCCATTGAGGCGGAGTTCCAGCCAAATTCTGCCAATCGCCATATGGCGGAATTGTTTCCCGCAATACTCCGGAAATGGGAGTGAGATTTGGTGTCCCTAGCTCCATTGTCTAACTCGGACAATGAGTGGTCCCGGTCAGAGGGCTGCTTCTCTAGTAGATATGTTGCCACTCGAGTACACATTCTGCTCATGCAGCAGCAAAATCAACTTGAATTCCTTGCGCGCTTGCATGGTTCCATTTGGATTGATTATTTTCAGTGCTACTCGGGCTAAATTGCAGTGCAAGCAGCGCGACATGCATATTTCCACCTATTAGCAGAACTCTGTGGAATCTCAGAGTTTTTATGTAATTCCACACATTCACCCAGAGTGAAACTCCACGAGTTCCCCCCACCCCTAGTTCTTGGAGTACAATATGTGCTGTCTGGTGGCTCGATCTAAACAAGGAGAAAGAAAGATAAAGTAAAAGATAGGAAAACAGTGGCAAAGGAGATAAGCAGGCATGGAATAGAGCCTGCAAGAGTAAGATAAAAGAGACAGGAAGTGCAGGGTGGTGAAAGAATGAGGCATGAAGCAGAAGCAAGATTTGGCAGCCTTGGTATTCAGCAACGCTGGCATTCTGCAGCACTCTCTCAGAACCTGCAATTATTTTTTTATTGTTGTTATTCATGCTACAAATTAAGCACCGCCCCCTTCCAAAATATTCGAGTCTTTGGACTTGTCAGGAAAGTGCTCGCCACTGCCTCACCAGAGACACCCGTTCTCTTGGCGCTCTCCTGCTACATTGACCTTCTCGTGACCCCCTCCCGCGGTGGAACATTCCGTGCATAGTTCCGTTTAACCTGTGGCGTGCACTTGCGCCGCGCGCGGGGCAGAGGCGCGTGCGCTGGCGCGAGGAGCCAGATATCAAAGGCGGGCGGGTGTCACTCCGCAGGGCCGAAGAACTGGCCCACGCTGAGGGGATGAAAGCAGCGTCTATGAACCCGTCCCCTCGGTGGAGGGATGATGGGCCTGTCTCTGTCCCTCCCCTCCCCCCGCCCCTCTGCAAAGGAAGAGCACTTCTGTGCTCCCTGCCCCTCTGCGGAGAGAATGAATGCCTCCCTAGCTGCCCCTGGTGGGTGAATGATGGTGGCATCTGTGCGACCGGTCCTAGCCCCGAAGAAAGGAGGGCATTATCGGTGCTCTCTGCTCCTGTGCGGAGGGATGAGGGCAGTATTCTTGCTTCCGCCCCATGTCGAATGAATGAGGGCGGTATCTGTGCTAACTGCCCCCGGCTGGGGGGCGAGGGTGGGGTTTTCCTCTGTTACCAGACCCCAGCTGGAGGATTGGAGCAGTATCTGTGCTACATGACTGCCCGCGTGCCTGCCCCCCCCCCCCCCGCTCTCTACATCTTTCCTGCCCTCTTCTTCATTTGTTATCGCCCTCTCCCGTTGGACATGATGTAGCCTCAGTTTTGGGGTTACCCTGTTTCTCGCCGTTGGGAACCCAAATCGCTCCTGACCTTTTTCCTGTGGATGCCGCGCCCCCATCTCTAAACAATCCCCAATATCTGTTTGGAATCCACCCTTTCTTTTATCCCTTTTATGGCCTCGGGGATTCCCCCCTCTCCTTCTCCTCGGGGTTGCGCCCGCCCCATCCTGTTAGGGATGCTTTTCCCTCACTTTCATGGTGACAGACACTTCCCTCTGTGTTTTTAATGACCCAACCCTCTCTTTCTAGGATGCTTTTATCTCTTTCTTGGGATTCCTCGCTCATCCTGTTGAGGATGCCCCCCCCCTCCCCTCCTTTAGAGACCCCCCCCTGTTTGTGATGTCTCTCCCATCCTCCCTCGTGGCACAGGGCTTCCTGCCAGGGGATGAACCAATCCCTTGTTCACAGGGGAGTGAGTCAGATGGGAGAAGCTGCCTGCCTTTCAGTCTTTCCAACCAGATTTAGACTGGCACGTGACTCATCCTCACACCCTGACAGCCATAAGGTACCTCCCCCGCCCTGCCACCCACTCTATAATCCGAGGAAGAGGCAGGGAGAGACAATACCAGGAGAAGGAATAAAGCAGAGCCCTGGGCCTTTCCCTGAATATACTAGATCCTGGAGGCTGTCTGGGCCTGCCCTTCAAACCCTTGTAGTCTTTTATCTGTGAAGTTGGAACAGTGAGCAATGTAGTCAGTATACAAAAAGAATCATATTACTAATAGATGGAACATAATGTATAATTATAGTATAAAAAATAGGAGCATGGCTAGGATTCTGACAAGCACTTTATCCCAAAATCTTTAAGGACTTGAGTTAGGCCTTAATATATCTTGTTCAAAATATTGCTGGGGAAAAATTAGCTCACTATTGAATTCAATGTTTTCGATCAAATATCTCAAACAAAAGTACTAAGGCAAATGCGTAGTCAGTGAATGCAGGGTTGTGTGTAGGGCGCTGAGCGCAGCTTGTTTGTGTGTCCTTGAAACCCCTGCAGGCCTATAGGTAGTCTATGAGCAATGAGTTGTGTGCAGTGCATGGCTTGTTTGTGTGTCCTTGAAGCCCCTGCAGGCCTATAGGTAGTCTATGAGCAATGAGTTGTGTGCAGTGCGTGGCTTGTTTGTGTGTCCTTGAAGCCCCTGCAGACCCATGGGTAGTCAGTGAATGCAGGGTTGTGTGCAGTGCACGGCTTGTTTGTGTGTCCTTGAACCCTCTGCAGGCCCTTGGGTAGTCAGTGAATGCAGGGTTGTGTGCAGTGCACGGCTTGTTTGTGTGTCCTTGAAGCCTCTGCAGGCCCACAGGTAGTCTATGAGCTATGAGTTGTGTGCAGTGCGTGGCTTGTTTGTGTGTCCTTGAAGCCCCTGCAGACCCATGGGTAGTCAGTGAATGCAGGGTTGTGTGCAGTGCACGGCTTGTTTGTGTGTCCTTGAACCCTCTGCAGGCCCTTGGGTAGTCAGTGAATGCAGGGTTGTGTGCAGTGCACGGCTTGTTTGTGTGTCCTTGAAGCCTCTGCAGGCCCACAGGTAGTCTATGAGCTATGAGTTGCGTGCAGTGCGTGGCCTGTTTGTGTGTCCTTGAAGCCTCTGCAGGCCCACAGGTAGTCTATGAGCGATGAGTTATGTGCAGTGCATGGCTTGTTTGTGTGTCCTTGAAGGCCCTGCAGGCCTGTAGGCAGTATATGAGCAATGGATGGGTTATGTGCAGTGTATGGCTTGTGTGCGTGTCCTTGTGTGTCCTTGAAGCCTCTGCAGGCCCATGAGTGGTCAGTGAATGCAGGGTTGTGGGCAGTGCATGGCTTGTTTGTGTGTCCTTGAAGCCCCTGCAGGCCCGTGAGTGGTTAGTGTTTGCAGGGTTGTGTGCAGTGCGTGGCTTGTTTGTGTGTCCTTGCAGCCCCTGCAGGTCCACAGGTAGTCTATGAGTGATGAATTGTGTGCAGTGCGTGGCTGGTTTATGTGTCCTTAAAGCCTCTGAAGGCCCATAGGTAGACTACGAGCGATGAGTTGTGTGCAGTGCGTGGCCTGTTTGTGTGTCCTTGAACCCTCTGCAGGCCCTTGGGTAGTCTATGAGTGATGTGTTGTGTGCAGTGCGTGGCCTGTTGTGTGTCCTTGAAGTCCCTGCAGACCTAGGCCTAGCGCACAAGGCCAGGGGTGGAGGAAGGGTTCTGGATTCCGAATACAACTGCACGGAAAGGACGAGCTGCGCAACCGAGACTGATGCCAAGTGTAACACAGGCAGCATGTGTGTCCTGCCAGCCCTGGCCGGGCCGGGCTGTTTGGACGTGCACACAGCTGGCAGCGAGGATGGAGGAGGGAACCTGGCCTGCAGTTTCACTCCAGAGTGGTTTTCTGCAAACCCAGCCAGGATCCGAGTCGGCTCTCTCACACACAGCAGGCCAGCGTCTCTGACTTGTGAACTCTCAGCAGCAGGGCACGTTTAGCTCGTGGGGAGTGCGAGCTTCCCTCACATACAGACGTTCACCTGCAGGACATGCTGTCCTCGCATATGGGCCTTCAGGTGTGGGCAAGGGCCCCTCACATTCAGAAAGGCAGTAGAAGGAAAGTGCCCTGAAATCTAAGAATATACAGGAAGTCACCAGCAGTGTAAGAGCCATTCAGCAGAGCGTGCTTGATTCAGAGGCCTGGGCGCTTCTGTCATATTCAGAAGCCACCATTAGGGCAAGGCCCTCAAATGCAAACCTCTGCAGGAGTGCAAGATTCCCTCACATACAAAGATTTCGAAGCGCTGCAGGTCTCCACGGAGACCCGTACATACATTCAGCAGATGGGCGAGTTCACCATATACACAGACAAGTTCTTGCAGACAGACATGCAACAGCAGGGCCGCAAATCTCTAGGCCAGTTTCTATCACATTGACAAAATGGAGCAAGCATTAAAGTGTAGCTATACCAATCTAATCTACCTCTACTTACTGCTCACCTTGACAACAAAGTGCAAGTTCATATTGTGGATTGTGTGTGGCTTGATATTAGAAACACAGCAGGGCAAGCCGGAATCATACACAGATTCTCAGCAGCAGGGTGTTGACCCCACACCCATACAATCAGCAGCAGATGAAGCTCTCTCCCATATAGAAATCCATAGAAAAAGCATTCTTTGCAGTCCAACAATCACTAACCGAGATATCTACCATTACAAACACACAGCAACAGAGAAGGTTTCATCACACCCTAGCCTTCAGCAGAATTCCAACCTTCAGCAGCAGAGCAGACTTCCACCCCATGCAGGCATTCACCAATAAGGAGAGCTTCAATCACAGGCAGCAGGCAAGGCTTCATCACACACTAACCTTCAACAGAACAGTAACCCTCCTTCCCATGGTAACATTCAGCAGCAGGCAAGACTTCCATCCCATGCAGGCATTCACCAATAAGGAGAACTTCAATCACAAACAGACAGCAGCAGGCAAGGCTTCACCACACACTAACCTACAGCAACCCTCCTTCACATACTGACATTCATCAGCAGAGCAGACTTCAACCACATGCAGGCATCACCAATAAGGGCAACTTCAATCCCAAACAGACAGCAGCAGGCAAGGCTTCACCACACACTAACCTACAGCAACCCTCCTTCACATACTGACATTCATCAGCAGAGCAGACTTCAACCACATGCAGGCATCACCAATAAGGGCAACTTCAATCCCAAACAGACAGCAGCAGGCAAGGCTTCACCACACACTAACCTACAACAGAACAGCAACCCTCCTTCTCATTGTGACATTCGCAGTAGGCAAGACTTCCACCACATGCAGGCATCACCAATAAGGAGAACTTCAATCACAAACAGACAGCAGCAGACAAGGCTTCACCACACACTAACCTACAACAGAACAGCAACCCTCCTTCTCATTGTGACATTCGCAGTAGGCAAGACTTCAACCACATGCAGGCATCACCAATAAGGGCAACTTCAATCCCAAACAGACAGCAGCAGGCAAGGCTTCACCACACACTAACCTACAACAGAACAGCAACCCTCCTTCTCATTGTGACATTCGCAGTAGGCAAGACTTCCACCACATGCAGGCATCACCAATAAGGAGAACTTCAATCACAAACAGACAGCAGCAGACAAGGCTTCACCACACACTAACCTTCAACAGAACAGCAACCCTCCTTCATATGGTGAAATTCATCAGCAGAGCACACCAGCCTCATATGCAGGCATTCACCAATAATGCAAACTTCTGTCAGAAGCAGGGTGTAGCAGGCAAGGCTTTATCACACACTCATCTTCGGCAGAGGGGCTTCCAACTAGATAAAACAAGGCAAGTTTCCATCACAGTAACAAAAAATGGCAGCGGGTAATGTTTCCGATACATGCTACCCTTCAGCAGACCGGCAACCTTCCTTCACATGCGGGTTTCAGCAGTGCGGCATAATTCCCACAGACACAGGTTCTCTACATGGCAACCTGCAATCACATATAGACATAAGGGTGTTCACCCCATCCTTAAATTATTGGCATCAGAATATACTGCCCTCCACATATCAGCAGGAATTTAATACCGACATTCAACAACAGGGCACACATCCGTCACAAAACTGACAGCAGCAGGCAAACCTTCATCACACATTATTAACCTTCACCAGAAGGGCACAAGGTGACACTCAGCAGCAGAAAGGCCATCCACTCCTTGCAGACTTTCACCAATGGGGTAAACTTTAATTACAAAGAGATACAAGAAAGGCAAGTTTTCATCACAATAACAAAATATAGCAGCTAGTAATGTTTCCGATACATGCTACCCTTCAGCAGACCGGCAACCTTCTTTCCCATGAAGGGTTTCAGCAGTGCGGCATAATTCCCACAGACACAGGTTCTCTACATGGCAACCTGCAACCACATATAGACATAAGAGAGTTCACCCCATCCCTAAATTATTGGCATCAGAGTATACTGCCCTCCACATATCTGCAGGAATTTAATACCGACTTTCAACAACAGTTCACACTTCCGTCACAAACAGACAGCAGCAGGCAAACCTTCATCACACATTAACCTTCAGCAGAGGGGCACAGGGTGACACTCAGCAGCAGAAAGGCCATCCACTCCTTGCAGACTTTCACCAATGGGGTAAACCTCAATCACAAAGAGATACCAAAAACGCAAGTATATGTCACATAGGGGCCTACAGCAGAAGGGCAGTGCCCTATCTCCTGCAGACTCAGCATGGCAAGCTTCAGTGACATACAAGCAACAGCGTAGGGCTTACCTTAAACCCTAAGAACCAGCAGCCGCCCAAACTGTCCCCGCTTAGATAACAGCAGTAATAGCTTCTCTCCCATCCCTACTTTCAGCTGGAAGTCAATCATCCGTCTCATAATGATATTACGCAGCAGAACAAGGTTTCACCACATGCAGGTCTTCCATTGTAAATAGACCGCATCATGGCAAACTTCCATCACGTACTAGACTTCAGAAAAGAGCAACTTTCCTTCACATTCTGGCTTTCAGCAGCAGAGAAAGTTTTCACCATACCGAGATTTACTTCCAGAGCAAGCTTCCATTGCAGAAAGACCGATGCAAGGCAGCCTTTTACCACATAATTGACATTCATCAGAAATGCAAGCTTCCTTCACATACAGGCATGTAGTACAGAAAACGTAAATTGCAGAAAAAGGCAGCCCAATTAATTCATGAATGTCTGCATAATACTGCATGCGCCCCTCCAGCAGCTACTTTGTGTGAACTTTGACAAGTTGCGTGGTGAAGTTGTGGTAATGACATGGGTGCTTTAGATGGTAATTCCACAGGACATAGCACTACTAGTCACAATGGAGTTGCGAAGGTTGTTACCTCCAGGCGGGACAGTTGCTGGTGCAATAGGGCCTGGTAGCTCAGAGAGAAATGTGTGAATGTTCTGTAGCTTTCAGCTCACAGGAGCCTCTCTAAATAGAAAAGTTTTCAGATTTGGCTCAAATTGTGGTGGTTCTGCTGGAACCACAGTGTCCTGAACAGATTGTTCCACTGTGTTGTATCGGTGTGCCTAATGTGCTCTCACTGTGTTCGCAGAAGCTGGTAGCAGGTGTGTGCTTGTCTGTGTTGGTATGTGCACGTCATCTTTTGCATGCATGTTAGGCTATTTATCCAAAATTCTTTGTGGTAAGCGTAGAGCATCATCAATTGTATTCTGTTCCTCACTCAGGGCTGTGTTTGCGCGTGTTTAGGACTAGGCAGGGCCTTCACGGCAGTGGTAATGTGCTTGCGCGTGTTTAGGGCTGGGCAGTGCCTTCACAGCAGTGGTAATGTGCTTGCGCGTGTTTAGGGCTGGGCAGTGCCTTCACAGCAGTGGTAATGTGCTTGCGCGTGTTTAGGGCTGGGCAGTGCCTTCACAGCAGTGGTAATGTGCTTGCGCGTGTTTAGGGCTGGGCAGTGCCTTTACGGCAGTGGTAATGTGCTTGCGCGTGTTTAGGGCTGGGCAGTGCCTTCACGGCAGTGGTAATGTGCTTGCGCGTGTTTAGGGCTACTGGGCAATCCCTTCACGGCAGTGGTAATGTGCTTGCACGTGTCTAGGGCTGCTGGGCAGTCCCTTCACGGCAGTGGTAATGTGCTTGCGCGTGTTTAGGGCTGCTGGGCAGTCCCTTCACAGCAGTGGTAACGTGCTTGCACGTGTTTAGGGCTGGGCAGTGCCTTCACGGCAGTGGTAATGTGCTTGCACGTGTTTAGGGCTGGGCAGTGCCTTCACGGCAGTGGTAATGTGCTTGCGCGTGTTTAGGGCTGCTGGGCAGTCCCTTCACGGCAGTGGTAATGTGCTTGCGCGTGTTTAGGGCTGCTGGGCAGTCCCTTCACAGCAGTGGTAATGTGTTTGCCCGTGTTTAAGGTTGGGCAGTGCCTTCACGGCAGTGGTAATGTGCTTGCACGTGTTTAGGGCTGGGCAGTGTCTTCACGGCAGTGGTAATGTGTCTGCACGTGTTTAGGTTACCCACATCCTCGATGGCTTACTCTGTAGCCTGTGTACATTTTTCAGAGGCATTGGGTAAACCTATATACATAAGGTTAAAATGATTTAGTCTCAAGAACCTCTTGAATGCTGAAGATTGTGGTCTGATCCAGCAGTGAGAAGCCATTCTTGGCATGTTCATTTAGGGAATCACATCCTTGGTCCATATGGAACCATGGGGTAACTTATAGATCTATGTTTGTCACATTAAATCGTGTTGAGAAACATTTGTCAGTGCACAACGACATACCTACTGTGATGCTGAATAGTCATGAAAGAGTAATCAGAGCAGAAAAAGTTAAATCAGTTTTGGGGGTGAAATCTCGCTACACAAAATCCTATGTTATAGAAGCTCTGATGCCTGAGTTGGTAACCACCTGAGCTAGATTTGTGAAATAGTGCAGCATCTCTGGCCAGTGAAAATGGGGGGCACTGTTGTTGACCATGGTTACTACAAGAACCTTAGTTATGTTCAATCTGTGGCAGCCATTTTGAGATGGTAATTTGATCCCACTGTTTGCGCCCAACCAGTGGTTGATTTGGCACACACATGGGAATTTCAAGAGGTATTACTCAGTGAGCTGAGGCTGCAGGCACATGTGCACACTTAACAGCAGCCATGACAGTGGGGAACTAAGGGGACTTCACAAGGCGCTTGTATTTCGCATGAGTGTGTTTTTGATTCTGATGTAGAATCTGTAGTTAGAGAGGTAAGATTTGATCCAACCTAGAGTTGCTTCTGACACCCTTGCCTATTTGCAAGACTGTTTTCTGAGATTTGGTGATCTATTATATTATATACATCGTGCATCATATCCAGCAGAATATTGGATGCCATTTGGGGGTTTGCGGAGAGCTCAAAGGAAATCTTCCATGATGTCAATATCTACATACTGAGCCCCACATTAAAAACATTTTTTTTTTTTAGAGTTTTATATAGAGCGAACTAGACCTGAGACATCTAGACCTGAGACATCGGTGATCGGCGCGCTTTACATGAGCATCAGTTTCGTTACAGATGGACACATTCATTTTTGTTAGGCACGGGGAAATTAAGTGATTTGCCCAGAATCACAGGATGTTGAGCATCGTTGCCAAACCCGGTTCCCCAGCTTCAAGGTCGACCGCTCTAGCCGCAAAGCTACATCCTCTCTCCTTGGGCTTTGAAGCTGCACTGACAGTCATGGAAGATGCAATGAAATCTCCCATTGTTTGGAGACCTCGCTTTCAAAGTGCTTCAGTGTCGAAGGGTCGTTCAAAGTGTCTTCAGCATCAGGTGCAGTTATTTTTTACAACAAGCTACCTACTAGACCACGTTTTAAGGTCTTTGGCACCACGCCTTGATATTTAGAGGCGTAAGCAGTGCAGCCTAGCATCCATCATGGAAGTTTGACATATAGGCCTCCACCCTGCTCCACCTCAGAATGCAAAGTTCATGACATCACACAGCAACATTCCAATGCACCTTACCCCTTCTCAGGAAGGTAACAGTATATTTCTTCTTCGTGCCTTTCTGTCCTGATCATGAGCCTTTGACAATGGCCTCCAAGCAGCTCAGATGATGAAACGAACTTCTGGAATGTAGGTTTACTTGAGTATAAACCTAGTCAAGGGGAGTAATACTGAGTTGACTCGTTTCTCATAGTCCTCCTGCAGACTGCCTGCAGCAGGTAAAACTTGTGTTCACTATGGGTGTGGACCAGATTGAAAGCCGCGAGCTCGGGTTAAGAAGGGTTCAGATCTCCATGAAATCAGGCAGTTCCCAGGACTGAATACTCACATTCTTACCAGGAATCACCGGTGCCCGCTTCCTGGGCTCTACCACTATGGCTCCTTTCTAACCTAGTAATCGTCTTGACTGTGAAATATCTCCCCAGTTTTTGGTTGAAATCCACAGGGTAAGAAGGGCCACGTGTTTCCATTTGTCCCTCCTACCTGTGATGAAAGGAAGACAGAAAGATGCTATGGCCCAATCTGTGGTTTCACAATAACCATGGGGGACTATTGAGTGCGGTGCTAAGATACAGTCTGATGGCGATGGCACAATTCGTGATCTTAGAAGGTACAATGCTGTTTCATACAGCAAGGGTGAAACTATTACTTTTCCCCACACACAGCCTTCAGTGTGGCGTAAGGATACAGTCTGAGGTTTTGGTCATGATCCATTGCTTCGAAGGACTGCTGCACTTCGTGTGAGTTCATCGAATATAGAGCACGAGAGGGAGTGTTTGATTCAATGAGACCATCATGGCTCCTATATAAGGGTAAACATAGAAGTGAAAGGGCTCCTAGAACTGCTGCAGCACCAGGATCCACATGGAAGATAGAGTGTCAGAGGAACTATTTGTGTCCACGAGACAGGTGTTCACTGTGGTGGAAGGATACACTAAGGAGAGGAATGGGCTCCTAGAACTGCTGCAGCGCCAGGATCCACGCTGAAGATACAGTGTCGGAGGAACTACTTGTGTCCACAAGACAGGTGTTCACTGTGGTGTAAAGATATACTTGGAGAATGATGTGCTTAATCGACTTGAAGGACTAATCACCACTTGTCTTCTCACTCTGTATAGAGCATCAGAGAGGTGAGTTGTTTCCAGGCGTTGCCTCGCTCTGCGGTGTGTATGTACACCCTCCGAGTGTGATGTCACTTTCTAAGGATCTAAAGAACGTCTCAATCTCCTGATCAGAAGAAAGACTAACTCCATGAGTCCTCCCTACCTGTGTTGTAAGGACATAGATGGGTGATGAAAGCGGTACCTTTATAGCTCGAAGGACAACTCGCCTCGGGGGATCACAATTTGAGGGTCATTTAGAACCCACAAGAGTGAATACAATGTATGGTAATATGGCTGTCTGACATCTGCTTTATTTACATCAACTCAGCCCTTTCAGCAATATTGTCTGGACAACCTGTGCTTCTGGTCTGATACTGAGCACTGGAAGGTTTGTGTGTTTCCAGAAGCTTCTTTTGGCTCTGGTGAGTGGACACTGAATGGAATGATGACGCTGTTTATACACATGGGATCATCGATCATCCTAGACCTCTCATCTGACAAAATGTGCTTCCATCAGGTGGTCCTGGCCCTGGCAATGAAGTGCCACAAATAAAGTATCCCTCCGCCTCTAGCAGTCACGTGGGAATCAACTTTACACGAGAGACTCTTTGAATCTGAGTATTATTGGTCCAGTGTAAAAACCCTGGCAGAGATTGACACCATTTGAGGTAGGAATCTATTCAAAATGCCTTCACCTGTTGTCCACAGACTACCTGAAGAACAAGAAGGGATTCTTTGTTTCCATCACACCACCAGTATAAGGAAACAGACAGCTTTTTAGCAGATTAACGATCCCTCCCCCTCAAATCATCACATTGTACTAAGCAGAAGAGAGGAACTATTTTCGCATCAAAACCCTTAGCATGCAAGGGACTATTTGTTTCCCTTGACTATCAAGCTTGGTGTAAGGATACAGAGGATAATGGAAATCTTTGTTGAGGCCCTCGCGGTACTCCAGAGATGGTCCTCATGAGATCACTCTGTCATGGAGTAACTGTACTACCGATGAAATACATATGTAGATAATTTTCTCCTACTGTTTTCACACCTGGATACAACATGGGCTGCGCGGGAGGATTTTCCTTTTCTTTCTATAACTTCATATATCAGGGCGCGAATTAGACCATAACACTTCAAGAAGAAGCTCTCACAAGCCTTGGCAGAGCCAATGCGTCTGGCTTTAATCAGGGGCATAGCTTAAGGGGGGTTGTTTCGGGTGTTTCACCCTCCTGATAAATGTATATTCTGGTTAACAGCTTGGTACATGTGCTTTCAGTCGGGTATGGTGAGGTGTCTCTTGGATTTCAGAAGGAATTTTTACATAAGTAGAGACTAAAACGCAGACACACACACACTCTCACTCTCTGCTTTGAAAGTCTTCAAAAATGTTGGTTATTTAACAATAGATTGTGTTTTCTCTCACTTAGTACCCCTACTAAACTGCATTTGTCTGCCTGTCCACTGCTGTGCTTGTCGCATAATGTAGTTTAACATTATATGCCAGCATGATCGTAGGAAAATCTTACTTACCAAGATACGCCCCTGGCTTTAATGTGGACTAGGTGTTTGTGAGCACACGCCCTTATCCCAAGAGCGCATCTCCGGTCTCGCAGCTTTCCAAATTGCCCTTGAAGGGGCGTCAATATTTCGTAAGTTATTAATTTTTTTACTCACGGAATCAACAACATTGGTAATTAGCAGTGCTAATTTGAGCTGTTGGTGTCCAGTACTCAGCACCAACACTTAATCATCAACACCGGCACTTGAGCACCAGTTAGGGGGACACATTCATTTTTGGGAGGCACAGGGAGATTAAGTGATTTGCCCAGAATCACAGAATGTTGAGCCGATGCAGAGACTCGAACCTGGTTCCCCTGCACCGAAGTCGGCAAATCTGGCCATTAGGCCACATCTTCCCCTACTTGTAGGGTTTCATTGTTAGCAGTTGGTTCTGTGTTAGGCGGCGCTTAGAGAAGAAATGGGCTGGTCGAAGCTGCCTCCTGATGAGAGCACCGGCACTTATTTTTTTTTTTTTACAAATTAACCACTGGTAGGGAGTAATTTAAAAGGATCCTTGCAGCGCAGACAGTACACAGGAGGCTGTGCATACATGAATGTATATTAAATGTTCTAAGTGTAATTGTCATAGGTGTACGGAAAAGGCTTGAGTGTAAAGACGTGAACACCGTTAGAAATTCTTATAGTGCTCTATAAAAAGCCCCGCCCAGCTCCACAGTTACAATAAACCAGGGTAATTGTCTCTTAAACAAACAGATACAATGTCACTGAGCACAGTATATATAAAATGACTCGTCGAGGTCGAGTCCAGCCTCACTCCATGATGCAGGAGCTGTATCCTCCGAGCATCGGCGTGAACCACTGAGGTGTGCGCCTCCTGCCTCCGCAGGCTGCACCCCGAATGTGGGCAGCGGGAGCCGGGTCTGTCACGCCCACAGGCCCCGACATCCACTGCCCGCTGGGGGCAGCGAGGTCTGTACAACTTCTACCCTCTACTGCACACCGAAGGCTGCATTATCTGCTCATTGAGGGCCGTAAGGAGGTGAGTGTCTTCTCTGCAGGCTCTGACATCCGCTGCCCACTCTGGGCAGCAAGGAGTGGTGTGTCTCACGCGCCTCGCATTCACTGCTTTGCTGCATGGAGGTATGCGCCTCATGAGCCTAGCATTCACCGCTCCTTGTGGACAGTAAGGAGGTGAGTGCATCCTGCCTCCTCAGACCCTCACGTCTGCGGCGTTGCCCACTCTGGGCAGCAAGGAGTTATCAATCCATCAGAATGTCTAGAGCATGGCTTATCACCCATGAGAGTATCCAGGCGCTGTGCTGCCATCTTAGTTGAAGAGCTAGGTCTTGAGTCCCTTCCTAAAGTCTGTCAGCGACTGTGACGTACGGGGGGGGGGGTGCGAGGGTGTTCCAGGATTTGGCGGCGAGGTGGGAGAAGGAGCGTCCTTTGGTGCGGCAGCGGCGGATGCACGGTATCTAAGCAGGGCCGAGATGGGTGGAGCGGAGGTTCCTGGATGGTCGTGGAAATTCAGGTGGTGGTTCATGTAGGCAGGTCCTTGGTCGTGGAGGACTTTGTAGGCATAGGTCAGTATCTTGAATTGGCATCTTTTCGGGATGGGGAGCCAGTAGAGGTCTCTCAGGTGCTGGGTGATGTGGGTTCTATTGGGCAGGTTCAGGATCCGTCTGGCTGCTGCTTTCTGGTTTGTCTGGAGTCTTATCAAGCGTTCGGTTGTGGTGCCTGCATAGAGTGCATCGCCGTAGTCCAGCTGGCTGGTGATAAGGGCCTAAGTCACAGTTTTCCTGGTAATGGTGGGTCGCCACTTGAAAATTCTGCAGACCATGCTGAGGGTGTGGAAACAGGCTGAGACCACTTTGACCTGGCGTTTCATGGAGAGTTCACTGTCCAGGATGTGTCTCATGACCCTAGCATTCACTGCTCCTTGTCGGGGGGGGGGGGGGGGGGGCAGGGCGTTCTGCAGGGTTTTAAGGGGGCCGGGTCTCGCCGGTGCCGAGCACCGGCAGTTTTTTAAAGGGGGCCTCAAAACAGGTCTCTATCGGGCTCTGCTTTGTACCCTGGCTCTGTTTTTTCCCAGACTGCAGTGACAGCAGTCACATCGATGTGCGCTGCTCACTTCTCACTAGTGGAGAAGTTACGACATGACGTCATGCCAGATGAGCATTGTAGGAGAAGGGAAATCCTTTAAAGAGAGTCATTTTCTCTCTGGATTTCCCTTCTCTTTTTGAAACTCAGGGGCAGCAACATTGTCGTGGTGTGACCAGGGCTGGAAGTTGAAGTTTTTTCTGTATTCTATACAAGCCATATTTGCTACTCATTTATCTTATGCAACTAACAACTATAGCCAAAGCCAATAGTCCTAACTTCTTGTAGGTATGATGTTACTTGTTATATCATATATCTGGATGCAATGACAGACACAGCAAAATACAAGTGCGGTTGCACATTGTGGAGCGCGAGGACGTGTAAATCCCCGTCCGCTGCCCACCCTAGGCCGCGGGCAGAGAGCCGTGCGGATCTCCTGTTGGGAGTTGTATCTACTGCCTACTGTGGGCAATGGTGAGGTGGGGGCTATGTGTCACGAGCCACCTCATTCAGATCCCCTCCGCTGTACCTTTGTCAATCAGGGGGTGAGAAACTATTAGTGCAGTAGGTGGTGCTACCGGGGCCCCAGGGTGGGAGGGGCCCACTGCACCCCAATAATAGCTCTCTCCATCAAGGGGCCATGATGTGATTTGACTAGCTTGCCTCGGGGCCCGTCGCACTCGTCTGCGCCCCCGGGTTCTCGCTGCCCACACACAGTCACTGCGGCGAAGTGCGCCTGCGCGGGTTTCCTTGGCACCGCAAACTGCTGCCTGTTTACGGGCGGAAGCGGAAAGCCTGTGGAGGCCTCGGCCCTTTGTTCTACTGATTGTGCGGAGATTGGGATCAGCCGCAGTTTCCGCCATTTACTTAAGACTCTTTTGGGGAATCAGGTGAACAGGGTGGGTAGAGGGGGAGGAAGGGGGAACGTGGCTTTTGAAACGCGCACATACATATAGTAATACATGCATAACATCGCACGCACGTACTTATGTACAGATCCACACACACCAACATACAGCTATGCATTCATACCTAGAAATCATGCATAATGCAAACGAAGGACTTTATTTAAATGGTAACACTCCCTTATTATATAGCTATAACTGAATGCATAGAGAGCCGTATATGTGGTCAGCGCGTGAGCACGGGCGGTCAGCGCGTGAGCACGGGCGGTCAGCGCGTGAGCACGGGCACACACAGTTTTTGCATTTTCTCTCTATCTCTCTCACACACACACATATATTTCTGTCACTTACCCTCTCTCTACTTAATGGCTTTCTGACCCTTCCTTGCCTCTGTTGCCCCGCCTCTTCTGCTCCTACCTCCCTGCCCAGCCTCACTTGCCCTGTAGGCAGTGCTTTAAATGAAAATATAGAGGTGCAAGTACCCACTCTTTAGAGTGCCTGTTTGCTCATGAGAAGTGCTGGTACTCTCCCATTCAATGTATTGCAGCAGCTGTGCTGAGAAGTGCAGGTACTCTCCCCTTCAAATGAAAAGAAGTGCAGGTACTTCAGTACCGGACAGCACCTGCTCATTTAAAGCACTGCTATGTGTGATACCCATAATGCACCACCTCCCTCTCTGTATCCACCTCTCTCTCTGCATCCACCTCCCTCGCTGCCTCTGTTGATTGACGGTTTTAGGGCTGTTCCACCTGTTCATAATGCTACACTATTGCCTTTCCGTATCCTAGCGCTTTGAGGCAGCTTTTGTGATTTATTGAATGCTTTACAAGCAATTAGCATAACACAGTCACAGCATAACCTAGCATAACAACATAATCTGTTCTTATTCTGCTTTAAAAAAAAATAATCTTAGAAGCCCCATGCTGAATGCTGGGGTTATCAAATGCCACGGCTGACTAGTTTCGATTCAACCTCATGCCTCTTTCTTCCACCACCCCAAGCTTCCAATCTGTGCATCTCACTCCAGTAGGATTTTTTTCATCCTCGTGTTCCCCCTTTATCAGTGTTTCTCCTCTTTCTTCCTTTTCTGACCCTCTTTATTGCTAGTATATTTGGAAGCAGGCGCTGTGATTCTTGTCCTAAGGTTGTAGCAGGAACGCTAATGTCTAAATGCCCAGGTATTTCAGTTCTACTTTAGTCTTATTGTAAAGTATGCTTTTAGAGAGTGTAGTAGCAGCCACTCCCGTAGAACCCTGTGAGGCTGATAAATGGACAGTGGGAGGGCCAATTTGGAAACGTACTTGAGTGACAGACGAGGGCAGCCAATGAGAGGAGGTGCGCTGCATCGCCTCCCACGGAAAGTGAGTAATGAGACTGAATCCTTAGCAACCGTGCATCATCCAGCGACTGTATAAACAAGGCAAGCTGCACCGGTGAGGAACTTAGATACACCACTGGAACCGACGGCGCCCAGAGCAGGCCTAGTCTCCTGACCAGGGCTAATAATGTGTTCTGCAACTGCTGCACTTTTCCCCAGTCTGGGTCACTATGAGTCAGGTGGCCCCATTGCATCTCTGGAACCATGACAATGAATCACTGTTTATGACTGCGTAGGATGGTTCACTTGAAGACCTTTGTAAATCAATGTTCCTTCAAGCTGCAGCCAGTCAGCCAGTAGCTCTCCTTGGCAGGGCACAAGTCGTAAAAAAAAGTGGGGGGGATGCTGTCACCGGAAGTGAGGTCACGACATGAAGTGACGTCACGAAAGGTGCCGAGCTCCTCGTCCCAGAGAGGCCAAAGAGTGAAATCCAGCTGTTTGGCAGGGGGGACGGCGTCCCCCCGGTTAAATAAGTGGGGGGACGCCGTCCACCCGCGTGGTACCCCGACTCGAGCCCTGATCCTTGGGACTTAGCAGCATTCGACCCCTTGGACCACACTGACCTCAGAAGTGTGTCTGAGGGGAGTGTATGGAAGCCCAGGGCATCTGTGCACCTACACTCACTGAAGCAGGGACCAGTCACTGAATCTTTCCAAGCTTCCTCTTGGAGAGGATTCGTGGCACGTGAAATGGCCCCATTGATAGTAGGCAAGAACTCGAGGGAAGTGGCCATAGGCTGTACACACGCGTGGAACATGGGCGCCACCGTGACCTCTCTCTGCTGAAGCACAGTCTTCAGCTCTCTTGTGGTCGTTCGTTCACCCTCTGGTATTAGTCGCATGCTTCAGTCACTGATTGTTGCCTCTGGTGTGTACCAGACACAGGAAGCCCTCTTCATTAAATCAATCAATCAATGAGGGAATTGTAAGCTCGTTACTCACCCGTGAAAGTCTGAAGGCGCTAGGGTGGGGGTGCAGCTCCCAGTCAGCCGGCTTCATTGCCACACTCAGGAAAGAAGGACCCCATGTAAGCAAGAACTGCCTTTGAGCGCTGTGCAGCATGGCCAAAGGAAAGAAAAAATGGACGATGACGTGGCCGCAGTAGCTATGCATTTCTGTAGGCATGCACATGGGTGATTGCATGGAGGGGGCAAGGAAGGTGTGGAATCAATGGGTAGTGTGCGGGGAGGGGAAAAGCAGCACACAAGAAACATCACCACAAGTGTAAAGGAGACGCACGCAAGCTAGAATGGAGCACAGGGGAAAGATTGGCCGGGGACAGAAGTGCATAAGAGGAAGCTTGCAATATAATAGGCATGCTGCACCGTATTGTTTTGTATGTGCAAGCCTAACCATACGCTGTTATCTATGTAGGCCCTACCATAGCCTCATGTGTGTGCTTTTCATAAATATCATGTGCTCCTGTATGTGCAGGTCATACTGTGTTGTCTTATGTGTGTAGGTTATAACATTTGTGTGTGTGTGCAGTTCACACCAAACCGTCTTTTATGTGTCCGTCATGCTATATCCTTTTTTACGTGCCGGCCATACCACATCCTACTCCATGTGCAGCCTATACAATATCCTCCTGTACACACAGTCCATAATCATATCCTACTGTTGGTCCAGGCCATATGGTGTAGCCCTTTATGTGTCGGTCATACTGTGTCCCCTTCTATATGCGGGTTATAGCATAGCTATTTGTATGCAGAGGTTATAGCATATCCTCCTGTATATGTCATACAAGACTCTCCTGTATGTGCAGGCCTCACCACATCCTACTCCATGTGCAGCCTATAAAATATCCTCATGTACACGCAGTTCATATCATACCCTACTGTTGGTCCTCGCCATATTGTGTAGTTCTTTATGTGTTGATCATACTGTGTCCCCTTCTATATTCAGGTTATCTCATAGCTATGCGTATGCACAGGTTAGAGAATATTCTCCTGTTCATGCCATACCAAATTCTCCTGTGCGTGCAGGCCTCACCATTTCCTTCTCAATGTGCAGGTCATGCCATCTTCTGTATGAGCATGTTATATCATGTGTCCTGTTATGTGTGTTTGGAAGTGGAACAGAGCCAGAGGCCGCCAAATCCCTGCCACTGGGACCGCCACGCAAATATGTATCCATCCTCAGAGGTGTATTATATTAAGGATATATATTGGTGTGGTGGCCCCTGGGGTTTGGTGGCCCTGTGCAGGTGCACAGCTTGCACATGCCTAAGGCCGCCCCTGGGCATCGTCTACCACCGTGGAGAGGAGTGTGCCTGTTGTGTGAGAAATATGCTGGGAAAGTACAGAGCGGCTCTTTGTTTTAGCTGAACTCCCCGCCCCTCCCTCCCCCAACATCCCAAAGACACACACACACCTCATTCTGTGTCTGACCTGCCCAAGATTACAGGCGGTAAACACCGTTTGGATTCCCCCTGCTAATCTCCCCAAAACAAAAGCGGCTGAGCCTGGAGGGAGGGCCGGAGGGCAGAGGATCAGTGTCAGCCCGCCCCTTCCCCGCCCTGTGCTCCTCTGCAGATTTTGTGTGCTGGGTAAAGGGGTGAAGGGCGCCTTCCGCCAGTGCTTGTCTGCCATGTCTTACGTAACGTGAGCTTCAGTGCAAGCCCCATGCGCTGGGGCTAGGTGGGGCACAGTCTGTACCCCCTGTAGGAGGGTGCCACAACATCCACCCAAGGGTGTGTGCTGTTGGTCTGCTAGTGTGTGCCACACATGACAATTCTTCTGGGGCTGCAGCGGAACAACCATACCCATCCTCTGGTTATGTCTAGTTGGCATGGGCACTGCGTGGCAACGGCTGTGCCCTTCCACTGGGTCTGCCTCATATGTGGTAGAGGGCAGCGAAAAGCCAATTCTCTGCCTTGGGTCATCTCTGTTGGCACCAGGGAGATGGACTTTGCTCCTTGCTTTGCTCATATCTAGCGACCCATTGACGCACCAGGGGGTGGACGCGCCGTCCCTCTGGTAACACACCGAGTGTCCGCTTTAGACTCTTCCAAGGTGGGAGAGTGCCTGTTTAGTGACAGGTGGACAAGAGGTGTATTTGGTGACACAGTGGCACTATCATTCTTTTGCTCAAGCCTGGTTAGTGGTAAATTCTGTGCGAGAATGGCCGTGTCCATCTTAAGGTCACTTACAGGAGATGGGTGTCTTTGAAATGGCCATGGGTAGTAGGAGATGGACACTGCGGTGCAAGGAGAGCGGCCCTGCTGTCCACATTTATCAAGAGATGATCAGTTTGGACCAGTATGTTTCTGCGCCTTTCTATAGAGATCTCTGCTCCTCTCTTCAAAGGGCCCCATTGCAAAAGAGGGGCGCATCCCTCTGACCCTGAACCCAGCCTGACTCCATTGACTGTTCATGGACTGTTCTCACTCCACTGGATCAGACTCGAGGCTTCCCCTGGGCCTGTATTGGGGAGCTATCGGTCCAATGCCCGATTCTGCGCTTCCCTTTTCCTGCTGTATCTGTGCCCTCCTGGCTGACTCTTGCTCGTGGGGCCAATGCGGCCCTTTAAGGCCAGATGCGGGCCCTCCCGCACTCGTTTTTAGTAGAACATCCACCTAGGCGTCTGGTGCTGCCAGCGAGAGGGCAGCAGCTCTGGATAGCCTCATTGGAGGTGAGCGAGGAGGAATGTGGGTCGTGGAGATGTGAAGGTTAATGAATCTGACAGGACTAGGGACTTCCGGAATAGGGCAGGGTTGAGGACTTCGAGAATCTGACAGGATAGAGACTTCCGGAATCTGACAGGGCTATGGACTTCCGGAATCTGACAGGATAGAGACTTCCGGAATCTGAGAGGGCTAAGGACTTCCGGTGCCCATGCTCTGCCTTCACTTGGCACACGAGTGCTTTAAGCTATTCGATCAGCTATTCGATCTTCAGTCTCCGTCTTAGGTTATCTCTTCCTGGGCACATTGATGCATTGAAGGCAATGCCCACCATCACCTCCCTCATCCTCACCCCAGGGCTTCTGAAGCTCGGATTGGTAGTCTCAGGGATGGAGAACGAGATTGCTGCTTCAGCTGCTAAGCGATACAAAATATAAGTGTGGCAGGGTATGCTCAGACGTGAGTCCCTTGCTCACTTTGCCACTGGATTCAAGCAAGCCGGGCTGAAGAAGGCTTTAATGCCAGAAACCGGTCCTCGGAAGCTTGTTTCCGGTCCAGGGAAGGCATGGCATGGCAGTTCGGGCTGGACTGTTCCCACGAGGCACAGGGTCAGACTGATTTGCACATAGCCATGTCTGAACTGGGGTGGCAGAGTGGGCATAAGAACGGTGATGGATTAAACCCAGATCTTTTGACTGGGTGTGAGTGTTTGATCTGTTCAGATGCTCCGTCCATCACCACCCCCTTTGTACCGCTTTGGCCGCCATACGTATGGCAGGGTATGCTCAGACGTGAGTCCCTTGCTCACTTTCTCGCGGCAGCGTTCAGGGAGGCCCTTAGGGGTGCGGTTGTTGAAAGGGAGAGTCCGCTAAGGGTCACAATTCCGTAGTCTATGCGAGGGATGACTAGGGCTTGTACAGCAGTTTGGAAGTCCTTAGCTGGGAAGAAGGGTTTAAGTTTCCTCAAAGTGTTGATTTGGAAGTTAGCTCCTTTAGTTGCTTTGCTAATGTGCTGCTGCATGTTGAGCTTGGCGTCAAGTGTGATGCCTAAGGATTTCGCAGATTCCACGATGGTGGGCTGGACATTGAGCGCAGTTAGATGATTGAGCCAGGTTTGGGTGATGGCAATTTTCGTGGGAGGTGAGATCAGAAGGAACTCAGTTTTCAGAGCATTTAGTTTGAGGTGATTATCGGCCAATCATGATTGGGTGTTTCTGAGTGTGGCGTTCAGAAGCTTGATGTCTTCCGGGGATTGTAGCTTGAGGTAAAGTTGAGTGTCATCGGCGTACATATGGAAGCGTACATTAGATGCTTGAAGCAAGGTGGTGAGTGGTTCCATGACGAGGTTGAACAATGTGGGGGATAGGGAGGATCCTTGTGGGATGCCTAAATTTACAGGCACAGGTGAGGACAGCACGTTGTTGATCTTGAACTTCTGAGACCGATTATGTAGGAAGGAAGTGAACCATTTGAGAACAGTCCCGGATAAACCCATTCTGGCATTTAGCAGCTCCAGTAGGTTCTCATGTTTGACAGTATCAAAGAGGAGAGGTCAAGAAGGATGAGGAGGCAGGAATCGTTGCGATCAAGGATTTGGAGGGCGTCATCAATTATGTGCGTCATAGCCGTTTCCGTGCTGTGTTTCGCTCGGAAGCCTGATTGATGAGGGTTGAGGAGGTCAAACTGATCAATGTGTTTTGTCAATTGGAGTTGTACGCATTTTTCCAGTAGTTTGGCCAAGGTAGGGATATTGGTGATAGGGCGATAATTGTTTAGGTCAGCCGGGTCAGCTGTAGGTTTCTTGAGTATAGGTGTGACTTGCCCCACCTTGAGGGAGTCTGGGATGAGTCCTTGTTGAAGGGAGCTGTTAATGATTTTGGTCCAGAGTGGGAGGAGCAGGGGGGTGAAGTCTTTCACCGCATTAGCAGGTAGGGGGTCTGTGAAGTGATTAGAGGGCTTCAAAGTGCTGAGCAGTTTGTGGATTGCTTCTTCAGTGTAGGTGTCGAATGTCGTCCATGATGCGTTGTTTTTAGGGTGAGTGGTAGTCATGCTGATGGGGCTGGAGTATCGGCTTACATCATTGAGGAGATCACTTCTTATGTTGTCGGTCTTTAGCTTAAAGAAAGCAGAAAAGTCTTCACAGTGTGGAATATCGCTTGTTGTGCTGTTTGATTGTAAAGGTTGCATCTTGGTTTGAGTTTTGACTAGTTCGAACAGTTTTCTTGGTCGGTTCTTTGCTTGGTCCAGCTGGAGGCTAAAGAAGTCAGATTTCGAACGCTTGATTTTCCTAAAGTAGGCATTTCTCTTGTTCTTCAACGTTTTAAGGTGCAGTGCTGAGGGGTCAGATCTCCAGGTGCGCTCTGCCATTCGCATAGCACGTCTGACTTCATTGAGTCTGCCATTATACCAAGGGTTCGAATTCTTGGTGGAGACTCTCTTCAGTTGCAGGGGGGCAGCTTCGTTGATTATTGAGTTCATAGAATCGAGGTAGAGGTCAGTCAGTGATTGAACATCAGGGGCGCCCGCAGGGGGAAGGAGGAGACTGCAAGTGTGGGAAGGCAGGGAGTTAGGGTTAAGATTCTTCATGTCCCTTTTCCAGATCTTGGATTTGGTGGGTTGAGCCGTGTTAGGTTTAACTTTTTCGTTGATGAAGAAAGTGATAATGTGGTGGTCTGACCAGTCACAGGGTTGGATCGACCCCAATTTGGGTAGAGTCCTCTTTGGAGATGATGAGGTCGAGGATCGAGCCTTTGTCGTGTGTCGGGCTGTTGCAGATTTGGGAGAGGTCAAGCGCATTGAGGAAAGTTTTGAGGCTATTCACCACTGCGTCTTTCTGATCGTTCCAGTGGAGATTGAAGTCACCCAGGAAAATTTGAGTGATCTGCCGACCGGCATTGGATGAGATCGTGTCCATGAGTTGTTGGGTGAAGGTGAGGTTGTCCCCTGGCGGGTGGTAGATGACATGCAAGGAGCATACAGGCTTGCCCTCGCTGGAGATATCGAGGCAGAAGAGTTCACAAGAAGTGAGGGAGGGGGAGGTGACTTTGGTAACAGAGAGGTTGCTCCTAAAAATGCATGCAATTCCACCGCCCGACTTGCCGGTCCTATCGAGTCTAATGATGTGGTAGTTGGGAGGGACTAGTATGTCCATTATAGGTGTAGAAGTTTCAGTTAGCCACGTTTCAGTCAGAATGGCTAGGTCGAGATCCATTGTTATGATGAGATCCGCAATGTCGGAGGAGTGTCTCGGGGCCGATCTACAGTTGAGTAGGATGCATTTGAGTCTGGGGGTGAGAAGGGTGGTCGAGTGATCTAGAGAGAGGGGGACTTTTCTGAGATTATTTGGAACGGAACTTCTGTTGCTTAGAGTGGGAGGCCTAAGGGGATTTGTGGGAATGGGGAGGTTTGGGGTGGTTGTGTGCTTTAAGGGACCAGGGCCAAAAGAGCGAAGGAGGGTGCATAAGTCGTGGTCCGAAAGGGAGTTGAGGGGCACGACGGGGCGGTGGGTGTGATTGCGAGCGGGGATAGAGGGCCAACGCGGGGAGTATGGCTTGAGAGGGTATGTGGGGAGGATGAGGGACTTGTTGGGTGAGGAGGCGGTGGCAGGTAGGGGTTGTCTGGTGAGTGTGATAAGAAGATCTTTGATGGTGTGGAGATCTTCTTTGACTTGTAAGAGGGTGGATATAATCATGTCCGGAGGTGGATTGGGGATGGTGTAGGGGATGGGTGCCGTGGGCGAGTGGTTGATTAGGGAGCTGGAGAGGGAACTGGCTAGGGGGGGATATGCTAGCGTTGGTGCAGGGCTCTGGGGCAATAGTGAGGGGGTGCCATTCGATGGGTGAGAGAGATTGTGGGTGAGGGGTGTGGATGAGGAAGGGGGGAGGTTGGAGGCATAGGTGGGGGTGGGGGGGGTTGGGGGTGACGCAGGTGAGTTAAGGGATGGGGGAAGGCCGGAGATGGTGGGGGTGTGAAGAGGGTGGTGGGGGCTGAGAATGGGGGGGAGCGAGGAGGAGGGGTTGAGGTAGGGGAGGTGGTGTGTTCTGCGAGTCTGGTTGGGAGAGTGGGGTAATGAGGAGTGAGAGTGGGAGGGGAGATATGGTGGGAGATGGACCTGCCGCGGGGCGGGGGAGATAAGTTCCGGGCGATGGAGGGTTCTGCGAGACTCTTTGGAGGTGAGAGGTGGGGGGTAGGGAAGGTGGGGGTATGGAGGATGTATGAGGGGGAGTAATCTCCGCAATTGGATGAGGGGTGTGGAGAGGTTATATCAGGTGGGTGACTGACTACAGCGCTGGGGATGTATGAGGGGGAGAAGTCTTCGCACGTGGATGAGGGGTGTGGAGAGGTTGCATCGGGTGGGTGACTGACTACAGCGCTGGGTGGATGGGAGAGGTGTGTGTCGTTCAGCTGTTGAGATAGGTTAGGCAAGTTAGATTGAAGATTGGAAGTGGAAGTGGAGGGGGTTGTGTAGCTTGAGAAGTTAGGAAAGGAGGTCCGCCGGTTGGAGATGAGTTCTAGGAAGGTGGGGAACAGGTTGTCGAGTAGGTCCAGGTTCCTATCAGTAGATTGGAATAGGATGGTCCCGTTGTTGTAGATAGTGATGGTGGCTCTGCCTGGGAAAACTTGAGATGGAGTGATAGAAAGTGTTAGGCCATGAGCGGATTTTCTGGTGGTGGAGATAGTGAGAATGGAGAGGAGCGCTTTACTCCACTGTGCTCTACGGAGAGTGTAGAGAATGATATCGGTGCTCATGGCACCATTGATCAATGAAAAGTAGGTGTCCACAATCAGGGTTTCAGGGTGGGCCTTCAGGAAGTTGTGTTTGAAGCGTTTGGCGTTTTTTTGGGATAACTCAGGTGGGTAGTTAATTTTGTATGTGTGCTTGCCCATGCGTTCCATGATAGAAGAGGAGTAGGTGGAAGAGGAGGGGGTGTGCGTGGTTGAGTGTGTGAGGTTACAAGGGTGTAAGCATGAAAAGAAAAGAAAAATTGAAGATAGTCTTGGGTGTGGGCAGTTGATGAGGCTGACTAGTCTAAGATGGCCACCAAAGTGGAGGACTAGTCAAAGATGGCCACCAGAATAGCATATAGTGAGACAGGAGTAGTAGTCCTTTGTCTGTTGTAGATGTTATTTAGAGAGTTTAGTTTCCCTTTCTACTCTGGGGCAAGTCGAGTTAGTCCATCTTCTATGTTGCTTGGTGGGGTGGGGAGAGTACAGCTTCAGTGTTGCTTGGTGGTGAGGAGAGAGACTTATCTCTGTTTTGGTGACCCCTGAACGCGTTGGTATGTAGCCTCACGGTCATCTAGTGGGCAGTGGAGACGATTTATGGCTCCTGTTTTATGGCCCCCGTCATTTTAGACAATGGAAAGTGCAGAGACCGCTGTGTCCGCAAAAATAATTTTGCATGCAGATACCACTATAGGAATCCGGCATGATTGTTCAAAATAATAATTTTGCGTGCAGATACCTTCCGGAACATCGTGGTCATCATGGTCGTCAGGCTGCACTGATGTTGTTCAAATCAGGCACTTTAAGGCAGTGTTGTGTTGAAGCTGTCCGATCACACAAGCAGAGCACACCGGGGACGCCCTGAATGCCAAACTCGCCTGTGTAGAAGCGGGCAGTTGGGGGTAGACTCTAATCTCACGGATCCTTTATTGGGGGGGCGGGCGGAAAGGGCATCCGGCTGAAGCAAAACGTAAACGAATGTTCCTCGTTCCCATGAGAGTTTCCACGGGGGTGGGGTCGCCCTCGATCGCCTGCGCTGGGTCGGTCCGCGCTGACTCTCATCTACTTGGCTCCCGATTGGCGGCTCCACAATACCGCTAGGGGTGGTGTGGGGGGGACGCCGAGCTCACCTTGGCAGCAGGGCGCTAACTTCCCCTGGTGTCGCCGGGGTGCGCGGGACTCAGCCCCGGAGCGAACAAACAGGCAAACAGCTCGCAGGACAGGGTGAACACTCCCAACGTGAGCGGGACACCGGGGTGGTCACGGCGGTGCTTGCAGGCACGAGGAGCGAGCAGACAGGCACGCAGCTCCCAGGGCAGGACAGGGTGATCACTCCCAACTTGAGCGGGACACCGGCGTGATCACGGCGATTATTGCAGGCGGGCAGGACAACTCCGCAGAGGGTTCCAGTCGTCCGTCCGGCGCCTTTTGAAGTCGGTCCCTCGGGTGATGGCAGCAGGGGTCCAGGTCCGGGTCCACTTTCACGAAGTTCGGCGCTAGTGGCGGTGATTTCAGGCGAGTCGGACACCTCCGGTGGACCGCCACAGCTCGACTCGCAGGCAACCACAGCGTGTGCCAGTCGTCCACAGCGGGCTCCAGGCAACAAGCATCCGTGCCGTGCTCGGCATATGGCCAGGGACAGCCCAGGGTCCGAAGAAGAAGGTGGGGGTGACTCGGTCTTCTCCTGCGGAGCTCACAGCCTCCGGGCAGGTCGGGGATCCTCTGAAGGTTTCGTCCACCGCCAAACAGGTGAGGAAGATATTGTTCAAATCCAGTTACTTGTTTAAATCCAGTTACTTGTTCAAATCCAGTTACTTGAGAGTTGCGTTGCTCGCAAAGGTGGAGATGCTGCTGGGTGCATTGCAGGGATAAAATCCAAAAATGGGATCCCAAGCACTTGGAGCTCTTACCAAGAGCTCCTACCCGGCGGCCATCTTTCCACTGGATTCAAGCAAGCCGGGCTGAAGAAGGCTGTAATGCCAGAAACCGGTCCTCGGAAGCTTGTTTCCGGTCCAGGGAAGGCATGGCTTGGCAGTTCGGGCTGGACTGTTCCCATGAGGCACAGGGTCAGACTGATTTGCACATAGCCATGTCTGAACTGGGGTGGCAGAGTGGGCTAAAGAACGGTGATGGATTAAACCCAGATCTTTTGACTGGGTGTGAGTGTTTGATTGGTTCAGATGCTCCGTCCATCACCACCCCTTTGTACCGCTTTGGCCGCCATAAGTGTAGCAGGGTATGCTCAGACGTGAGTCCCTTGCTCACTTTGCCACTGGATTCAAGCAAGCCGGGCTGAAGAAGGCTGTAATGCCAGAAACCGGTCCTCGAAGCTTGTTTCCGGTCCAGGGAAGGCATGGCTTGGCAGTTCGGGCTGGACTGTTCCCATGAGGCACAGGGTCAGACTGATTTGCACATAGCCATGTCTGAACTGGGGTGGCAGAGTGGGCTAAAGAACGGTGATGGATTAAACCCAGATCTTTTACCTGGGTGTGAGTGTTTGATTGGTTCAGATGCTCCGTCCATCACCACCCCCTTTGTACCGCTTTGGCCGCCATACGTGTGGCAGGGTATGCTCAGATGTGAGTCCCTTGCTCACTTTGCCACTGGATTCAAGCAAGCCGGGCTGAAGAAGGCTGTAATGCCAGAAACCGGTCCTCGGAAGCTTGTTTCCGGTCCAGGGAAGGCATGGCTTGGCAGTTCGGGCTGGACTGTTCCCATGAGGCACAGGGTCACACTGATTTGCACATAGCTATGTCTGAACTGGGGTGGCAGAGTGGGCTAAAGAACGGTGATGGATTAAACCCAGATCTTTTGACTGGGTGTGAGTGTTTGATTGGTTCAGATGCTCCGTCCATCACCACCCCCTTTGTACCGCTTTGGCCGCCATAAGTGTGGCAGGGTAAGCTCAGACGTGAGTCCCTTGCTCACTTTGCCACTGGATTCAAGCAAGCCGGGCTGAAGAAGGCTGTAATGCCAGAAACCGGTCCTCGGAAGCTTGTTTCCGGTCCAGGGAAGGCATGGCTTGGCAGTTCGGGCTGGACTGTTCCCATGAGGCACAGGGTCAGACTGATTTGCACATAGCCATGTCTGAACTGGGGTGGAAGAGTGGGCTAAAGAACGGTGATGGATTAAACCCAGATTTTTTGACTGGGTGTGAGTGTTTGATTGGTTTAGATGCTCCGTCCATCACCACCCCCTTTGTACCGCTTTGGCCGCCATAAGTGTGGCAGGGTATGCTCAGACGTGAGTCCCTTGCTCACTTTGCCACTGGATTCAAGCAAGCCGGGCTGAAGAAGGCTGTAATGCCAGAAACCGGTCCTCGGAAGCTTGTTTACGGTCCAGGGAAGGCATGGCTTGGCAGTTCGGGCTGGACTGTTCCCATGAGGCACAGGGTCAGACTGATTTGCACATAGCCATGTCTGAACTGGGGTGGCGGAGTGGGCTAAAGAACGGTGATGGATTAAACCCAGATCTTTTGACTGGGTGTGAGTGTTTGATTGGTTCAGATGCTCCGTCCATCACCACCCCCTTTGTACGGCTTCAGCTGCTAAGGCCTGGATTTCACTCCCTCCTTTTCCCCTGACCATCTGACTTTCAAGAAATCACTGAAAAATATTTGTTTTACCTTACTGATCGTCTCTAGTTTCGCTATACTTCTAATTGATCTGGGTTTTAGCTAGCAGCAGGATTCCTGTAATGGAGGTAGCTATCAGTAGTGCAGCAGGCGCAGTGGCACCGCACCCAAGAGTTTGAGGGCCCTCTTCACCTCAGTTAATAGCTGTTTTGTGCTTCCAAACCTGGAGACAGGGGCCCAATTTTTTGCGTGCCTTGGGGCTCAATGCGCCCTTGCTGCTTCACTGTCCTTACAGTAGTAGGGTTTGCTATAAAAAAAGAAAAATTGTAAAAAAAATAAAACATTTAAAAAAAGTAAAAAAGCCAGTTATGTGTAAACTGCCCTTTCCCATCACCACTTGAAGTTCTGTCTCTCCTGATAGTTTCTTTACCCTACAAGTGGGCGGCCCCAAGGTACCTGCCAATGTTGGAGCGTCATTTGGCGCATGGACTGCTACGCTCCATCTCCGGGCGGCCTCCATGTGAACAGCGGTAGTGGACCCAGGCTCCTGGTACCACCACTGTGAAGTGTCCTCTGTGTGGCACCGGCCAGTGCTCCACAAATGACAAGACGGCCACTCAAGAGGTTAGTAACTGGAGTGAGGGCACGCGCACTCTGCTCTTACCCCAGTCACATGACTTGTGGCGCGGTGGATGGGTGCGGCCAAGTGAGGACCGCCCCCTCGGTGAGGGAGGGGGCTGTGCTGTGATGTGTCCTGGCCAGTACGCGGTGCTGCACCGGCTGTCTTGACACAGTAAGAGCTGCATAGCAGTGCTGGCTTCACCCTCCCTGTCAGAGTGTGCGGCTAATTTATCTTGGCCTATCACCATTCGATAAATTATGGATGGAAATTCATAAATCCTCATGCATAGCTGGTGCAACTCAAAGTTTGTTTTTAATTTACAACAGATATATTCTAAATCCATGTCCTCTTCTTAAGATAAATTGTTCTTTGGCTGATTCATGATGGTCTTGGAAACATGAATTAGCAGATTTAAAACATATGCTTTTCACATGTGCAATTATTCTAAGGTTTTGGAGACAAATGTGAAATCAAATACATTCTAATTGTAATACAAACATTCCTTTCCATATTACAAATGTAGTTTTTGGTGGAGTTGCAGAACGCTGGAGCTCTTACGCTTTTGACATCCCATTCAGTGGATTTTTAACGAGAAATTGCTGTTCAACAGATCACAAAAAACTTAAACAATGCTACTAAAGTCCCTTTTACAGCTTGTTAGTACAGCGTATGTTCTAATATATAATCATAGTGTTGACTTGGTTGAGCTAATGTGTCACCAATTTCACTTGTTATCAAACAACATTTATTTTGGTCCTACTCACTGCCTATCTTAATAATAGATCAATACATTATTATTCATATTTTATTGAATCAGAAGAAGTACTCGAGTCACCTTGATTTATTGAAATGAAACGTTTTATCTTAGTTTCTTAGGAATGCTAGGATGTTATTCTTTCTGACGCTGTTATTTTCTGTAGCAGGTGTTACTGAAGTTATTTTCTCTTTTAACAATTGGAATTAACCTTGTTTTTCGAATCCCAATTGTAAGTGATTCGTTGATGTATGTCAGATAAATTATATAATTTTCATAATTTCCTTCTTCGTGGACAAATCATGTCGTTTTATCTTTTTTTCCTTCCTTTTTCTGATCCTCTTTTCCTTTTTTTGGTACTTGATACAATTAAAAGTAGATTAATATCAACTTTTACAGATCGACAATTGTTTTGTAATAATATAAAATGGAATGTTAACCTCCTATTTTATGCTAATCTAATATGGTGATTGCTTTTTTACTTTTATTTGATTTTCTGTCTGTTATTCGATACAATATTTTCAAACATTAACAGGAGTGGGGGGAGGAAGCATTTGCACACAGCTCCATAAGAGGGGCGGCTGACGACCCTGAAAGTGAGGGTCTCTGCTACTCCCAGCTTCTCTTTTGGTGAAAGGGGGGGGGGGGGATTGAAATCAGGGCCGGGCAGGCCACTCAGGAGACTGGAAAAACACCGGTGGATTAGTCAGAGGAACCTGCTTTCAAAGCTGGCTTGGCAATAGTATCTTAAATCAGCCCTGAGGCAGAAGCACATCATTTAAAGGGTCCATACCTAAGGCTCTCCATGAGAGTTAATACCCCTCGGGTCTGTGCTGTACTGGGATATTTAAACAGCTTCACTATAGGACTGCCAGTGAAACCTCTAACTTTTATACAGATAGCTGACGTTACAATCACTCATATATATTTTTTTAATATATATAACTTCGCACCTTATCTTGTCCTTCTTTTTAAGCGTTTGTGTCTGTGTACCTGCATGTTACACAGTGTGATATTTTATTTATTTATTTTGAAAGTTTTATATAGCGCGAACAAGATCTTTGCAGATATCAGAGCACTTTACAAGGACACGGGGATAATAATACAAAGTAATAAGGAGTAATACAAAGTAATATTTGAGGTAGTTAGGTACAAGGTGCTTAGTTACATAGGTAGGTCAAAGAACATGAAGTAGGTCACAGGTGAGGTAGTGTCGGTACACGGTGCATAGACAAACAGTTGCGTCAATAATATAAAGTACAAAAATAAGGAGCATATACTTGCTTAAGCGTGTTTAAAATATTTGGAGCTTAAAGGTGGGCATAGTTGAGGTGGGTGAGTGCAGGATGTATAGTCCCACAGGTGCGACAGTAGTAGAGAAGTAGGGATCGTTGAGGTGGTGTGGGTAAAGTGTGCAAAGTCAACCAGGTGCGTCAACAATATAACAATATACATAGTCACACAGGTGCGTCAACATTATAACAAAATACAAAGAGTGAGCGTATACAATCAAGTAAGTCGATAATACAAGTAGTACAATAGACCAGGGGGGTCGGGCAGGTCTTACAGAGCAGATTCATGAGTAATACGGAATAGTAGATCATGTGTATTTAGCCATGAGGATCGCTTTAACTTCTTTTTTAAAAAGTGTGTTGGAGGAGATGAGCCTTGTTTCAGGAGGGAGTGAGTTCCAGATCCTGGGTGCCATTCCTGAAAAGGAGCGTATATGTTTTTTCCTTCCGAAATCTTCGAGGTTTCAGCAAAAGATTGTTTGTGCTTCTAGTAGTTCTAGATACATATAATGTCCAGTCTCTGAATAACACAATGCATTATATTGTAGTGTGGTGTGTGTGTGTGTATATATATATATATATATATATATATATATATATATATATATATATATATATATATATATATATATATATAGATATTACACCCATATTTGGGGTACTGAAGCGCTTGTCTACCTAGGCAGTAAGCTACGCCATGTACATTGTGTGGTTAGCAGTTTGTCGTCTTTATTTTGCGATCCTATGTAGCTTGTCTGTGTCGTGTGTGATGACCACCTAGGTGTGGTTATTGTGTTCTAGGACGCAGTTCTTAGCAGTGGTGTTTGATGAGGTTTGAGCGATAGACGTGTGGTTTATGTTTTTGGTCTGCTGGCCGCTTTGAGCAGCTCTGTTTATCTCTTTATAGGATTTCTTTTGATCAAAGTCTCCTTAGCTCGTTGCTGCACTGGGTTCTCTAACTTGAAATTTTGTTTATAGTTTTGACCCTGAACCGACACGGTCAGTGCTGGCCATGTCATAGCACTTTTGTTCTTATTACTAGCGGAAGGCAGCACACAGAGAGGGAGAGCATTTAGGGCGGAGCAACACAGCAAAACTCCCTGGTCACATCATAGTGCTTTTATGTTTATAGCTGGTTGGAGGCAGCACACGGGGTAGGAGTCAATATGGAGGCAGGCAGAGGCAAGCACACGAGAGACTGCTCAAAAAGACGCAATCTTGTAGAGTGCTTTAAAGACAAGAAAAAAGTAGTGACTAAAAAATGAGTTGTGAAAAGACACAAGTAATGCATCCATGCTCCAAGGGAGGGACAAAGAAGAGGGAAGCTTATGGCAGCTGACCAATAAGAAGCTAGAAAATGAGAGTGACAATTAATCCAACCAATGGTAAGCAATGGGTGGTCTCTGAGCCGATTGTTAGAAAATGAAACGTCTCCAAGACACAGCACATGCGCTGTCTAGGAGAGACCTAAAAAGTGGATAGAGCACCCCCCCCCTCCCCTTCTAAGAGTTCTGACGTCCGAGGCTCTGCATCCTAAGCCACCAGGGCTCATGCCTCCCTTGGCCCACAACAAGCCATCATGTCCCTCCCCCCGGGTTCCCGCCTTATCTGCTGCTCCACAGGCTGATAGGCCGTGAGTGCCTTGCCAAATGTTCATGCCAGTTCTTCTCCAAGATACAGTTTTATAGGTGGACTTCAAATAACCCCCTCCTCTGCTATAAATATTTTTATTTTTATATCAAACGAAGCTAATGTTGCATAAACATCAATCACAAAGGAGTAGTGTTGGTGCCTGCTCCGTGCTCTGGCTGGCACAGGCGCCTTTTCATTGTGCCAGTCTTCTATGCTCAGGGAACCATAGGGTCATTTCCCTGAATGCGATATATTTAGTTGCCCTATTAATTCCGTTTTAGAGCTTCTGGGACCACCAGAAACAATGATCATCTTATGTGCAGAACAAGTAAAGCACGAGCTCTATGCCCCTCCTTACAGAGACAGTATGCAAACAAGCTGTGCCAGCCAGCAAAAATACAGGCACACACATGCACAGCCCTAAGATGGGAAAGCACAGGGCAGGCGGTGTTCTCAACTAGAGTGTGGATACAGCACAGGAAGGAGCTGTGCAAGCTTCTCCTTCACACAGGACCACAGGCAGTATCATTGCTAGCTTCCATTACAAACAGAACAGCTATAACATACGAGTCAGCAGTGGCTGTTTCCCTCCCATGCTGAATGGATACGATACTGCAGCTCTGCGAGCTTCCCTCTCACACCGAACATATGAAGCATGTGAAGCAGCAGAGCAGGCTTCCCTCACAGACCGAAGCAGTGCAGGCTTCCCTCACAGACCGAAGCAGTGCAGGCTTCCCTCACAGACCGAAGCAGTGCAGGCTTACCTCACAGACAGCAGCTGTACGAGCTTTCCTCTCTCACAGAACAGATGCAGCATGCGCAGTAGCTTAGCAGGCTTCCCTCACAGACCGAAGCAGTGCAGGCTTCCCTCACAGACCGAAGCAGTGCAGGCTTCCCTCACAGACCGAAGCAGTGCAGGCTTCCCTCACAGACCGAAGCAGTGCAGGCTTCCCTCACAGACCGAAGCAGTGCAGGCTTCCCTCACAGACCGAAGCAGTGCAGGCTTCCCTCACAGACCGAAGCAGTACAGGCTTCCCTCTCAGACCGAAGCAGTGAAGGCTTCCCTCACAGACAGAAGCAGTGCAGGCTTCCCTCACAGACAGAAGCAGTGCAGACTTACCTCACAGACAGCAGCTGTACGAGCTTTCCTCTCTCACAGAACAGATGCAGCATGCGCAGTAGCTTAGCAGGCTTCCCTCACAGACCGAAGCAGTGCAGGCTTCCCTCACAGACAGAAGCAGTGCAGGCTTCCCTCACAGACCGAAGCAGTACAGGCTTCCCTCTCAGACCGAAGCAGTGAAGGCTTCCCTCACAGACAGAAGCAGTGCAGGCTTCCCTCACAGACAGAAGCAGTGCAGACTTACCTCACAGACAGCAGCTGTACGAGCTTTCCTCTCTCACAGAACAGATGCAGCATGCGCAGTAGCTTAGCAGGCTTCCCTCACAGACAGAAGCAGTGCAGGCTTACCTCACAGACAGCAGCTGTACGAGCTTTCCTCTCTCACAGAACAGATGTAGCATGCGCAGTAGCTTAGCAGGCTTCCCTCACAGACAGCACCTCTGCAAGCTTTCCTCTCTCACAGAACAGATGTAGCATGCACAGCAGCAGTGCAAGCTTCCCTCACAGACAGCAGCTCTGCGAGTTTTCCTCTCATACGGAACAGATCTAGCATGCCTGGCAGCAGTGCAGGCCTCCCTCACAGACAGCAGCTCTGCGAGCTTTCCTCTCACAGAACAGATGCAGCATGTGCAGCAGCAGAGCAGGCTTCCCTCACAGATAGCAGCTCTGTTTCCTCTCTCACAGAACAAATGCAGCATGTGAAGCAGCAGAGCAGGCTTCCCTCACAGACAGCAGCTGTGCGAGCTTTCCCCTCACACACAATAGATGCAGCATGCGCAGCAGCAGTGCCGGCTTCCCTCACAGACAGCAGCTCGGCGAGCTTTCCTCTCTCACAGAACAGATGCAGCATGTGCATCAGCAGTGCAGGCCTCCCTCAAAGACAGCAGCTCTGCGAGCTTTCCTTTCTCACAGAACAGATGCAGCATGCGCAGCAGCAGTGCCGGCTTCCCTCACAGACAGCAGCTCGGCGAGCTTTCCTCTCTCACAGAACAGATGCAGCATGTGCATCAGCAGTGCAGGCCTCCCTCAAAGACAGCAGCTCTGCGAGCTTTCCTTTCTCACAGAACAGATGCAGCATGCGCAGCAGCAGTGCCGGCTTCCCTCACAGACAGCAGCTCGGCGAGCTTTCCTCTCTCACAGAACAGATGCAGCATGCGCATCAGCAGTGCAGGCCTCCCTCACAGACAGCAGCTCTGAGAGCTTTCCTCTCACACACAATAGATGTAGCATGCGCAGCAGCAGTGCAGGCCTCCCTCACAGACAGCAGCTCGGCGAGCTTTCCTCTCTCACAGAACAGATGTAGCATGCGCAGCAGCAGTGCAGGCCTCCCTCACAGACAGCAGCTCTGCGAGCTTTCCTCTCTCACAGAACAGATGCAGCATGCGCAGCAGCAGTGCAGGCTTCCCTCACAGACAGCAGCTCTGCGAGCTTTCGTAGCTCACATTGCTGTCAGAGAGGGTAGGTGCAACACAGGCATCTGCAGTACAAGCTTCACTCAGAAACAATGCACATCAAAAGCAGTGCACGGTTCGCAGATGCACAGAGTACTTCCCATGTTGTGCATTGTTTCCTCACATCAGACAGGCTCACCTCCTTTATCCAATTCATCCAATTAACTAGTGTCCGTCACTCCCAATAACACCTCACATCTTCCCTTTACAAATCCACCTCAATCTATCCTTTTCAAAACAATCCTGTAAATGCATGAGATCTTAAGAGCACAATTTCAACACACTTACTACAGCTAATCCACAAGGAATAACCTTTTTTACTAATCAACTACCTTTGTACCTCTAACCTTAGGGTCCAGATAGAGGTGGGTGAACCACTGAAAGCTCGAGCCAGGCTCGAGCCGGATGCCTTGCTCTGGCTCGGCTCGAGGTCTTCTTGGACCCTCGAGCCCACAACGAGCCGAGCTTGCATGTGGCTTCTGCCTGCCACCCACACTCAAAGCATCGACCTTTGATATAAAACAGGAGACAGAAAAGATACCCTGCTAGTGGCTGAACTACACAATGTGAAACAAGAAAAACCATGATCATTCTGGGCCACACTGCCTGCAAATTGTGTGATACTAAGCAATTATTTAATCCCACTGAACCTCCTATTTCTTTTTCAAATATAAGAACCCCTGCAAATATGTGAGTTCAGGATGTGTGATGTACAAAAACCTATTATGTTTCATTTCTTGACAATGCTGCTCCATTTATAACAAGAATCTAGGCCACATGCGAGGTGCACATGACAACTGACTTGGCACACTAGTGGCATTGTCCTCAGGGCAGGATGGAGAATGCCTGTAAACTCACATTTAAAAGTATAGCTTTTAATAAATTCCTTTTAGTGTGGTGATCTATTTTGATGCGCTAAAGTGACGTGGAAATGTAAATTGATAATGTAAATTGATACTTGTATAGCGCACTACTCACCCGCAAGGGTCTCAAGGCGCTTGTACGAATACCGCTGTGGAACGCATCCTGGCTTTCCCTGTGAGGTGTCCACTCCTGGGCACCCCCAAGGTGGAGGCCAGGCATCCTTAGCGTTGTGAGGGTCGTTGTGGAGATTAAGCAAGCTATTGCCCAGAGTTGCAGAGTGGGACTCCATGATTGGAATAGGCACCGAGACGAGAATTATCAGGTCCGTGGAATTTTTGAGCTCAAGACCCGCCGAGGCGGGGAATTGAACCCTGGTCCCGGGCTAGACCTCTGCATCAGGGTCTGCCGCTCTAACCATTGAGCCACACTTCTCCACGTGCGTCCAATATGTTAAATAAATATACTTTTTTGCATTTTGAAGAGACTTTATCATTTTACATGATGTTTGTTGCATGATTTGCAAGGCAAAGTTCAAAGAAGGGGTCTTGGAGCCAACTCAAAACATTCGCTCGGCTCTCTTTGTTAATTTTAGCTTGCCCACCTCTAATTCCAGAGTAGTGTGCTCACACAAACCCAATACATCTGTCATGCTCCACTAACTTCAGGCAGTGCAGTGTGTCAGATAATGGTGATTTAGAGCATGTCAGTCATGCGCCGTCATGCCCAGTCAGAAGCCATGATAAGGGGAAAAGGACAGCCTCCCATCCTATCTGAATTTCTGATTGGGCATAAGGTTTTGAGTCTCGCTCTGGCACCCTGGTCGTTCAATCTGAAAGTGGGAAACTGAGGTGCACAGGAAAGTGCATGTTGAGGACTACCCCAGGTAAGTTTCCACGTTGTGTGTACTAGTGAGAGCATGCTTATGTTGTTTATCTGCCTGTCTGCGAGCATCCACCGTATTGTGTGTACGCAAGTTTGTGCATTTGTATGCGTGAGATTGTTCAGAATTTGGCAAAAGAGTGGTAAACAATAGGCTTGGGCGAGTCAACAAATTAACAGGGTGCGCTGAAGCGAGCCTTAAATTACATTCATTCAAGTCGCGACTATTTTTTCATAAAAACTGATGTTGAGTTGTATGTGTGTACCAGCGAAATGATCTTTAGCCTGAGAGTTTTGAATGGCCACTTTTGTTGTCACATTTGTTGTCTGTCATTTTTTAGGTTTCGACTGGAGGGCGGAGCTCTTAGCTCCGCCTCCAGAGAAATCTCTTGATTTCCAGTAAGGAGAATGGAATACGCCCCCCTGTCCCATTGGCTAGCTCCATAAATGGAGGCTAGCCATTGGAACAGAGATCTGTCCGTCAAGGCCGGACCAGATTCGGGGGCGTTCCCGAGATTTTTTCCCAGGGCGGAGTTACGTTTTTGCCCGTTCCCTCCCCTTTCACTGATGCGCTGTCCATTCCCGCCCCCTCCGTGTGCCTTTCCGCCCCCCCTCGCTGTCCTGTGCACGTTTCCCGCCATCCGTGTCCTCTCCCGCCCCCTCCCGCCGTCCGTGTCCTCTCCCGCCCCCTCCCGCCGTCCGTGTCCTCTCCCGCCCCCTCCCGCCGTCCGTGATTCACATTTGCTGTCCATTCCCGCCTCCTCCCGCCCCCTCCCGCCGTCCGTGTCCTCTCCCGCCCCCTCCCGCCGTCCGTGATTCACATTTGCTGTCCATTCCCGCCTCCTCCCGCCCCCTCCCGCCGTCCGTGTCCTCTCCCGCCCCCTCCCGCCGTCCGTGATTCACATTTGCTGTCCATTCCCGCCTCCTCCCGCCCCCTCCCGCCGTCCGTGTCCACTCCCGCCCCCTCCCGCCCCCTCCCGCCGTCCGTGTCCACTCCCGCCCCCTCCCGCAAGGCAGGCCGCATACAGACAGCAAAGTACCCTTCTGAATGTGTTCTTTACAGCACAGAAATAATATTTACACAAACCACATGGGCGTAACTGCCACCAGCCAAAGTGTTTCAGAACTAGAGGAATGACAGAAATCCGTTTATAGGGCGTCCCGTTGACTTCCAAACAAGTCCAACAGCGGAAAGCACAATGCCTTTAGGCTGAGTTTTTAAAGTAATACCATCTGTTTGGTAACTCGAGAAGTTAACAGCTGCAGCGAAACGGCTGATAATCACTCTGTCCAACACGGCTTTGGACACGATGTCAGATGGCCTGCCCTTGAACTGCCGAAAGCGAGCAATTGGGATCAGACAGGCAGCGGACATGATCCCAGTGACAGCTGCAGCACTGCTCACGCATGCCTGGAGCGCTGTGTAACTCCCGCGGGCTGCCAAACCCCGAAGCACTTAGTGTAATGGGCAGAAGAATCTACAGACAAGGAGGGGACGGTGGCCCTTGGCCAGCGCCAGGGTAAGCGTGCCCTTCACTTTTGTACCTGCACTCTCTCGTAAGGGGATACGGCGAGGCACTGCGGCTTCTTCTATCTGCCAGGCCGTGAGCAGGTTCACCAAATGCTCAGGTTTCACCTGCCTCGTCTTCATCCAGCAGGGCAGAGAGGTAACGAGTCTCCGGCCTTCCACCCCACAGAACTGGCATTACAAACACTGTGTTTCTCAGTGCGAGCCTTTCCTGCAGCACGTAATGACAGTTTCTGTTGTTTAAGCCAGCTTAACGTAAAGCCAGACATCCAGCATGTAGTGCTATCAATTTGGAAACATTATTGCAAGAAAACTTCATGTAACTGCTTATAAAGTGCATCCTAAGCTGTGCTAACAGATTTCCAATCCTGTCACTTCCATGATAGAAGTGTAAGCACCTCAAACTATATAATAGGACGTGTTTAAGGTCGCCCTTCTTGAGTTGCTGATGTTTAGATGTAGTGTAGTGAGCAATACAGCCTAGGAGCTGAGGGCTCTGCACTTGTCTCATACCCCAGCCTTCTTGTTAGTAACGGTCGTGCGGCAGAAATCGTGATGGTGGCAAACATTTGACTCCAAAGGCTTGGGAGTTATCACTATAGCTCTGTGGATACTTCTGCTTGCAGATTCCTCACCTCTTGAATATCTCAGGCTCCAGACAAACTTCTGGCATAGCCGTCCACCCTGGTAGGAGGCGCTGACTCTTATCTTGACGCTGAATGTGGAGTTGTGGTGACATCACCGGAGCCAAATTCCCTCTACCTTGGCACCTTGAAATCAGTTAACTTAATTCAAAACTGAAAGTGCAGAGCAATATAAGCAGGGCCACTGGGATGATTTGGGATTCAGCTTCGGCTTTTTCCTGTGTAAATTTGTCTTTGCTTTATAATCCATCATCTACTACATCAGTTATAAGTTTTATTAAACAAAATGTTCTAGTTACACTAGGTCAACATTTAGTAAACCTGCTGAACAATGGGTGCAAAAACAGCTTTCTGCTGTTAAGTTCTATATTCAGGCTTTAAAACTTTAAAACAGTGACTGTGTTACACATGTGGTGTTAACATTCCAAAATTATCAGTTTGGGGGAGGGTAGCAAAGAAGAACCTTACATACTTACTTAAATCTAGTTCCAGCATGGTGGAAAGTATACTTCTTTCTTTGTTGTTAACATTTTGCCATTATTCGTCAAGTTCATGTTTAAAGTACATACTTTGTTCTTAATGCTAGTTATTTCAGGTCGTATGCAGCGTTTAAAAGATTCTCAAACATTTTGCATCATGTTTTAAGGTCTTGAATCCTAAATTGCTTTCAGGGTCCCAATAGCGTGAACCTACAGTAAAATCTATGCTAAGATTCCCTATTATCGGAATGTACGGTAAACCAGAACCTGAAGACAACTTTGAAACAAGCATTTACAATGCAACGGTTTCGCCTTTGGAAAAGTTAGACCTAATGGCAATGTAAATGACAATGCCATTTATTTATCTGTTTTCAAAACCAACACATAAATACAAATTTTGTCATTTACAATGCCAATAGCTCAAATTTTTCCAAAGTCGAAACCGTTGCATTGTAAATGCTTGTTTAAAATATGACACACAGGGTAAAATGTGTACACATTGATTTTCAAAAGATTTCTCAAACTAAAGGGCCATAAATCAGGAATGTTTTGCTATGAATTTGGTATGATGGCCCACACTTCACAATGTGCACATTATCGCACAGTCTTCAGTTTCCTAGACTATTATTTACTTTGGGCCACATGTATCATTATTTCAAATAGCCATTACCTAATTGTGATTAGGTACTTAGGTAATTGCTATTTGAATGTATGAAACTCCATGAGTTTCATTTGGCGTTTCCTAATAGGTCAAAAATCGACCTACCTGATTAATATTAATGAGGCAGGTCTCAATTTGAGACCATTACGATTTGCTAAAATCACAGGGATGGTGGCCGGCTGGTGTGAGCTGACCACCATCTTTGTGGTTGCTTTTTAATAAGGCAAACATTTTTTTTAAATGCTGCCAGTTTTCCTTAAATGAAAACAGTTTGCATTTATAAAAGAAAAATGAAAACTTTTCTATTCCTTTTTCAAGAGCAGGCAGTCGTCCATGGGACCACTGCCTGCTCTTAAACATGCTTACGAACATTTACAAAGGGGAAGGTATTCCTTGGCGACCCCTTCCCATTTGTGAATGAGTTTTCACCTATTTGAAGTAGGTGGTAAAATGCGAATGTTTTGCGACTTCATTTCGGTCACAAAACATTCCTACATACTGCTGCAATTCGGTATTAGGAAGGGACGCCATAGACACGCCCCTTTGTAATGCAGAATCAGTATGTATTTTCAATTCCAAATTGTGATTCAGTAACAAGATACTGTATCGCAAATTGGAATTCATACATACCAAAGTGCATTTTACTGGTCGCAACTAACCGATTCTGTGAATCTGGCCATACGAACATTGAAATGCATGGTGCATGTGGCCGTAAAGGCGTAAAACAGATGAAAGGAGCATCAAATTGGATACAACTAAAACTAGTTTAATTGAACACAACACAAGTAAAACGTGATAATGGTTCACACGTGTTGTGTATATTCACTGATGCTTTATCAGTGCTTGAAAAATGTATCATGTTGAGTGAAACTATGATTGCACTTCAAAGCACAACACCAATCCTCCCGGCCGCAGACTGACTCCCATGATGCCTCCGGGCTTCTGTCAGTGGCAGCTAAAGGCAAATTCTTGTTTTGATGAACTGAACCGGAAGCAAAATGAACCATTGTCTACGCCACTAATTGTGTCATTTTATTAATTAAAATGATTGGCAATTAAGAGGCACGATTGAGTGTGTTTGTGTGGAGTTGTGTGGATGGGCGAGTCAGTGAATGCATGGACTGAGTCAGTTTCCTGAGGTCGGTTTGGTTAGAGAGATGTAGAAATAGCCTTCCAGGGCATATGACCTAGGTCAGGGTGTGTTTCAGGACGTCTTGGTCTTTACTTCAAATTCTTTATGACATCAAATGTTCATTTGCTGTCCATAATTCTTGGAGATTGAGATTAGAGCATGAGAAAAAGGCAGAATTTCAATGTTATTTTTGGAAGTCTTACATAGAGTGAATCCTGCCCAAGGACATAGGGGCTCTTCACAAAAGACACAGGCTGTGTTACATTTTTTGGCACAAGGAGAATCGTTTCGAAACTGCTTCCCCATGTTTTATGGTCGGCAGCTGTAGCAACTAGGCCACACTGCCTCCTGAAACAGAAACAATTACACCCCCTCAAGTCTCCTGACAACAATGCTATTATTGAGCTAAAAGGCAAGTATGTTTTCAAGCGCACCCTATTTGTGGGCTAAACACTTATACATGAAGCAACATTATAGCTCATTAATTCAAAAACAAGAGATGTTTACATCCCCTACTCCCATATTTAAAGGTGCTCTCATATGTGACAATGGAAGAAAAGAAGGCTCACGGAAATACAATATTTGCCTAGGATCACACAATTTGATCAAGCTGGGGAAGCCGGGATCGGTCCCAGCTTTTCTAGTTTCACATTGTGCAATTCAGCTGGGTTTGAACGAATGATAAACAAGATTTATAGGTAGATTCATCAAGCATTTTTGCAAGCGCAAACGGTGCGAATCGCAAAAATCACCCGTTTGCGCCCGCAAAAATGGCATTTGAGATTCATCAATGGTTCATGAACTCGCAATTTGAAAAATCGCAAATAATTGCGATTTCTCAAATTGCGATCGCATTTAAGGAATCTCAATTAGAGATTCCTTAAATGCTATTCATGAACCTTTTAAAAATTGCGAAATCGCAATATTGGGCAGCTATTTACCACGAAGTGTAACTTCGTGGTAAATAACGAAAACTCAGAAAAATGCACTTTAGTGCATTTTTCTAAGTTGGATGTTACACACACATATTTCCTTTGGACATGTGTGTGCGCAACATCAGTCTACATTTACATTTCAGGGGTGCTACAGGGTGTCCTTTGGACACCCCTGGCACCCTTGAAATCACATCCTTATTTGCGATTAGCAAATTGCTAATAAATAAGGAAGCTGTAGGAATCGCAATTTTTTGTGCGATTTGTACATGCATCCCGTTTTGCGAGTCTTTAAAAGCGATTCCTTAATAATCGCTATTAAGGACTCGCAAAACAGGACTTTGATGAATCTGGGGGTAAGTGTATTGGTGGTCTTTGTTAAAACATTTCACATTCTTAGATAGGTATCTCTTACTGCTGTTTTACATCATAGGTGGATGCCTCGTCTTTCCTGTGCATGAGGTTAGAGCGTGGGTGGCAGGGAGAAGCCACATGAAAGCTCAGATTGTTTGGGCTCGAGGGTTAAAGAAGACCTCGAGCTGACCAAGAAATCTGGCTCAAGCCTGCAGTAGGTCCACCTCTATATGTATATAAGATACTGGTGAAATTAAATTATCAATTTAGCTCCATTTTGTTTCCACATTTGTTTTGAGGAGAGCAACCCTTGATACCCGAACCCTCCTGAACATATGAAGCCTTTTCCTGTTGCTTGTCTTGCTCAAGTCTTAATCAAAGACTTGTTTTATGCCTCACCGCTTTCCAAATTCACCAGCCGCCACTACCCGCTGTACCACTGTCCGGTGTGCCAACACCATGGCCACCTAAGAGTACAAGAGAGCAGAGAGGGGGTGCAGAGGAGACCTCTTTCCGGTCAGTATTAGCTGCAGAGGGGCACACGGAGCTTGTGCTGACGCCAGGCAGTGACCCGAGACCGGCACGGGGTTGACTGACAGCCAGGGAGTCCCACGCAGTGGGAGGCACCCAAAACAGACCGCTGTGATGAGGTCAGTGTTGTAGCAACACAGCTGAGGGGCAACACCCTGCGCTCTTATCGCGAGCAGCGTGGGCGAGCCCGCGACCGCAGAAGGGGAGGCGCCTCGAGGCCGGGCTGGGAGGCGCTTCGAGGCCGGGCTGGGAGGCGCTTCGAGGCAGGCCTGGGAGGCGCTACGAGGCCGGGCTGGGAGGCGCTTCGAGGCAGGGCTGGGAGGCGCTAAGATGCAGGGCTGATACACGTTTTCGGAGCCTTGCGTGGGAATGCTGACAGGAGTCGAATAGCCGAGGTGGTTGCGGGGAGCGGTGTGGTGCATTTCTAAGCGCTGTATAGGTTACGGACTGTAACGTGAAGCAGTGAGTGCTGCGGGGCAGGATTCGGGGACATTTTTGGCATTTCGAGTTGCCTGTAATAGAATCGCACTTAGTACTGCAGGGCAGGGTGGCTGAGGCACACATATAATGTACAATACAAACAAAAGTCTTCGCGTGCATCTTCTGAGCTGAGTGGGTGGCAGGGTAAATGCCGGTCAGGATTGAGGTGCATCTTGTGAGCTGTGTGGGTGGCAGGACCCAACCGGCCAGGACTAAGGTGCATCTTGTGAGCGGTGTGGGTCTCAGCGTAAATGCCGGTCAGGATTGAGGTGCCTCGTCTGCGCTGTGTGGGTGGCAGGGCAAATGCCGGTAAGGATTAATGTGCATCTTCTGAGCTGTGTGGGTGGCAGGACACATGCCGGTCAGAACTGAGGTGCATATTCTGAGCTGTGTGGGTGGCAGGGTAAATGCAGCTGGGGATTGAGATGCAAAGCTGGGAAGGGGGGCATTTAGGAGCACACCTTATGACCAGAATGCTGCTTGTGAAGTTTTTGGGAAGGTGATGTGTTTTTGATGGCTGAAAGTTCTCCTTGACGTGTGCCTGTGTTCTTCAAGCGGCCATCCGTCCGGGTTGCCATACGCTGCTCTGGGGTCGTGTCAGGAAGGCCAACACCTCCCTCAACCACCAGCCTGCAACATTTCCAAGGTGACTGGTTGTTTTTTGGACTCTCACTGCCATCTCGTAGCAACATGCGTCATTAACCCGCCCGTCTGGTTCTTGGGACAACCACACCCTGTAGGAGGCAGAGAGCATGGTTACGGAGGTGCCATGTTGGGGAATGTACTGGAGCAATTTCCAATGTATCTCATTTTCAAACTGTTCTGTCTGGCCAATGCCAATGCCTCTGAAAGACAGGTAGGGTTGTTTCAGGTATGTATCTGGCTGTACCACAGCCCTTACAGCGTTTTACAAGAGCAGCCAGCCAGAGAATGTCCTCATATGCGTGTGCGCCATTCCCCCGCTGCCTCTAAACCATGCCAAAAATCCCAGCTATTCAAGAGGCAAGGCCCAGTTCAGAGTGCCGGAAGCACTGCTGTGTGTGCTCAGGTACATCCTGCTGGAGGCAGTGGAGTAGGTCCCGGCCTCGGTTCAGTGAAGTGCCAGACTCCAGTTTTTGTTTAGTCTGCTCTGGTGAGCACTCTAACCACAACCTCTATTTAGACATCGGTACCCAGAATCCATCGCTCCTGGAGAGTGCCGGAAGCCGGCCTATTCTCCCCTGCCTGGGAGTGTGTTCTACTCTCCCCTGCCTGGGAGAGTGTCCTACTCTCCCCTGCCTGGGAGAGTGTCCTACTCTCCCCTGCCTGGGAGTGTGTTCTACTCTCCCCTGCCTGGGAGTATGTTCTACTCTCCCCTGCCTGGGAGTGTGTTCTACTCTCCTCTGCCTGGGAGTGTGTTCTACTCTCCTCTGCCTGGGAGTGTGTTCTACTCTCCCCTGCCCGGGAGTGTGTCCTACTCTCCCCTGCCTGGGAGTGTGCTCTACCCTCCCCTGCCTGAGAGTGTGTTCTACTCTCCCCTGCCTGGGAGTGTGTCCTACTCTCCCCTGCCTGGGAGTGTGCTCTACTCTCCCCTGCCTGGGAGAGTGTCCTACTCTCCCCTGCCTGGGAGAGTGTCCTACTCTCCCCTGCCTGGGAGTGTGTTCTACTCTCCCCTGCCTGGGAGTATGTTCTACTCTCCCCTGCCTGGGAGTGTGTTCTACTCTCCTCTGCCTGGGAGTGTGTTCTACTCTCCTCTGCCTGGGAGTGTGTTCTACTCTCCCCTGCCCGGGAGTGTGTCCTACTCTCCCCTGCCTGGGAGTGTGCTCTACCCTCCCCTGCCTGAGAGTGTGTTCTACTCTCCCCTGCCTGGGAGTGTGTTCTACTCTCCCCTGCCTGGGAGAGTGTCCTACTCTCCCCTGCCTGGGAGAGTGTCCTACTCTCCCCTGCCTGGGAGTGTGTTCTACTCTCCCCTGCCTGGGAGTATGTCCTACTCTCCCCTGCCTGGGAGTGTGTTCTACTCTCCTCTGCCTGGGAGTGTGTTCTACTCTCCTCTGCCTGGGAGTGTGTTCTACTCTCCCCTGCCCGGGAGTGTGTCCTACTCTCCCCTGCCTGGGAGTGTGCTCTACCCTCCCCTGCCTGAGAGTGTGTTCTACTCTCCCCTGCCTGGGAGTGTGTCCTACTCTCCCCTGCCTGGGAGTGTGCTCTACCCTCCCCTGCCTGAGAGTGTGTTCTACTCTCCCCTGCCTGGGAGTGTGTCCTACTCTCCCCTGCCTGGGAGTGTGTTCTACTCTCCTCTGCCTGGGAGTGTGTTCTACTCACCCCTGCCTGGGAGTGTGTTCTACTCACCCCTGCCTGAGAGTGTGCTCTACCCTCCCCTGTCTGAGAGTGTGTTCTACTCTCCCCTGCCTGGGAGTGTGCTCTACTCTCCCCTGCCTAGGAGTGTGCTCTACTTTCCCCTGCCTGGGAGTGTGCTCTACTCTCCCCTGCCTGGGAGTGTGCTCTACTCTTCCCTGCCTGGGAGTGTGTTCTACTCTCCCCTGCCTGGGAGTGTGTTCTACTCTCCCCTGTCTGGGAGTGTGTTCTACCCTCCCCTGCCTGGGAGTGTGCTCTACTCTCCCCTGCCTGGGAGTGTGCTCTACTTTCCCCTGCCTGGGAGTGTGCTCTACTCTCCCCTGCCTGGGAGTGTGTTCTATTCTCCTCTGCCTGGGAGTGTGCTCTACTCTCCCCTGCCTGGGAGTGTGCTCTACTCTCCCCTGCCTGGGAGTGTGTTCTACCCTCCCCTGCCTGGGAGTGTGTTCTACTCTCCCCTGCCTGGGAGTGTGCTCTACTCTCCCCTGCCTGGGAGTGTGCTCTACTCTTCCCTGCCTGGGAGTGTGTTCTACTCTCCCCTGCCTGGGAGTGTGTTCCACCCTCCCCTGCCTGAGAGTGTGTTCTACCCTCCCCTGCCTGGGAGTGTGTTCTACTCTCCCCTGCCTGGGAGTGTGTTCTACTCTCCCCTGCCTGGGAGTGTGCTCTACTCTCCCCTGCCTGGGAGTGTGCTCTACTCTTCCCTGCCTGGGAATGTGTTCTATTCTCCTCTGCCTGGGAGTGTGCTCTACTCTCCCCTGCCTGGGAGTGTGCTCTACTCTCCCCTGCCTGGGAGTGTGTTCTACCCTCCCCTGCCTGGGAGTGTGTTCTACTCTCCCCTGCCTGGGAGTGTGCTCTACTCTCCCCTGCCTGGGAGTGTGTTCTACTCTTCCCTGCCTGGGAGTGTGTTCTACTCTCCCCTGCCTGGGAGTGTGCTCTACTCTCCCCTGCCTGGGAGTGTGTTCTACCCTCCCCTGCCTGGGAGTGTGTTCTACTCTCCCCTGCCTGGGAGTGTGCTCTACTCTCCCCTGCCTGGGAGTGTGTTCTACTCTTCCCTGCCTGGGAGTGTGTTCTACTCTCCCCTGCCTGGGAGTGTGCTCTACCCTCCCCTGCCTGAGAGTGTGTTCTACCCTCCCCTGCCTGAGAGTGTGTTCTACCCTCCCCTTCCTGGGAGTGTGTTCTACTCTCCCCTGCCTGGGAGTGTGTTCTACTCTCCCCTGCCTGGGAGTGTGCTCTACCCTCCCCTGCCTGAGAGTGTGCTCTACCCTCCCCTGCCTGAGAGTGTGTTCTACCCTCCCCTGCCTGAGAGTGTGTTCTACCCTCCCCTGCCTGGGAGTGTGCTCTACTCTCCCCTGCCTGGGAGTGTGCTCTACTCTCCCCTGCCTGGGAGTGTGCTCTACTCTCCCCTGCCTGGGAGTGTGCTCTACCCTCCCCTGCCTGAGAGTGTGCTCTACCCTCCCCTGCCTGAGAGTGTGTTCTACCCTCCCCTGCCTGAGAGTGTGTTCTACCCTCCCCTGCCTGGGAGTGTGTTCTACTCTCCCTTGCCTGGGAGTGTGCTCTACTCTCCCCTGCCTGGGAGTGTGCTCTACTCTCCCCTGCCTGGGAGTGTGCTCTACTCTCCCCTGCCTGGGAGTGTGCTCTACCCTCCCCTGCCTGAGAGTGTGCTCTACCCTCCCCTGCCTGAGAGTGTGTTCTACCCTCCCCTGCCTGAGAGTGTGTTCTACCCTCCCCTGCCTGGGAGTGTGTTCTACTCTCCCCTGCCTGGGAGTGTGCTCTACTCTCCCCTGCCTGGGAGTGTGTTCTACTCTCCCCTGCCTGGGAGTGTGCTCTACTCTCCCCTGCCTGGGAGTGTGTTCTACTCTCCCCTGCCTGGGAGAGTGTCCTGCTCAGCAAGAGCATTAGAAACCGTCCCAACTTTCCCTCAGAAGACAATACTGCGTCATCCCAACCAGGACCGTGCACTGTAAGCCTTCCAGCTCTCTCTTTGCCAGGAAAAGCATCAAAACCCATTTCACCCATACCCTTCTACACAGCTCATCGGAAGCCATCCGACTACATTAAAGCTATTGAACCACGACTGCTTTTCCAGGGGCGAGTAGTGGAGAAATCCCCCAAGTAGTCTGACTCTTCCCCTTTTAGGCAAAAGTAGTGAAGCCACGCCCTCCCATTCTGCACTGCCTACAAGAGTGTAAGTTGAACCTACCCTCATTTTTAGGTCTCGCCTGTCGATGCGCATGCGCATCGAGCAAGCGAGACTATAGGGGCTCATCCAGACTTTATCTAACTTGCAAGGAATCGTGGCGATTCCTTGCAGTGCCCGTGACTTTTAAGCTCAATGCGCATGTGCATTGAGCTTAAAAGCGCGTGCACATGCCCCCAGCCGCCTGCCTTGCCTACTCTCTCACACAGCCTCCCCCAGCTCCGCCCCCTCACTACTTGATTGCACGGCCGCTAGGCCGTGCCTCCCCTACTCTCCTCCCCCCTCCTCCTCTCCTCCCCTGCCTGCCTGCCGCTAGGCCGTGCCTCCCCTACTCTCCTCCCCCCTCCTCCTCCTACTGCCGTGTCGCACCTCTCCCCTCTCCGCCCCCTCCCCTGCCAGCCGTGTTACGGTGAAAGGCTTGTTTGTTTATTTTACCCGCCGTGTCTCTGCTGCTTCCCCCTGTCCTGTCTCTCCTCCTCTCCCTCTCTATACCCTCCCCCTCCCCCCCACCACTCCCATCAAGTCCCTCTGGCCCTTCCCTCCTCCCCGGACCCCTCCTCCCCTGCCCCCTCCTCCCCTGCCCCCTCCACCCTTTCTTGTCTATTGCACTTCTCTGCCATCTGTCTTTTCTTGCGGAGTGATGCTGGCTTTCACAGCATGCCGAGCTGCTGCGTGCGTCCCTTCTACATTAACTGGCTCCTCTCTCTTCACCGACCACTTTGGCGATCGGCGTCCTGAAGCAGCAGGTAGAACAGTGTGAAACAAGCAACAGGGACCGATGCTGGGGATTAACCTTCCGCAGACCAAAGCCACCCGACCTGTATAACTCTGTGTCAGTGGTGCGTAGTGTCCTGTGGCCGCATCCAACACTTCCTGTGCAGTGCATATCTGCCCTGGTGAAAATACTTTCTCTGGGGAGTTTCCAGCAGTTTAATGGCTTCACTGGTATTTCCTAGGGAATGGGGCATTGCACAGGAGAGTGTGCCGTCGCCTTTCGGTATCTTTTTATGCGTCGTCCCGCCATGTACTATACTGTCCCCTTGCACACGTACAGTTATATGAGAAGGTGCTCAGCAGGGGTAGGCTGCATACATCCTTTTGCTGCCACTGCTCCGAATGCTAGTCTTCGTTCTCCCTGCTCCTCAGTTGCGGGGCTGTGCTCACACCGCAAACAGTGGTCATTAGAGCTCGGCCATACGTGTCAACGTTTGGGAGTAAGCGAGAGGGAACTTAAAGTTGTCCCAAATTGGTTTGCACGTTAACTTGCATTTAGCTAAATTCTTTGTTTCTTTATGGAATGCATTAAAATCGCCAATCAAAAGGATACACTTCTTTTCAACGTGCAGGCTTCAAGACAAACCAGCATTGGCCAGGTGATTATTTATGCAGCCCCTCACCCTCCAGGCTCATGCTGTGACAGCACACTCCTCCATCCCTATGGGCGCCCAATACTCTCCCCCTCCAGGCTTGTACTGCAACATTACACCCCTCCACTCAAAGACACTCCCACGCCCCTCCCCCCACGCACCCCCCATGAACATACTGTACCATTGCACTCTTCCATCCCAGGACACTCCCAGGTCTTCACCCTCAAGACTCATGTTGTGCATCACGCTCCGCCGTCTCTGGAGGTGCCCAAGCATCTCACCCTCCAATATGGCACTACGACGTCACACCCACCTTCCTCAGAAACTCCCTGGCCCCTGACCCTCCAGACTCTTACTGTGACTTCGTACTTCACCATCCTTGCAGGCGCTAAAGCTCCCCACACTGTGCCACCCCACGCCTCTATCCTAAGATACTTTCAGGCCCCAACTCTCCATTCTCATACAGTGTCATCATTCCCTCCAACACTGGACACTCCCAGTCCCCCAACCTCCAGTCTCATGCTGTGCCATCACACCCCTCCATCCACAGGTACTCACACGCCCCCCCACCCTCCAGTCTAATACCGGTGCAGTCACACACCTCCGTCCCCAGGCACTCACAGACCCCTCATCCTCCAGTCTCATGCTGTGCCATCACACCCCTCCATCCACAGGTACTCACACGCCCCCCCACCCTCCAGTCTAATACCGGTGCAGTCACACACCTCCGTCCCCAGGCACTCACAGACCCCTCATCCTCCAGTCTCATGCTGTGCCATTTCACTTCTAAATTCTCATTCAACTCTTGTATTGCATCCTCTTACTCCCTGGCCCTGTAATCTCCAGTCTCGTATTGTGACATCATACTGCTCTATCCCCAACCACTCACATCCCCCCCACCCTACAGTCTGATTTTGTGCAGTCATGCTACTCCTTCCCCAGGCACTCCCAGGCTGCCTACCCTCCAGTCTCATACTGTGCAGTAACGCTTCTCCTTCCCCAGACACTCACAGCCCCCCACACTCCAGTGCCAATCTGTGCAGTCACACTTCTCCTTCCCCAGAAACTCACAGCCACCACACTCCTCCTTCCCCAGACTCTCACAGCCCCCACACTCCAGTGCCAATCTATGCAGTCACGCTCCTCCTTCCCCAGACTCTCACAGCCCCCACACTCCAGTGCCAATCTATGCAGTCACGCTCCTCCTTCCCCAGACTCTCACAGCCCCCACACTCCAGTGCCAATCTATGCAGTCACGCTCCTCCTTCCCCAGACTCTCACAGCCCCCACACTCCAGTGCCAATCTAGGTGGTCATGCTCCTCCTTCCCCAGACTCTCACAGCCCCCACACTCCAGGGCCAATCTATGCAGTCACGCTCCTCCTTCCCCAGACTCTCAAAGCCCCCACACTCCAGTGCCAATCTAGGTGGTCACGCTCCTCCTTCCCCAGACTCCCACAGCCCCCACACTCCAGGGCCAATCTATGCAGTCACGCTCCTCCTTCCCCAGACTCTCACAGCCCCCACACTCCAGTGCCAATCTAGGTGGTCATGCTCCTCCTTCCCCAGACTCTCACAGCCCCCACACTCCAGGGCCAATCTATGCAGTCACGCTCCTCCTTCCCCAGACTCTCAAAGCCCCCACACTCCAGTGCCAATCTAGGTGGTCACGCTCCTCCTTCCCCAGACTCCCACAGCCCCCACACTCCAGGGCCAATCTATGCAGTCACGCTCCTCCTTCCCCAGACTCTCACAGCCCCCACACTCCAGTGCCAATCTAGGTGGTCATGCTCCTCCTTCCCCAGACTCTCACAGCCCCCACACTCCAGGGCCAATCTATGCAGTCACGCTCCTCCTTCCCCAGACTCTCAAAGCCCCCACACTCCAGTGCCAATCTAGGTGGTCACGCTCCTCCTTCCCCAGACTCCCACAGCCCCCACACTCCAGGGCCAATCTATGCAGTCACGCTCCTCCTTCCTTCAGCCTCAACACCTCACCCTCAATCACTCACCCTCAACAATTCACCCACACTCACCCTCCCTCACCCTCAATTCCTCACCCACACCCTCAACACTTCACCCTAAACACCTCACTCATCCTCAACGCCTCCCCCTCCCCCTCACTCACCCTCACCCTCACTCACCCTCAACACCTCACCATCACTAACACTCAACACCTCACCCTCACTAACTCACACTCAATCACCCTCAACACCTCACCCTCAACACCTCACCCTCAACACCTCACCCTCAACACCTCACCCTCAACACCTCACCTTCAAAACCTCAACCTCAACAACTCACCCTCAACACCTCACCCTCACTCACTCTCACTCACCCTCACTCACCCTCACTCACACTCACTCACACTCAGTCACCCTCACTCACCCTCACTCACCCTCACTCACCCTCACTCACCCTCAACTCCTCACTCACCCTCACTCATCCTCACTCACCCTCAACACCTCACCCTCACCATCACTCACCCTCAACCCCTCATCCTAACTCGCAATAACCCTCCCTCACCCTCACCCTCACTCACTCTCACTCTCACTCACCCTCAACACCTCACTCACCCTCAACACCTCACTCACACTCAACTCCTCACTCACCCCCACCCTCACTCACCCTCAACACCTCACCCTCACACAGTGCAATAGGTCTCGTAGGATTTTTAGTTACAGCTTTTACAATTGTTTATTGCTTTTTTGATTTGTAATTCTTTAGCATTGGCAAAAAAAAATAAAAATGCAAAAGATTTACAACAAAAAACCCATAAACAATTCTAAATGCACTAACTCTAATGCTGCGAGACCTATTGCATTTCCAATGCTTTTTTTTTTTGTTTCTTTGCTCTTACACTGGAGCTCTCGATACATACATGTTAAGCATTTAGCAGCAGGAGCATGAGAGTAGGTTGATGCAAATACAAATTCGTCCTATTTGTAGATGACATCTTGTGCTTGATGACATGTTGAACCCTCACCCCCAGCTCTTTTATCCGAGCTCCTTGATTCATTTAGTGTATCTGGCTTGAAAATACATTTTACGCAGTCAGTGGGAAAGAAGACTGGGAATTTGTCAGTCTTTATAGATGGGGTAGGTTCGATAAATGACATGGTATGGCAGGCTCACTTGTTTAAACAGGAACCTCTTCCCTGGATTGCTTTGAGGACCAAACGCCTTTCCTCCTAGGACAATGTGGGATATTCAAAAGAAACTGTTGCCCTTCATGTTGGAGCAATAAACTGCCCATGATAGCCAAAGCAACACTTTATAGTACTTTATAGACCATGATACGATGGAGGTTTTGGAAAGCCAATATACCGAGATCTATCTAAACAGCTCAGCCTTGACTGGCGTTTAAAGTGGGCAAGTACACGGTTTATCACAGCCAGGCGCGCAACACCCATTGGGCTCACGGGGCTTCAGCCCTCCGCCCCCCCAGACCCCCCCCCCGTCGTGTCATTCAGTCTTATCTGCGAGGTGCGCTAATTGAAAGAGGACAGTTGATTAACAGCAATACCTTCAGGTAATGGGCAGAACTGACTACAGCGGATAGTTTTGGGATCTCCAACATTTTATGGTTAAGAGGTACTTATGTTCAGGAAAATATTTCCCGAGCTGCTAACAAAAATTATGAGTTACTTTGTACAAAATCATTTTGCTGGCGAGTGAGTGCATGCAGGATTACTAGCAGTAGCCGCCTCTGTGCATCAGGGAACAGGCCCGGATCCAGGAATTTTTATTTGGGTGGGCCAAGGGTGCATTTGGGTGGGCCACTGGGGCTCAATTTGTCGCATATATTTCTGGGCAGGCCTGCTTCAGGGCCCTCCTTTATATCTTCTTACTCTTGCAAGGCCCAGTAAAATGCACTCTTTTACAAATCTCTTTCTAAATGTTATCACTCTCAAAAAGTGTATTTTCCATGTAATATTTCTTTGATGGGAAGAGGTTTCTGAGGTGGGGGTATCAGGCAAGTGACACTTCTCGGGCTCCCTTTGTGCGAGCCTTCAGGGAGAATCCCTCTTCATTACTCTCTCCACCTGACCCCAGACTCTGCAACACACTCCCTTACAGGCTTGAATATCCACTACTCCTCTCCCAGTGCACCTTATCTCACAGCTGACCTTGGGCCCCAGCCCCATATCAGGCACCATCGGGCTCCACTTTCATTTTGCCAGGTAAAAACATTAGAAAAATCACCTTCAAACTTAAAACATTGAATATAGCAGTAAATATAATTAGTTGAAATTTAAAGTATGTTCCACAGTAGCCCTTATGACCCGACTGCTAATTAAATAAACAAAAACAGAAAGGCCATGACAGGGCCGGCTTTATCACTGATGCAAAAGTTTTTTTGGGCGCCACACCAATAACCTCTTTCTCCGTAAATACCTTTACTATCACCTTCCAACAGTGCCCCTCATCTCTCCATGACCCCCCCCCTATTGACCTCCTCCTCGGATTGCCTCACGCCACAAGTGCCCCTCATAGCCCCTCCCCCTCATGACCTCCTCCTTGGAGACCAGTACCCCTTATCTCTATGTAGCCCCTCCCACTGATGACCTCCTCGTCTGACTCCCTCACTACCACCCTTGCCCCTCATCTCTCCCTAGCTCCCCCTCCACCCCATGACCTCTTCTTCGGATTCCCTCACTGTCATCCTCCACCAGTGCCCCTCATTGCTCCATAGTCCCTCCCACTACCTCCTCCTCGGATTCCCTCACTGACACCCTCCAACAGTGCCCCTCATCTTTACCTAGCCCCTCTCTCATATGCATTTCATTTGTTGTATAGCGCTACTCATATCAGTGTAGTGTGTGTCAGTACTTTACATCACACACACATTATACAGAGACAATGAATCATACAAGTATGTAAATCAGCCTATAGGGAATGTCACATAAGCCAATGAGGATTACAAGGTGTATGAATCCCGTGTCATGCATAATGGTGGGGAGTATATTTTGAAAGGGTTTGGTATGGGGAAACACAACCTTAGGATTTAAAGAGTATTCCATGGGGGTCAGCTTTACTGATAAAAATGTATATCTGCCCAAACATACTCATTTTAGCAACATTAGAATAATGAAAGACTGGGGAAGTTCTAACTATATCACAAAACAAAAAAAGCAAGTTCTAACTATACCATTCATGTGTGTAGGCAGCTCTTAGATGACAGTTCATAGGCCACTGTCCTATGATACGATTGTAACCTCTGAACTCCAAGTAACACAAGGATCTCTGTGACAAAGGCAGTAACCCAATAAACTATCCAGATACAAGAAAAGTTCATCTGCATTTAAAAACTACTAACAGACAAAAGAGTGCTCTCCAGCAGGATCATTAATCACCAGCGTTATCTGGGCATTTTGTAATGTCTTATTGGTGTCCTGCATTGGCCATGATAATGATAAAAACTGTTTAAATGAAGCACACACGGAGTATGTGTCCTGCTGGGCCAGTGCAGATTTTAACGAGCATTTGCAATGCAATAGGTCTCGCATTTCTGGGAGTTTAAGCTATTGGCATTGTAAATGACAATGCCTTTCATTTATGTTTTAAAAACGAACACGTAATAAAAGGCATTGCCATTTACAATGCCAATAGCTCAAACTCTCACAACTGCGAGACCTATTGCATTGCAAATGCTTGTTTGTGGGCCCTCTATGTACGTGTGTCTGTGTGTGTTTTTGTTTTTCAGCGATTATCACTGGACCCACTCAGATCCTCCGGCGCTAGGAAGAGTATTTGCCCAATTGCCAGAACTGCTGGGCTTATTCTCTTATAGCCAAAGTTTAACTTTCTAATGAAGAAAGGGAGGCGTTAAGAAACGTTAGTGTACCATCGTGTTTATTCACAAAACACGTCGGCCGAGTCTTTCGATGCGTTTCAGCGTAGAACGCCCTGCTCACAACAGACAGGCCACAGTGCTGTTGTGAAGACATGCTGTGGTGCACTCATGTTCATGAGAGAGTCTGCCATCTTTCGTTGGAAATTTACACTGCTAGATTGGTGTGTGTGTGTGTGTGTCCAATGCTGCACATCTACTTGTTTGTTTATACAAAGCACGTAATGCTTTAAGCAGTACACAATTGAACTATTCAAGTATAAGGCATTCCAGATACACACTTTTAGTCACAAGCATCTTATGAAATAATGGACATATGTATATAACAACTACACTACTGGAAGGGCGAGATTTTGATCGATACCTTATCCCTATTGATCCAAACCTCGATCTGGTCGACTGAACCTTTATTGCCTGTCTTTGAGGAAAAAGTGCACCTCTCTGCAAGTTAGTTCACCCAATAAAGGACTCTGCTCCCAAAGATCACAAACAACTTCTAGCTTTCAAAAGTTTATTGTAAAGATATGATAAGCTGCAAATACAGGCATCTCAGAATGAGATTCACGAGATACACAGGTCCAACTACATACATGTGCTCTCTGAAAGCCCTCAGACGAGCAACGGAAATTACTAACACAAGTTCTAAGAATAATAAAGCTATCAGCATTGACGCATATCTCTCCTTCATTTAAGTTGGAGGAAAACACACAGGTTAGGCTGTCCCTACCCTGCTCTAGATGGTATCCCTACTTAACCAAATCCCAACCTAACGAAGGTGTCAGCAGTGAATGACCCCCAAGGGAAGTCACTCACTCTAAGTCTCTTGGTGAAAACCTATAGTTCTCCAGTCATGACCCCTCTCTGCCTACCCATCCGCTCTCTAAAGGGTCCTCAGGTATCTGCTCTAACTCCACCCAGGGGTGCTGTCCCTAATACAAAACAGTCAACAACATTTGAGACGCCCCTCGTGAGACGCCTCTCACGTGGTGTAGCTTCTGGCTTTTTCCATGCTGCTTTGTATTGGGCCTCGTACGTTGGAGTTGACCTTGCTTCTCAGACTCTTCTCCGGCCCGCTGATACCCCTTAAACATTCCGGAACCCTCCTCCATGTCTGGGCCGTCTACTGAACAGACCTCTATTCATTCATTTATAATTGGATCCCCCCTTTTCCTTTGCAGACAGATATCTGCAGCCAAGAACCCAACTCTCATAGACTTCCAAAAAGGCTTGCAACATTTCTCAGCCCAGACATGTACGTATAAATCAATGTTTAAAATAATTCAGGCCCACAGCATTTCTCATAATGATTATAGCATTCAACTTCTTCATTAATTAAAGCATGTTAATACTCTTATTCTATTATTCAATAAACACATCTATAAATCATGGCCCATTAATGCAATGGCCAAAACATTATTTCAATCTATGTCGTGAAAAGAAACACTTTCTAGCTTTGGCCCTGAGGCCTACCACATTCTGCGTTTTACCACATGCCATCTTACATTTTAGCAGCTACACGACATGAATTCAGGAATAATCACATCTAATAAAATCATATAGTGTCACACATTTCTGTATTAGTTCCACTTCTACTTAAATCTCTACATTAGCTATACATTCAGAACATAATTTCAGATACTATTAGCACTCATGGCATTTCTCCTCATGATTTATGCTTACTACAGGTAAGTGTGATGCACTCATACATTTAGGTCAGTTTGCGCTCTCTCAGTTCCCCCCTTTGATGACCTCTCGGGGTCATCACTAACATTTAAACTGCAGTTATTGCTGGCATAATTTGTCTCTGCGCTTCCAGAGCCCTCAGACTCCTGTACTGATTATCTTGTATGGCAGCCAATCTCTGCAGCTGTTCTCTTTGGGCCCTTTCTGACCTTCTTGCTCTGTACCATTTGAATACCCTCACCAATCCCCACAATATAATCCCACAGATCAATATTATGATGATAGGTTTTAGCATATACCACACAAAGCTTTTGCCTATGGTGGAAATCCACCCTCCAACTTCACTCATTCCGTGGCCCACCTTTTCCCAGACATTTTCTCTACTCAAGTCTTCGATCTCCTTGTGAATATTAGTTATGTTCCTAATAACTTTCTCAAGGGGCTTTGAATTGTCTGGAATGTAAGTACAACATTCCTGGACCCTCAAAGCCTTACAGACTCCGCCCTCTTTTGCTAGTAGGACATCTAACGCAAGACGGTTCTGAAGAACCATAGCCCTTATCGATTGCATCTCTCCTTCTACCAGCATTAAGGACTGAGCAGTGCTGGCAGACAACCTGTCGACGACTGTTGCCAGTCGCCTAATTTTAACATCATTAAGGATTACTCCCAAAAGAGGGAACATAGCTCCAAAGACATCTCCAACCATTTCTGCATCTCCTACATCTCTCTTTCCCCTTGATGATGTCTTGCCCTCGATGATCACTAAGTCTTGTGCATGATATATTTTGGGGAAGACAATTGCTAGGTAACATGATCCATACCAGTTGTCAGGTAGTCTCACGTAAGCATTTCTTCCACATACAAAATACACATTTGGAATCACTTGCATTCCCTTCAGGAAATCCTTAGTATAGTACTCTATATTAAAAGCATGTTCACAGTCGACTTCTCCCACGTATACATTTTCATAATACGTTTTGGCTCGGTGAAGACATAGCTTTCCTCTCTGCGTCTTATCTAAAGCTATTGGACCACTACTACCCTTTCTCTTGTGTGCCTTCTCTTCCTCGGTCCAATCTGTTTTCCATTGTCCTGATTTTTTCAAAATCTTTTGTCTCCTGTAACGATCATCCACCTGCCCTATGAACTTCTTCTCGACTTCTGACACCTTGCATGTCAGGTTATTTCTACGGGCATGTGAAGTATCTAAGGTAATCCAAGGAATGAAGAATTTGGCCAATCTGTCTTCACTCTTCCAGTAGTCCCATTTGTTCATCTGCTTATAATTTGGGACTTCTGGCAACACTGAATCATAGTTGGAGAAATAGTATTCAAAACTATCTCTCTCATAAAATATACTAAGCAATAAGCTACATGTAATGCCATATGTCAGCGGGAGGTGATGGTATCTAATGCCTTCATCTACAGACGCCGGCAACTGCATGCAGACGTAACAATCCTTAACCTCCATGGCATCCACGTATTCATATAAGAGTTTAGCATAAGCATTTGACCTAAAGTCTCCTTGGGACTCATCTACGTGTAACCTGCGGGCTTCTGCAGCTAATAACGCTTTCTCTTGAATGTTTTCCCTTTTCACACCAGCAACAGTGGGTGTAAGCGTTTCTACAGACTTCACATCAGTTACCTTCGCCTCTTCCTCATGTCCCTTTACATAAGAAATTGTTACCACTAAAGCTATTAATATTATCACTCCTACTATTAGTGTACCTATTATACATTTAGCTCTGCGGTTCTGGGTGCCGGCTTCCATTTCGTCAGACAATATGGCTCTCTCTTATCTTAGCAAAAAGTTCTTTTCCTCTCGTTCCTTTACAGTCTCTTTTTTTTCCTTTTTGTCTTTAGAATCCACACAACTGGAAGCTGACAACCTTTTTCGCAAAAGTCCTTTAACAGTTCAATAAAGACAACCCTAGCCCTTCTCCATCAACTCAAGGGAAGTTCCCTAAAATTCTCTGCTTCCTGGGCGCTAGGTAATCTTCTTTTTTTCTGTTCACTTTATTTACAAAGTCCTTTAACAGTCTACTATCAAGCCTGTGCCTGCAGCTTCGATAGCAAAGTTCAGTATTTCCAAACGAAGATTGTGCTCTTCATGTGCTGTTATCGTTGTACCAAAGTCGGGGAATTGCAATTCTGAAAGAAACATGTGTTTTAACTTGCTGAGGCGGGGAGGTCTGGGGAGCATGAATGTTAGTGACCCTTCTTGTTCGACTCCGGGTACCAACAGTCGTATTTCCACGGTGACGATGGGCTCAGAACTGGACACCACCACCGCTCGAATCCTCCCTGTCTCCTGTTTCACAGACATTTGTCGCCAGATATGTCCACTCAGGAGTGGAGTATCTTCTGTTAGGCACACGCACTCTTCTTGACCTTCTTCGGTCCGGTGCTTCAGCGCCCTGAGCACCTTCTTCCGGGTCTGAATCTTCTGATATCGGAGGAAGGGTTACCTCTGGAGTTGACCTCAGGCTAGAACTCCTTCTTTGCGGCCAATTAGCTTCTCCACGTGCCCTTCTACTCCTTCTCCTTCTTGTCTGTTCTCGCTCTCTGTCAGACTTGTCAGTGTCTGACTCGTACTCCCAGCTACTTTCTCCTTCTGTAGCGTCGTCTGTTTCGCTGTTGTACTGACCGTCCTCAGCTTGGTCAGACTCGTTCCCTGCTTCCGTTGGCACCTCTTCAGCTTGGCTAGCCCCCTCTATGGCTTCTCGGTCCTCTGCTGGACGTCTATCCGAGAGAGGAGCTGTTTCTTCCCGAGGTGCTGGAACCCTTCGCGTATGTGACGCGTGGATCCAATTGGGCAGGCCTCCCACCTTCACAGCCGTATTCGCAATCAAGATGATCTGGAAGGGCCCACGCCAACGAACATCCAAGCAGCTTCTTCTCACATGTTTTTTCACCAGGACCCAGTCCCCAGGATACAGGTCATGGCACGGGCCCTGGCACGATGGAACCTCGGCAGCCTGCACCTGAAGGGACACAGAACGAATGGCGTCAGACAGCCCCTTACAATAGTCCAGGATCATATCATCTGTGATATTCAACAGTGCAGTAGTTGGGACAGATGGCAGCCTCATTGCTCTCCCCATTAACACCTCATGGGGTGACAACCCCGTTCTTCTGTCTGGGGTACTACGAAGGCTCATGAGGACCAATGGCAGGGCGTCAGGCCAACTCAGGGTCGTTGAGGAGCACACTTTGGCAATTCGGGCTTTGATCGTGCCATTGATCTGCTCCACAATTCCTGAGGCTTCTGGTCGGTAACTACAATGCAACTTCTGATCGATATTTAGAGCTGCACAAATCATCTTCACAAGCTCGCTATTGAAATGCGTTCCCCTATCTGATTCCAAAGAGGCCGGCACCCCGAAGCGCGGAATGAGTTCCCTAAGCAGTAACTTGGCCACTGTGAGGGTGTCGCACCTACGTGTAGGGTATGCCTCAACCCATCTGGAGAACACACAAACAACCACCAGGACATAGCGGAGGCGGTTGCATCTCGGCATTTCAATGAAATCTATCTGCATTCGATTGAATGGACCTCCAGACCTTCCTATGTGACTCAGTGCAACTGGTGTTCTTTTCCCTACGTTCAGCTGCTGACAGGTCACACAACGCTGACACACTGCTTCTGCTGCTATTCGAAACTTAGGATTGTACCAAGTCTGTCTAAACACTCTCAGCATAGCATCTCTCCCTAAGTGTACGGGACCATGTATGAGTCTGGCCATTGGACTCACCATCTCATTGGGCAACACTGCTCTGCCGTCTGCTGAGACCCAAAAATGGGACTCACCCATTACACATCCTGCCTTTTCCCATGTTTCTTTTTCAAAATCAGGAGCATTTTCTTGCATGTTTGACAGTTCATCCCAAGTATCAACAGTTTCCAATATCATGGCTAATTCAGTTCTTACATTTATTCCACCCACTTCCACCTCTGTGAAAGAGTACCCTTGTTCTGCGCAATACCGCGCAACTTCATCAGCATATCTATTGCCTTTCGAAACGAAGTCCTCATTTCTGGTATGTGCGGTGCACTTTACAACTGCGATACCTGCTGGGCATTGCAACGCCTCTAACAACAGGCGCACAAACTCTCCATTGCGAATGGGAGAGCCTGAAGAGGTCATGAACCCTCTTTGAGACCATAACTGCCCGTAATCATGAACCACCCCATAACCATATTGGCTGTCGGTGTATATGGTGACTCGAATTTGATTGCTTGCCAAGCAAGCACGTGTCAGGGCAATAATCTCGGCTACCTGAGCGGAGTGTACTCCTTCCAGGCACCCAGCTTCTACAACTCCAGCAATTGTACAAACAGCATAAGCTGCTCTCAACTGCCCAACTTCGTCTCTTACACATGAGCCATCGACAAAGAAAATTTCATCTGGGTCAGTCAGTGGCTCATCTACGATGTCGGGTCTGGGTTTGGTGCATAGTTCAGTCACATCGAGGCAGTCATGGTCTGTACATTCATCATCATCCTCGATATCATTTGGGAGTGGCATCAAGGTGGCAGGGTTCAAAACAGAGCATCTCTTGAGGGTCACATTCTCTGCAGCAAGAATAACTTGCTCATAGCGCGTGAGCCTGCTGTTGGTCAGATGCTGTGTTTTGGTCCTGGTCATCAACAGTTCAACAGAATGGGGCACGCACACCTCTAACGGGTGCCCCATGACGATATTTTCACATCTCTCAATGCTGACACCCGTTGCAGCAACGGATTTGAGACATCCGGGCAACGCTGCGGCTACTGGGTCTAAAGTAGCCGAGAAATAAGCAACTGGTCTACGGGCATTCCCATGGATTTGGACTAACACAGACAACGCGCAACCTTCTCTCTCACAACAGTAAAGAAAAAATGGTTTATTGTAATCAGGCATTCCCAGTGCCGGAGCACGACACAGGTCCTCTCGCAGCTGTAGGAATGCCATCAAACAGTCTTTGTCCCATGGTACCGGATCGCTCACCTCCTTGTGCGTCAGTTTTTGCAAGGGCTTTGCTTTCAGTGAAAAGTTCGCGATCCACTGTCGGCAATAACCCACCATCCCTAGGAACATCCTGACCTCTCTCTGTGTCTTAGGCGCATTCATTTTCATGATCGCCTCTATCCTGTCTGGTGACACCTTTCGTTTGCCTTTCTCTATTCTGTGTCCCAAGTACTGCACCTCTGTCAGACAGTACTGCAACTTTCCCGGGGACACCTTGTGCCCATTGGCAGCTAGGTGATTTAACAAAGCAATGGAGTCTTCCCTGCAAGCTTCTTCTGTTTCTGACGCCACAAGGAGGTCGTCTATGTACTGGACCAGAACTGACTTCTGGGGCAGCACTAGACTTTCAAGATTTTTCTTCAAAAGCTGGTTAAAGATCGATGGGCTCTCTGTATACCCCTGAGGGATACGACACCATGTTAGGACGCGATTTTCCAGCTTAAATGCGAAAAGAAAATGGCTTTCTTCGTCCAGAGGGATCGAAAAGAAAGCCTGACAAAGATCAATCACAGTGAACCACTCAGCTTGGAATGGAATCTGAAACAGTATCACTGATGGATTCGGTACCACTGGACAACATGAAACGACTATGTTATTAATCTTTCGAAGGTCCTGTACTATCCGAAATTTCCCATTTGGTTTCTGCAGACCCATAATCGGGGAGTTGCATGGACTACCCACGATTTCTTTCAGTATTCCCTGTTTAATCATGGACTCGATCACGGGCTTTATGCCTGCAATCGTTTCTGGAGTCAATTTATATTGGGGTGTTCTTGGGAACTCAGCATGCGGTTTCACTACAATTTTCACTGGGTCCACCCCTTTGACCAATCCTATCTCTTCCCCAGTGAAATCCCATACTTCTGGTGCCACTGTCTCTCTCAAGTCCCAGGGGAGCTCATCTACTGTTAAAGTAGGGTACAGCTCCACGCATATTCTTGAGTTTGCAACTTTGAAGTCTGCATCATCATCATTGGTCAATACCTCCACTCCCTGAGGTGTACAGTATATAGTACAATTCAATTTACACAACAGGTCTCTTCCTAGCAGACACACAGGACTTGAATCGCAAACCACAAACTGGTGCTCATCGCTGTACTTCCCTATTTTCACCTGTACCGGTTCTGTCAATTGGCTGGTTATTCTCCTGTTTGCGACCCCTACCACTTGTACGGTCTCTCCAGACATGGGCAGGTCTGGAACTGCAGCTGATCTGATCGTGGACCTAGTGGCTCCTGTGTCCACCAGAAATGTCGTGGGGCACCCTGCTACTTCTGCTTCAACATAGGGTCCCCTCTGATCCACTTCCAAGGCTGCCCCGAGGGTGCAGTCTTCTCTTTCCACTCTCTGTCCGGTTAATGGGTCCACATAATAGCACTCTTCTCCTTCTACAAACAGGGGCATCTGTCTATAGGTCTTACCCATGGTCCCTACTCGAGGAGGTTGCGGGAACTGGGCTCGGGGAGGAGCCCCCCCCCCTTTGAGCACCTTTCCTTGGTATGGCGTCACCCCTTTCGTAGGCGCTCTCTGGACCTCTTCCTCCTCTTCCTCTTGTTCTCCTATCTCTACATTGTAGGGACACTCGCGTTTCCAATGCCCCACCTCGTTACACTGGTGGCACCTTGTCGTTTTCTTCAAGGCAGCTATGTCTAATCTGGGTCTAAAGGTGGAACTCTCCTCATTGCCCTTGTTCTGACTGTACTGCTTCTTTCCTCCTGTACCTGTTCCTTGCTGCTGTTGCTGCTGTCCCCCCTTTCCTGCTGCCTGCATCTGTACCACCATCAACTTTTCTTTTAGTTTCTTAGCCTTGGAGTCTATCTCATCACAGCAGTACCTGGCATACCTCAGTATTTCGTCTAGGGGTTTACTTTGCCAACAAATCGAGTGTTGCTGAATCATTAAACTAATATCCGGTCTCAGTCCCAGGACGAACTTGGACACGAATTGCCCTATGTCTTTTGGATCCATTACATCCAGGCCGCTATACTGTTTAAACGCCTTCAGTAATCTCTCGTAATATTCGTGGACGGTCTCTTTAGGTTCCTGTCTGGTTCGGTCTATTCTGACCCAATCTATGTCTTGCATTGGCACTTTCTCTTTCAGCCAATTCATCACTCTCTCGAATTTTGCCATCACAATCTCGGACGGCCCATTAGTCTTAGCATCTCTCTCTGGCTCCGTTGTGGGCCACTCAGCGCTAACCTTGCATGCTGTCCACAGATCTCCTGGTACTACAATGTCGAACAGCGTGTTCAGATCTATCCATAGGACCTTTGAGATTTTTACAAATCTCTCAACTTGCTTGTACCACTCCACCGGGTTTTCCCGCAATTTGGGGAAGGAGGTGGTAAAAGCAGCTAAATCTCCCCTACTCCAAGGGACATGCACATAGTTCCCATTGGCGACTTCACGCAAAGGGTATGCTTCTATTCCCTGCAGCCTTCCTGGTGTCGTCCCAAGCGTGCTTCTCCTACCGGTCCCTTTCTTGGACCACCTTTCTTCCCACTTATCTAGTGCCCTCCATGTCCTTATTCCAGTGATCAGTTCCCTTATATGCGTTTTCAGCCCAATCGTTCTCCTCTCATCTAGGTCTCGATCTGTGTAATGTAGCCTGTGGTTACCCTGTAATGCTTTGGTTCTTGACAGATCCACCATATATTTGCCTGCTAGTTCGACTAACTTCTCATGGATTGCTCTCGCCTTTCGAGTGATATCCTTTGCCATATACAGTATTTCATCCTGCTCATACATTTCCATTCTTTCTAAAGGCAGGGTACCATCTATCATGTCATCCAGGTCTGACCTTAAGCTGGCGACATCGAGTCTCTTAGCTTTTATCTCAGCTCGCAATATGTCTTTCGAAGGGGGCTCACTGGTCTCCCTACCATCCCAACTTCGAGCTCTACGTTTGGGCTCGGGAGAGTTAATGAGTACTCTCCCTTGCTCCCATCTCTCCAGGTCCCATGCTCGGCCATCCGATCTTGGAAGGTGATGGAACACGGGCCTGTTACCCCCACTCTTACTCTGCCCACTCTCTTCTGCTTCTCTCCTTTCACCGTACGCCTCTCTGTTATTTTCCCTCTGGTCGCTACTCTCCCTTTGCCTAGTATCGCTCAGTATCCGATACGATCCTTCCTGGTTCCCCATATTCCCTGGGCTGCGCTCATTTCCGTCATCACAGGGACTATGGTGCGACCTCTCACAACTCCCATTCTGTTCTCTATTGCCGGGCACACAGTGTGGACACTTAAAGCTGTTTCTGTACTCTTGCGCTCTCCTCTCCCCTTCACTGAGTATTGGGCACGCCACCCCTCCACTCCCGGGGCCCCCGTTTTCCAGATCTGTTCTATTCCCACTCCGGGCCCAATGGGTGACTCCCCTACTATCCCTCTCTCTACAGTCCCACTCCGGGCTGCTCTCCCCAGCCCCGCAGTGAGTCCGAGCTCTGCTGTCCTGACTTTCCCTTTCAGCTTCTGCAGCTATGATGCTCTTGTGAGCCTCCACTGCCTCATCCCACTTCTTCATGTACTCGTTTAGCTCTTGAAAGGATTTTCGTCCAGATCCCCTCAGATCCACTGGCCATCTAGGGCCCCCAGGATCCCCTCCTGGGTCCCCTGCTGTGTGCATCGGGGTGCTCCATTCTCTCGGTATCGGCATCTGACTTGGGGAATTGATCGTATCGTTCCTCCTTGCCTTCTCTGCTCTTTCTCTGTCCTTCCGTACCCGTTCTTCCCCTCTTGCTCTTTCTTGGTCATATATCGATATTATAGGACCTATGGTAACAGGTACCTGTAGTGCATCTGGTAATCCGTAGGATGTGGCGCACTCCGTTTCCGGCGCTCTTTGTACCACAAACCTCCCGACTACCTGTTGCACCTGACTAGGCTGGGACAGCTCTTTCTTTGCCTCAGGATCCCACTCTGAACTGGGAAGCGGTCTATGCTCTCCTGCATTGCTCCCCTTTTCTCCTTCAGTATGCTCGACCTCTCCCCCTGCTCTATTATACGGGGGTGGCCTGTCTGTCAATAATCTGTTTATCAGGCTGTCCTCTGTTTCGCTCTCATCATCTTCTTCTAGGGGGCTTTTATTTACGGGCACCTCTAACACTGGGTACAGTTTATTTACTTCCATGTTATGCACTCTCCATCTTTTAGCATCCGCATCCCACCTGGCATCCTGCACTGCCCTTACCGATCGTTTCACCCTTTCTTGTCGTCTGTTCATATTCTTTTCATGCGCTGCCCTAATCCATGCATCAAGGGCTTCAAACTGGGTCGGTCTAGGCAAGGGTCTCATTGAGGTCATGACTGATTTTAATCGATGTAACACCTCTAATCTGAACGTCCCGTACTTCGGGAACGTCAGTTCCTCATTTCCTTCAGTAATCTTACTCCACTCTGATATCCAAAGGATCGTATGCAGCCCAACATTCACTGCCATGTAACGAGCTGGCGTACCCTCCGGCGGGGCTTCTTCCCCTTCATACGATCCCCGCTTCTCTTTTTTAAACACCGCTCTCAGCCATTTAAAACACTTCATAATTATGCGCACAATATCCAGCCTCGCTACTCTGTTTACTTCCTGATGACAATCCACCAATCCTGTCGCGGCTTTGCTAGCTTGGCCTATCGCAGCGCGGTCTTTCTCCGGTCGGCCAATCACGTCGCGACACTTTCTGACGTCTTTTCTAGCTGGCCTATCACGGCGCGGTCTTTCTTCGGTCAGCCAATCACTGCGCGACACTACCTGACGTCACTTTTCTCCGCTTCGCAGCAGCACCCCTCCTTTCTCAACTCGTCTCCCGGTCATGCATGCGTCCCATTCATACACCGAAAAATGACTACTTCCGACCAAGCGGTCACTTCCCTCGACTGTACGTCCACAGTCTATATGTAATTGTCAACACAACTGACGAAATGTCTATCGTCTCTGATAGGTTGCTTACACACACAGTAACCTCCGACCAGCGTCCGTTACTCACGCACTCACTCTTACGTTCCCCCTATCTCGGTCTTTCGGGTGATCAATGGTACCTCATGACCCCCTTCACACTATTTGACAATTACTCTGGGTGTCCGATACACCCGAACCACTTAAGCTCTCCTTGAACTTAAGATTTCCACCGGTTGCGCGCGCTCACAACCTGTTCCACAGTCACTCTACAGACATTCAACTCCGCCAGACATTACAACATAGATACAATACAAAAACACCGCAATCTAACACGCATGACCCTTTATACTCACTCTCGACCGATACTGCTGCTTTTTCTGTCTCACGTCATCCGGATCTTCTTCGGCGGGCGGTTCTTCCGATCATCGATTTCTAGGGGCCTTGGGGTAAGCTAACCTGGCCTAGGTCACCGTCCTCAAGAAGGCAACCATCCTCTGCTACCAACTGGAAGGGCGAGATTTTGATCGATACCTTATCCCTATTGATCCAAACCTCGATCTGGTCGACTGAACCTTTATTGCCTGTCTTTGAGGAAAAAGTGCACCTCTCTGCAAGTTAGTTCACCCAATAAAGGACTCTGCTCCCAAAGATCACAAACAACTTCTAGCTTTCAAAAGTTTATTGTAAAGATATGATAAGCTGCAAATACAGGCATCTCAGAATGAGATTCACGAGATACACAGGTCCAACTACATACATGTGCTCTCTGAAAGCCCTCAGACGAGCAACGGAAATTACTAACACAAGTTCTAAGAATAATAAAGCTATCAGCATTGACGCATATCTCTCCTTCATTTAAGTTGGAGGAAAACACACAGGTTAGGCTGTCCCTACCCTGCTCTAGATGGTATCCCTACTTAACCAAATCCCAACCTAACGAAGGTGTCAGCAGTGAATGACCCCCAAGGGAAGTCACTCACTCTAAGTCTCTTGGTGAAAACCTATAGTTCTCCAGTCATGACCCCTCTCTGCCTACCCATCCGCTCTCTAAAGGGTCCTCAGGTATCTGCTCTAACTCCACCCAGGGGTGCTGTCCCTAATACAAAACAGTCAACAACATTTGAGACGCCCCTCGTGAGACGCCTCTCACGTGGTGTAGCTTCTGGCTTTTTCCATGCTGCTTTGTATTGGGCCTCGTACGTTGGAGTTGACCTTGCTTCTCAGACTCTTCTCCGGCCCGCTGATACCCCTTAAACATTCCGGAACCCTCCTCCATGTCTGGGCCGTCTACTGAACAGACCTCTATTCATTCATTTATAATTGGATCCCCCCTTTTCCTTTGCAGACAGATATCTGCAGCCAAGAACCCAACTCTCATAGACTTCCAAAAAGGCTTGCAACATTTCTCAGCCCAGACATGTACGTATAAATCAATGTTTAAAATAATTCAGGCCCACAGCATTTCTCATAATGATTATAGCATTCAACTTCTTCATTAATTAAAGCATGTTAATACTCTTATTCTATTATTCAATAAACACATCTATAAATCATGGCCCATTAATGCAATGGCCAAAACATTATTTCAATCTATGTCGTGAAAAGAAACACTTTCTAGCTTTGGCCCTGAGGCCTACCACATTCTGCGTTTTACCACATGCCATCTTACATTTTAGCAGCTACACGACATGAATTCAGGAATAATCACATCTAATAAAATCATATAGTGTCACACATTTCTGTATTAGTTCCACTTCTACTTAAATCTCTACATTAGCTATACATTCAGAACATAATTTCAGATACTATTAGCACTCATGGCATTTCTCCTCATGATTTATGCTTACTACAGGTAAGTGTGATGCACTCATACATTTAGGTCAGTTTGCGCTCTCTCACTATTATACACAAATGAAGGAATAAAGATATTGCTTAAGAAGCTCTGTGCTCTTAAGATTACCATTCATGTTGGGAGTGTGTCAAGTTGCTATCAGAGGTGACATCAGGGCACAAGTCCTAAATAAAGAAGTAGGAGGACGCACAGGGACAGGAAGTGACGTCACGGCAGGAAGTGACGTCACAAAAGGTAAAAACCATAGAAATACAGCAATATTCACGTTTCAGTGGGCCTCCGGTGCCACTGCACCAGTAGCAGCTACGCCCCTGGGTGTATGAGGGGGTGAATGAAGTCACGGGAAGAGAGGAGTGAGGGGACAAGAAAAGGGGAAAGGATGCACGCCTCGTAGTTCAGAAAGTGGGAAGGCTTCACGGGAGCGGGGGGGCCATGAGCAGGTCACGAACAGAGCGCAAAGAGGGGGGGCGGTAGGAGCATTTGTGAGAGGGGAGAGCGCAGTGAGGGGGGCACAGACTTCAGGAGAGGGAGCATGAGATGGGTAGCGAGTGAGTGGGCAGGGGAGAGTGACGGGAGGGGTGTATAGAGGAGGAAGCAGGATGCGGTAAGTAACGCCATCATTGTCCAGTCCATATTTTGGGCAGGGGGGACGGCGTCCACCCGGTAAAATAAGTTGGGGGGACGCCGTCCACCCGCGTGGTACCCCGACTCGAGCCCTGGGTGACATACGAAGCCAAAGGAAGTTACTTGTGATACATTAAACAACGTAACATGGTGCGCAAGGTGTTATGTTTTATCAGCTCTGTGAAATGAACTCCTGATAAAATGTGAAAAGAAAATTTGGGATTTTCGTTTTGCTTTTTGTACAACATACACATGTTTTCCACATCGAAATGGACACTTGAGTGTCTGTGTGACTCACATTGACGTGGTGGTTCAGTTTCACTGAGTAAATAAAATGTTCTGGTTGTTTACCGCTAAAGAGACGATGACTTCATGTTAATGCTTGTTTCACAGCTGGCGTTTTGAAACCCCAGTAAACCCAATAACGCCCCCTCAACCCGTCTGAGACACTCTTACCACACTTAGGGCGCCATTCTGATTTATGTGGTAATCCTGCATTGGTAATTTTGCACCATAATAACCGGTACTGTGGGTAGCCGTACTTTTGTGATGCAGTATAACCGAGCAATTCCAATTGCTATTCTGACTGTTTCCCGAGAAATGGGGAATTACCGCGGGTGTAGGTCACTCATGATGCACCTGATCCCTACGGTAAATGACATTTTCAGCTGGTTTCCCCCTCTGTGATATTAGGAGATTTCTCCTGGGGCAGAATACGGGAGGGGAGGGGGGGGGGGGGGGGGGGGTTCAGGAAATGTAATCCTGATATGCCAGTAACATACTAGACAGGATTTACTCCAAATTAGTTATGGACGCCTTGTCAAGGAAACGGTAACTAGTGGGCAGTTACTTATTAACGTTATTTTTAGTCTTTTTCTTTTTAGTTTGTTAGTTTGTCTGTCTTTAGTTGGGGTAGGGTTGGGTGGGAATTGTTAGTATATTTCCAGTTGCTTGTTGAGAAATATGGATCTTTTATGTATTTTCGTGTATGTAATTACTTAATTGCTAATTTGAAAAATTGATTGCATTTGTCATTCTGGTTTACCGATTAATTAATGGTTTAGAGTGTATTTTAATTGTACAATTTCCGCACCCCAATCTGAGATGTTTCCAGCACTGGTGTTCACATCCCCCTCTTAGGGCTCTCGAGGCCAGGCCTGGTGACTTCTGGCGGGTGGCAACCAGCGTCCAATCAGGAGGCTCCGCTCGTGTTGTGTTTGGAAGGTCTGCACTTTTAGTGAGAGTGAAGTCGAAGGATTATCAGCCTTTGAACGTAAATGGAGCCAGAACGGAGGCGCGGGGGAGGGGTGCAGCACAGAGGAAAGTATTGCCCTTTTAAACCCTGAGTTCTAAACCGTCATCAAATAGTGGGCGTGTGCCCAGAGCTGAATAACGTGCCCTCGGAACGGGAACGCGCTCTGCCCTCCTGAGACCCAGAAACATGCACTGTGCATGAAACCTTCATTAATGCAGTACCCCAAAGGCCTGGACTAAAAGAAATATGGAGACTTCCTGATAGGCCAGCGGCTGTGGCTGACTAGGTTAGGGCAGGGTCAGTCACAGGGTGGACAGGACAGGCATGCTCCTTGCTGTACAAAAACTTCCACCTTTTAATCAATCAATCAATCAGAGCATTTGTATAGCGCACTACTCACCCGGAGGGTCTCAAGGCGCTGGGGGGGTCCGCTACTGCTCGAACAGCCAGGTCTTGAGCTGCTTCCTGAAGGCGAGGTGGTCCTGGGTCAGGCGGAGGTGCGTCGGAAGGGAGTTCCAAGTCTTGGCGGCCAGGTAGGAGAAGGACCTTCCTCCTGTGGTGGCTCTTCGGATGCGGGGGACGGCGGCGAGGGCGTGGCTGGTCGATCGAAGCTGGCGCGTGGGAGCGTAGAAGTTGAGGCGGCTGTTGAGGTATCCTGGTCCTTGGTTGTGTAGGGCTTTGTGTGCGTGGGTGAGGAGCCGGAAGGTGATTCTCTTGTTGACCGGGAGCCAGTGCAGGTCTCTCAGGTGTCCGGAGATGTGGCTGCGGCGGGGGATGTCCAGGATGAGTCGTGCTGAGGTGTTCTGGATCCGCTGGAGTCTCTTCTGGAGTTTGGCGGTGGTACCGGCGTAGAGGGAGTTGCCGTAGTCCAGACGGCTGGTGACGAGGGCCTGGGTGACCGTCTTCCTGGTCTCGGTGGGGATCCATCGGAAGATTTTGCGTAGCATTCTCAGGATGTGGAAGCACGACGAGGAGACGGCGTTGACTTGTCTGGTCATGGAGAGGGAGGAGTCCAGGATGAAGCCCAGGTTGCGTGCGTGGTCAGTTGGTTTGGGTGCGCTGCCCAGGGCGGGGGGCCACCAGGAGTCGTCCCAGGCGGAGGGTGAGGATCCCAGGATGAGGACTTCCGTCTTGTCTGAGTTCAGTTTCAGGCGGCTGTTCGACATCCATTTGGCTACTTCTGTCATCCCTTCGTGCAGGTTGGCTCTGGCGGTGGCGGGGTCGTTAGTGAGGGAGAGGATCAGCTGGGTGTCGTCGGCGTAGGAGATGATGTTCAGGTTGTGCTGGCGTGCGATGGCTGCGAGGGGGCTCATGTAGACGTTGAAGAGAGTTGGGCTGAGCGAGGAGCCTTGAGGAACGCCGCAGATGACTTCGGTGGCCTCGGATCTGAACGGGGGGAGGCGGACTCCCTGTGTCCTTCCGGTGAGGAAGGAGGTGATCCACTCCAGTGCCTTCTCCTGGATTCCGACGTTGCTGAGGCGCTGTACTAGGGTGCGGTGGCAGACAGTGTCGAAGGCCGCGGAGAGGTCCAGGAGGATGAGGGCCACTGTTTCTCCGTTGTCGAGCAGGGCTCGGATGTCATCTGTGGCTGCGATCAGGGCGGTCTCGGTGCTGTGGTTGGCCCGGAAGCCAGACTGCGAGAGGTCGAGGGAGCCATTCGTCTCGAGGAAGACGGCCAGTTGCTTGTTCACGGTCTTCTCGATGACTTTGGCCGGAAACGGGAGCAGCGAGATGGGGCGGTAATTCTTGAGGTCGGTAGGGTCTGCTGATGGTTTCTTGAGTAGAGCGCTGAGTTCGGCGTGCTTCCAGCTCTCCGGGAAGGTGGCGATGTCGAAGGAGGTGTTGATGATGTCCCGCAGGTGGGGTGCGATGACAGCGTCGGCCTTGTTGAAGACGTGGTGAGGGCAGGGGTCTGTCGGAGATCCGGAGTGGATGGAGTTCATCGTGCGGATGGTGTCTTCGTTGCTGATCGGGGTCCAGGCGCGGAGGGTGGTGGTGGGGGGTGGTGGTTCGGTCGTGGCGTGCGTTGGTTGAGTGCTGAAGCTGTTGTGGATGTCCGCGATCTTGTTGTGGAAGTAGGAGGCGAGGGAGTTGCAGAGGTCTTGCGAAGGGGTGATGTCATTGTTTCCGGCGTTGGGGTTGGAGAGCTCTTTCACAATGTTGAAGAGTTCCTTGCTGTTGTGTGCGTTGTTGTCCAGTCATTCCTTGAATGCGGTTTTCTTGGTGGCGCGGATCAGCTGGTGGTGTTTTCGGGTGGCGAGCTTGAGGGCAGTCATGTTGTCCGGTGTTGGGTCTGTGCGCCAGGTTTTCTCGAGTGCTCTGCAGTTCTTCTTGGAGCTCTTGAGTTCGTCGTTAAACCATGGGGCTTTCTTGCTGCCGGGTCTGCTCGGCGGGGTCTTCAGCGGGGCGAGTTCGTCTGTGCAGTCGCTGATCCATTTCGTGAGGTTGGTGGCTGCTTGACTGGGGTTCGTTGTGCTGGTGGGAGGGTTCTTGCTCAAGGACGTAGTGAGCTGGTCTGCAGTGATCTTGTTCCAGCTTCTGCGGGGAGACTGTTGCTGGTGATGGTGGAGCGTGGTCCTTCTGAAGCTAAAGTGGACGCAGCTGTGGTCCGTCCATTGGAGTCCCGTGGCGTGGCTGAAGGCGATGTCCTTGCTGGAAGAGAAGATCGGGTCGAGTGTGTGTCCGGCGTAGTGGGTGGGGGTGGTCACCAGCTGCTTGAGTCCCAGGTTTGCGAGGTTGTCCAGCAGGATGGTGGTGTTGCGGTCGTTGTTGTTCTCCAGGTGGAAGTTGAGGTCCCCGAGGAGGATGTAGTCGGCTGAGGGGAGGGCGAGCGGGCTGCTGAAGTCGGCGATAACAACTGTAAGTGAGGGATATCTAATTTCCCCCTTCACCCATCACCTCTCTTCTATTTGAAGCAGCAGCTGGCTTTTTAGGTCTGCCTACCAGACAGCTTTAGTTGTGTTTGTTCTGAAGAACTCTTGTGAACCACACCAAAAGCTTCAGTGGGCATAGAACCTCCCATTTGACAGCAGCTACCTTCTGAAGTGTTATAAAACAAAACCTGACTGTCCGCTTAATAAACTTAGCACCATGGGGAGTCCTGTAATGCGCATTAAAAACAAAAATAGTTTTTATGTGTGTTCCAAGTACCTATGTCTGCTGGGAAGCCCCTATTTTCTTCTAATAATATTATATGCTAAGGTTATTTTTAAATTATATTTTATTGCAAGCATATGGCCGCCATGTTTAGGCAGCAACAGTCTTCCTCTTTTTTCTTCGTCTTCTTTTTATGTCTGAAGAGTAGGATTGCAGTAAAATATAAGCATCACTCCATTTTGCTGAGGCCAGGTTTACTGATTTGACTAATGCTTGTTAATGTATGTAACAGGGACGCCAGGCCAACAGCAAATCTTTCTCTCTGGTGGTATTATATAACCTCTTGTCAAAGCATACATGGACAGATGATGCAAATATCTGGTGATTGCAACACTTGATCCATGGGATGATTATGTTGATCTAATGAGTGATTCCGGACACTTTTTAAAATGTATTTTTAATGGAGTCTCGCGAGAGGTCGTTAATCCAAGCTTCCCCAAAGAGCTGCAGATAGCTTTCCAGGTACCTGCAAGTAGTTCTCCTGAGTACAGTCCAGACAAATAAGTTGGAAGATTTTGCCCGGCTAAATTAATATATATAACAAAATTGAGAAGTGTGTATTTGAGATGAAAATGTGTGAATTTTCATAACTCGTACGCAGATGCAGAATTGTGCCCAGCGGATGGACACAGAGAACCAGTTTACCCTCTGCTATTTGTTTGTGCACTTTTTAAGATCCCCATCCCTCTAGTAGGAGTTGTGTTTTCATGAACTGCTCAGGGTCCGTCCATCACCACCCCCTTTTGTACCACTTTGTTCGCCATAAGTTGGCAGGGTATGCTCAGACGTGAGTCCCTTACTCACTTTGACACTGGATTCAAGCAAGCCGGGCTGAGGACGGCTGAAATGCCAGAAACCGGTCCTCGGAAGCTTGTTTCCGGTCCAGGGAAGGCATGGCTTGGCGATTCGGGCTGGACTGTTCCCATGAGGCACAGGGTCAGACTGATTTGCATATGGCCATGTCTGAACTGGGGTGGCAGAGTGGGCTAAAGAACGGTGATGGATCAAACCCAGATCTGTTGACTGGGTGTGAGTGTTTGATTGTTGCAGATGCTCCGTCCATCACCACCCCCCTTTTGTACCACAGGGTCTATCATGGCACTCTGCAAAACTGATATACACAATGGAACTCCAGGTCTGCATTTGATACGAGACCAGATATCCTCAAACACACACATGGGATGTACAGTCAGACTGTGACTGTGCACCCTGTGGAGTGGTGGTACCCATAGCCCTGCATGCGCTCTTAACTATGGGTACCCTATGAGATATGTTAATTATGCAAAAGGACCATAGGGGTACACATTTAGCATCACTGCTCCAGATCCTATATTCATTCCTCTGCACATTCTCTGATAGAATGGAGCATGGACACAGGCCAAGCAACCCCTCATTTGTTTGAAGCCAGGCTTACATGTAAATAAGGAACCACCCACACCCCACATTTGAATGAACACCTGCTGCGATAGGGCACGTGTTCGGTGCCACAGGACACCTGCAACACTGCTGGAATAAGGATATGCAGTTCCTGCAGGGGACATATTTGAACAAAAGCCACATTTTCGGTTATGGGGTCCCAGATGTATAAATGCTTTCGTTCTCGTACAAGACAGCCGCAGTCCTAAAGTGTGTTCTTCGCCCCAACTTAAAGTAAGTGACATGCACAAAGCATGCTTCCAGGCACTACACTCTGCGCTGGATCCTGAAGATGGCTCCTTCACAAAATGGCGGTATTTTTCTGACATTATTAGTGTTTCCAGCATGTTTGCGACTTCTTGTGCCTACAAATATGACAGTTGTTGCTACTTTTATGCGAAATGCAAGTGGTCCATGGCAGAGCTCTTCAGCTGGCCTGTGTGTATTTACTTTCAGAAAGCAGGGAGCAGGCCACACAGAGAAACTGACTCACCTTAGATTCACTGATAAAGAAAAACAGTAATTCACATCTGGCAGGGGCATGTTTCAACAAAGGTATCTCTTCATATCAGTGAAACAAGCAGAAACCACTAACCCTTTGACATTTTTGGAAGTTGATGCCAAAAAGTATATCACGTTTTCATAAGGCTCTTTTCTGTTAACTATAATTCAGCTGGAGTTTATCAATGTACCACTTTTCCAGGGATATTGAGCTATTTTATCAATGTATAATACAGCCTTTAGTGATAATTACATTGTTCTTATGTTTGTTATTTTGTGTACGGGCTGATCTCACTGATGTTGTGTACGGGGGACATGCATTATTTATTTGAGCACAGGAGCTTGGCGTATTCTAGTGCTTGAACCCTCCGCTCTCTGGGAGCACCCTTACATTGAAACTGATGGAGGTGCACTGATGGGCACGTCAGTTTCCAAGCTCTATAGTGACATTGTTGTTGGCCCTTGTTGTCTGTTGTTGGTTGACGCACAGTAAAGCGTGGTGCCATCCTGCAAAGGATTTTGTAATCTGGGCAAGCCGTCTGATTGGCTGCCTCCTACATGCAATCACTCTTTTGCCCTCTTGGTGATCATTCTTAAATTTAATATGTAGACGAGAGTGGGTCCCACTCTTCTCTGGACCTTACAGTGTCGATCCAAGATGCACTCCCCAATCTCTGGCTCGTGTCACACTCTGATTGCACTGCCCTCTGTAAACTATCTGGTCTTATCTAGGTTTCAAAACAAACTTCAATCCCTTGTAACAACAGTTAATCACCCTCTTTTATCATTGATGAAGTCCTTCCTTTATTCAAATAATGTCATCCCTCAAAACAAATCATTTCTTAGTGATTACATCTCTCTCATTTCCTTTGTCCTAGTTTGTCATGGCATGTGAGCATGATGTCCTGTTCTTGTGTTTGGCCCTCCTCTGGAGCATGGACTAATTACTTGTGTCCATTCACAGCTCCTGTTTTAAGAGCTACTTTTTTCTACTCTGCACAACTGCACTACACTCTTTGCCACTCTAATCTACTCTGCACCACTCTACTCTATGTCACGGTATTCTGCACCACTCTACTCTGCACTCTACACCAGTGCACTCTACGCCACTGCACTCTACTCTGAACCACTCTGTACCATTGCATTCTGCACCTCTGCATTCTATGCCACTCTACTCTGTTCTGCTCTACAATGCTCCAGTCTACGTCTACTCTACGCCACTCCACTCTACACCTCTCTACTCCATGCCACAACACTCTGTGCCACTGCACTCTTGCCACTTCAGTCTACTCTGTGCCATGCCTCTCTATGCCATGCTGTTGTACGCCATGCCACTTTACATAGTGCCACTCTACCCCATGCCTCTCTAGTGCCACTCTACTCTAGACATTCTACTGTAGCCACTCTTTTCTATGCCAACTATGCCACTCTATGCCACTTCTAGCCACTCTGCTTGACTCTACTCCACTCCTACTCTACATCACTCCACTCTACTGTATGCCACTGCACTCTACGCCGCTCTACTCTGTCACTCTACTATATGTCTCTCCACTCTGCACTACTCTACAACACTCTATCCCACGCTGCTGTACAACATATCTAAAAGACAATGGCAAAGCCAATAGCTTTCGCGTAGGCGAAAGCTAGTGACTTTGCCAATATTTGTCTTTCTAAAAGTTGCAACATCACCTGGATTCTAAATCACTATGTTATGTATGTTAGCAAGAATTTCTATAGCGCACGTTCACCAATAGGTTTCATGGCGCTTGCTTAGGGCAGTGTCAAGGCAGAGACGGATTACTCATGGGCCTGCTCAAACAGCTATGCCTTGAGCATTTTTCTGAAGGTTGTCGCAGGACCGGATCACTAGTGGTAGGGAGTTCCAAAATGTAGGGGCGAGATCAGAAAACCTATACCCTCCCTGGCGTTTGAGCTTGAATGCAGGGGTGGTTTGCAGCTGGAGGTGGGCTGGAGGTGGGCTGAGCGCAGATTGCGGGGAGGGACATGCCTTGATATTATGCAGCTGATGAATTTAAGGCTCCGGCAATGCAAAGCCTTAAATATGAGGCACCCTGTCTTGAAAGCTGCGCATTGGGTAATAGGGAGCCAGTGAAGTTTTGATAGTAAAGGTCTGGCAGATTGCCATTTAGGTTGTTTGTGGATTAGTCTTGCAGCTTGGTTTTGCACCAGCTGGAGAAGTTTGAGTAAAAACTGTGGCAGGCCGAGGTAGATTGAATTAGAGAAGTCAAGATGAGAGAGTACCAGGGCAATCACTACCTGTATGAGAGTGGAGTGCGTGAGCAGGTGGGTGATCTTCCTAATTTTGCACAGCTGGAAGAAGCAAGTAGAAACCACTGCCCCTACTTGGCCTCTCAGTGAGAGATCTGCATTTATGGTGACCCCTAGGCTTTTCCGCGGAGGGAGACGGGGTGGGGGAGGTCCAGTAGTGTGGGCCCCAGAAGATCTAGCCATTCCCGGGCAGGACTAGATCGGTCTTTCCCGGATTAAGTTTAAGATGGTTGCGGTCCATCCAACGCTGGATGTGGAGCATGGTGACTTGAAATTCCTGGACTGAGTCAGGGGAGTTATCAATAGTAAAAACAAGCTGGAGGCCGTCAGCATAATTGAATGTGGTTACCTTCCTGTTCCTTAGAGAGTGAATCAAGGGCAGGAGGTAAAGATTGAACTGGTGGGGGGACAGCGATGAACCTTGTCGGACCCCACATGTGGTGGCGATCTTGGGGGCAGTGAAAGGGGCAAGGCGTATTGCTTGGGTTCGGCCCTCGAGGAAGTATTTGATCCAGTTGAAGGCGGAACCCTGTATGCCGGCCTGTCTGACACGGTCCATCAGGATTTTATGGTCGACCGTGTCAAAAGCGGCAGACAGATCCAAAAGCACCAAGGCCTGAGGGTTGCCCTTTTCCGCATTTGCTCGTAAGGCGTGCAGGACCGCGAGGATTACTGTCTCAGTGGAGTGAGCGGGCCGGAACCCTGCTTGGTGAGGCTCTAGGTGTTCCGAGTCTTCAATAAAGTTGGATAAACACCTAGCGACATGAGCCTCTAGGATCTCAGCCAAGAAGGGGAGCAGGGAGATGGGGCGATAGTTAGATGGATTCAGGGGTTCAGCCCCAGGTTTTTTTTAAGAGAGGGACCACTATTGCATCCTTGAATGCGTTAGGGACCTACCCTAAAAGAGAGACTCATTTAAGAAGGGCAGCACGGTATGTGGCAAGGCAGAGAGGGTGTCCTTTAGAATGTGAGGGGGCAGCAGCCTCTAGGGGAGCCTGATTTGACTCAAGCTAGCAAGTCTAAAAAGGCCTGTGGGCATATGGCATGGAAGTGGTCTATGGTGACTGTATTGGTTATCATGGTGTCGGGGGCTCCATGTGACTAGAAATGGAGATGCTAACTTTAATGCTGGAGATTTTATCTATGAAAAAGTTGTTCAGGGAGTTGCATAGATCTTGGGTGGGAGCCTGTTTGGGGAGAATTCTCTCAGGATTACATAGGTCATTGACTATCGTAAAGATTTCCTTTGACTTGTTATGGGAGCTCAGGATTCTGGCAGAGAAATAGGCGGCCTTGGCTGCCGTTATGGCGTTTTATACTCTTTGCGAGCCTTTGAATACTGAAATTTTTCTTCGAGGGCGTATCTTAGTCTCCATCTCCTTTCTTTTTGGCGGAGCGCACGTTTTTGCTTTTTTAGCTCAACAGAAAACCATTTCTGAGCGTTGGCGGGCACAGTTGAGTTTTGTAAGCGAGGCATGTGTGTTGCTGGCCGCTAGTAGCCAGGCAGAAATGTTCTCTTCCGTGGAGTTATCGGGGTCAAGGGCAGGCACTGTGCTGGCCAAGGTGTCAATGAATTCCTGTTTATTGAGAGCCCTCCACTTTCTTATCATGCCACCCTCAGCCGTGGGGGGTCATAATGTTGAGGGGGATCGTTGCTGTGAATTTGATTAAATGAAGATCTGACCATATGCATGGTAAGATTGAGGGCACAAACCGCCTTAGGTTGGTGGACCAAATTTGGTCCAGTGTGTGCCCTTTAATATGGGTGGCAGAGCATATGTGCTGAGTAAAGTTGAGGTTGGAGATTAAATCAAAATAATACTTCTAATGCGTGCGGCCCACCGAGGGCATCGTTAAACCAATAGTTCAGGTCGCCTATAAGTAGTATGTTAGCGTAGTTCGTGACCAGATTAGCCATTTGTTCACTCAGAGAGAGAGGGAATGCGGGCATGTGCTGTGGGGGCCTGTAGACAAAAACACAGATGAGAGATCCCGAACTGGATTCTAGTTTAATGGCAATATTCTCTACCGCCGGAAGGCTGAGGGGGGTGATGGTCGTGAATTTGTAGTCTTTGTGAATGATGGCAGCCACTCCGCCACCAGTTTTACCTGGGGCCCATTTGCATGTAGTATGTAATAGTCCTGAGGTAGCGCCGCTAGTATGTTTCTGATCAATAATGTTGTTCCTCCTTAACTGGGACCAGTTTAAAAAGACACCTGGCACCTTGCCTGTATACTATTCTGTGCAGGTTGGCACCGTGGCTGCTGGGAGGCATCATTCCTACCTCAAGTAAGGGACTCCACAGATGTTCTCACCATCCAATTCTTAACCAGTGCACACTAACCAGTTATCCATCCTCTTAGACCTTTCGGTGCAGAGTGTATGCGAGAGGCCTTTCCTGGAGGGTGTATGTCGTCTAGCCCTATCACAAATGAGTATGTGTAGTGTGAGTTAGAAGGTAAGGATTTTCCGCCCCAGAGTAACAAAAATTACTAAGGAAGGAAATAAAGGCAATAGCTATGTCAGGAAGGTCTTAGAGGTACCCATTCAGAAGCCTATGGAAAGACATGATGGTGGAAGAGCTCTTTGAATTCTGGCAGAGATTAGTAGTCTTGAGACTTAGCTCATGAGTATTCAGTCAGAGGTTTAATTTTCTTTATAATAGGGATTGAAAGCGAGTTTGGATTTGCTCCTTGTTTTGTGAGATGTTCCTTTATTCTTCAGTTTTTCATGAAGACGGGATGGCTGGCCTAGGAGAACAACTTTCCATGGTTATCAGAAGGTTATCAATAGGATCCTCACTTCCGTATGGTCAGTAGACATGAGCAGGTGTGGGACTTGCTGGTTATTCTAGGCCGCTTTCAGCAAGCGAGCTGCTCCATGGAAGCTGGATTTAAGCAGAGCTAGTGTTTTTAGGAAAACCAACCAGAATTACACCTGCCCTTTCCAGATGTGCTTGTGCCATTGACTGGGCAACATATGTGAGTTTCTCTGGTGGGATTATGAAGCTGGGTCTCGTCAACAAGCGTCGAGATTAGAGTGCAAAAAATGGAGACGTGTGTATTCTGCTCTTGTACCTGAAGTCCAACTTTTAGCTGATTATATAAGGCTAGGGGTCCAAGGGATCTAAACAGATTTCAACATTGGGCATGCAAACGCTATTGTTTCAGTAAGAGGAGAGCATGAAATCTGTTTTTGACCAATTTAGTTTCGGAGTGGGGGTGGGTTCGGAGCAGTGTTGGTGAACCCTGACAAAATAAGACAAACACCATCTCTTTGAGGACTGGTCCCCTTTCAGTGTCTCAAAAAAACAAAAAGCACAACTATATTTGCTTGGTTAGCTTTATAATCTACCCCAATATCAAGTGCTTATGGAGTTCAAATAGAGAATACACACTCTATTACAGTCCATGGCCAGTCCTCATGAATATAGCTATGAGAGAGAGAAAGAAAGAGAGAGAGAGAGTTTTTTCTATGCTGTAGCTTATAACATTGAGGCACATTGATACAGCTGGGCCGAATTCACAAAGGTAACACGTTTGTGTACGTTTGTGTCCGATTTAATAATACATTTATGAATGCTAGGGGTCCACACTCCGGGCAGAGAAATCCGCACATAAAAATATATTACAACATACCTATCTTTTTATGTGCAGAGTTACTATTAAATCGGAGTTTGTGAATTCCAAAACAAATGTAAACTTTCGCAAAAGTGTAAGTTTCCCTTTGTGAATCAGGTCCAGCTGTGTAGAAGTTGTGTCCGTTCTAAATTTGTGGATGTTGTTGAAGGCTAGCACTCGGGGTGCTGCAAGCCCAGGTATACCAGCAGTAATGTATTGTGTCACCGCCAGTACTGGGGGAGGAGCTGTTAAAGCCGAAGAGTTCGGTTTCAGTTCTTGCAGGAATGATCTCGAGCCTTGCACCCCCCAACCATATACCCCATGCGGGTGGAGCCTTGGAGACTGCTGGTGCTGAGTCACCCTCGGTGCACGCGGCCGGGGTGCTGCTGAGTGAGCACGGATGCGACGGCTGACACGGGGTCATCTGCTGCGCGCGGCCCCGGAGCAGTGCGGAATCCGTGGTATGTCCCTGCCTCTCTGTTACGTCATTGCCGGTCACAGCGCGGGTCTTTGAGGAAGGAATCCACCCCGGAGGAAAGCAAGCCGCTCCACCCGGGACAGAGCCGCCCTGTGCCAGTGCACAGTGCCCCGCTGGACCACTTCGTCTCTTCAGCATTATTGCTCTTCCCGCGCTTGCATCTCCAAGGCCTGGGGCCTGCACGTGCCAGTCATCCGCACTATCGCTGCCCTAGTCCCCACCGGTGTTGTGCTGCCTTCATGTTGTAAACCTCGCCTGAATATCAGTCTGGCATGCTCTGGGGCAGGTATGTCCATGTTGTGCATCTCTCCTGCCTCCCATCCCCCGAGAACAGTCAGCCCTGACTTGTCCCAAGTGGAACATGTGGCCCATAGCGGTGCAGGTCTTGTTACATCTCGTGTACAGAGCTTACATACAGTGCTTACAAATATCCCCACCCCTCCCCCAGGAAACACTTTCCAGTAGTTGTGTAAGGTTTCCAGCCGTGACTGGCCAATGGGTGACCGACCCCATGTGCCACGTGAGCCTCGAATGTCCACTCCCCTGAGGCGAGCTCTCATGATGGTTTTAGTAGGCCTTTCTCTGTGCAGAGTGTTTTTGTGGGTTACACTGGTGCTATTTTGAACTTTAGATTTGGCTTTCTGGATTCAGCTACTATACCTCGGCTCCCTTTTCATTATATGTCACTTTTGGTTAAGATTTTCAATCAATCAATCAATCAATCAATCAATCAATCAAGGCATTTGTATAGCGCGCTACTCACCCGGAGGGTCTCAAGGCGCTTGGGGAGGGGGGTCCGCTACTGCTCGAACAGCCAGGTCTTGAGCTGCTTCCTGAAGGCGAGGTGGTCCTGGGTCCGGCGGAGGTGGGTCGGGAGGGAGTTCCAGGTCTTGGCGGCGAGGTAGGAGAAGGACCTTCCCCCTGTTGTGGCTCTTCGGATGCGGGGGACGGCGGCGAGGGCGTGGCCGGTCGATCGAAGCTGGCGTTTGGTAGCGTAGAAGTTGAGGCGGCTGTTGAGGTATCCTGGGCCTTGGTTGTGCAGGGCTTTGTGTGCGTGGGTGAGGAGACGGAAGGTGATTCTCTTGTTGACCGGGAGCCAGTGCAGGTCTCTCAGGTGTCCGGAGATGTGGTTGCGACGGGGGATGTCCAGGATGAGTCGTGCTGAGGCGTTCTGGATCCGCTAGAGTCTCTTCTGGAGTTTGGCAGTGGTTCCGGCGTAGAGGGAGTTGCCGTAGTCCAGTCGGCTGGTGACGAGGGCCTGGGTGACCGTCTTCCTGGTCTCGGTGGGGATCCACCGGAAGATCTTGCGTAGCATGCGTAGGATGTTGAAGCACGACGAGGAGACGGCGTTGACTTGTCTGGTCATGGAGAGGGCGGAGTCCAGGATGAAGCCCAGGTTGCGTGCGTGGTCTGTTGGTTTGGGTGCGCTGCCAAGGGCGGGGGGCCACCAGGAGTCGTCCCAGGCGGAGGGTGAGGATCCCAGGATGAGGACTTCCGTCTTGTCCGAGTTCAGTTTCAGGCGGCTGTTCTTCATCCATTCGGCTACCTCTTTCATTCCTTCGTGTAGGTTGGCTCTGGCGGGGTCGTTGGTGAGGGAGAGGATCAGCTGGGTGTCGTCGGCGTAGGAGATGATGTTGAGGTTGTGCTGGCGTGCGATGGCTGCGAGGGGACTCATGTAGACATTGAAGAGGGTTGGGCTGAGCGAGGAGCCTTGAGGAACGCCACAGATGACTTTGGTGGCTTCTGATCTAAAACCTAGTAAATCATATACAATGCAAATAATGGTTATAAAACAATGCAACTGTTAACATATGGTGGGTAAGTCAACGCTTTGATCATGTAATTATAAATTAAATGCATATATAAATACAACTGTACTGAGAAAGTCTTATAAGTAAAAAACATACAGCGCAATGCTAGCTCCAGGGAACAGCAGGTGCGAGCACTTTAACAGAAGACAGCGTAAACACACAGGGGCTTCTTGAACATGAGGTGCAGTACACAGAGCACTCTGGTGTGCGGTGACCTTTGAAAGTGGATTACAGAAATCAAGGTTGTGATGGGAAGATATAATGGAACAGTAGAGGCAGCTTATTGTGCTTTTGTTGTCTTTCATATTAACAATTTGAAGATCCTGCCCAGGGCGGGTTCTAGGATTTTCGGGGCCCTGGGCAAAAGGGAATGTGCGAGGCCCCTGAAATTTACATAAGTTACACCTTCTGGGCTCGGCAAGCTGCTATGTGCAGATTCCACCTGTCTGCAGTTCCTCCTCTCAGCCTCCCTCAAGCACCTCTTTTACAGCCCATTTCGGACTAAAGGTGTGAGATTTGCTCTGGGGCTGAGAGTTAAACCTGTGTGGGCTTAAGTGCTGACAATGGGCGTCCTGCAGAATCTCTGAATGGGCAGCCTGAGAGGTGTCCCCCTCCCCTAGGCCTTCCCACACCATCCCCTAGAGGCCAAGGGAGAGGGCTACCTCCCAGGGGCCCCATTGTAAATAGATGCCTTTCTTTCAATTTGATCGGCAGGGGTACATGAAGACTGGTGGGGTGTTGCATTTGTGCGGGGCCCCATGCTGGTAGGCAGAGTGCGAGGCCCTGGGCAGCTACCCACACTGCCCATGCCTAGCGCCGGCCCTGGTACTGCCATTTTCTGAGAGTCACATCATATTTGGTTTAGCACCTCAATCTGGAGTAGAATCCAGCTCCTCCGATATGGAGGTCCCCACTTTAGGCACTGTCTCCAGAAAATTATGTGAGCATCACTAGAGAGGGGTTTTGGCTCCACCCATATGTTGGGAGGTTGGAGTACAGGTTTTGATTGGCCAGAAGTTGTGTGTTTTCGCAAAAAAGTGCTTGACCTCTAGCAACTGTGATCATTCTGTTTATTTATCCAGCTGCCCAAGCTTGAACTTTCAGGGGCTCACACAGCACTGGACTGCTATTAAAGTATCTTAGGTAACTGGACAATTTATGTTGTTTGTCTCACAACCGCACTGTTAGTAGGAGAGCAGTTATTAAACTACATGGATTTTTAGGTCTGGCTTGACAGTGCAACCGTCATCTGACCTTTTTAACCTACATCAATATTAGTCTACAGTTCTTTGCTTCCACACAAATACATATCTACACGCCAATCTATTTACTTGTAATGCTTCACATTATCATACTTCCTTCCTTTAACCCCTTCGATGCTGATGACGAGCTCAGCTCGTCATCAGCTACGGCGCTCCTGTGCTGATGACGAGCTGAGCTCGTCATGTAACGCGGGTTTTAAAAAAACCCAGCACACAGCGGGAAAATCGCTAGCGCGCAAGGGGTTTTAAACCTAGACCTGTTCACTTGCCAATGCTTGCTTCTGTCTTTTGCCAGAGCCTGCAGTGGCATGGCTTTTGCTTGCCCCAGCACCACTGGTCACGTGATCTTTAGCAAGTTTGTTTTGATTGGCAGCAGACAGAGCTACAGCTTTCTTTTAAACAATGAAAAATCTTTTATCTATGCCCAAATTGACGTGCGGTGTTGCCTAGTCCACAATAGCCTCTCGTTGGCCTTCCCTGCTAGTTGTAATTTCCTGACCCTGGATATGTCCTAATGATTGCCAGAACCGGAAGCTTCCACATGTGGTGCGCCGGGGGAGAGTCCCGCCTCGTGTCCAGGGTCACATGGCTCCTGCTGCGGCTTGACATGCGCCAAAGGCCTCAGCCATGCTGCGGGATGACCTGGGTGAGGAGCTGTTGTCTTGAAACCCCGCTGACACACTCTTCTCCCGCTCCGGGGCTGCATCCATGCTTTGGTTAAACTTCCGCTTGCTACTATTGGTTGATCCTTAAAACCAGCTGCTCCTTAGGAGGCCCATAGGCTGTCTATTCATGTGGTTTTTACATATTCATGTCAGACCATTCGGTATAGTTCTTACCAGCATCTAACAGATTATGTGTCCCTGTCAGGAGCTTGGCTTCTAATGGTGCAGCAGGTGCAGTGGTACCTGGGATCTGAGGGGTCCAGTGATTTCCTGTTATTGCGGTCTTGTACTACCCAAACAGGGCTGGGGAGACCATTGTCCTTCCTTGTATTAGGTTTCGTTCTTGCTATTTCAATGATCTCTGTAACATTGCTATCTGACACATAGCGCTCAGAAGCAACCTCAGTGGCTTGTCGTGATATACAGAACTCAAAATAAATGAATCACTTGGATGTTCCATGGTGACATGATCTGGGTCCAGAGTATGAGTCTGGAGGTTAAGGGATGTGGGGGGAAGCCAGGCCTGAGTTACCAGGACTTGAATTATTGATTCAAGGTGGTAATTTCTACCCTTACGATCATATTATGAGTTATTCTGCTTGGAATGGGGAATAGTTTGAAGACACAGTTTTAATGGCTAAAGACCTCATTGTGGATCCCCATTGCATATCTAATAAAAGGCCCTTTTCCGCGCCCATTGACCACTTGCTTTGAGCACATGGTAAATGGGTTTGAGCGGGTCATCGGAGGTGGGTCTTAGGTAGCAGGTGGGGAGGTTCTGCAGCAGGTGAGACTGGTGCTATACAAGGTGGACCCTACAAGCTCCCATCATGCAGTAAGAGGGTATCGGGCATAGGATAGGGTGTGTTTGTGTCTTTAGCCACCGTTCCATCTGCCTTCGAGTTTACTGGATGTCTTTTATGGCCATTAGTACGTGGCCCGATGTTCCCGTACCCTGTATATCTGGATGCAGGAACACCGGACCTCGTGTGACCGGACCTCGTGTGACCGGACCTCGTGTGACCGGACCTCGTGTGACCGGACCTCGTGTGACCGGACCTCTTGTGACCGGACCTCTTGTGACCGGACCTCATGTGATCGGACCTCATGTGATCGGACCTTGTGTGACTGGACCTCGTGTGATTGGACCTCTTGTGATCAGGCAAAGCGGTGTCCCACCCAGGCATACAGTCGCTGGTGACCTTCATGTCACCTCTGTTTCCTAGTCAACTCCATTTCTGTCACAAGGAAGGTGAGCGCAAGCCCTGATATCTCCTTAGAAACATTATGGAAGGCCAAAAATATCAATTAGAGGTAACCCCTGTCACTGCCCCTCCTACCCCTGGTCTCGGGGGTAATAAAGGCAGCAAGAGTGACTGTCTCTGAAGCTTAAAGAGCCTTGTCTGTTTTCTGTAATTTTCACCTCGCGCCATGCCTCTTCCTCCTCAGCAGCAAATAGGAAGGAGTAAAGACGTTTAGAGGTACAATGAGCACTGGACCAATCCTGTGGTTTCATTGGGGCTGGAGAGACCAAGGATGCATGATGTCACTTCCGTTCCCTGTTATTTTCTAGAATTTACGTTAATGCTACAGGTTAGTGCGTGTGAATAGACGATTGAGTCCAGCTACAGCATCAGCAGACCTGCCAACTAAAACAACAAGCATTGGCATAGCCAATAGGTCTCGACTTTGGGACCTTTATAAGTGTTTAGCCATGCAACAGTTGATGTTGTTGCACCAAGGATATTGTACTGGATAACTAAACACTTATAAGGTCCCAAAAGTGAGACCTATTGGCTATGCCAATGCTTGTTATTTTTGCAGTTTGTATCAGTTACCTTTCTTTTTTATTCCAATAAGTCAAAGTCTTTGAAAGACTCCCTCTAATTGTTCATAATGAAGGAGCAAACGGCATTAAACATGCTTCAGCCCAATCTGAATATCGGAGTGCAAAATTCCACTTCTCTTCTCCCTGCTTGCAAGTTGTAATGGAGACCTGATGCTTGAGCTTTTTATGTATACCTCTGTTAGTCAATGGAATGCCAGCTAAACCCTATAGAAGAGGGAGGGGAAGAAACCATGTTATTGGAATTCAGACGACAAGAATGCCTTTTATTAAAATGAAAGAAACCGAAAACACAGTATTGACACCCACGTTTTTACTCACCATCTGGTTCCTACGTATATATGTACATACAAAAATAATTTGCTTGGTGACCAATGCAATTAAATAGTTCCTAGTTCCAGAAGTTAACGTCCCAAAACTTTAGAAATAATATTTTTTTCAAATCAGGCATGAGATAATTATGTATTAGATGTGATATGTACGGGTTATGAACTGTTTTTGTAGACATTCAATGTAAAATGTGGAAAACTTCTGAAAAAATAAGTCCTCTTTAAAACACCAGCAAAAAAACTATTCTGGACATTTTCCTGGGAATACTTTTTTTGTATTGCGAAATGTTTTCTTTTCAACACGTTGGCTTTCTGCATGTTCTTGTAACTGTTTTAGCATTTAAAAACCTTATAGTGTGTGTATATTTTTGTCACCATAACCTGATGAAATCCTTAGAAGATTAAAACGGCATGCAACAAAGTAAATATGCTAACATTCTCGGCATTTTAGCAAAATTGCAGCAGACAAAGATTTGACTGGCTTTCTGCTTGAGATATAGTATCAGTAGAACTCTATTTAAGGGATAGAGTGAGGAAGAGAGAGAGCGAGAGAGGGGGAGAGAGAGAGCGAGAGAGGAGGAGAGCGAGAGAGCGAAAGAGAAAGCGTGAGAGACAGAGAGAAAAAGAGAGAAAGAGAGAGAGAGAAAGCGAGAGGAGGGAGAGAGCGATAGAGAGAGTCCGGCAGTGGTGCGTGCGTGGAGAGAGAGAGCCTGGGAGTTCTGCGTGCGTGCACGCGCAGTTTGTTCTTTTTGGAAGCACATACTCGTGCTTGTGGTGCGCTCCTGCTCGCTCCCGCAAGGTGGATGCCGCCACAAGCACGAGTATGTGCTTCCAAAAAGAGAAGAACGGCAGCTAAAGGTCCTCCTAAGCAGTGAATGCGCGCTGCGTAGGCGAGACCTAAACATTTTACTGTGTGAGGATGAGCCTTGGAGGCATTGGCATTGTGGCCAGAAGTACCTCACAGGTTTTCTTGGCCATGACACACTCCCAAACTCTCTCCTATAAAAAAGAACAATGTTTTGCCTAGGCTGGTGACAATGTCCTATGGTGTTTCACACACCACTTAATGGATGTCATTCAAAGCCTCCAATAACGAGCTTTAAATCCCCTGTTTGAAGTGGTATTCAGCTTGGTTTCCCTGCCACTGTGTGATATTGGCTCCTCACCCAGTGACCATGTGAAGGGAGCCAATATTGAGTGTCTACACAGTGACACCGTGTGAGTTGGCTGCAGTTGCTGTCGGCATTGCTCGCGGGTGGGGCTGGGTGGGGGTCACGCAGGGAGGGGGGTGTTGTGCGGTAAGGGGGGGTTTAATTTAATAATACATGGAAAAAAACCTTAGCTTTCCGCCGGCCGGGTCCAGCGTCTTCTTGTATCCTGCTCCTGCTTCCGGCAGGAACAGGAATCAAGCAGCCAGGCTTCCTCCCCTAAGCCAATCACAACACTGCAAGCAGCGTTGTAATTGGACGGAACACCGCCCAGCCAGGTCCTTGCGGGGAGGCCATGTTCGCCATGTAGGCTGCAATGCAGCCTGCATTGAGAAGGGCAGAGTGAGCATGACTGGTTTGGGCGGCCCCAGAGGGCCGTCCAAACTGTCTTTGCGCACTCAGGAGTGGGCACACCACTCCTCCCATGCCTGTTCACAGATCAGCCCCGTCCACACCCGCGCCCGCAACCAAACATTAAATGGTAATAACAGAAAGTTATTACCATTTCATGTTTCTGCTTCTTGCTCTGCGAGAAAGCACTGAGGCAACGCACCTCCGCCCTATTGGAGGAGCCGCTCCTGGTTGGCAGGTCTGCATTTGTTCTGCTGGGTTGTGCCCAGGGCTGGCTTTTTTTGCGTGCTGCGCCTAAAGTTAGAGGGGTGCACACGTAGCTGACCTCCAGAGCTGCCTATTGCTTTTATTCTGTGCCGCGGGTTAAGATCCTTACCTCCTATGTGGCTATAATATTTTGTTTTGTTTACTTTTCTTAGCCTACTTCTGATTACCTTTCTCTGCCTCCTCTTCCTTCTCTCTCGCCTGGTTGTTCCACTTTGTGAATGCAGTAATGTTCTCCAGATGTAGTCTTAAAGGACACTACGAGTCAACAAGGACATCTGGGCCGAGAATCAAGAGAGAGCAGGACAATATTTTTTTAAACGACATTTAGGACATGTTATTTCAGGCGATAATGCTGGCCAGTTATTCTGAAACACATCAGTGCTGATTTATTCTGTCTTTGAAATGGCATACTCTGGTGTACATTATTCTGTATAATTCCAAGACTTCAACCGTATTCTGCTTCCTGAGTAGCCAATAGATGCCTTGGACGTTGGAAACAATGTTCCTTTGTTTAGAAAGGCTGTGTTTTGTTGTTGGAGGCTGTCTGCCAGTTCATGTGCACCCTGGTTATTTTTAATCCGAGTGGAGGATGGTTTACATAACCTTGTTTGTTGTTTTGTGTGGCCCATTAGGAGGATAAAGCAACAGTGCACATTCTGGTGGGAGCGGGAAGTTATAAGGGGCAGTGTGATGCAAGGGAGTGCTGCTGAGAGACTGGAAACTGCCCTTGGAGATGAGAGCAGTGCACAGCTAGTCGGAGTGCAGGTTCCCTCCTTGCACCATGGCACACCTTTAACGAGGTGTGCCGGTGCAAACAGGGCAGTGCCCCCCATTACATACAATGCACTGCCCTGGGTGGCTGGCCTGCGGGCAGTGCATTAGTGAAAGATTGTAGAACCTGTTCCGTTTTTCACAGTGCAGGCTGAACCTGACAAGGGGCTGTATTATTTATAGGGTGCATTCATTGGCCCCCTGTGCACTGCGGGGCACCTTTAACGAGGTGCAAACAAGGGCAGTGCACCCTAGTAAATACAATCAGGGTCACTGGAATTATGCAGCAGGGGTGATTGAATTATGCGGCACGAAAATGCAACTATACCTCATAATGCGGCACATTGTTTGATAGTATTACTTCATTATTTTGACTTTTTTACGCATAGTAAAACTGCCTGGGCAAATATTCCACCTAATTAGTACCAGTTTAACAACCACATACAGAAAAAAACAACTGAAAAGTGACCAGTTAAACTTGGCTCCAGGCCTACCACTGCGCACAAAGATGTCACCACATTTTTAGAAACTTTTGACCCGTTTCAGATCAAAGCATTATTTTTTTGTCAAAGTCTGCAGATTATACAGCAGATGATGGATTATGTGGCAAATGCAGTAAATCCATATTTATGTGGGGAAAAAGCCATGGCCGCGAAGTCACATAATTCCATTAGCCTTGCATATAATACACTGCCGGCAGGGCAGGCGTGAGCTCACACCTGCACATTTGGGAAAGGCTAACTGCTGTTTGAAGTAGCCGCTACTCTATATGTTACGTAGTGCAGATGGAATCAGGCCGGCACTCAAGAGGGTGTAACAGAGATCTCCCTGCATGTGGGTGCAGTGAGTGACAGGATCTGTCTTTAGAGTGATATCTGGTGGGGTCAATGGAGACCCTTTTCGCCCCACTTTGTGGTGCACACTACGTACGCCTCCTGACAACCTTATTGACTGTGGACGAGCACAGAGACAAAGTGTTTACCTATTTTGCATGGAGCCATAACCCCATGAAAGTATGGGAACACCCCCTAAGATGGTGCTTGTGGTATCCACTTTAATGAAGGGGCTGCAAAGGCATCTACCACCCCTTCTGTAATACTCCCTTACCTGGGGGCATATTCCTGTTGGCCCCTGGTGCACCGTATGTAACATGGTCCCTGCTCGTGGGTTTTTCCTAGGGGTGGGCGTAGTTCGCGAAGTAGCGCTACGCGTAGCTACACGAAGTGCACTTCGCACTACGCGAGCTACGCATAGCACTACTCGAACTGCGTAGTAGCATGTTCGCACTGTGCAAGATGTCCTTTTCAATGATTGCACAGTGCGGACAAGCATCCGGCACTGTGCAATAATTGAAAACAGCATCTTGCACAGTGCGAGCTGTTCTTTTCTGACGCTCGTAGATTTTTACTCGAGCTGCAGCTTTCTCAACGTAGACTGGTAATTTCTCATCGCGAGCGGTCGTGAGCATGCACGACCACTTGCAATGAGAAACCTGACCTTCCCGCGTTGAGAATCTCGCCGGGAGGTTTATTTTCCATGCTCGCGATTGGCAACTTGATGTTGCTGATCGCGGAAAAGGAAAAAGTCTTGCAAGGATGTCATTTTGCTTGCTCGCCAACTTGACGTTGAGGACTGCGAACAAGCAAAAAATGACCGAGCGTAGCGTAGTGCTTTGCCCATGGTTAGTTATTTCCGAGTGGGCTTTTTGCCGGTAAATACCCCCTGCTTGAGCTGTGGGCAGTAAATGTGACATCACAACTGTACAAGTATATGAATATGGTTTGGTCATATTGGCAAAGTGATACAATTAAAATGTATTGTGTTCAGTGGTTCATAAAGTTATAAAAAAACATTAAGAACAATTAAACAAAAGTAGAGACATACCCCAATGATAACTTATTTCTATATTGCTTTTCATACTACTCTTATGCCGTTTCCTGATTCTATGAGTTTTCAATGGCAGGTGTTACTATTGACCAATTGATCTATCTACTCCTAAAGGACGAAAAGCTGAGTTGGCCGAGCTAGGATTCAAACTCGTGATCTGCAGATTACAAAAGGCAACTGGGCCATCTTGTAACCTTTGGGGTTGCAGCTTCCCCAGACTGACTCTTCCATAAGGCGAGGTATGGCAGCAGCCTTACGGTGCCACCTAGTCCTGGGACCCCTCTACTGCAAAAGGCCCAAAAAGTGGCATTTTGCAACGAATAGGGAGTACTCCAGAAGGCAAAATACAATTTTGCCTGTACCAGTGCAAACCTCGCACCGTTTGAACCACTATGTGATTATTTACAGACTGCTAGAAATGTTGTTCCTTTAGAATAGACACCCAGGGCACAGAGCTTGTTAGGGGGAGGGCCAACGGAGAATGGGACACTTATTGCTTTCCATCTCTTTCACTATATCTCCATTCTGAGACAACCTTACTCTAGACAGAGCATCCCTGTGCCAAGGTTTCTGCTCTCTCAAATGTAGCCTTCGCTGCGAGCTCCTTGTATTTGTTGTGCGCTCAGTACATGGGCACTTACAAGCCTGGTAGCCCTCCTCCGTGCCAGCCAGGCATTCGAGGCCTCAAGGGGCACTCATTGAGTGTAAGACCCGCCTGGGCCACAGTGTGTCTTTCACTTTAATTTTACAACTTTAGATGACGGTATTTACAGGTCCAAAACGTCAACATTTCGTCAAAGTCTAAAATGTCGCTCTCCCGAATTCCTAGCCATAGATGCTTTGGACATAGTACATCCTTGAATATATTCATATTGTTGGAATCAGTGATACTTTCGTGTGAAGGCCGCCTCTGCAGCAGTATTCTGTCCTAGGGTTGCCTGATAATTCTATGTCTGCAGTGCAGAAACCATATTATAGTTATTTATTTAACAAGCCAATGCATGATGGGATTTGTAGTCCTAGTTTGAATCAATTAGACCTCTGGGAAAAAATTATTTCTCAGAAAGAAGCCAAAGACTACAAACATGGCGTCCTGGTGCATGAACCGATCTGAATGACCCCTTCCTCTCGCTATCTTCCCCAAGATCAGCTGATAGCCCCCACTTTCCTGCTTATGAGTGGGGACCCACTGCTTCCCTCTCTTCATTGTCCAGAGTCACTTTCCATGACCTTCGACCCAAGGCCCATTGTGCCCTCTCTCTGAATACCTGCCAGGCAGCCAGGCGAACGAATCAGAAGAAGATTCCTGATTGCAGCCTGATTGCAGCCTCAAAGGCCATTGATAATAAAGACCGTTTATTGGCCAATAAACCCTTGCTGCGCCCGCCCTCCGAGTCTTGTCTGGGATGCTTCCTTTCTGAGCCAAGGTTGCTGCTCTCTCTTTGAAATGTGGCAGAAGAAAGAGCAGCAGGTTAAAGACTGATATCAGCGAATCATCAACTCTTGGAGCATTTGTACCTGGGGTAAGCAGATCCCACATTAATCATGGCATGTTTCAAGGTTTCAAGTCCTTAGGCCCACCTCCGTCCCCTGTAACTAAAGTCAGAAACTTGGGAGTCATGCTTGACGACAAATTATCTTTTATTTATCACGTCAACTCCGTCGTTTCCTCATCCTTTTTCACCATCAGGATGATAAAAAAACTCCTGCCTTTCCTTCCTCCCTTCCTAATTTTATCCATGATTATCACACCAAATCTATATTTTTCATAAAAGAAAAAAACAATCAACAATAAAAATAATATGTTCCAAACAGTTTGATTGATACATTGTTTATTTAGAAGTGTTAACACATAGATCCCTGCAGTATAGTCTATATTTAACCCGGTCAATTTGTGCGTTTTCTAAATAAGTTAATTCCCTGTTAGGGTTTATCCTATGACAAACAGTTCATTTGTCATAATTTCCTTCCTCCCAATGCAGGTAGGACTCTCATCAGGACACTTGTTATGGCCAAGCTAGACTATTGTAACGGTCTACTTATTAGCGCTCAGGAAAGAGTCCTACACAAAGTGCAGATGGTGCAAAACGCTGCAGCACGAATCCTCTCAGGCACCCCCTAAGTTCAAACCCATCTCGAAGGTACTCCGACAACTTCACTTCACTGGCTGCCTTTTAAGAGTAGAGCAAAATTAAAGGCCCTCTGCATTGCCTGCAAGGCAATCCACAACACAGGACCTGAATTCCTCAAGAGACGTCTATGTCCCTAAAGGCCGACAAGATCATTTCACTCCTCAGCAGGTATGCGGACTATCCCCAGAACTAAAAAGTCCTCCTGGGGGGACAGAAGATTTACTGTCGCCACCGCCAAACTCTGGAACACACTCCCACTTCATATCAAAACCACCCCTACTCTGTTTTCTTTCTGTAAACTACTAAAAACTTGGCTTTTCAATCAATAAACCTTCCCTCCTCAAGTCTTTCTCAACTCAGCTGTCCACAGCGCCGAGACACCTAAGGGTATTTGTGCGCTTAACAAATTGCATAAATAAAATAAATAAGTCATTTTGCTGGTTTCTAAACTGTATACCATGTGTGTAGAATTGGTGTGATATTGACCTATTATATTGGTGTGTCCAAGGCAAGTAATTAGAGACACATTAATAACCGACACGTGATGAATTAAAAGAGGAACCACAAATGAAAAACAGCAATACCCAATAGACCGTTATATTTTCCCATGTAGGCAAGTGCTTCACGCCCCACTTAGCAGTGGTAAGCACTATACAAATGTTGCAACAAAATACTTTGCATTTAAATCTTGAAAACAGATGGAAAAGATGAAATAAGATTGGATGGAATAGAGTCAAGAACCCAGAGGAAGGACGCTAATATGACCCAAGAGATGGGGCAGAGACAAGATACAGAAACAAGAGTCAAGATATTGTGAAAGATCTTCCAAAATAAGAGAGGAAGAGAAAAGATACAGAAGAAATATGTGATCTACAATAAAAAGGGGGCAGAGTCGACAGGAGAATAAGAGTAAGGTGTGTGACCAGTACAGGAGTGTCAGAGACAAGATGCAGGAAAAAACAAAGCCAGCAAGAATGAGAGGAATGGGGACAAGATACAGTCAAAGATACCGGTTGGTTATATTAACAGTGGGTGGAACAGAGTCAAGATGCAGAAATAATAACCAGGACTAAACATATCGGAGGGAAAGACCACGCCTAGCTGTAGAAAGAATAACCTCAACAATGGGATGTAGAGAAAAAGACAATAATCAGAAAGAACCAGACGACAGAGACATAACCAAGATATGGGAAAAAGACCTGGACCTACGACCAACAGTAACAGGGCAAGATACAAAGAAGAACAATGCCCTTGGAAGAACAGAAGGTCCAGAAATGAGAATCACACCAACAGCCAGCAAAGTTAGGGACCGACTAAGAAACAGAAAGAAGAACCAGGTGTGCAAAAAAGAAAGTGAGTTCTAAATATGAGCAATCGAAGAAGGAAAAGAGGGAGGCAATAAAAAAGAGGGGAACCTAGGACATGAATAATGAGAAATAATAATCAAAACCATGTGTCGCCTGAAACATTACTAAATGTTATCCATTCCCATTTGCCTTTCAGGCGTACTAGCCAGTCAAGAAATCCTCAATCGTTGTCTCTAAACTGGTCATTCGATGTCTCCCATTCTGTGATATCTTGTAAAAGCGGGTGCCCAGATGAGCATGAAGGCAGGTCTTCCATGACCACGTCCAGGCTCAGGTGAAACTGCCCATGGGCATCCGCTATGGATGCCCTAGTGATGCTGAAGGAGAAGCAGAGACCATTGGCGATGCCGTCTTCCCATTCATGGAGAGCTGAGAAAATCTCTTAATTGGTGGTTGTAAATGCATATATTTGGAGTGGGGGGATGAATGATTATAGGCTCTGTGTGGCGCACTCTTACTGAACCATCAAACACAAATCCTGATTATAGCAGTTGGCACTATTAATCAAAAAGGTCCACCTCGAAGAGGATCTGTGTTTATCCAGTTCTTAATGGAATACACACAGTGTGTTAAAATACCGCTCACACACCAAAAGGGCCCTTGGTGTCATGCTTCATCATTGGGGTCTTCCCGCCCGGCTGCCGGACGGGGCAGTGCTGCGACAAGCGACTACGCTGGAGCACCTTTTGAATGTGGGTGCTATGTGAGTGAGTTGGAGTGAGTGTCAGTAGGGTCAGGGGTGAAGTAATAAAGTGATGTTTAAAAAATACCTGGCCTAGTGATAGAAAAAACTACTTAATAAACACTGGCTGGTATCAATAAAAATGTGGTGTCGGAAAGGTTAAGCGGGTTAATGGGCTTACTTTCCTGTGCGGGTCAACATGTTTCGGGGCGCCATGCCCCTTCGTCAGGACCGGGGTCAGATCCCCCTGTCACTCACTCATGTATTTCCACAAAAAAGGTGTATGTACAAAAGAGTCTAGTGGTGATTCTATTATATCAATGTGTATAGATATACTATATTGTGAGGACAATCACGGAAGCCACGGACGGAGGAGGAAGCACAACGAGGCTGGGGGTTTACTGGAACCCCATATACCCTCTTGTCAAGTGTTGGCTCATGGGGCATTGTTCCTCACCTACCCAAGCATACCACATCAGTATCTTAGCATTAGCAAGGGAAGTGTATTAATATAAAATGTATATCTATACACATTGATATAATAGAATCACCACTAGACTCTTTTGTACATACACCTTTTTTGTGGAAATACATGAGTGGGTGACAGGGGGATCTGACCCCGGTCCTGACGAAGGGGCATGGTGCTAACAACTACAAACTTAGGGGTCTTATTGAGGATTCAGCCGTAGTCCTCTGCTCATCTACACCTTGTCTAAAGTACAAGGGTGTGAATGAAATAAACTAACAAACCAGATCACAAGATGTGAAGAACCAGTAACGTGAGTCCCCACTGGTGTAGGATTCCCATCAACAGTCTTGTAATGATCAATATTATCATTTGGTAGTCCTAATCGGGTATTGTGTCTCTAGATCATTGAGACCAGCATACCCCGATAACCAGATATGGGGTAGCGACCCACAATCACTCGGTACTACCACATGATGTTGATGTGATGGGGAGTGCAGTGTAGACAAAGAAAAAGTGGTGATCTTAAAAAAGGATAGGGAGCTCAACCCAGAAACCTTTAATAATTGTTTGCCCCTTCCTTCCTAAAAACAAGAACAGTGTAATATCATCATCGCAGTCCCAACAAATAGCTGCGAGGAGACCAACATGTTTCAGCCACTCAGGGGTGAGTCCTTCGGCTTTCGTCAGGGTCTCTGTTCTATAACAATACTACTGCATTAATTAGTGAATAAAGTGTTAAACAAAATAATATGTGTAAAAAACACACAAGTAAAAAAAACAGTAAAGGATATGATTTTCCCTCAGCTGTTTCAACTCCTCTCTTCGGCAACTGGTCGTATATGTACTGTTTAGAGGGGACAAACGTGCAGGAAAAACACAATCTATTACACTGGTCTGCATAGAACATAATATATTGTCCAAAAGGGTATATTCTAGCTTATTTACTCACCCAGTGTGTCCGGGGAGTGGACCTCACCTCTTCCTGGACCTGGCTCAGGATATATGAGACCCCGCTCTACAATAACAGAAACCGCCTGCGTCAGCTACACACACCGGACAACCAACCATGCAGCTACTCTGGTAATGTATATTCCTACGCAAAGCAAGGTTTTCTGTATATGGAGTAGAATTAACCCCTATCCGTAGGTTCACAACACACCTACCCTCCACCTCCCTGCACGCTACAGGCTAAGTTAATATGGGTTTTCACAGTTCCCAATACATAGCATAAAGCTAGCACAATTGCATGCCCAGTATAACAAGCTAGCTAGGCAGGTAAACATACCTGTCCGTCGGTGTCCCTAGCCGTGACTGAGTCAGGGGGAGGCACAGTCCCCAATGCTCTCTGACTACTTCAATGTTAGGCTATGGAACAAACAACCAATCGGTACCGGCGAGAGAGGGGCTAGCCGAATCGCCACCTCCTCACACGGCACTCTGTATTGTCATTGTGACAGATCCTTTGCCAATTACCTCGTTTTCAATGTCCCCTGATGGTACATGGACCCAATCACACAACTGTCTTAACCGGGGTCCGCACTCGATCGCGGCCCCGAGTGCGTCTTCTCGCGAGAACGGACCGATAGAGGACTACAGAATGACGTCGCGTCATGAGTGATTGTAGTTCTCTGCGCGACCACGGAAGGATTACCACATTACTCTTCCTTGCGTGGCCTGGAGCAGTGTCTCCTTGAGCGTCTGAGACCGACTGGGAATCCAATCCATACTTAACAAAGTACTACTCAAGCTACGTGTATGGAAAAATATGACAATAATCACTCGCTCGTTCATCCAATAGTATAGAACTACACAATGACATCATAACTTTGATGAGTGTAGTTTATTAGGTTGTTATAGGCTGTGAGAATATGAACAGACTATCACCTATCTAGTAATGAAGGGCACAGCGTGAGACGTCACACTTAGCGTCATAAGTGCAAAAACATTAAACCAGAATAGCTGATTGCTGTTGGAACATTCAATCAAAAAATTGCAATCAAAAAATTCCACGTGGCGAAATATACATCACGCTACACATGGACTCCTAAAGTACCCAATACTTTAATGCTGGAATTAAGCGCAGGGTATTCGTAAAAAACGAACCCCTATCCAAAGTCGGTGCATACCAAAGAAGACAGGTTCAACGTGTCAGATGACAAGGAGCGCTAACTAGGTCGCCCTGTCATGGGGGCAATGGGAAGAATGAGCCCAAGCCAGAGCACACAGTAGGTGACGTGCTCTTAGAAAATTCAATAGGTCATGATCTAAAGACGCTTTAGCCAGATACTAAATAATGTGTTTTGCAAAAACAAATGCACTTGACATCTGGTGTAAGATGTAAGCCGCGCATCACACTATCTATAAAGATTGCGTTGATCAAGACAAGGAGACCCATGGAATGTCATCATTCAGCCCTCGTTTGTGTGTCCCCAATTTGAACACCCACTTCTGTTCACGAACAAAAAGGTATCTAGACACATCACTCACATGTGGTGGAATGTATGGTTTCTCCAGAACATGCCATTTGAAGTCTGTCTCGGCATGATTACACGTGAGAAAGTGCTTCGTGAGTTTGGAGACATCTTTCCTGCAACGGAAAGTGCTCTTGTGTTCCTGCATCCTCACACGTACCTTTCTCGTGGTCATGCCCACGTATCTTTCATTACACGTGCACGTGATGAGGTAGATCAGGTTGGTGCTGTTGCAGTTGGTAAACTGCCGCAGCTCCCAAGGCTTATCCGTACCAATGTCCACGAAACATGTTGACCCGCACAGGAAAGTAAGCCCATTAACCCGCTTAACCTTTCCGACACCACATTTTTATTGATACCAGCCAGTGTTTATTAAATAGTTTTTTCTATCACTAGGCCAGGTATTTTTTAAACATCACTTTATTACTTCACCCCTGACCCTACTGACACTCACTCCAACTCACTCACATAGCACCCACATTCAAAAGGTGCTCCAGCGGAGTCGCTTGTCGCAGCACTGCCCCGTCCGGCAGCCGGGCGGGAAGACCCAAATGATGAAGCATGACACCAAGGGCCCTTTTGGTGTGTGAGGGGTATTTTAACACACTGTGTGTATTCCATTAAGAACTGGATATACACAGATCCTCTTCGAGGTGGACCTTTTTGATTAAATGTCCTCGATGTGACAGCCGTCCCTATTACTTTATGGTTCAAGAACAGGCAAGAAAAGGGTTATTTCTTATTTGAGAGGCAATCCTTTGCAACCTGGGAGTTCCAAATGGTTCTAAATGTAGAATATTGTACAGACAGGTTCTGGGGCATTTGAAACAATTCTGGGGTCTGCAGCCTCTCGTGGATGTAACTGCTGAGTGGTGTTAGGGTAGGACCTGGGATGCCTGTATCTTTGGGGTCCGCATCTCCTAGGGGATATTAATATTGAGTAATGGAAATGGTCCGGGGTCAGCATGCTATGGTCCGGAGCAGAAAATACTGATAATTTTAGATTCAGGACGCTGCTTGAAAGGTATTTTTAGGTCGAGCCCAAGGGCAGCGTGCATGTGCTGCTCCCTCTGCGAGGCATACTGTACTGGGGTATGCTGTTGAAGACCCGCCCACTCTCCACCCATATTTGTCATTGGCTTATGTCATTGCCCTTCGTAAATTCTGGCTTCTGATTCGTACATAGGCCTGTTAGTCCCTCTTTAGTACCGCATTGTCTTCACTTGTAACCTCCCACAAGGACTGGCCCTTTTAGTTTGGTTGGTACACGGTATGCTTTAGAAGTTGGTGAGCACTATTTTCTTTAATGCTCTTCCCCTATTCCACACATTGCATCGGAGCACACGCCCAAAATGTTATATTCAAATTGGAGCGCGGTCCGCTTTATAGCAGCCGCACTGATTTAATTAGTTAATTTCCATCGCAGATCGCTTTCACTTTAGCGACTGCGCTCCAAAGGTTTTGAATATCCTTTAAAAAATTTTTTTAGGTGAAAGCACCATACGCACTTTCACTATAATGGTGGCCACGCCCTTTTGTTTAGACGCTGCTCACGGTAACCTGAATATGCGAACAGCGTCTAAAAAAGGGGCATGGACACCATTATCGTGGTCTGCATTTGCGAGAGATTGAGCTCTTGGCATTAAAAACAACAATGCCTTTTATATATATGTGCTCCTTTTAAAACCACACAAATAACAGCCATTGTTATTTTTTATGCAAATAGATTAAACGCTCGCAAATGCGAGACCTATTGCATTGAAAATGCAGGTTTCTAATTGGTGCACATTTTCACAGTTTTGATTGGTCACTTTCAGCCAAGTGCCAGGACATCGTTGGGGTCAGTTTGGGCTCAGTCGATGCCATTAACTGAACAAGACACGATAGAACATAACAGAGCGGCTTTAAATGCAGAGTTCTGGAGAGGGAGGTACCGAGGCCTTTCAATTTTTGGGGCCCAGAGCAGAGGACTTCTTTAGCTCGTTGTTCTGGGCTAGTGGCGGGGTCGGGGCAAGGAGCGTGAGACTTTTCATGCTCAGCAAGCCTGCCCCCCATCCTTCCCCTCCTCTTCGCTGCCTCGGAGGTACTGGAACTTTGCCACGTGCCTCTTCTGCCAAAATACAAATCCTCATTCCCAAGCATTGGGGTAGGCTGGGAAATGTGCAGACTCCTTTCTGTGTGACGCCTCCTACCTCCTCCATCGCCTAAGACTTCACACTTCCTACGTTAAAGTGCTGAATAACTGCAGCATCTCCTGCAGTGGGTCTACTGAGCCCCCTACTGAAGCCTCTGCCAGCCTCCTCTTGTCTGGTGGCCTCTGGGACAGCACAGGCTGGTGTGTGAATACCAATGCAATGCTAACGGTATAGGTGAATCGACAAGCGCAGAGAATAAACCATACATTTTCCAAATTTATTTATTTATTTATTTCTGACATTTATTGAGCGCGAACGAATACCCGTAGGCGTCTCGGCGCTAGACTGTACAGCTATCTTTCCCCAAGATGTTAATAACTTCGGAGGATCATTGGGCAGTGTCACTGGTTATAAATATAAATATAAATAAAATATAGAAAACCTGAGTTGCGCTCAACCCCTTTGCGATCTACCGTTATGACCCCCTTACTAGAAATACACACAAAACAATGTTCAATAGTGGGAGCCCCGTAATAAATCAATTGTCTTCACTGGATCAAATATGTTGATTCCAAATCTTCTTTTTATTTCAGTCTCAATCATGAAATGAAGATGACATTTATTTCATCAATGTCTCCTTTCCCAAATAGGATCCAATAGCGAAAATAACACACAGATTCAATATACAGCCGGCGCGTTTCGTCCAGGAATGGACATCATCAGGGCTGTTAAAAAAAATAATAATAATAATAATTGTGTGTGAATACCCCTTTGATAATACTGTGGAACTCAAACCTTTTTTCAAACACCTCTTTGTTAATACTGGGGCACCCACTCCTTGGTTCCAATGCCCCTTGTTAATACTGTGGCAGCCCTGGATACAGTGGGAGCCCCCACTTCTCTTTGAATGCCACATCATTGATTCAGTCCCTACTCCTCTTTGAATGCCACTTCTGATACAGTGGGAGCCATCACTTCTCTGTGAATGCCATTTTATTAATACTGTTGCAGCCCCATTTCTCTTTGAACATTCCTTCCTCTTTATTGGGCCAATAGAATTACCCCTTATAGCAAGCATTTACAATGCAATGGTCTCGTCTTTGTTAAAGTTAGAGCTATTGACATTGCAAATGTTATTGTTTTCATTTATTGTTTTTTTTAAACCAATAAATATATGGTATTGTCATTTACAATGGCAATAGGTAAGCATTAGAGAGTAGTAGAGAGTATTAGCAGTTATTAATAGTTAGTAGAGAGTGACTAGTTGATTAATAGAGAGTGTACTTGTATAGAGTAGAGTAGGAGTGAGTTGTAGGCAATATTAGTTAGTGAGTAGTGTAGATTAGTGGAGAGTAGTATAGAGTGAGTAGTAGATAGTGTGTAGAGAGCGTGTAGGATTTAATGAGTAGTAGAGACAGAGTAGTAGTGAGTAATGAAAAGTACTAGATAGAAATAGATGTAGTGTAGTGAGTTATAGATAGTATATGGAGTAGTATATTTATTTAGTAGAGTGAGTAGCGAATTACTTTTAAAATAGAGAATATATTAGAGAGCAGTAGTTAGTTAATACTGTGGCAGTCTACTTTGTCTTAGAATGACCCTTCTTTAATACTGTGGCAGTCCCCTGTGTCTTATAATGAGTAACCCATGGCGTAGTTTGCGTAGTAGCGCTACGCGTAGCTACGCGAAGTGTACTTTGTACTACGCAAGCTACGCGAACTGCGTAGTGCACTGTGCAACATGCTGTTCGCACTGATTGCACAGTGCCGGATGCTTGTCAGCACTGTGCAATCAGTGCAAACTACATCTTGCACAGTGCAAGCGGTCGTTTTCTGTCGCTCGAGTAGATTTGTACTCGAGCGGCAGCTTTCTCAACGTGGACTGGTAGTTTCTCATCGCGAGCGGTCGCGAGCCTAATTGACCACTCGCAATGAGAAACCTGACCGCCCTGCGTTGAGAATCTCGCTGAGAGGTTTATTTTACACGCTCCCGATCGGCAACTTGATGTTGCTGATCACGAACGAGGAAAAAATCTCGCCGGGATGTTATTTTGCTCGCTCGTGGTCGCCAACTTAACTTTGAGGACCGAGAGCAAGCAAAAAATGCCCGCTACACATTTTTGTGCTACGTGCAATCCGCGTAGCGCGTGATTACACAAACTACGCGAGCGTAGCGTAGTCCTACGCCCAGGCCTAATAATGACCCTTCTTTAACATGGCGGCAGCTGCTTTGTCTTGGAGCTATACTCCTTTAATACAATGTCAGCTCCTATTGTCTTACAGTGACCCTTCTTTAATTATGCGGCAGCCCCCTTTGTCTTAGAATGGCTCTTCATTACTGTATCTTTAAGTGTCACTTGTTTAGCATTATGATTCCCCATCACTGTGTCTGGATGCCCAGTGCTCGGAGCTACCGCGCCTCCTATTAACATTTTCCTATCCTAAGGAGCAAAATGGCAGCCAGCTCATGGGTTAGACAGCTCCTGTTCCCTCCTGTGAAGCTCCGCCCCTCTTGTTAGACCGCCACCCCTCTCCCACGTGGCCGAGGGTCTCTCCAGCTCCCCTTGGCTGCGGTCCTTCCCTGGCTGGCGAGAAGCAGCAAAGACTGGCTTGATTCCACGCACTGCGACCCGAGGCCTGTGAGAACAAGGCGTCTCAGACGTTAACTCTCCCAGAGCAGCAGCTGCTTCCTGTCTGTGGAGAAACCCCCAGAGGAAGCCCCGAGCCTTTGTCTGCTCCAGCATTCCATGGACAGAGAGGAAATGCTCTCTAGAAGTGTCCCCCTGCACTTAATATAGCTCTTAAAGCCGATGCTTAGCCCATTACTAAGCACTTTCATTTGTGCATAAACTAACTGAGCAAGGCATAGAGAGAGAATGTAATCCGCCCAGGATCACACAGTAAAGTCAAGTGGGGAGCTGAAAAGAAACACAATAAGGTCAAGTGGGGAAACTGAAATTAATCTTATGCCTTGCAGTACAACATCCTGCAGCTTAGCCACTAGTCTCTGCTCATGAGGCAGGGACCTATTGGGGCCTGTAGATGGGCAGGGTACCAGTGATTGATTTGTTGCAGTGGTTGCGGATGATCAGTGCCACCACTCACGTCTGGGGACCAGGACATGTTTTTCATCACCAGACTTTGAACCAAAGCAGAAGGAGAAAAACAGAAAAAGGGAGAAATGAGGAGGAAGAGAAAGATAGTACAACTGTGGATAAAGAGACATTATGGATCAAAAAATCTGCAGGTGTGAGATAAAGAGAAGACCGGTAGGGTGTTGGAAGAGGCATGGGGTGAAATCCAAACTAGGCAGCCTTGGTATATAGGAAAACTGCCTGGTAAGAATAACTTTGGTATTCTGTATTTTAAGTTATGCACCATGACTTACCTCCCACTTTGAGAATTCCTATGATCTGCATAACGTGCTTCTCACGGGTTCGACGTAATTCCTTACACTTACCTCATCCTCTGTATCGGGGTCCACAAGGGCGCTCATTCACAGTTTTGTCCCCCCAGACCCTGGGTTGTCCTGTCTTCTTCCATCATTGCACAGATTTCTATGGATGACGAGTGATCCGGGGAGTTGGCAGGGTTCCTCTCCTTGAGATGTATGTCCAGTGAGTCAGTGAGTGAGTATGTGTCTGACTGTACCGATGGCCTCATCCGTCTAAGGGCAGTCCTTGTTCTGGGAAAGTGCTGGACTTGCTGTGAACTGGGCTGCGTCCAGTTGCCTGGTCTCTTGCGATGTTACTTGTCTTCGACAAACAAGCCTCTTCGGTCCTCTGGATGGAAATCAGCCTCAGCCTAAAAGATGAGGACACTAGAAAGTGACCACCAGGCCCTAGCTCCAGTGAGCAGGGACATCTTAAGGATTTTGGGGGCCGTATAAGGAACAGTTTTGAATTTAGGATCTTATTTCAGCTCTTTCATGCCCTAGTAGGCCGAGTCACTGACAGTGCACAGACACACTTGTCCAAATTCTAAATGTGTTTACATGTAATATTCAGAGATAGTGATGTGTGTTTTCAATATTGTAACACAGCAGCTGCTCGCTAATATTACAAATAATCTCTGTGACTCTCCCATTTCTCATATGTGAGGTCCTGATTTGATCTAAAAAACTATTTTATGGATGTTGCATGAAACATAAACACAACATTTCTCTACAAAATGTATTAGACACACATATCACCTTCAATGAAAATAAAGGAAAGTGGTATTTAAAACAATCTGTTTAAGAATCATTCAATGCCATCAGGACAAGACTCTGCAGAACAGCGCTGGCTCTATCAGGGGGGCCCCTGAAAGGCTGGGGCTCTGGGCCAGAGCCCACCTTGCCCATGCCTTAAAACATCTCTGCCAGTGAGTCCATTCAACACCTGCCTTAAAACTAAGGACGACAGTCCTAAGGATGCGTCAGACGCTAGCCAATACAAGTGGCTACTAAAGCTTAACTTCTGATGAAAGGAAGCAGTTATGGGTTGACCACTGGGCACTCACTCAAAAGGAAATAGGGAAGGAAACCAGTAGCCACTACGCCTTGCCCCTGAGCAAAGGGAGCAGGCAAAATGTGACCCCCAACCCAAATGCAAGAAAACAGGGGCAGGTTTTGAACTAGTTGTCTTTGACCCACCTTTACACATTCTCAAGCTCTGTTGCTTCTCTTGAGCTGTGCAAGTTGCCCTTTGTCTATTCCAGGCCCTAAGACACAAGGCTGGAAGAACAAGGACTAAAAGAAATTCAGGCTGGTGACATGGGCATGCAAGAGAAAGCACAGAACTGTTGGCATTTAGAGTGCGGAATAGAACCGGATGCTGTCAGTAAAGAGAAGACCTTCACAGGCAGAAATACTGCAGAGAATCCCCATTGCAAACACTACTTACGATCACTTTGCCACAGTGCTTCAGTTGTAAAAACAAAATGGAAGAGAAAGTAATTTGTGGCTAAGAAATAATGACATTAAATAATCCCAGTGGCAACTTTTGACCCTCCTTCCCATTTAAGATGCCCTAAATATTTATGCTGAAATGCAATGTTCTTCGAAATACACTTCTATAAATGATTGTAAGGTACAGTGACATCATCCACTTGACCGTCCCACTATTGGAAAAAAACAATAAATTAAAAGAATTAAAAGATGGAAGTGTTTAATTCTTTAGACCATCTTGTAGTTTGTTTTGGCTATGCTTGGGCTAGTCTTTTTTTTTTTTTAGGTCTGGCTTAGATTCAGCTTCGGTTGTCTCATCAGCCTCATGTTTTCGCAAAAAATCATAAAAATACATTCATACCTACTTACAGGGGATTTTAGTCAGCCCTCTTCATCCATTGGTCTGTTCAAGTGCCAACCAAAATGTGTTTTCGCCCACCACAGAATACAGAAAGGAGCAATAGGTCAGCCCACTTCATCCATCCTCCCACTTGAAATTCGTCCACAAAAGAATCTGGCATTTAGCCAGACCACATTGGTACATGTCCCTGAAATGGAGTGTATTTCTAGTGCCAGCACTGGCACTGAAGGGATGCTGGGCCCCTTCATGAATTTGTATTTTATATTTTTGCTTTTTGGCTAATTGCTACTTGAGGTTAAAGGCTTTTTTTTTTATTTCTCACGCAACCTGCTCCAAAAAAGTGGGTCAGCTTCTCCCATGGAACAGACTGTACAGACTGAACAGTGAGCTGCTGGCATGTTTCAAACGAGACTCCGTCTGATAGTTTTTTTTTTAGTTCAGAGTGGTGCTGTGTTTATGCTTAAGTTCTCTCTTCCTGAATTTGTGTGTGTGTGTTTTTTAATTGTGCATCCATTGTTTCTTTTAGTTTCTGTGTTTGTAGCTCGCCCGTTTTTGATTTCATTGTGAAATTATGGGGCAGGCAACCGGTCTTCCTTTGGAAAAGCCTTCTATGGGAGACATGGTAACCTTGGCAGCTGAAATCTGGCCGTGCTGGAAAAACATAGCTCTCTTTGTCTCTTACTTGCGCTCTCGCTCTTTCTCTCTCTTTCCAAGTCTATTTTGAAAACAGAACATGCTATAAATAAAAACCGAGCTCTACCGTTTACAGAGTCTAAAAATAATAAATGCTGACACATGACAATAAATAACAATATCATATAAAATTTAAAAAAAGTTGAAGCAAACGTTCTGTTCTAAAAAGGGACAGTTACCATACACAGCCCCTCTGGGTCTTGGACTGAATCCAGCTTCTCTTTTGGTGACTCATAGAGCCCTCAGTGCATGCAAGACTGCCCATAAAAAGGATTACAGGGGGTGATCCACCTTAGTTGTCTTGTTCAGCCTCATAAGGAAAAATATGCCCTGACACTACTCTCTGCCTTAGACTGGCTGCAATGCCAAGGAGAAACCCCTAGTAGGCTTAAGACTAGAGGGCACCTTTCAGACTAGATAAACAGGGATGTCCACTCCTTAGCCTGTAGAGCCCTGGAAGGAGTTCTGAGCAAGTGACTTACAGTTTTCCTAAATTTACTTTTCCTACAGGCACATACGTGATGTGTGGCAGCGAAGGAATAATGTTCCTGTGGTAGACGTAAAGTATTAGAACGGTTCCCGAATTTCTTTTGAGAACTGCCTTTAAAATCTGTGGCATTGTATCCAATAAAATTGGGAAATTGTGCTATAAAATGAATCCTTTGGCTCCAGTTGAAAAACATCTTGGCGGTAGGCTCACACTTGCGTGGCGTTCTTGCTTGGTGATATAGGGACTAGTATTACGACTTTATACAGTGTTGCCTTAAGCTTTCGGCTCAGCCCTGTTCGCATTGAAATTAAAACATTCAATTAACTTCATTTTTAGGGTTTTTCAACCAAGAAAATCAATTCTTCACGAAAAACTATCCTCCCTACCTTGAGGGACTCTCGTTCTCCTCCATTTCATGTCAGCAAGGTAGTCCGCCACTCCTGGACTTGGTATTATGTTTAAGAGTGACAGGCTGCACCCGAGGCAGAGATTCTTGTGCGGCCTAAAATCCAGTGGCTGCTCCTCCGCTGAGGCAGAGGAACGTTGCCCCACTGTCTTGAAGCAGTAAACAAAGAAAAAAAGAAAATAACGCAATTTTATCATTTTATTGTGTCCTCCTGCTGCGACACCTTTGCGTGAGGGGGCGGGGCTGCAGAGCAGGGGAGTGGTGGTAGCACCCTCTTAAGTGCGCATTGACTATTTGGCCGCAAACAGTCATGGGCACTTCCCCTGTTCTCCATGCAGACTGCATTACAGCCTGCATGGGGAACATGCCCAGGACCCCAGTCCCTGGCTGAGCGCCGAACTACAGCGCTCAGACCAATCACAACTCTGCATTGCAGTGTTGTGATTGGTCAGGTAAGCCTGACTGTGCTTCCTGGAGTCTAAGAAGGAGGAGAGCAAGAGCAGAGATGCAGAACCCGGCGGCAATGTAAGTGTATTTTTTTTTTAATTACATTGTACCAGGTGCCCCTCCCCCCTTGGACCTCCTGCGCCACCCGCAAGCCGTGCCGGCTGCCACTGCTAAAATCTACCTAAGGTTAGACGAAGCGGTAAATGCCTTTTAAACATTCAGGAGTGCAGAACAGTGGAGTAGCAAGGGGGCTGGCATCAAGCTTTCATGTTTATCTTAAAAGTCAATGTTGGCAGCGCCACTCCCCCACCCCACGGGACTTCAAATTCGCATAAGTGGAAAGATGCTTTTTAGTGAACAATATTCATAGGTCTTGCAATGCCCCTTGCTGGTAATAAAAAGTTAATTCAGTTTCGTTTTCTTTTCTTTTGTGTGAGTTTAGTTTTGCTTTTGAATAGCCTTGGAGTGCATAGTCTTGAGGTCTCTTAGAATGAGTGTGGTGGACCTCTCCACTGAGATGTTTATCCCTAGGTGGCATGTTCTGATCTTTGGTGCTCAGTCAGCAAGATTTAATTTCTGTTTCTGGTGGGCACCACTCCCATGGCTCCCCCAGTGGCCATTCTCCAAACTCTGGCTCCCAAGGAGCTCTCTGGGCCAGGACTGGGCTGAAGTTAGACAAAAAGCTTTAATTGACCCCCTGCAGAGGCTTGAGGTGTGCTAAATCTGTTTAAAGCAATGCCGTGGTTATAAAACTAAAACATGAGACATATGGTTCAGATAGAAAATCAGTGATAAAGTAGGAATGGGAAAAGCTTCAGGGTTTGATTACAGAGGACAAGATAAGCAGGCTCCTGGTTGGCCTGTTCCTCTCCTCTTTATGTCTCTCTAGTCATTGTCACAGATGCTGTGGCCAATGTCTCATAATATAAGACATAGTAATGTACTGTCTTTGCTTCCTGGAATTGCGGCTCCCATGGACTTCACTGACCCTTTGTGTTATTTTTCACCTAGGAGTTGTTACTTTCGGATTGAAAGCTGGGTACAGTGGTCACTGACCACCACAATCCTGAGGGTGGGCTTCCTGTTTCATGGATCTGAGCAGGAATGTTCTGAAAGAGGCCATTCCGGGCCCTAGCCGATGCCCTAGTCCACTAGTTCAGATATTCTGGGAAGGGCATCTGCTGGGCTGCAGCTGCCTCTTTTAAAGCTTTTATGTGTTGAATCTTTATGTAGAATATTCCAAATTTACCAATAAGGGTTCTAGTGTGACTGGTTCCAGGGTTCCTCAGATGGCATCACCTCGAACTGTGAATGATGCATTATGTAATATTTTTGGGGGATCTCATAATGTTCAGTAGTGACTTTGTTTCCAGGCACTGCCTTGTTATGCAGTTTGATGTCCGAGTTTGCAAGTTGTGGTCTCCTCAATTGCCGAGTGTCCCAGGGGAGGTCTAGGAGATGTCAGTGCACTTGGGTTAGAAACCAATATTGCTTCCTTGCCAGTATTTTAATGGCATGTGTGGGGTGTTTAGATAAAGAGTGACAAAAATATTTAATGACAATCAGCATAAGGGGGGTAAAGATAATGTTTTTTATCAACAAAGGTTAATGTTTATCTCTAAATATCCCTATTATAGAGTGTATATATATATATATATATATATATATATATATATATATATATATATTTGTAAACGCTCAAAAAAACTGGCTGCTACAGCAACACGTACACAAAATGGGGTAAAGCAAATTTAGGGACTTACAAGGCCACCTCATTGTAAGAGAAAAATGTAAGCCATGTCTAAGTGAAGAGAGTGCAGAAGGCCAGATGTTGGAATAAGTGGTGCTCAAAAGTTATTGAAATTCTCTTCCAACTCATTGAATGTTTGCTTTTGTGATGAGTGTTGACGTGTTTCTATCTGAATTGCGGGCCAGCCCTTTTTTTTAATCAAGTTAAGTGTTTATTTTGCTCTCATATAAAGTAGTGACGTTTATGAAAGGAGCAGCCCCTCTGGAACACATCTCTACTCATCTGGCGGCTCTTGGGGCCTTTAATTGTGGTGACCTGCTTTGAAGTGACTCTTGGTTCAATTTCACTGTTTGGACACACTTTTGGAACATCATCAAAGGTCCCTGTGTTAAAGCATATCTTAATTTTCTGCCACTGAAATGTGCTTTGTACATTCCCTGCTCATTCAACCTCTTGATATGTTTCAAGTATGTAATGTCTGCAACCCTAGATCCGAACCTTTGGCGCAGCTAATAGACTTTCGTCAAACGTTTTAATTTTGGTGTAGCCGGGCGCAAGGGGAGACCAATGCATTGGTGGTTGAAGAGTAAGATCTGGGGCGAAAAAGTTACACAAACCATCACATTTGTTTCCTTCTTGTAACATTGTAACAAGAGTTGTACATCATGCCATAGGTGCATCTGTTTAGGCATGGAGCACTGGCCCTCTTTGATGCAAGACCATGCTTTGCCACTTTGCACGAGGAGCTACTTCCTCTCTGCCACCAGCCACGTGGCTCTTTCTTATTCTAGTTTAAGGCAGGCAGTAACAGTGAGGCAGGAGGTCTAAACACCACTATTTTGTGATGGTCGCTCTAAAACTGAGAAGCGCTTGGCAAGCCCCTGGACAACATAGCAGCAGAATTAAGAAGGTCCAACCAAAGGAAGCCCTCTCAGTTCAACCTCTGGGCAGGCAGCACAAGAACAGGATGCACTGTTTCCTGTGTGTGATCATGGACCAACCAATGCCCCTTCAATCACTTTTGGCAGCTCTAGATTCTTGTCTATGTATGTGTGGTCTGTGATGTGTCTGTATGTGAGGGATCCTTGCACTGCCATGTTGTAACTGTACTGTATATTGGGGAGGCTTACGCTGCTGCTGCCATGATGTATGAGGGACCCTAGCAGTGAGGATACTTGTGCTATGCGGGGGGCATATTTGTGTGTGTGTGTGCTCAAGTGCGTGTGTGTGTGTGTAACTTAACTCGCGTGACCACATAACATTACCCTTGTTCTCAGTTTATGAGAGGTGATTGTGCTGCTGGTTGTCTTGCCCCTACCGTGTGCATTTAACCTTGAACTGTTGCTGGTTGTATTGCTAGTGCCCCTGCTATGCTGGTTCTGCCTGCACATCTGCTGTACCTGTTCTGTGAGGGAGGGAAGCTTGCAATGACGTTGCTTGTGCTGTATGGGAAGAGATGTGTATGTGTGTTTAACTTACCTTGTTGGTGGCCACATTATACAAGCTTCAGCTTGCATCTTCTGTACCTTTTCTGAATGTGTTGGGTCTAAGCTGCCAGCAGGGGGCGCTATGTAAATGCTGGACCTTACCACGTTTTTAAAGGTATGCATGAGCACTGCTGGACTTCTCATACTTCTGGTGTCCCATGATGTATATACCGAGGTACACTTTCTTGGTGATTGAGGCTAAGAATGGCAAGGTTTTATTTAAAAATGGCCACTCAGCAATGAGGTTGCTTCAATCTGTGAGTGTTTAAAGTGTTGAATGCCTGACCCTGGTTTTCTCTGGATGCTTTATAATCTTGCTTTAGAGTTTATGAAGGTAACTGTGCTGGCCTGGAAGCCCGCTTAGTCCAAGCTTAATCCCATACAGAGATTCTTTCCCTAGACCGGTCCTAGACAGCTTCTCTTCGGTATGCTGCCCCTGATGTCTTCTGACATTCGCACTACACTGAGTTCATATTGGAATTAGGAATCACTACAAATCTTAGAATGGCAGAGCTGGGAATGGTACTAGCGAGGAGTCAGACTGACATCCGTTGGGTGTCTGACAGGGCTCCAAGACACGAAGCTTGGAAGAAGCATGTGCTTGAATGGGCGGTGGTGGATGAATACCACCTGAAACCTACAAGGAGGGACGAAAGATTGACTGAGGACATTGCTGAATGGGCTGAGATGTTAGCTAAATTAGAGCTTCCGAATAATAGGCCACTCCGAATGATTATGTGAACTAATGATCCTACTGAAAAGAAGCAAAACGGTGTATAAATGTATACAATATATAAAACGAGGAGTCTTGGGGAACAAGCTACATGTGGCATGACGAAGGAAGCAATTGTGCGGGTGGGAGTTGTGGCAGGTTCATGTGGAGCACAGACATGTGCATACTAATGTGATTTGTGTGTCCTCCTTTTTCTTTTCTATTTTTTTATATAAAACAGTAGAGTTTCTTAAAAAAGGAACAAATTGCATATTTTAAATACATTAGTGAGAACTTATTAAGTATGCAATTATAACAATACAAAGGATCTGAATTTATAATGATTTAATGTGCGTGTACAAATACCCTTACTTAACTGATCACTTTTGTCGTGAAATATGAGAAGGTAGCAAATTATAATCCTGAGTATCCAAGACACATCTGGAGAGCCCTGCATAGCTACTAGGAACTCATGATCATACCTGGTCATATATTAACAGGTGCCAATGTGATGCCTCTCATGATAAAGGAGATGGTATAGGTAAACGTTTCTGCCTCCCCTGCTATAAGCATCGTTTGAGCTGTTTATGGAGGAAATATCTGTCATGATGTAAGGGATTTGTTTTTCTACACTGTTGGCTGTTTGTATTTGGTGTGAATAGTATATTTATTGTACCTGTCCAACGCTGTATCCTACGCTTGCTCTTATTTCGAGGCAAGGTATGCCTTCTGCTAATATGGGTTTTCTTGGTCTGATCTCTTTCAGAGTGCACTGGGAAAGTACTGGGGGAATTCTCGAAGTTCTACGAGGAGCAGTATGGAGTTGCGCTCTTCAACAAGGTCCGATATGAGATTGAAGGAAATGGGGGTCCGCAGTCCCAGATGCTGCACCGTAAGGTAAGAAAATGGCGTTGGAGGGTTTTATGTAGGCAGCCGGATGGACTATTTATCTTTGGGGCGGCATGAACATCTCCGGGGTGGCAGACACAGATGGGGATTTCATGGGATCTCAACAGGCTCATGTTTAGGTCTTGTTTTCATTATTCACACCAGCCCTTACTTATGTAATTCATGGATAAGCATATCTCACCCATGCTGTTACTCAACCATCCATGCCGCAGCTTCTCCCAGCCATGCCAGAAGGGGGCATACTGCGTTCAGCGGAGACTAAAAGCATAAATGAGCAAAATAAACAGATGCCACCAGGTTAGGTGTTGTGAGGAGTGGAGAATATGGTTCTACAGACCAGAAAATGAGGAATGGTTGGAAGAGGCCTGGGTGAGGGTGAAGTGACAATGTGTGTTAGGTACTAAAGGTAGACAGAGGAGTGTTTCATGGGAATAAGTCGAAGAGCCTATGGTTAGCGGGGAGAGGAGATTGTATTTGCAGGATATGGGAATGGAGTTTGGAGCTGAGGGAGGAGAAAGTGAAGGACATCATTGAGAAAGGAGAATAGTTTTTTGGGAAAGGAGAAGAGAGGTGGTTACGGTATATGGAGTGAAGAGAAGAGGTTGGGAGTGGTTGTGGGAGGGAAAGATCCGATTGCTTGATGGATAAGTGGATTGAAATGAAAGTAAAGAAAGGTATTGTATTGCACTGCAATGTAATACATTGTTATTAATATAGTGCATGAATGTGTGGCTGTGTGAAGAGAAAGGGTATGATGTGCTTGGGTGAAGGAGAGAGAGAAACATTGTTGAGGGAGCCTAACACTGTGAGCTGGCAAAGGGGAGTTAACATAACATAACGTGTTTTTGTAAAGTGCACATTCAACCCAAACACCTTGTTGGTTGGAAAGGTGGGATATTTGTGCTATAAGCACGAATGTGTACAGGTTCTGGAGCCAAGAAGGAGATGGTTTTGACCATACGATGGAGGCCAGGACAATGTGTGTGAGTTGTGAAATTACAAGTCGGTGCTGGACCCAGGAGAAAAGGAAGCTGTGGCTAGTTAAAAGAAAAAGATGTTATTTGAGGGAGTTTGATTGACAGTTTGGGCAGGACTATTCCAATTGGAGCAGGACCAAGACTTGCATATGGCTGGGACTGATTGGAGGTGGCATGGTGGGCAAAATAACGTGTTGAAATGCCACCCCAAGTGACTGCCATTGGTTAGAGATATTGAAAGCATTCCTCCCTATGGCCTTTTGTGTGTTTGATGTTATTTGAGGGAGAATAGGAGTCTAGGCTATGCTGATCTCTTAACTCCTTTACCGCGGCAATAATTTTGCCGCAGTGCGGGGGTTCTATTGTGTGGGTGGGGCCGCGTCGGCCAACGGACGTGCGCAGCACTACCAAGGTAGTGCTCGCGACGGCCGTTGGCCGACGGCAGCAACAAACGGGTTAAGGAAGAGGAGAACGTTGTTGAAAAGAATTATGTGATGAGAAAATAGCATTGTGTTGATGATCTGGAAGAGCAGGTGTTACTGAAGGAGGGAACTAAGATGGTCCCTCCTGAATGAGAGAGGAGCGAAGGTGTTGGGAGAGAGGCATCTTTCGGCAGACGTAACAGGGAAGGAGGCATAGTCATGTTGGTGGGGGTTAAGAACATGGTGGTGAGGTAGATGGGCGACTATCTTGTCAGAGGAAGGAAAAGGGCTCTGGAACATGTAGAATTTGAAATCATGTTGCAGGAGAGGAGAATATGCTAGGAGAAACAGAAAAGAGGGGGGTGAATGAGGTGCGGGAAAAAAGATGAACCTTCTGGCAGACGAAGAAGAGAAAAATATGGTTGGTGTCTGAGGACAAATGTTCAGGTTGGGGGAGGGAGAAGACGAGGAGCATGTGTTGAGTGGGTGAGCAGAAGAGAATATGCTCAGTGAGGGAAATAAAGGGGAATGTGTTGGGTGATAGAGGAGAGGTTGCTGTATTAAATGCAGGAGGCAGGGCTTTAAGTAAGGTGGGCACTGGCAGTGGTCAGCCCAGGCAGTATTCAAGTACGGATATTAAAACTGGCCCATACTGGGCTGTATACTCATGCGTGTATCTTTACAAGCATGTGCTCCTATTTAATAGGATCTTTTAGTTCTCCTTGTAGTGTTTTGGTAATTTTGGGCCATATGTACTAAAGCATTTTCCCATAGACACAGAATGGGTAATACCCTTTGATACATCTTGCCCTTTGTTTTTCATGGAATCTACGAGCCTTGTATAGCGCGTTCTGCAAACTGACTCACCTGGGTGAGCTGAGGGTGTGGATGGGTGCTCCTGACAGGGTATACTCGAGAGGTCCAGAGTGAGACGGATGGCACTGTGAGTTTCCCACAGTGCCTGTCACTGGGCCATAGAGGTGTACAGACCACATGCTCACCGTGTCCTTGGCCTCGATGCAGTGTACACATGGAGATGGATATTAATGGGCCAGTTTTAATTAGGATTCTGTGGGAAAGTGTGTGAAGGAGGTACACAGCCGAAATATTGACCGCAGCAAAGGAAAAGAAAATGTAATGTTTATTTAACATAAATGGGTAGAAATAACGAATGGTGAAGTGGAGGAGACATAAGGAAGTACACTCAGAAGGAGAGGGTAAAAAAACAAAAAACAGCAATGAAGAGGAAGGAGATGAAGTGTGAAACATCCCGATGGACTGACTTCAGAAAGAGAGACAAAAGAAGAGACTTCAGAAACAGAGACAAATGTGACTCTCTGAGAGAGATAGTTTGCAGAGGAAGGTGATGGGGAGGACAGAACGGAAGTGATAGAGACACGCAGAAGGGCCTTTCACATTCCACGATCCTTTATAATGTAATTCCACACTCTTATATTTTCAGAATTAAAACATTTTCAATTCTGATTATTCCCAAAAATGTTCTTGTTGTAACACATGCATGTGATATATAATAAAATAATTGCTAATGAGCATTGGCAAAGCCAATAAGTCTGACTTGCTTTATATATAAGGCTCTCAGTTTTCAATTTTTACAGATAAACACAGACAGAAAACAATGTATTTCCAGTCTGTTTTTTCTGGGGGTTTTGAAAAGTGGAAAAATACTGAAAATTGGGTTTCTAATGACAGACTTTTGGTGATGTTTGTTGTGAATTCCAAGGCAACAGATGTGTAGGTAGATAGCATATATTTGTAGTAAATTGCTAATATTTACCTGTGGGTGTATTGCCTTGCTATATTTAGCGGAAGAATTTGCTGAAAACGCTACAGGCTTCGAACTATGAATGCATGTTTATCAGTTAAATAAATGTGGAAAAGTAGCCAATTTTGACTCCACTTATTCGCAAACCACAAAATAAACATGGATACATGCTAATAAAATGGCCAGAGAAAGATGGAACCCGGCGAGGCACGAGAGGAGTGTATGTTGAGTTATAGAGGAGAGGGTGAGCTTGTCAGTGGAAGAGGGAAGAAAGGGTAATGTGTCAGTGAGGCAAAGAAGAAAACTTGTTGACATCAGAGGCGAGGATGAAACATCTGTAAATGAGCAGAGGAGGATAAGTCTGGAGATGGGGAGAGGAGGGCGAGAAGGATGTGTTTGCTATGAACGGTTTGGATAAGCAATAGAGTAGTCATTGGCACATAAAGAGGATGCCACAGGGGCCAGCACTTGCCGTCTCACTCTCCTTTGTGCTGACTCTTTTCTCTTTTCTCTTTCACTGTGTTCACGCGTCTCTCTCTTTGTCTAATATGCCCATCTGTGTATCCCATACCATCTATCCCGCCATGTTGTCTCTATTCTCTTCCAGCACCTTGTCCTTCTTCTCAGTTGAGTGGTTTTATTGGAATGATGCATCCCTTGATATGTGGCCAAAGGTGGTGTCATAATGTGTATGAGCCCCTGTTCACCGAGGAGGGTTTCCTTAACCCACCAACAACAGTCCCGGGGCCCAGAAATCCCAGAAAGGATGCCTTTTGAAGCTGGGCAGAATCCCTTGAGGTTGGACATTGTCCAGGGGCATGTTCTGAAGCTCACGCCCTGGTCTTATCATGCTGCAGGGTATCTACAATACATGCCAGAGGTGCACACGGGGCATGCACTATGCCCTTTATGCAAGGAGTGTAATATGGCACCCAGCCTGAATGGAGGGCAGGTGGCAAAACAATCAAAGTCTTTCAGATGCACATATTTCCTGATCCTTGTTACCCACTGGATGTATGTTTTGGATGAAAATAGTTGGCACTGGCACTAACAAAGAGTGCCCTGGGCAAAGATTGAGGCCTAGCATGGAATGTACGAAGCACAGACACACCCAGGGCACAGAGATTCAGACAGAGAGCTTTTATTCCAACCCTACCTCATCCAGCAGGTTTGGGCTGTCCTGACATTCAGGTGATACCAAAGAGAGATGACGGATCTGGCACAGAGCGCAAGAAATCCTTCTGTACTGTGAGGAAAGGAACAGGAGGGAGTGCCGGATACTAGTTTAATCTCAACTAACTTTAGTGTCAAGACCGGATCAGGGGGGAATAACTGGTATCAGTAAAACAGCTTCCTCCTGGCAACACCCTTGAATATCTCTGAAGATCACTTCCCTCATATGCGTATGCTCTGATGTATGCGTTTTTCTCCAGTCCGCTAAGAACATTCTTCGATATCAGCACGCCTCCCTTTACTCTTTAGGACGCCCCCTGATAACATAGCAAAGCAAACCTTCCCTCTATGACATTCTGTATCAGCAAATTCCATCTTCCTCTTTAGGACACCATCTGATATCAGAACAGGTCTCTTCCCTCCCTAGGACAGTGTGATATCAGCAGAGCTGACCCCCCTCTGGATGATACCCTCAGTTATTAGAATGTCACATACCACCCTCCCTAGGACATTGTGATATCAGCAGAGCTCACCTCCCTCTGGATGATACCCTCAGTTACTAGAATGTCACATACCACCCTACCTAGTACATTGTGATATCAACAGAGCTCACCTCCCTCTGGATGATACCCTCAGTTACTAGAATGTCACATACCACCCTTCCTAGGACATTGTGATATCAGCACAGCTCACCTTCCTCTGGATGATACCCTCAGTTATTAGAATGTCACATACCACCCTTCCTAGGACATTGTGATATCAGCACAGCTCACCTTCCTCACTAGGACATTGATCTGTTATCAGCCTAGGAACTAGTAACTAGGGTGATAACAGATCAATGTTCTAGGAACTAGGGCCTAGTTCCCTTCCTTCTCCAGGACATCTGAGTTATCAGCACAGTTCACCTCCCTCACTAGGACATTGTTCTGTTATCACCCTAGTTCCCTTCCTTCTCCAGGACGTCTGAGATATCAGCGCAGCTGCCTCCCTGTTTATCACACTCTCCGTTATCAGCACATTTCACCTCCCTATGTATGATATTATTATATCTGCACAGTTCACCACCCTCACTAGGACATTGTTCTATTATCACACTAGTTCCCTTCCTTCTCCAGGATATGTGAGATATCAGCACAACTCGCCTCCCTGTTTATCACACCATATGTTATCAGCACATTTCACCTCCCTATGTATTTAATTTTGATATCCGAACAGTTCACCACCATCACTAGGACATTGATCTGTTATCACAATAGTTCCCTTCCTTCTCCAGGACAGCTGAGATATCAGTACAGCTGCCTCCCTGTTTATCACACTCTCCGTTATCAGCGCATTTCACCTCCCTATGTATGATATTCTTATATCAGCACAGTTCACCACCCTCACTAGGACACTGTTCTGTTATCACATTAGTTCCCTTCCTTCTCCAGGACAGCTGAGATATCAGCACAGCTGCCTCTCTGTTTATCACACCATATGTTATCAGCACATTTCACCTCCCTATGTACTTAATTTTGATATCCGAACAGTTCACCACCATCACTAGGACATTGTTCTGTTATCACACTAGTTCCCTTCCTTCTCCAGGACAGCTGAGATATCAGCACAGCTCGCCTCCCTCTTTTTCACACTCTCAGTTATCAGCACATTTCTCCTCCCTATGTAATACCTTCCTCTGATACCAGCACATTTCACCTCCGATCCCTATGTAATCTATTCCTCTGATATGAGCACATTTCAGTTCCCTCACTAAAATATTTTTCTGTTCTCAACATCACCACAATTCCCCTCCTTCTCCAGGACATTGGTGACATTAGCACACCTCCGCTCCCTGTTATTGCACCCTGTTATCAGCACATCTCTGACGTCAGCAGAGTTCGCCGCCCTCTCTATGACTTATTCTCCTATTAGCACACGCCGCTCTTCTTTCATTCGCCCCTGACCCGGTACAGAGGTAGACAATTGGCCAGCCCTAGACGCTTCCCCGAGCAGACACCGCGACTGCTGCGGGCGGCCGCTGCCAGGCCCTGCTGCTGGCTGCTGACAACGTGCCTTTTCCGGCGGCGGGATTGCCCGACGGCAGCTGAACATACAAAGAGCTGGAAGCTTCTAGAGCAGGGCACAGTCACAGACCGCAAGCTTGAAATGGAAACAATAGTCACAAATTATACCTCTGGAGTGACAGGGGAAACCAGGCTCAGACGAGGGCGGGAGCCGAGCTGGGCACGGCCCTGGCACGAGAGATAGGTTAGGGCAGGGCACAAGTCCTAAAAAAAGAAGTGGGGGGACGCGGTCACCGGAAGTGACATTACGACAGGAAGTAACGTCACGAAAGGGGGTTCTGATCTCGTCCCAGAGAGGCCAAAAAGATGAAGTCCAGCAGTTTGGCAGGGGGGACGGCGTCCACTCTGTAAAATAAGTGGGGGGATGCCGTCCACCCGCGTGGTACCCCGACTCGAGCCCTGGTAGGGAGAGTCACTGAGACCGACTCGGCCCTGGGTAAATCCAACCGTGAGAATTCCAGACAGGCCTGGATGCTGTGAACGGACCCAGGAGTGGCCCCCAATTCATTCCTACCCACGGCGCCTGTTGGGCCGGGTTTGAGTCAGAAATATGCCTGGTCGGTCCCTGATATATGCTCGACTCTGCCCCTTTGCTGCAGGCCTTTCAAAGACTCAGTCATATCAGGGTAATGGTGCACGATCGGCAGGAGGTGAATGACAAGGACAGGGGGCTTGGGGAGTGACGGAGGGGGGCAATACCTGGGGAGGTCTACAACTATTGCCATTAATAAGTAAAGGGACCAGCTCAGTTCGTACCGTCAGTAACGTGCCCTGGCGTCACCCTTTATTTGTACCTCCTGGTCTGCGCCCGGCCCAGGAGGTTGATTGCAACAATGAATGGGAGATGCCGGGTGGCTCACTACATCCCATCTAACCAATGGTTAGTCAAACAACAAACTAAAATAAAAACCCAACGTAACAAACTAACATAATCAACAAAGCCAACTTCCCCTGGCTCGTCAGGCAGTTCACAGTTTGTGTAAACACCTCACAGTTCGTTTTCGTTTAGCACAAAAAATCTTTCAGTCGTGTGCTGGGTTGTGGGTTGGTTCGAAGTCGGTACCTTTGGCCTCCTCGGGATGGAGGGTGCATCTTCCGGTCCACACACCTCACCTTCGGTAGCCCCCTCAGCCGGTGTTTCTGGTTCTTCGCCGCTTTCCTCCTGGTTCAACGGCTTAGGATCTTCCATTGTTGCCGGATGCTGCTGACTCCTACTTCCCACTGGTTCTCCTACCCATCCTTCTCCTTGAGCTGCCATGGGTACAGGAGCTTTCTTGAACCTAGGACGCATTTCTCACTATCTGGTGGGTGCTTCTTTTCGCTTTGATCATGGATCCTTTTACCTGTACTACCTCCCACAGCTCTCGCTCGAATGGTGTCAAAAACTTTGATCCGGGGTGTCTATCTTTGACAACCACGTAATCTCCTCTGCCAATTTCAGATGGCTGGGCCCTCCTTCGCTGACTGGCCCTCTCATTATTGCGTTGTCTGGTTGCTTGAGTGCGCACCGGGTCCAACACTGCCAGCGACCATTTCTCGCTTGTGGGAATTACATCTCTCACGGCTTGTTGCATCAGAAGGTCACTGGGTGCGCACTTGGTAGTACAGTGTGCGGTCTGGCGATAAGCCCTTAAGAACCGCTGTAAACACGCTTCCAACTCTTCGGCCTGGTCCACTCCGATCCTTAGTGCTTTGTTGAGAGTTCACATGTGCTTTTCCACATCCCCATTTGCTTGTGACTATTGGGGTGTTATTCGGCGGTGCCGGATATTGTGCAGACTCGGATATTTACGGAATTCTTGTCCCTGGAAAGGAGGGCCATTGTCTGTGCGTATTTCGGTAGGTGTTCCAAGGAATGCAAATGTATTCTCTAACACTGGCTTGATGCTTTCAAACGCCGTCGAAACCACCACCTCCACCAGAGGAAACTTGGAGTAACTGTCCACTAGGAACACCGTGTGTATCCTGTCCAGGAAACTTCCATAATCCATGCCTACGTTGGTCCACGGCAACTTGCTGGGTGCTTCAGGGATGACTGGCAGTGTGGGGGGTTCTGCTCCCGTTATCAGACACGCATGGCATCCTCTGACTTTTTCTTCTACCATGCGGTCCACACCCTGGAACCATACCTTGGCTCTTAACCATGCTTTAGTTTTTTCGACCTCTTGGTGGCCTTGGTGGGCCAGGTCCTCTGTTCTTTTCCATAGCTTGGCTGGTATCACCATTCGCGTTCCTCTGAGGATTACTCCCTCACAGCCTTCGCTCAGTTCCTCCCGGCAACTCCACAGGGCCAGATGGTACTCTCTTTCCTCTTCCGTCAGGCCGTGGGATCCTTGAAGGAACAGCTTCCACTTATGGTTGTGTAGCGTCTACTTGACTGCTTGTAAGCAGACATCGTCTTTGGTTGCTTCCTGAATTTCCTCCACCGACAGCACTCGCGGGCAACCATCCTCCACAATTTGCTTCACGAGTGACTCCGTGCCTTCATCAACCTCTCCTTTGGTTCCCGGCCCGATAGCCATAGGGTGCCTTGACAAATAATCTGCTGGGTTGTTGACACCTGGTCGATATACCACATCAAATTTGTAGTGTTGGATTTGCAACGCCCATTGTTCAATCCTGGGCGGTCCGATTCGTGCTGTGCCTGTGGACAAAGGTGCCAATGGCTTATGATCGGTGACCACTGTGAAGTTGTTCCCGCACAGCTAAATGTTGAAGTGTTGGCAGGCCCAACGAATGGCCAACGCCTCTCGCTCAATCTGAGCGTACCTGTCTTCACCGCTGTTAGTGCCCGACTGGTATATGCGATGGGTACCCACTCTTCCTGTTGGTCCTTCTGGAGTAATACAGCACCCAGTCCCACGGGACTGGTATCCACAACCAGCTCTGTCTCCTGTCATGGCTTCAAGTAAGCCACCGTGGCTCCTTGCAGCAACGCCCTCTTGATCTCATTGAATGCCCTGGCCTCCTCACCTGACCATTGCCATCGAACATCTTGGTTAGTGAGGTTTCTGAAGGTCTCCGACAGTGTGGCGAGGTGAGGTATAAACCTGCTGCAGTAATTGGCAATGCCCAGGAAACTCCGGACTTCGAACTGGGTCCGAGGTATGGCAGCCGCTCTGATGGCTTCCACTTTGGCCGGATCCACTTGTAACCCCTTCGCAGAGAATCTGTATCCGAAGAATTAAACTTTGTTGGCGTAGAACTCACATTTGGCTTTATGTAAGGTTAGACCTTTCTCCACTAGCCTCCTCAATGTTGCTCTGAGTCGTTTGTGATGGTCTTCCAGCGAGTTAGAGAAGATTAGAATGTCATCGCTGATCATTTAGCAATAATACCAGCGCTGACAGGGCCTCTCTTACCGCATCTTGAAATACCTCGGCTGCTGATGAGACCCCAAAACTGAGCCGTTTGAACCGTCTGAGTCCCACGTGCGTTGAGAACGCAGTTATGTATCGACTTTTCTCCGCCAGCATAAATTGATGATACCCTGAGTTCAGATCCACTTTCATGACCCACTGAGCTCCGTTAATATCAGCTACGATTTCATCTGTAGTGGGCGTGATGTGCCTTTCCCTCTGAATTGCTTTGTTTGGCAGTCTCATATACACACACAGGTGGATCGCCCGTGGTTGCTTGGGCTTTGGTGCGATCACTAATGGTGTCACCCACGGAGTGGGTCCAGATACTTTCTCTATTACCCCGTCTCTTTCCAGGCACTCCAGCTCAGCCTCCACCAGCGGACGCAGGTGGAACGGCACCCGATGCCGCAGGGGCAAGGGCTTGACAGTGTCATCAATGTGGAGTTGCACTTCCATGCCTTTCAGACATTCCAGATCACGAAACCGCTCGGGAAACTCCGCCAGGATCACCTCCACCTGCGACTGATGTATATGCCTTGCAAATATCATGAGCCCCAAATCTTCCGCCGAATGACAACCCAGGATTGACCCCACTCGGTCACAGGTTACATGAAATCGAGTGCATGTGGAACGGTTCCCGTGTTTGATCTCAACCTCTATGACCCCCTGGAGAGGTGTGGGTATGTCACCGCCGTAGGTGAAGATTTTTGCTTTGGTGCGCAACAGTGCCAGCTTGGGCCTGAGCGCTTCATACTGATCCGCATCCAGAATGTTTACAGACGCACCTGTGTCAGTGAGCGCCTTTACGCTGTTGTACCCGATCCATATTTGACACACGGGCAGTGGTCGTCTGCTTGTGTTGACGCCTCTTATGTTTGACACTATAAATACTTCGTCATCTACCTCGTCTTCTGTGATGTGCATCTTCTGGCACCGACTGTCAAGACTTTCAAAAGTGTGAGTGTGTGTGTGTGTGTGTGAGTGTGAGTGTGTGTGTGTGTGTATATATATATATATATATATATATATATATATACTTTCAAAAGTGTGAAAGTCTTGAAAAATATTGATTATATGTGTATATATATGTGCATATATATATATTCTGAAAACTTCTGTTAGGTCAATAACAGAGCAGTACTGCACGTAGTGTTGAAAATACAATTTATTCGGCACAGCAGATCACAATGTGCAGCGTCAGATGCATTTTGGCTTGGACAGTCTTGTCCCCGATGCCTGCGCAAGGTCAGCACTTCCTATTTACAATCACGTACAGTCATTGAAAATCGACAGAAAACTCCTTATTTTTACATGGCGGCCATTTTGGAACGGCTCAGTTCATAAAAATGTACCATTAACAGTCTATTAGATGGTTTGCAACGTGATATCATTGCTTTATTATCCCCCAGCGGGCATAAGCACTTCTTTTGTAATCAAAATAAACATTATTCAAGTATAATACATTCAAAACGAAAGAATAATGAACAAAATACAAAGTAAAAACGAAATAAAACAAAATATAATGGAAGACACCCATTCTGCCCCATTGGGAAAAGTTAGCCTTAATTTGTAATAAGTATTACAATCAAATTCCCAGGGCAAATGTCCAAATATAATACAAATCAAGGTGACCTGAAAGCACCTCTATGTGTCATGAAAAGTTTGGGGGTGATTCGTGCAGTGGGGACTGAGAAATAGTGGCACAAAATAAAGCTGCTTTTGTTATGTTAATTCCCGTAGGAACTAATTGTTGAACATACAGCCCGAATCGCTGGGTGGAATTACACAAAATGTGGCAGAAAGTTAGATGTTGCTACGCATATTGTGCTTTTTGTTATTTGATGCAAATCCGTTCAGTCGTTTTTGTGAAATTAAAGCCTAAAATTATAGCACTATCTCTGTCCATAGATATTTTGCGGCGATTTCTCGATGGTCAGGGATTTTTTGCTGTGATTTTGCGGTCAATTGAAAATGAGCGCACTAGCAGGAATGCTCTGATTTGCTGGACTCAACCTGAACAGAAAGTTGTGACTGCCATTTTATCAATCGGGAAAGGTTCCCAGGCCTGAAAGCTAACATAAGTGGTCTGGGTGGAGGTACTCTGACCCCATGTTTGAGAAATGGGAGGTTAGTGACACAAGTTATGTGTTTAAATCGTATTCAATATTTGCAATGATGCCACGATCGCCAGGGTGACTCCCCCAGTACCATCGCGGGAACATCGCGAATATATGGCAGCGACTCTTTGTACACACTTGCCATCACTGTCACAGACTCATGTACGCACTCACAAACTCACTCAGACACTTATACACCCATTCACATACTCAATCACTCACTTATACATCCAGTCACATACCCACTCAGATACTCATGCACCCACTCACGTACCCATTCAGGTCCTCATGCACCCACTTACAGACTTACTCAGAGAGTGACACACCCATGTACAGACCCACTCAGAGACTCACACACCTACTTAGCGACCCATTCATAGACTCATACACAGTCTCATAACCACTTAGAAACTCTTACACCCACTCACAGACCCACGTGGGCACTCATGTACCCACTCACAGACCCATTCAGATACTCATGCACCCAATTACAAACTCACTCGGAGAGTCATGCCCCCATGTACAGCCCAGTCAGACACGCATGCACCCACTTACAGACTCACGTATGTACTCACAGACCCACTGAAACACTCACACACCTACTGACAGACCCATTGACACACTGATACACCCACTCACAGATCCACTCAGACACTCATACACCCACACACTCAGTCACTCACACACTCAGACACTCTTAGAAACATATGCACTCAGTCACTCACACACCCACTCACAGATATACACCCACCCACTCACTCATCCACTCACAGACCCACCCAGACACTCGCCATTCCCAGTCACAGACCCACTCACACGTGTGCATGCACCCACTCACTCACCCACTCAGAGACGTATGCTCTCACAGACCCATTGAGACACTCATACATCAACTCACAGATTCACTCAGGCACTCACACCCCCATATATTCGCTCACATGCCCACTCACAGATCCACTCAGAGACTAATGCATCCTGTCACTCCTACACTCAGAGACCCAAACACCCACTTGCAGTCCCTCTCAGAGACCCACACACTCACTCTCAGGACCACTCAGACACTCACGCTCCCAGCCATAGACCCGCTGAGAGATTCATGCACTAACTCACAGACCCACACAGAAATGCATGCACCCACCCACTCACCCACTCAGACACCCACTCAGACACCCACTTAGACACTCATGTATACACTCACAGATCCAGTCCAACAGTCATATACTTACTTACAAATGCAGAAAGGCACTCGTGCACCTACTCAGAGATCGACTGAGAGACTGATGCAACAAATCACAGACACACAGACACTGATGCACCCACTCAGACACCCACTTAGACACTCATGTATACACTCACAGATCCAGTCCAACAGTCATATACTTACTTACAAATGCACAAAGGCACTCGTGCACCTACTCAGAGATCGACTGAGAGACTGATGCAACAAATCACAGACACACTGAGACACTGATGCACCCACTCATAGATGGACTGAGAGACTGATGCAACAAATCGCAGACACACTGAGACACTGATGCACCCACTCATAGATGGACTGAGACAGTCACGCAGCTCATTACAGAACCATTGACAGATTGATTTCCCGTCTCACAGATCCACCCAAATACTTAATCAGTGAATGAGAGACTTACTGATATGGTGATGCATGCATTCACAGATTACACAGAAAGAGTTATATATTGTGTTATAGAGACTTTAAGGGAGTTATACATGCTATTATAGAGTCCTTTAGATAGTAATGTGTCTACTGTGTTGGTTATAGTCCATTTTGCAGTTATACATTTTGAATGTGGTAGTGGCTGAAATGCACTTAAAAAAGTAGCAAGAGAGGGAGATTGCTACAGAGCAGAAATGTGAAAATGGTGATACATATGGAGCATTGGAGTATTGTCACTGATTATGAGGGGCGAAGTTCCCAGGGTGACGGACCATAATTCATAGAACAGTCAGATTTCTCATGTCTCGTGACACCCTCCATTTTTCATTAGGAATTCACTTTAAGCCCCCTGCACCTCAAGAAATGTTCACAACACTGATGTAGGCCGTGCCCCAGAGGACTGCTGCAAGGACCTGACGGTAGCCACGTAAGGTGCTTTGCACATCACACCTCTGGAGCTGGAGGAGGGAATGCTCCCTCTCATTTTACTACTACCTGGAGATCATTGCCACAGCCTCACCCTTTTCCTTGGACATACGCCAAAGATGATTCAATGAGACTTCAGCCTGAAAGGGAGTGTTACTTTGTATCGTGCCACCCTGAGATGATGAATGAATGCCAGGAAGAAAGACAATCGACCAGAGGTGGATCGCCCTTCTGAACTGACATTCCTCCGAGCCCCTCTTAAAAAACTTCTGTGGTATAGTTTACATGTAGGTCGCAGATACTAACTCTCGCACAATTAGGTTCTCACATAAATAGCACAGTGTGTGAAGTCTGTGCAGGTATCCTACTCCCTACTACACAAAGTCTTTATAGAGCGGTTTCCGTTCCATAGCTCCTGCTTCATACCTTCAGTGGCCCTTCATAACTCCAGCTCCAAACCGAAGGCCAATAGCTCTCATCTCTAAGTCCGTATCCAAGTAGATCCATTAATCTGTTGAAGACCACTCGAAAGGCTACCAGTCTGTATGTTGAGCCCCATATTTAAGATATTTACTTCCGATCACTGTGCCATACCAGAAGTTACCCATAGGTGGCTCCTCCTGCGCTGCCTAGTCATATTAGCGCTCTACACCAATGGATGCCTACTCATATCTCCAACTGCATAGCAAGGTCTACCAGCCCATATCTCCGCATCCATACCGGAGATGATTAGTTTATATTCTCACCTCCAAACCTGAGTTGACTAGTTTACATCTACATCTTCATATGCAACTAGTTTATACCTCCATAACCAGGCTGCCTAGTTTATATTTACACCTTCATTCCAATAACTACCAATCCACATCTCCAGCTTTATACCTGAGATGTCAGATAACTAGTTTCATACTAAAGGCTACACGGTTCTTAACCCATCTCAATACTATATGAGAAGGCCTCTCATAACCAAATGGGGCTTGATCAGCTCTGCATCTACATACGTTGATAACCAGATTATATCTCCAGCTCCATACCAAAGGCTATAATATTCAGTCCTTTGTATATTTGAGATAATCCTATTTATAACCTTAGCTCCATATCTAATTGTGCCAGATCATATGCCCAGTTCTATACCTTATTTCCTCTCCTTAGCTAACCTAACCAGTTCTTCTCTCCAGCTTCATATCTGAGATGACTGGTTTTTATCAGTTTCCCTAGATAACTTGTTCATATCTCCTACTTAATACTCGTCATGCAAGCTCATATGCCACGCTTCCCACCCAACGCCATCTCCAGCTCCACACCAGAGACTATCTGCTCATATCACAAACTCTTTCACAGGAATGTCCCATTTATATCTCCAGCTCCTCTAGAAGCAATCCAGGGCTAGGCAGATGTCCCAAGCAAGTTATAATCCAGATCCTCAACCAGAAGCTTCCTATTGCTTCGCCACATAAGAGACCAGCCCCATATAAGGTATGCTATGTTATGTGGTTTTTGTAGAGGGCAAGATCTGCCAATTGCACCATCTCCTGGCATTGTTGCCCGTCCCAGATGAGCAAAGTGACCTATGCCGGTTATGTGTTTTTCCTTAGCGGAGCCCCAAAGGGGCTCATAAAAGTCTTATGATCAGCTCCACACTTGTGGAAGTGAAGACAATGAGAGGTGTGTTTCAAGGCTATGTACACACAAGCAGAGGTTCTTGGTTCCTGCATATGTGCATCCTTGTGCTCTTGGCGGTCTCAAGTAGCAGTGAATGCCTGGCTGTGGCCTACCGCATGGAAGGAGTATCAGAGGCTGAATGTAGACGTCCTTGTTTACTTTTTTTTAAAGAAAGGACAACCCCTTCCAGAAACCACGCTGTCCGAAGCAACATCAAAATGGATTACGTATAGATAATTGCGTAGTATTATCAAAAAGCACCATCAGAATGAGCCACTAGGACATACAACACCTTCTTGGCACATAAGACACTCTTTGAGACAAATCAGTGACCTTCTTCCATTTAGAAGGAATTTAAAAACATGGCTATTTCCTAAGCCTTAGGGGAGGCTACAGTAAGGTCTAACGGAGGTTTGTCATGCCGAGTTACTAGCGCCAGGATGCCTGTCAGGTGATAGTGCGCTCTAGAAATGTAATAAATAAATTATAAATTTGTTCATATTCTGTAGCCCACCTTGGCTATTCTGGGTTAGTATGTCGGGTCATGATCATGAAGCTTATAGTAGCCGAGCAATAATAGAAGCTGATTTTTCACCATTCCACCTGCACAGAATAAAAGAGGCTAGCAAGACAGCAGTAGCCTGAGTCCTTATGATGAGAGCTCCATTAATGTATTGGGTTACTCAGTTTCCCCCAAGCCCTTGTAAATGTTTCCAGTTTGAGGGCTCAGTCCTTTGAGAATCCTCTTCATTAGATTCAGCAGGTGGCTGGCTCTTCCGGCACCTCTGCGATTGTTCATGAGATCAATCTTTCTGGAATCTCTCAGGGAAGATCCGGTAAAGTTATTGGATCTCCCCACCTTCCTTTACACCTGCAGTGTTCAATGTGGATCGAAGAGGACTTGATCCATTTTAATATTCGAGGATGTACCTACAATTACTTTAAAAAGAACTCATTGACAGAGACATTGGCTATCCTGAAAATGCGGCTGGATCTGTAACTCCTGGATCTATGTTGGACACCTCGGCCGTACACCTGTGTAAGCGTTTCAGGTGATCATCATCTTTATTGTGGATTTCAGTGTAGTATAGGCTTCAGGCGGAAGACGCTCATTTTGTCTGTGCTGTTATATTGGTTTGTGCTAATTTCATACATGCCAAAGGCATTTTAATTTACACTCGCAAGTTTTCCACATTCAATCCAATCTATTCTTTAAAGCCATTATTATTTTTGTTTGAAGCGTTTTCTATAGCGCAAACTAGACTCGTAGATATCAGGTATCAGAGCGCTTTACATGAGCACCAGTTTCGTTACACAAGGACACATTCATTTTTTTGTTGGGAACAGGGAGATAAAATGATTTGCCCAGAATCATAGGATGTACAGCCTTGATGCCGAGACTCGAACCCAGTTCCCCAACTTTTAGATCGACCGCTGTAGCCGTAAGGCTACACCCTCACCCGATGTTAGGTTTGGCACACAAATTTTGTCCCCAGACTACAAATGATACGGTTAGTAGGAATCGTGGACCACAGACGTCCACTGCCCCATAGATAGAGAGATATAATTAAAAACCATGCCTGGCTATCTTAGGTGGACTACCACACGGAGAGGACGCATTTCCTTTGGCTGGCCGCTTCCTCTACATGCTCTACCATACAGGCAGTGGATTAAGACACTCACCTTGCTTGTTCATGTACCCATGCCTCTGGAAGGTTGGAGAACCCAGGGGAGTCATCAGTATTTTCTTCCAGCCATGTGCATTACAGATATACACAATGTAAGGCCATTGCCACCGCAACGTATAGTGCGTATGCAGGAAATCTATGAACAATGGCAGTGTATCTTCATATGTACACAACTAAATAGCTGTGATCGAACAACCTATTTCTTTGGGGTATGCCACTCTACAAATGTAGTCGATCTCATCTCCTTGAATGTTACTCCTACAGTATAAACGCAGGTGACTCAGGGCCCCTGTACCTTACCATGCTAGGCAGCAAAGTCCATGAATCCAGGTTCTAGATTTGCCTTCGCCTTTATTGGAACGTCTTGTGATAGACTTACTTTTGTACGCCGGTAGTCTGGATAGCCACCTAGGAGCCGGAACAGTGCAGGGGAGCTTTGTATATTGACACAAAGTACGGAGCCACAGCCTGCTTGAGCCAGACGACCCTGCTCCCATACAGAAACATGATATTCAGGGCATAAGAAGCCTATGCCACAGGCGTGGCATGGATGGAATAAAGGACGTCCAGGGCCAGGCTCTTCCATGCTCTGCTCCAGAAAGATGAGATCCAGGGCCCAAGAAGACTGTGCAACAGGCATGCCATGGATAGAATAAAGGACGTCCAGGGCCAGGCTCTTCCATGCCCTACTCCAGAAAGATGAGATCGAGGGCACAAAAACCTGTGCCACAGGCATGCCATGGATGGAATAAAGGCCGTCCAGGGCCAGGCTCTTCCATGCTCTGCTCCTGAAAGATGAGATCCAGGGCCCAAGAACCTGTCCCACAGGCGTGCCTTGGAGGGAATAAAGGACGTCCAGGGTCAGGCTCTTCCATGCTCTACTCCAGAAAGATGAGATCCAGGGCCCAAAAACCTGTGCCACAGGCGTGCCATGGATGGAATAAAGGATGTCCAGTTCCTCAGTTTACTTGTGCGTCTCAAACATACTCTAATATAGAAACAAGAGAGTCAGGCCTGTTTCTGGCGGCACCCGAAGCAACCCATCAACACCCTCCAGCATGTACAGAACGCAGCTGCTAGGCTGCTTACTGGCTCCTCACTAAGAACTTCGGCTAAGCCAGCATTAAGATCTCTTCACTGGCTCCCGATACGGGAAAGAATAAAATTCAAATCTCTCTGTATAACACACAAGTCCCTTCAGGATAAGGGACCCCCCCACCTTGAGGAGTTTGATCCGCCCGTACAAGTCCTCTCGGACTTTACGATCTGACCGGGGAAACTTGGCCATTGTCCCCAAAGTGAGGAGGGCTCGCTCGGGGGGCGTCGTTTCTCGGTCAACGCGGCATCGCTGTGGAATACCCTTCCTGTGACGATCCGAACTGAACCCAATTACTGGAAGTTTCGGAAGCTTCTCAAAACATTTCTTTTTCCCAATGACCCTTAACTAACGGCCCCCATCTTAGGTTGCTTTTTGTTCTGCAGCGCTGGGATGCTCTCGGGCAGCCATGCGCTTTATAAATCAAATTTCATTTAATTTCATTTCAGGGCCTTTACAGGCACATTACAGGCATGCAATGCTATGGAAAAAATGTGTGTAGGGCCATAGCATGCTGGTGTACAGCTAGAGGGCACCATGCTATCCTATGAAAACATACAGTTCTAAGCCACAGCCAGCCTAGTTGTTCCACATGTGCAGGTAGGCCAAGCTCCCAAGCAGCCTCTTCTACGCAGGCTGAATACTACCACTCTGTTCCTCCGATGCCTTCTATAGTACTGGAGCGGGGAGCCCAGAGCCACAGTCTGCCTGTGCCTCCCAAACCTATATAAGCAGTGCATCACCTGAGACTGTTGGCACTTCCAAGCGTGCCACTGTAAACATAGTGGACATATTTGTAAGCATGCCTGCACTGTGTAACAGGCACAGCGCCTAATTCCTCGAGTCCTGCAATCTTGCAAGTACAACAACTCTCTCCTCTTATGGTATATTGATGTTAGAAAAGCAACCTTGGATATTCAGATAAAATTGTCCTTTATATATTTCTGATGCTTTAACATATTGGCGCTTGTTATTATTTTGCAACAGCAAATAGAATTTCTGTGAAAACTATGATATTCCAATGACTATGTGATTTATGTCCTATCCCTCTACAGATTGACTTTTTAGGTCGAGCCTGTCCACCGCATGCGCTGCTCTGAGAGGCATGCTGTATTTAGGTAGGGACTCGAAGCTCTGCGCGCTCTCCGCCCATATTTTTCATAGGCTTGTATCATTGTCCACTGTAAACTGTGGCTGTTCAATCAATAGGCGTAGTAGTCCGTCCTTAATATCGCCTTGTCTCGTTTTGTAACCTCCCATGGCGACACTCCCTGTTACGTGTGTTGTTACTCGGTAGGCTTTAATTACAGCCTCTGGGCACTATTTTCTCAACAGCAGGCTGGACACGCTCTCTCCTAATGCTTTCTTATTATTTTTATAGCACAAACGCATTTGCAATGTTATAGGTCTTGCATTTGCGCGAGTTTAAGCTATTGACATTGTGAATTGGCAATGCCTTTTATTTCTCTGTTTTAAAAACAACACACAAATAAAAGGCATTGTCATTTAAAATACCAATAGTCCAAACTCTTGTAAATGCAAGACCTATTGCATTGCAAATGCTTGTTTATTATGCTTCTAATTTAAGCGCAGGACTTCGACAATGATGTGGTTAGCACTATATTAAACCTCAAATAAATACATAAATTGAAATGAAGTCCATGGCCTCGGATAGCCTGTTGTTCTTAGGCACGCTTGCCCTGGCATACAGATACAGATAATTCACAACTGAATGCATTGTAGTCTGTGGCAGGGTACTATGGGTCGGGGACCCCTAAAATGTATAACTCAACTGCACATCCACAAGTGGATAATTCGGACACGGTGTTAAACCTCAGTTTCATAAGGCAATGTGTCCCCAAGTTATGGTACCTACAGCACATCAAATTAATCAGTCAATTAAATCTGGACAGAATCAATAACTGAGTTCCAGAGCAGGAATACATTTTAAGGATTTTTTTTAAAAATCCAAAAGGTGCAGTACAGAGGTTATAAATGCAAAATGCAAAAAAGTCAACGCCATAAAGGCTCTCAGTAAATAGGACGTAAAGTATAACGTGCATAATAGAACAATAGTCGCAAATGAGCAGCAAAATCAATAGAGAAACTGAGAGAATCCCTAGTAGCACAGGCAAGTTCTCTGGCTCACCCCCAAAAAGCAGAGGTTCAAATGCAATTCTCTTGCACGGAATATCTTGGAGGGCGCTAGGTGGCGCACTGGTGAATGGACGCCTCTTTGTAAGGCTCCCACATCCTGGCGACCGTTATCCTTCAATTGATCCTGTTATTGGCGTCTGATCGGGCTGAAACTGCCCTCGCCTGTTCAGGTACACCAGCAGAGACTCCGGTGCAAGTTTGGGGCGGATCGATTACTGTATGCCGCCGGCAGAGCCATTTTAGTGCGCAGCGGGGATTGCAGCCGGAGACATCAGCGCGTCCAGACGGCCTGCCTGTCAACGCGAGGTCGGGGCTTCATGGGCGCCAATTAGGCCCGGCAGGGCGCGAAAACGCCGGAGGACTGCGGGAACTCGGCGGAGGAGGACGACGGACCCGGATTCCCCCTCCTGGACACACGCTAACTGTAGTGCAGGTACTATCCTGTCCCTCCTGCTCCCTAACTGCGGCTGCACACTCCATATCTGCTTCTGCTGACCCGGCGCGACCAGTCTCTGCGGGGCGAGGTTCCCGCCCCGCCGCCCCCCCCGCCACGACTACCGGCCTGTTCTAGGAGGGTGCCCTGCCTTCATCAGACCCTCTTGCACCCCGTCTCTCTTAGCCCCTGAAGCGGGGCCACCCCCACTGGCAGTCTGCATTGCGCTTACATGACCTCTCCCTGAGGTACCGCCACCAACAGACATAGCCACCGCACCGGCCGTGGCGCTTCACCCTGATCCTGCGAGTAGGCGCTGGGGTGCGGGGGCCATTGGCTGGGGTCTGGGACTGAACAATCCTGCTGTGCCATAGCCCTCCCGCCCTGACATTGTGTGGGATGTAAACACACTTCACTGACTACTCGAGAGGTGCTGGACTTTATGGTCTGCAACGGCTGTGCCTGGGACACGCTTGGTCACGACAAATTGCGGCGGTGTGCAGACCCGCGCTCCTTGAATATCTGGGCCCGCGCCTCTCAACCTCTGCTTCTTGTCCCCGACTGGCCCGTACTCCTGCATCCCACCCGCCTGTCCTACGTCGACTGGTTTTATTGGGTGGCGGGCTCCTGAGTGTCGCGCGGAGGGACGACTGCGCTGTTGTACTCCCAGTAACTTGCCGAGGTCTACGCCGCGGTGGGGTGTTGTGCCCGGATACAGTGTCAGCCGCCTACCTGCGCCTGCGGCTCGTGGCTTCCTTTCCCCCACCACATACGCAAGTGCCGCCACGTATTGGAGTGAAGCTGGTAGGTGCGAGCTCCACGGCCTGCTCTGCTGGACAGTGGGATTACATAGCCGGTGCGGATCTTGCTATTTTCCGGCTCTCGGATTCATTCACCTGCCTTTGCTGGGCCGCTGGGATGGGTCGGCCTGATACACGGCAACCGAAGATTACGTTTGAAGCAGCGAAAAAATCGAATCGCACCAGCCCGGACTCCCAGAAAAAGATGGAGACTAACGAACCCTCTGGTAATCAGGCATCCACCTCTGCGGATACTCAGGAGCTCCTCCGCGAAATGCACCAGGGATTCGCGTCCATTGCGGACAAGGTGGACAGGATGTCGTCCCGTATGGATGCGGTGGTCCACAAATTGGAGGTCCATGAGGGGAGGTTGACGGAAGTGGAACAACGGGTGTCGGATGTTGAGGATACCTCCGGGCAACATACAACACGGCTGGCTCGAATGGATGCCTTATTGCGCACCATAGCGGCTAAGAATGTGGATTTAGAAGCTAGAAGCCGGCGTAATAATATACGCATCGTTGGAATTCCGGAGTCCACCAATGTGGGTAGAACGGAGGAATATGTGGAGCGCCTGTTGAGGACTGCAGTGGGATCGGAAGCATTCTCCCCCCAGTTCATAGTGGAGAGGGCACACAGATCCCTGGGACCGGTGCCCAAGCCGGGCATGAAACCGCGGCCTATCATAGCCCGTCTTTTAAACTACAGGGACAGAGATGCGGCTTTACGAGCAGCTCGCTCTTCCAACAAACTAGTGTGTGATGGTAACGAGTTCACAATCTATCCTGATTTCACACCCATGGTGCAGGAAGAGCGGCGCAAATTTCTGGACGTTAAAGCGAAACTTCGGGCCCTGCAAATCGACTATGCATTACTCTATCCGGCTAGGCTTCGAATCACTTATCAAGCACGCCAGAAGATTTTCACGAACCCACAACTGGTTGAAGACTTCATTAAACAAGTGAAACGTTCAACGCACCAGCGTAGGGAGGAGGCGGAGGATCCTGCTCGCGGAGACGACCGACTCGAAGATGATGAACACTGACCCTGCTGCGACTCTACCATTGGATGTTGCAGTGGTTCCTGTATGTGAGTACCGATATAGAGTACACAAAGGGATGGGGGCTATGGATGTGGCCTATCCGTCTTCCCCTTCATGACTACTTGGGCGAGGGCTGAGGCCTGGGACACGCTGAAACTGAACTGAGTCGCCAGGTACCCCCTCTCTCCTGGCAGCTGAGCTTGGTCTGCCATGGGCGGCTGAGGGAGAAGAGGGGTTGTTGTGTTGCCACCTAGAATGGTCCCTAACGGGTATTACCCATGCTGTTACTGTTATTGTGGCAGGGATTGTTATTGTCCCTGGTTGTTGAGGGAGGTGGGGAGGGTTGGGGGGGTGCTAGCACTGGCGAGTTGGGGCTGCCTCTGTGGGAGGAGGGGGGGGCTTGGGGGACTGTTTGGTTGATAAGTGACCTGTATGAAGTTCTGATACACAAGCAAGGAGCCGCGGTATTGTACCTGGAGGGAGTGAGTTGGGTTGAAGCTGTTTTCGCAAAGCGCTTGGGAGGTATGCACTGCATTATTTTACAGCACAGTCAGTTAAACCACTATAGGTGCGAAGCCTGATACTCGATGTAATTTTCTATCCTGGAATGTACGGGGGCTAAAAGATGCACGTAAACGTAGGCATTTGTTAGCATATTGGGACAGACACGATGTGCAGGTGATTATGTTACAAGAGACTCATATCCCCCCGTCAGCTGCCTCTACGTTTGGTGCGAGATGGGCAGGGGTGCGAGTTTTCTCAAATTTCTCCTCCTATGCTAGAGGCACTGCCATTCTTATTCATCGAAATCTCCCATTCATACAACAAGGGCAACAAACTGATAAAGAGGGTAGATATGTCATTGTATGGGGAAGGCTGGGCGGGGAGACTGTTACCATTGCTAACTGTTATGCTCCCAATGTTGATGACCCGCATTTCTTCACCCGCCTCTGGGGAGGTATAGTGGATATTGGTTCCAGATATCTGATCTGGGGCGGAGATCTTAATGTGGCCTTACACCCGAGAGTGGACAGAGCTGATGGATGCTACACATACCATACTAAGACAAGGGACTCCCTTGAGGGGATAGTTGAGGAGGGGGGATTGGTTGATAGCTGGAGGCACTTACATCCTGATTTGCTGGAAGGCACACACTTTACGTCCTACACGGGCACGTGGGCTAGACTAGACTACATCTTCGTGTCCCAGAATTTGGCCCCGAACATTCTCACTACTCGACATTTGCCCAGAACACATTCCGACCATTGCCCTGTTTTCCTATCTTTAGATATGCCTGGATTCCACAAACCACGTCGGCCCTGGCGACTACATCCAAATATCCTCATTGACACTGTCTTCCGCGAAGAACTCAGAATCGACATAGTAGATTTCTTCCCCCGAAATAAAGACACGGTGGACAGTGTGGAAACGGTGTGGGAGGCATTCAAGGTCACGGTGCGGGGGTGGTGTATAGCTAAAAGCTCAGGGGTGCTCAAGGATATCCAACGAACGCTAGGCAGACTGGAAGACGAGCTGAGAGCTTTGGAAACTCGCATGGTGCAGGGGGTAGATGGGGAGGCACACAGCGCGTTCAGAACTAAATTGTCAGAGTACGAAGCGGAAGCGCAGAGAGAGGTACATTTCAAAGGGAAACACTGGCGAGCCCGTGCTTATAATGAGGGAGGGAGGCCAGGAAAAGCGTTGGCTATGGCGGTAAGAATGGCTCGAGGTTCAAACACTATCTTAGAACTAACGGCGGCGGATGGGGTGGTACACAAAGACAACGATGGTATACTCCACACACTCCAGACACACTATGAACAGTTGTATACCTCGCGAGCCGCTGGGGAGTTTGACCTGGACGGCTATCTGGGGGATATAGCGCTTTGCTGGCTTAGCGATGTCCATAGACAATTTCTGGGGGCACCACTCGAGCTGGATGAGGTGCGAGATGCCATAATGTCCCTGAGCAACGGGAAAGCACCGGGTCATGATGGTCTCCCCGCGGAGTTTTATAAATGCTACGTGGAGATTGTGGCTCCGGTGCTCCGTGAGGTCTTTAATGATGCAATGGAAGTGGGGGTGCTCCCGAGATCTATGCGAGAAGTCATAATAACGTCTTTACTTAAACCCGGGAAGAATGCCACACAGTGTGACTCGTATCGCCCACTGTCGTTGCTGAACTGCGACGCCAAAATTCTGGCAAAGGTCCTTGCGACCAGACTTTCCTTACTAATGACCACGATCATTTTGCCTGACCAGTCCGGCTTTGTCCCCACGAGATCCACGTCGCATAACCTCCGCACAGTATTTTCCCTCATTCAAACTGTACACCCGGAGATTCCCCTTGCCGGGGTGTTTTTGGACGCCTCGAAGGCATTCGATTCTGTGGAATGGGGATTCCTCTTCGCAGTCTTGCGAAAGATGGGGTTCCCCCCCGTCTTTGTGGCCTGGGTGCGGTTGCTCTACACCTCTCCAACGGCAAGAGTGCTTGCAAATGGTCAACTTACTGCCGAATTTGCGATCACGAGAGGGACCCGGCAGGGGTGCCCCCTTTCCCCTTTACTTTTTGCGGTGGCAATTGAGCCGCTGGCTTGTCGAATTCGGCAGCTCCACAAACCCAGCGCCTTCAATTGTTTTCAGCGCCAACTCTCCATCTCGCTATATGCCGATGATGTTACGCTTTACGTTAAAGACCCCCAGGCTAATCTTAATTCACTATTGCGGGAGTTCGTTACCTTTGGCTGCCTTTCGGGTGTCTCTATTAATTGGAACAAGTCACAGCTCTTCCCGCTGACACCAGCAGTCACCGAGTTCCCGCTAGATTACCCGCTCGAGTGGTGCACTTCGGAACTACGCTATCTAGGGATACAGATATCGAGAGACAAAGGGGACACCTTGAGAATGAACTACGGAGTGGCCATCAGAAAACTGACAGATTCAGTGACACGATGGATCAAACTGCCCTTATCCATGGCGGCGAGAATCTCCCTGGTAAAAATGGTGGTACTGCCGCGCTTCTTATATATGTTCCTTAATATTCCCTATCATCCAGGCGCGTTTTTTTTTAAAACCTTGCGCTCTGAACTTATCCGACTGGTGTGGGGGGGACGGCAGGCTCGGCTCCGCTGGGCGGTAATGACACAACCCTATAGGGCGGGGGGCTTCGATGTCCCGGACTTCGAAATTTACTATTTAAGTGCTCAAGCGCACTACTTGTATCATTGGTTACGCCCAACTGCTTTAATGCCGCAGGTGGCAGCGGAGGACTGGATAGCGCATCCACTGCCATTGGCTGGAGTGGTACACGCCCCCGCAGCTGCCCTGGAGATGCATTCCAACACGGTGTCCTGCACGATAGGGGCGTGGCATGACATTGGGAAGCGACTGCAAACATCGTTACTCTATGCGACCCATATGCCACTATCCTACCACCCACGGATGACACTCCTGCAGGAGGTAGGATTCCAACGAATGTGCAGGAGGCTGAGGGTGGGGGTGTGGGGTGATCTATTCCGTGATGGGAAGTTCCGCTCTCGAGATGACTTTTTCGGAGATAGCGCACATAACCCTCTGGAACTTTTCTATTACCTACGGCTTAGGGAAGGCTTGAGAGCCTTATTGCCTGATTTTCCTCATGAACCCCCTAGTCTAGCTCCGCTCACAGTAGTGTTGAATAGCTCTGATGGCACACACCTGGTTTCGAAACTGTATAAGTGTATCCGAGAGGAACTACCTGTAGTGACTAGTGTGGCTAGAGCACACTGGGCAGGAGATTTTGGTAGTGATATAACGGATGCACAATGGGAGTACTGCTGTGATTTGTCAGGAGAGGTGATGTCTAGCTGCCGCTTTAAAGTCATCCATTACAAATTCCTCCATAGGCTGTACTACACTCCAGCTCGGAAGTTTCGATTCGGGCTTGCCGACTCGGACAGATGTGAGCGATGTGGGCGGGAGGGAGCGGACTTCTTCCATTTATCGTGGACCTGCCCGCAAGTACAGGACTACTGGGCACGGGTCTGTGAGGGTCTGTCCCACATGATAGGTGTTGCGCTGACCCCAGATCCACTGTTGTTCCTTCTAGGCTATACTGCACAGGTAGCACGGACAGTTAGGAAATTCACTAATGTTGCACTACTATTGGCACGCAGACACTTGGCATGTAGATGGGGCCGGGGCCGTGCTCCTAAGTTCAAGGTTTGGATGAATGATATGCTATACTGTCAGGAACAATACGGTGTGTTTTCGGAACTGCTACCTCTCCACTCGAGGCCGGCGGACATCTGGGGCCCCCTACAGGCCTACCTTCTCGATACAGCCTCGCATGGGGTGGAAGACACTGACAATACCGGCACTACACACACACAGATTATCTAGCCGGCAGGCTCTCATTCATCACTCCCTGACTCATGCTGGGAGGGGTATATTGGAGGATTGTGGCACTGTTAGAGATGTATCCGTTATGGTGCTTCCTTCCCGAGGTCTATGTATTATTTGACTGATGGACATCCTTTGCAATTGTACTGCATGCTTACCATCGATGTTTTCTTTTCAGGCACTATCTAACGCCACTGCATTGACTTGTTATCCCTAGCTATCCTGCCTTGACACCTTCTTGAATTTTCCTCCCTGGTAGAACTGCTAAGTTGCTTCCACTTGGTATAGTGCCTCTGTCCCCTTGCACAACATGGTGCTACTATGAACTCCCGATTCTGTTATGCCATGTCATACCTTTGTTGACTGCACACTTTCCTTAATTGCTCCCCTACAAATGTGATTTGATATGTATGTATTGCTTCTCTTGTATATTGCTGATGGTTGACCCTAACTGCACTCCCTAGATCTGGGACATCAATGCCTCTGATTGAAATACTACATGTGTATCGCTGCCGGCCTTGCATGGTTGTAGGCACACTGCTGTGTATGACTGCTTGAATGTTAATAAAAGTTTATAATCCAAAAAAAAAAAAAATTCTCTTGCACGGAATATCTTCAAGTTAGGCAGAGTTTTATTAAACGTCATATTGCCTTAGCATCTAAGCACTAGCACACTACATTAATGTTTATTCTGCCCTCTCTATGCTAAAATGTCATCAAGAAATGGCAGGCTAGTTACATGAACTATAAATGAATAGGGTAGAATGAGCTACCAATAGGGTCCTGAGGCAAAAAACACTAGTGTGGCCTTGCTCTAAAGTTTATTTGAGAGCAACGTCACTGGAAATAAACAAACATGACTCTGCTTAACTCTGTATAGCAGAAATAATGACCTAATGACCAGTGCACATGCAGGAGGGGACATCCGATCTGAATAAGATGACGTCAAGGTCTAAACTGAGACCTAATTAGCATAAGCTATAGGTCCTGTAACACATCTGTAATTCATAGCGAGTTTGTTTCAACTGCATTAGCACCTATTGGGAAACATCCTTTACAACGCAACTTTTACCACGCAATGCTTTTACATCGCAACTTTTACAACGCAAACCATTACAACGCATTGCGCTGGGGGGGCGCTCTAGGATAGGGAATAGATTTAATTTACTATCCAACACCTTCCCTACTATCCACGGGGACTGGAGTTGGAATAGTAAATTAAACTATTCACTATCCAGCACCCCAAAGCGCTATGCGTTATAAAGGCATGCATTGTAAAAACTGCGTTGTAAAGGCATGCGTGGTAAAAGCATGCGTTGTAATGTCATACATCCGCACCTATTTGCTCTGCATGTGTAAATCCGAGAGTAAATCCACATTCTGAACATTGTTAATAATGCACAAAAATGTAAAATGCACAACAACTTCCACAGTACCAAAAGGATACTGGGATCTGAGGACCCAGCCATCTTTTTTTAAGCATTCGATCATCTCGAGCAATGGTCCTGAGTCTCTTCCTCACAGGCGGGCTGCCTTCTCTAGTCTGGCTGCTGCCCTCCCTCAGCCCACAGTTGGCCCTGGCGCCATGCTGTTCATGTCTTTATCTAGGATATGGCAGAGAGCCTGAGGCCTAGATATGCTGCCCTGTCGCTGCAGCACGTTCTGCACGTTTTTCACATGAGTCACAGCAAAACGATCGTGCTTGGGCCGTGGCCTTCATGTATCCATTAAGTGGGATGCGAGAGAGATCCCTTGGGTGCACAGCTGGCGTTGCGCACAATTCATTACCCATCATATTCTACATCCCTGGGGTCTTTGATCATAACCGCAGAATCTGCTCGGGCCAAATGTGTGGCTTGTCAGCGATGAAATCAAAAGGGCAGTTAAGACCAGAGGGGAAACAACCTTTACAACGCAGTCATTACATCGCACTACACTTACAACGCAGTCATTACATCGCAACATCCTCTACAACGCATGTCACTACAACGCAGGCATACAACGCATACCATTACAACGCATAGTACCCCTACACTATTTAACACTTACCCTACTGTTGCACCCCCTGGAGTTAGAATACTAATTTTTACCCCTACACTATCCAACACTTACCCTACTGTTGCACTCCCTGGAGTTAGAATAGTAATTTTTACCCCTACACTATCCAACACTTACCCTACTGTTGCACTCCCTGGAGTTAGAATAGTAATTTTTACCCCTATACTATCCAACACTTACCTTAAATGCAATGTTATGGTATGCGTTGTAATGGAATGCGTTGTAAAGGTAGTTTTTAGAAATGCGATGTAGGGTCATGCGATGTAATGGAATGCGTTGTAGAGGATGTTGCGATGTAATGACTGCTTTGAAAGTGCATGCGTTGTAAATGTATGCGTTGTAACGTCATACATTCAAAAAGAGGTGAGTCGGGGAGTTAACAAGGGGATAGAAGATTCATGCCAGGTTTTATGGATAGCGCTTGACATTGTAAATTCTTTCCATTTAAAGTACATATGGTAAGACTCTGCAATGGATTTGACACGTTGGCGACCTTTGGTTTCGAGGAATAACATCTCTCCCTCCTCATAATGTTGCCCTGACAATAAGTCTGGCGACTTCTACCCGTGTCGGTGACTCTTGCAAGGCACGGAGGGCTGGCGCAGGGCAAGTCTTCTTGGCAGGCCTTGAAGAAGCATTGATACAGCCCAGAGTTCCCTAATGGACCGTCCACCGTTGTTGAGTGACTCTGAGTCTAACCTTTCCAGGAATGTGGCACTGACCGGCGCCCTTAATATGTATCATGCAGTAAGAATGTCAGAAATGCAAGCAGTTGCTCAAGTGGAGCACTGACATTTCCAGGTCACAGATGATGCACGTCACTTCCTTTCAGGATGTGTTCATCCACCTAATCCCACATTTCTGTAGTGGGAACTGAGTCAGAGGCTAGCTCAGATGCAGAAGCCCTTTCTCGCCCTGAGATAGTTCCCTGACTTATGTTGCAAGGAATGCGGGGTCCGCCTTGATGATCCCGCACATCCCAGCCCTGAGTTTCACAATGCGTGACCACGCCCGCCATGAGCCCTTCCCGCCTCCCAGACCGAGACACCGGCTCTAGGGCTCGTGCAGGCTTTGCTTGTGATTCTGCTTCCGGGATTAGTTCAGCAGAGCACAAAGGGCCGTTTCTTGGCTGAGCATTAGTGGTGTGTCTGTCAGGACATATCAGTCACATTAGTGGTGCCTCCTGCTGCCACAGGCGGGGTCAAATCACTGATTGCAGCTCCTTTGATGGAGACAGCGGCTGGTGGAGCACCGTTCCTCAAACCACACATTGTTGCAGCTGGGAGCTGTGAGTTCCACCCCTGAAGCCACATTCCACTGCTGGTACGGAGTCGAAACTCACCAGATTCTGTTTGAAGACATGATTCCACCCTGAAATCAGAGGGCACAATAGTGTGTCCTGGTGCAGACACTGGCACATATAGTGCACTAGGTCTAGGACTCGAGTAGGATGCAGCAGTGTCTCTGTGTATCACCCAATGGCATAACAAAAGCCCCAGCAGCACCTGTGGTCAGGCCCGGACTGGCCATAGCGGGCACCGGGCAATCCCCTGGTGCGCCACATGGGTGGGGGCCGGTTTTGGGCCCCTGGGGGCCGTTTTTGTTACAGGGCCGTTTTTGTAACAAAATCGGCCGAACACCGGCCCCGGCAAAGTGCTCGGCGGAACCTCCGACCCCCCCGAGTGGGGGGGGGGGGCGGCGAGCACTTTGCCAGGGCTGGTTGTGGTTCCCAGTCCGGCCCTGCCTGTGGTACGGGGAGCCCGAGCGCAAGGGACCCCCCTCTTGCACTGTGCACGGGTGGCGGCTGAGAGCTCCTGACTGGATCTGAATCGTGACCCCCCTCAAGTTTTGTTACGCCACTGTATCACCTGGGATCAGCAGCACTCCAGTCATAGGCACGTCACACGCCACCCTACACCTACAAGTCTTCTTTTGATCACCTCCCCTCATAAAACACAGGGAGTTATTAATATGCATTTAAACATTGCTGAATAAAGGCTTTTAGTGTTCTTCTGCAAATCACAATTATTAGATAATTAAACTGTGCTTCTTAGCTTTTCTGCCATGAGCGCTAAGCGTTTCATTGCTTTGTTTTTTGATCAGTTGCTAGGAAGTTCATAGACCTACAGGGGCAAATATATTTCTATGGATGGGGAGGAGGTGAGCAGAAGAAATGTCATTGTCCTCTACCTTCCAATCCATTGTAGTATTTTGTTGTTGTTGAGGGAGGTGTGTGGGAAATTGGGTTTCTGTAGCAGTACCCCCCCACACACGTTTTGCCTGGCTTTTGATGCAACTTTAACTGTAGAGTAGTGGATCCCAGGTGTCCAGGTTCCCAGTATCAGTGTTCATTCCCTAAAACTGTACCAAGATTGGCACTTCAGACCCCCCTGTAGGTCCCCAGTAAATGGTACCCTGGTACCTAGGGCATTGGGACTGAAGAGAGTCTCATAGGGACCCCTCACCAAGGCCATGCAAACTGCCACTGCAGCTGATATGCCTTGGTGCAGAGAAAAACAACAAAGTCAACATGGCACACTGCCTGTGTCCCATGCCAAGCTGCACTGCCTAAGGTATAGGTGAGTCACCCCTCTAGCAGGGTGCACTATATCTCGGATGTGGGCGTATTTGCATATGTCCATTCTTAATAGTGTAAGTGCTAGTGAAGCCATAATGAGTCCAGGGCTGGAAACTCGACAACTCGAGTTCCCCAGCACCATGATGGCTTTACTGAACCCAGGAGTGTTTCATACCAAACGACTCCTCTCGCTAAACCCACACTGATGCCAGTGTGGGATTTATTGAAAATTACCCAGAGGGTACCTCAGAAGGGCCCTCTGAAAACCTGTGGTCTCTGACTGGCTTTAGGCAGCATGCCACCACCAGACATGTTTCTGGACCCCTGGGTCAAGAGCCCCCGCTCTCTGAGGCCAGAAACAAAGCACTTCCTGGGTGGAGGTATCACACCTCCTCCCCCATGATGAGCAGAGTACTCCAGAGGGTAGCTTCAAAGGCCTTTCCGCCATTGTAATGCAACTCCAGCATTTGCTTCGAGCAGCACATGTCAGCCCCCCCCGTTCAAACCCCAACCAGCGGGATAACTTAGTAGGAGTAGGAGGTGTGCCCCTCTTCGCCAACTCCACCCTTCAGGTGCAGGAGGCAAAGTGAAGCACATTTTTCAGTGCCCACCATCTTGAAGATGGAGGGACTTATCCAATCAGGGCTAGGGCTATGCCTCCCACCCACAGGAGGGTGGCATAATAGTGGGTGTAGACACCCCAGATAAGAGACCCATTGGTCTCTGTCACTCCCCTGTAACACCCCTAAATCTAGTACTTAGGTGGTACCCTCAGAATCCGGACAAGCTAACAAGAGCCGGATACTACAGCGTCGCACGAGCAGAGAAGACTGCAGGCACAAACTGACTTGGCCGCAGCCCTACCGGCCTGTCTGCAGCCCTCGACAATCCTGCACCAAAAGACGACCTGTCCTGCAGCCCAGCGACCTCTAAAGCTTTGAGAGGACTGCCTGCCTTTGACAAAGATCAAGATCTCCCAACGACAGCAGACCTGTCCAACAGAATCTAACTTTAAAGAAAAGGAACTCAGCCAGAGGAACCGCGAAACCGCCTCTGGACCCACTTTGGAACTCGACTCCTAAATCCAAGTGGGCCACTGGTCCTGCAAAGGTTCCCCAGCACTTCTGAGCCAGAGTCCACCGTGGGCTGACCCCTGCCAGACTCTACCTCGAAGCCTGCAGCCTAAAACTGAAGACTCACCCTGACCACAACCTGAATGTAAGGTGTTCCTGACTCCAAAGGACACCACCACACCGAAACCTCTCTGCCCTAGGGAGCTTGACTAACTGTGTCTCTACGTCTCCTAGCATCAGAACCTACCTAGGCAGCTGTCGGTTTTCTTCGTGCAGCCTCCTGGCCAGCACCTAGAGCCTCTTTCCAAAACTGGCCTCCCCCATTGAATTGCATTGGTCGCCCGGCTCTGTGATGGCACTCTGCACCCAGCCGTCCTTGAGCCGCTAAGGGTGTACATTAGGAGCTGCCTTGTGGCCCTTATGTACTTACCTTAACTTTAGGAGATCGACTCCTGACTCCGCTTTACTCACCTGTGATCAGCGCATCTTCAATCAGCCCCGGTCTCCTTTAGTCAACATTGGGCGACTGACTCCAAATCTGACCTCTGCACCCAGCCGCTCCTGAGGCGCTGGTGGTGCATTCTTGGTACCAATTTGAACCTTGCCTAATATTGACCTGAAACACCGAAGACTGGATCTGTAAAGTTGTGTACTTACCTGAAAAACTGCATTCTTGTTTTCCTCCATATTTTAACATGGCACAGCCTGAAAATTGCACTGTGTCCACTTTTTCAAGTGTAAAGTATTTTTTGTGAAAAACTTACCATCTTGGTCTTAAAATAAATCTTGATAGAAGATTATTTTTCTAAAATTGGTGTGGATCTCCTTTTTGAGTCGTGTTTCATTTATTAGTCACTGTGAACATAACAAATGCCTTACACTCCTCTGTGTTAGGGCTAAGGCTGCTTGCCCACAGTACCACACAGAGAGCACTTTGGATTCAAATTGATCCCTGTACACTTCTGGGTGATTCTCTGGACTCTGTGCATGATATAACCACTTAATGGTGCACCGTATAAAGCGCGAAATTCCTACCAGGTGGAAATGCAGAAAAAAGTACGATATCCCTACTTGCATTTTTATACAGTTTAAGGGTCAGTAGGAAATGTACTGTAGACCGATAATTCCAAAATAGACTGTAATATCCCCCACCCCAGAATTTACTGGGGCACACATTATTGGTAACTCCAGGAGGTGTGCAGATAACAGGCATATTAATGGGATACTAGTATTGAGGGCCTTGGAGTCCGAAGCTTTAAATGAGCAGGTACTGTCCGGTACCGAGTACCTGCACTTGTTTAAATTGAAGGGGAGAGTACCTGCACTTCTCAGCACTGCTGCAATACATTTAATGGGAGAGTACCAGCACTTCTCGGGAGCAAACGGGTACTCTAAATAGTGAGTACCAGCACTTCTATATTTCCATTTAAAGCACTGTTGGATCCTCTCTTATCTCTTCATACTTCCCAGCCCTCCCTCTTTAGCAAGGATCCTGATTTTCTTACATATATTCAAATAGCGGTGTAAATGTTTAACTTTTTTCTTATTAAAAAAATATCTAACCGCACAGTGATATATAGTACAGTTTTAACTGCATCCTTTATCCCCCCATCATCACCAAGGACTGCTTCTTGTCAAGTGGGGGTTTTAATAACACCCAACATACACAACAAAGTCCATTGTATCGCACTTCCATTCGAGATGCACCTGCTGGCACATATTGTGCTTTTCTACAAGAAGCACGACTTAATTAGTGTCCCTATTTAAACATCTGTGTTAGTTGAAGAGATAAATTACAACAACGTTTGTAAAATATAATCAGGCGGTGGCCAGTAAACTAAGTCAGAACAACTTAACATGACTAGGTCATAGAGGGTTGAGTTTGTAAAATAAAAAAAATGATGCATATGTACCGGTAGACCACAGCCTGACTGTCACTGCCCCAGCGTCTCCTAGCTCTACCCATTAGGTGCTGTTTCCTCCACCACCCGTATATACTTATGGGTACCCAGAGTAATTTCATTTGTAACACTGCTTATCCTCTGGATACGGTTATTGGACCATGCTCCTTTCTCAAACCCTTCAGAAGAACGCAGCTGTATGTGTCGGGCCCGTTTTAGGTTACCCCAACTATCTGATTCACTCTCGGCCTCCCCCTGCCAGCCCGAATCCCCAGCACCATTCTCTAAAGTCATCCTTTCCTACCCCAGGCCTTACTGTATCGTCCCTTGGCCGCCCCTCTAACTAGAGTGCATGGTGACTACCATTGTAGATTCTAGTCCTAGCAAAGCCGACCCATTGTTTCATACCTTAGAGGGGATAAAAAGAGTCTAAGAGGGTGAGGATGATATTGGAAAGACAAATCCACTTGTAATGGGTAAGGGGGAAATTACATGAAGACAACTTACCATGCTGCTCCATTACATGATGCTGGTGAGAAAGGTAAAGCTGTCTCTAGGCCACATCTTAAAAGGAGCCAAAGTGTGCACACTCAGATTAACCAACAATATTGCTTGCTGTGATGGCCCGCCTTCTTTGTCTGGCCTAGGCCATTCCTGAGAGTAAAAGCAATAGATGAATTGTGCTGTGCTGGCAGTTCTCATCAGAGCCACGTTTCTAGTGCGAGAGCCTCCTTTCTGATTGGTACTGAGAATGCATTTTAGGTGTGGCCTACAGACACCTTGCTTTTTCACCAGCCTCATGTAATACAAAAATCGCAAATAAAAATAAATACAGTATGCATAAGTAGAGGAGATTTGGGTTGGCCCTCTTCATCCATTGGTCTGTTCAGCTGTTGTTCACATTTGCTCCCACCCCCAGAGCATTAAGTATGGGGCAGTGGACCACCCACATTTAGCAATTGTCTCTCTTGCACTGTGAATGATTGCAGTGCTCATCCACCTAAAAAGAAGTGCACTACAGTGCAACAGTGGCAATACTGTACTTTGCCAGTGCAGTTTTCTTTCAATTCTTTACCCTTATGTCCAGCATTAGCCAAGTAAACATCCACACACAGAGTAGTTCTCTTCGGTGCCAGGCACTACTATAGCAAAGTGTGCTTTTTGAGCCCAAAATATTTTTTCACTTTACCCAATGGTTTTTAATATTGATGAAGGCCTGGCAGCTCCCTCAACAAGCTTACAAAAGAAGCATTGGAAAGCCAAAATGAGTGCAGCCAATGTCAAATCTATTTGCTTACCAGTGCTTGTTATTTTCGTAGTCATCCTTGTGTGTTTAAGCTATGTCTTCAAATTACAGTAACTGAAAGTCAGTGGTATATTTCCTCTGTGGCAATATGAATAAAGTTTCCTCAGACTTGTCTTACAATTGTTTTAACTACACTAGTCTGCTACGACCCACTTGCACTGTTCTTTTGAAATTATTTGCAATGGTAATATAAAAAATATTGCAGCTGTAGGGCAGCCACGTGTAACTGACAGCATGCCTTTTCCATGTTTATGAACATAGGGGGAATTACCTGGCTACTAGTTTGTGAACCTGTTATTTAATTTAACAGGTACAGCAAACAATCCAGCACTGCATTATGCTTGGATCAAGTTATTTATTTAACTTTTTTCTTTTTTTCGAATTTTCTAAATTGTTTTGATTCTTAGAAAGTCTCAAGACAAGGATAACATTTTCCTTAATACATTCAAAAAACATTTAACATACAAATCGACAATAGACTATAAACTCAAACATATGAATCTTTACATATACAATAATGCAATCTTGCACCAATTTTCTTTCCACACTGTATTTACAATGAAAACTGTGAATTTTTCATTTCTTTGAACACTATTGAAAAGTCATCCAATGTCCTTTTATCTATTCTTTGCGAGAAACACTTTTGAAAATGCCGACGCGCTTCAAGTTACAATAACATTGGGGAACTCTCATCAGGGTTTCTTATTTTTCAATAGTAACTTTGTGTGTAGAAATTCTAAATTAAAAATACAAAAGAAAACGTGTGTCAGTGTGTTTAAAAACTCCTCTTTTTAACTGTATGTGCCACCAGTGCCGTGATGGAAAAATTACCTGTAGCATTATGTGTTAAACTCGCTGCATTAAGCTACATGGAGGTACAATTCTCATCAACTCGAACTGGCACTCTGTGGGGTTAGCAGATCAATCCTGTGAATAAGAATTTCAGTACGTCAGGACCAGGACCGGACTGGCCGTTGTGGGCACCGGGCAATTCCCCGGTCGGCCGCAAGGGTGGGGGCCGTTTTTGGCCCCCTGGGGGCCGTTTTTGTGACAGGGCCGTTTTTGCAGCAAAGCTGCAAAATCGGCCCTGTAACAAATTCGGCGGAAAAGCGGCCCTGGTAAAGAGCTTGGTGGCATCCCCCCTCTTCCACAGGGGGAAGAGGGGGGCCGGCCGAGCACTTTGCCAGGGCCGGTTTTGGTTCCCAGTCCGGCCCTGGTCAGGACATGTTGTCACTATGTTACCAAAAATTGCAACAAATTTAAAGGGACCGAGTGTAAGCGGCCGCATACCTGTTTGCTGCGCAACTCAATTTTTCAATGTTGGGAAGTAAAACGCCTACTTCTGGGTTGCTCTTCCTGTGGACAATGTGTGAAATAATTTATTTAGCAACAGTCCCTATCGGTGATACATTGTACCATATTATCAGTTCGCTTAGCCGATACGCGTACCTTCTCGGCGTTTGAGTGTTGTTCACGCCTCATTAACGACCCAGCTTCCGTCTAAAATGTTGCCTTCTTCTCTTTTACACGGCTGACATGGTTCAGTGCATTTTATCTGTGAATAACACGCAGTTCATTGATTTCACGCAGCGTTTCCTTGCTTATAGTTCGTAATTACGCTGTGTTTCAAACAGAAGAATGTATTTACCTCTTCTCTAGCCGATCGACGTGCTCGCGCACACGGGTCCCCGGCTGCCTGTTGTGAATACAAGCTGCTCTTCGTGAATGCTATTTGCATGATATATGCTAACAATAAAAAAAAAAGTGACTAACAGTCATAGCTGCTTGAGAAGGCCCGGAATACAGCCTTTACCAATGTTCGTTCTGACATGGAGAAGTGTGGCTCACTGGTTAGAAGCGGCAGACCCTGAAGCAGAGGTCGGCCCAGGACCAGGGTTCAGTTCCCGACGCGGCAGGGTCTTGGGTCAATGTCCGCGGACTCGATAATTCTCGCTTAGGTGCCTACGCTAACCATGGGTCCCACTCTGCAACTCTGGGCAATAGCTTGCTTAATCTCCACAACGGCCCCAGCAACGCCGGGGATGCCTGGCTTCACCTTGGGATGCCCTCTCACAGGGAAAGCCAGGACGGGTTCCCCTGCGGTATACAGCGCCAGGACGCCACGTAACGATGTAACAGTGCGCTTTACAAGTATACATACATTACATTACATTACATACCAGATCTCCGGTGGCATCCTAGGAATGAGTGATGTAATAAAGTTATTTCACACCACTGCACAAACATAGTAAATATAGTTGATTTATGATGTAACAAATAGAAAGCAAAACACCTACTCATCAGTAAGCCATGAATGGACAATCTGGGTGTTTCCAAATACCTGCTCCTATTATTGGGCTGATAATAATGGGGTCTGAAGGCAGCTGGAGAGCTCTTACATCACCGGGAGTTTCAGTTATCAGGTGTGTGGCTGGCAGTCCAAAAATAATCTTCTCCAGATTCTATGTTAACCCCTGACGCAAATCTGCCAATGCACCTTATACCAAGTCCTCAAGGCTCAGCAGCATGCCACCCATCGCGTAGGCCGCAGTTCTGTTCTGCAGGCATATGGTCACACACCTCTTTCAAAGTATCTTAAGACCTGCAGCCCTGGATGCCCCCTGGGAAGGGTCAGTTCAGCTCATTTCTGCCCAGCTCGTACTAATTCTATTATTGTGCCTTCAACCTAGCATGATGCGGATGGGAGAACACAGTTCTGGCATAGAGACTCAGTCCTAACCTGCCATTGGATGACGTCACACAGACCCTCAGATCTTCGAGAATGCAATTGGTTGAGATGTTCTGCCGGTCATCATTGAGATGTCAGTGGAGGTGTGCATGGAAGTTGCAAAAAGTGCTAAACCATGGAGAGCAGAATGTCACCAGTGAGATACATAAGAGGAGGTGGGCTGGTTGTCGAGAAATGCAACTGCGTCGTAGAATGTATCTGAGCAGATCTTAGTCTTTGCATCAGTTGCTGCAGTTTAGCAGGATTGCAGTGAAATGGCAGTTCTTCGAGTCATTGTAGTATCCTCAAACACCGCCTGCACATCATCCAAACCTGGTTGTCTAGCGCCTACCTGAACCTCAGCCCAACCAAGGCAGAATTCCTGTTATTTTACAAGAACAACAAACAAGATGCAGTACAAACCTGGCCCAATGACCGTAACCGTGACAGCTTTCAATCCCAACTTTCACTGAATGACAAGGCACCTGGATTAACCCTAGACACCAACTTCACCCTCAATGAACACATTGACAAAAAGCAAAAGTGGCTTCGTACCAGCTCTCTCTTCTAAAGTAACGGAAACAGATTCTTTCAGAAAGAGACTTGAGACCTGCTCCTCATGCCACTGTACTTTTGCAACCGGACGGTTGTAATGCCGTGCTGTATGGACACCCAGTCTTCAAAATGGCACCCCCTTAGAGCATCCTACACACCACAGCATGTCTCATCCAGGGCCTGAATAAACATTGACATCCCCCCATCCAACCAGCTTCCCTCTGACCCACCTCCCCCCAGCTTATCGTGCAGACAAGCTCACATCTCTGGTAGTTCCTGGCACACTGCAACAAAGACACCATCAGATTGCTGACTAGGAGGGCAAAAAAGAAAAAAACTAGGCAGCAGGCCTTTTCCATCTACGACTCAAGATGTGGAACAACATCCCTGTAACCATCAGGACCACCCCAGTCCTGCTCCAATTTAGGAAACAGTTGAAGACACCCAACTATAAAGAAAACTACAGCACAGTGCATCAATAGATCATAAACCATCTACCTCTCTTATCACTTGTTGACTTTATGCTGGACTTTGAGCATATACAGTGCTCCATCGACTTTTGCGTAGGTTCGTGCTATAAAAATACCACATTAAAACATACATACACAGTAGTGGCAGGTCATGATTAAGTGTAATGCTAATGTTGTGCATTGACCGTTCTGTAGCAGTTTGGGATTGGGCTGTAAAGCCATACATGTGCATGTGTACATATGTCTCGCTGTGCCCCTTCCTTTCCTAATCCTGAGTACTCCTAAATCTGCAGTTGAAACTCTGCCTCTGTATTACTGCCTGCACACCTTATTTCCAAACTATAGAGCCAGCTGCCAGCCTCAAAGTTGGGAACCCACATCTCATCTAATGCACTCTAACACTAACCACAGCACCCCATGTTATTCTGCTGATGAACAGAGAGGAGTCACCTTGTATGTTTTCCATTAACTTCTCCTGCCAGACTCATGTAATTGTTTGCTTGTCAGGGAGGACCTCCTTGATGTACTTGTCCACGTACTACCATTCATCAGCTTCTCCCTACAGACCGACATGCCTTCATTGATCAACTGCTCACTACAGACCCCAAGATACACACATAAACGTGTGCTTTCTTCAGCAATTCCCATTCTCAATGTACCTCTTGACATGCTCTCAGAGATCAGCTCTCCATTTCTAAAATGCACTCCTTCACTTATCTCGGTTAACACCTTCGCAGCGGCACGAATTCCGCCGCGGTGCTGGACATTCCATTCTTGGGCGTGGTTTGGACAGCCGGGGGCCTTCGTGCGCACACGCCCACCGTGACTCTGGCCATCATGAGCATGGGAGGGGTTAAATTGCTTCTCTCCAGACCTGATGGAATACTCTGCACATAACATCTCCTCTTCTCCATGATGTTCACCGTGAACGTCAATTCACCAAAAGGCCAGGGGCAGTGTAAGTGACATCACATGGCTTTTGGCCTTTACGTTCAGGCACACACATGCTTTCACATACACACACATTCACGCATAAACGCACACCGTCTCACATAAACACACTCACCTGCATGCATGCACACAACGTACATTTAAAAGCATCTTTTACTTACCTCTGCTGCCTTGGAGAGTCATATTCCAGCTAACTGTGCTCCCTTTTTTATTACACTAATAGTGAATCATAATATATTATTCACTAATAGTGCAGTAAAAAGTTTCACACAAAAAACATGGAGATTGGAGCCCCTACCGATTTCCATAATTATGAGCTGCCCCTGTGTTCCTGGCACTTAAGGTTCTACCTCTAAGACCAGGGGTAGAAAATGCAGTGCCAGGGGTTGCAAGGGGCAAACCAGGGGTTGTAGCTGCGACCCCTGGAGACTCCAAATTGACATCTAAGACGTACACCCCAGTCTCTTAATCCATCACGTTTCCCCAGGTCCCTCAATTTACTCAAACGCAATTTCTATATGGATCATCTTCTCTCCAGAGACCAATACCCCATGATTACCTCATCCACGTGCCTCTGTCGACTTATCCCAGGCCAATGAGGCTCTCCTTCACGTGGCCACATTGATTAACGTCTTCCTCGAACCCGTGAGACTGTTCTCCTTCACGTGCCCCCATTTGCCCAAACTCTTCCCAGGCCCTATTAAGGATCTCCTTTACATGTTCCCGTTAAGAAACATCTCCCCAGCCAGATGAGCCTCTCCTTCATGTGCCCACATACATTAGCATCTCCCTGACCCCATGACTTGCTCCTTCAGTGCCACTATTTATCCAAATTCGTTCCAAACCCTGTGAGGCCTTTCTTCACATACCCCATTGATCAGCTTCTTTCAGACTTCATGAGGTTCTCTGTCACATACCCCTCTTGATCAGTTTCTCCACAGACCCCATGAGGAACTCCTTCACGTGCCTCCATTCATCCACATTCTTCCCTGGCCTCATGATGCTCTTCTTATGATTCCCCTATTGTGCAACATCTCTCAGATTCCAAGGGACATTCCTGTGCGTGCCTTCTCTAATCAGCATCTCCCAGGCCCCAGGAGGTTCTCCTTCACATGCCTTCAGTGGCGGCTCCTCCGTTATGGCCGAGGAGTGTCGCCCCCCGCCAGCTGCCTCAAAAAAACGTTTTATTATTGTTTTATTTTTCCTTTCCTCCAAGTCTTTGGGGGCGGGGCCATGGGGATGACAGGAGGACTGGTCGGCACTGCTTTGTGTGCATGACGGACGGACGGCCAAACCGTCATTCGCATTGAAGCTCACTCCAATCCGCGCTGCGGTGCCAGGTTGGAGAGAGCAGGCATAGGCTCCCAGTCTAACTAGGAGTGCAAATTTGCGGCGCTCAGACCAATCCTGAAGCTGCTCTAATGCATGAGAGCAGCTTCAAGATTGGCCGCAGGGCAGTCTGGGAGCCTGTGCCTGCAAGGAAAGGAACAGAAGAGTGCGGTGCAGCCGGGACGGTTTAAAAAAGAAATATATATATATATAATATATATATATATATATATATATATAATATATATACATATATATATAATATGCCATTCCCGACCCCTATGCCCCCAACACCTCTCGTCAATAATACCAGCCACTACTGCATGCCTCCATTGAGTAACTTTTCACCAGACATCGCACGGCTCTTCTTCTATTCCCCCATTAATCAACTTGTTGCAGAACCCAAGGGGCTGTTATTTGGAAGTCCCCATCGGTTGATCAACTTCTCCTTAGATACAAATGAGGCAGCTCAATTAATCAACCTCTCAATAGATCTCCATATCATCCTATCACTCTCTGACATCTACAACCCCCACCTGTGATGCAGTTTTTTCCAGACCCTATTAATCGGGGGTAAACTCCACTCCCTGGGCTGAGTGTATGGCGTTTGTGCTACTTCGCACTCTGCTTGGAGGGCAAAGTTCAGCATAAACTCTGCCTACACCGCAAAGCGGAGTTCACCGGTGCAGGGAGACTTACCTGCCACCCACATAAGTGTCCTGCTGTCCTGCAGCTGGGCTTGGCTCCACTTCTGCTGCTCCAGTTGAATTACCGGAAGAACTGCAGTGCGCATTGCGTACTGCGTGAAGGCATGCCTGACCATATCAATTTGTAGGAAGAACTGCAGTGCACATGGCGTACTGCATGAAGGCATGCCTGACCCTATCAAATCCCATGATAGGGTCAGGCATGCCTTCACGCAGTACGCCATGCACACTACAGTTCTTCCTGTAATTCAACCGGAGCAGTTGGAAGCCGAGTGGAGCCTGGCCCAGCAGCAGGAGCAGGACACCGATGGAGGAAGGTAAGTCTCTTACTACAACACTAAGGCAGGGGGGCCAGGGCTTTAGCGGGGATGCAGGGGGTGAGGGGAGGGTGGCGGGGCACTCCGCCAGGTCACGGAACTCAGTGGAATTTCACAGAGTTTTCCAGTAACTCTGTGAAATTCCGCGGAGTAGCACTACCCGAGCTCCGCCCACCCTGAGTACATACAACCTCCATCCCTGATGCACTTTTCTTCCAGGCCTCTCACTCCGTGGTATTTACAACCCCGATACCTAATACAATGTATTCCAAACCCTATCATTAACAGACATCTGCAACCACCACCGCTGACGCAATTGTCTCCCAGACCTCTATACAGGGCTCATACCCAGTCTCTTTGTGGTATGTCGCCCCTCACACCTTGAAGAACTCCACTCAGACAGCCATAAATTGCTTGCCGCAGCCTCTCAGTACGAGCTCTTTCCAGAATCCTATGAAGGACTTCTCTGAGGTCTGCATTGGTGCACTTTTCCTCGTGCTGTGTTGAAGGTGTAGGAGTGAAAGCTCAGTTCTGCTTGGAACGGCTTTCCCACCTGTTTCCCTGAAAGTCCCCCTGTTTGTTTGGTACCTTTTTGGTCTCTAAACCCCAGAGTCTGCTGTTAGTCTATCTGCTTTGTTGTGTGCAAGGAAGAAATCGCCTGCTATTGTATACAGGGAGCTTGACAGGTTGGTAGTAGTCTATTGAGAATTAGATGTACAGCTTTTCTTCTGTTCCCTTGAGTAATAGTCACAAATTTCTCTACCCTCGCATCTCCCTCATGGAATCTCCTCTCTTTCTCCAAGTGTATGGTATGAATGCAGTTCTGGCAAATGCCATTTCCCCTCTGCACCTCTTCCAGAAATCCTATGAATAAATAAGGATCTTTTTTAAAGATGTTACCCTTTAGGCTAGAATACACATTCATTTCTGGCAAGGCAACATACTCTACTTTTTCCAAGAAAATACCTGCAAAATTGCCCTCATCGGTAATTGGGAGCTGAATTTGTATCCATCTCCCTGGGACTGAATTAGTGCTGAGACTCACTATCATATACTTTGAAGAGTGATGCCCTGAAGAACAGTGTGGGCGAGAAGAGAGTTTGTGTGTGTTTGGAGCTCAGTATCGTAATGTATGACTAAAATGAAACAAGGCACTGTTCCTTGGTCCTGACCTTAAGTGCCAATTTGCCTGAAATGCACACAAGCAGTCTGAAGTAGTGTCTCTGCCTGGTGGGCATGCTCACTCCACACCAATGACCTAACATCCCTGTGGGCAGCCCTCTCGGGCCGGCCAAACATTCATGATCACTTTGCATCTTCACCATGCAGGCTGCATTACAGCCTGCATGGAGAACATGCCCAGGTCCCCATTCCCTGGCTGAGCGCCGATCCACAGCGCTCAGACCAACCATATTGCTGTATTGCAGCGTTGTGATTGGCTATCAGGAGGCTGGCAGGGTACTTCCTACTGTTTCCTGCATCCTGCTGCAGACCGGAGACAGGAAGAAGAGGACGAAGGAGAGGCGGCAGCCGGCCAGCCGTCACAGGTAAGTTTTGGGGGTTTTTGTACTTTTTTCAGCCCCACACCCCTGCCACCACCTGGGTCTAGTAGCAGCCACTACAGCCTGTACGGTACCCTGTCCCCACCCTCAGCACGTGCCAATTTAATGTGTGGCATCCAGCACCAACCTGTTATACCACAACAAATTATAATTAAGGCTCCCTGTTTTTCCGTTTTTCCGTATTTTTCCAGATAAATACAGACAGAAAACTATGCGTTTTCTGTCTGCATTTATTCTTAAAGGTGGGTAAATACAGAAAATGCGCTTCTTTTAAGTTACTCTTCATTCTGTCTTTATTGCCCAACAGCCGAGCTGACGGACAGCATGGGAAATTAAAAAACAAGATGAAATTTCTTTAAATAACTGCATGTGTCAACATACATTTGTGGTATAGTGCTATTGTTTGCCAGTGGACGTACTATTATGTAATAATTGTCAACTTAAATAGCTAAAACACGACAGACCTCAAAGTATGAGTGCGCGCCTATCATTTAAATAAATATGGAAATGTACAGTTTTACAACTACATTTATATGCAAAACACAAAATAAATATGGATAAATACAGATAAAATGGGCAAAAAATAAATCTGGATAAATACAGACGGAAATGTTAATAAAATAAATACCATAAAACCGGGAGCCCTAATTATAATCCTCCACCTGTTCGCCAAGAGCTTAAAAAAAATGCAACTCTGTCCTTCAACAGTCATTGTGTTTGGGTAGAGCCACCAACAGCCATCTTAATGGGTCTAGTGATTTCAAACCTTGAATGGCCCAGCTAAACGCCAGGGCAACTTATCAGCCTACAGTGCCTGTACCCTATCCAAAGTGCAAAACAAATGAGTGTATCCTTCTGCCTAAACAGAACTAGAGTGCACCTCACGGGTATACACCACCATTGTGAACAAAGAAAACCGAGTCTATTCCCTTTTCATCTATAACCCTCGCCCACTCGAGTAGTGCCATGCTTCATCTTCGGGTTCATCCTGACCTCTAAAAGCCGGGATGGGCTCGGCCATGTTCAAGGGAACTCTTTGAATATTATGGTGGCCGGGGGAAGCCAGGTATAATAAAAATGTCTCATCCACACCCAGCTATCCCTTTATTAGTGGGGTGGATGGGTACGGTATAAAGTTGGTGTGGGGCAATGGAGAATATAATATTCCTATGGCCCTATCCAAAGTAACCAGAAACTGCAAAACCACCGGCAAAACAAATGTGTTGTGTGATAAAACAAATTTGGATGTGCACTCATTTCATGGTGCCTTGTTTCCACTGACAGTACCTGCAGGGCACTAAAGGCTCCTCGGGGCTTCCAGGCTCAAGGATGGGCTCATCCCCCGGCTCCTTGTTGGGCTCATTCCGATGCCACATAACGGGCCTCTTCTATTGCACCATGAAGTGCTCAGGGTCTGGTTTCTGAGGATACCTCAAATATCCCTAAGAACACCCGATGGAGTGAATACAGCGTCACTGCAACGGGCAGAGGAAGCAGCAGAGAGACTATTTCGTGCACACACTGTGGGTGGGGCTGTACCATTAGTTACCAGGGGGTCCAGAATCCAGATACCAGGCGTGGCCTGCAGTGCTGACGCTGTTGGGGCTGTGCCAGCTGTTTCCAGGTGTGACCGCAGCCTGGTTGCCGCCTGCTGTGCATACACTTGTTGGGGTTCTACCACATGTTTCCCAGATGTGAATACAACCTGACCTGCGACACTGTAGGGGCTGCGCTCCAGTCGCCAGGGGTGGCCTCAGACCTCGGCGTGGCTCCGCTGGCGCCGCCATGGCCGCTTTTCCTGTCGTGCGGGGGATGAAGCCTGCTCTTTGACCACGTGCTAGCATGCACGGGCACGCAGCACGTGCGGATTTTTTGCGTAATCAGTCATTTTATGACAGGATGCAGCCGTCTCCCCCCGTGTGACAGAAGTGGTCTGTTCCTGCTTCTGTAGCTCGCTTTCTACCCACGTGCAGTGCTGGGGCGGCCGCTAAAGTCAGGGCGATCAGGTTCCCTCAAGGTGGCAGCCGGGCCTGGCCTCGGGAGCATCTCCAACTGGAAGAGGGGTGTCTGAGCTGCCAGGGCTCGTTATGGCGCACAAAGATGGCAGGGCTATCCAGCACACATGGCCTTAAATGTAGACATTTAGCAGTGCCAGCGTCGGGGTAATTCTCCCTTTTCACCCAAAAGGAGCACTAGTTCCCCGGAGGGCCCCTTTGTCCCAGCTCCCCGGAGGGCCCCTCGCACCAGTTTCCCGAAGGGGCCTTCGCCCCAGCTCCCCGGAGGGCCCCTTGAGGGAGGGAGCGTTGAGCCTGCACCTGTTAACAGCCAGGCTGCTGGCAGCCTTCAGGATATGTGTGGTTCCCACCCCGGTGATCTGATAATCCCAATATATGCACCACACAATATGAAATGTGACCCAGCTCAGTGGCATTTGTTATATAACACTGAACAAGGAAGCCCAATGAATCCTACCTTTTGCCTCACGGTTTATGCAAATATTTACAACAAACGCATCATGAGCTGTTCCGGAGATGTGCAGGTTAATCAGTGGCCCCCCTCCCCCCCAGCAAATATATCAACCCCGTTACATTACCTACTAGTGAGATTGTGACCTGCAGGTCACTCATAGTGTTCTGAAGAAGACACATTAACACCGTTACAAGATTGTGGTTACGAGTGGTGTATATAGAGTGCAGTGTGTGTACATGGACGTGTGTGTGTGTGTGTGATTGTGCTATCGTTCATCCTATGCAAAAACAACAGTTGATGGACAGAATGCAGATCAATGTCATACATTCACCCCAGTACAGAGATCTGGGCTTAAATCCATCGTTTTTTTGCGCACCACACCACCCCAATTCAGACATGGCCATATGCAAATCAGCCTTGACCCTGTGCCTCATGGGAACAGTCCATCCCAAACTGCCAAGCCATGTCTTCCTTGGATCGGAATCAAGCATCCTAGGACCAGTTTCTGGCTATCAGCCGTCTTCAGCCAGGATAGCTTGACTCCAGTGGTGTGGAGATTACGGGACTCACGTCTGAGCCTCCCCAGCCCACTCGGGGTGACAAATGCAAAAACAACAGTTGATGGACAGAATGCAGAACAATGTCATACATTCACCCCAGTACAGAGATCTGGGCCTAAATCCATCGTTTTTTTGCTCACCGCACCACCCCAATTCAGACATGGCCATATGCAAATCTGCCTTGACCCTGTGCCTCATGGGAACAGTCCAGCCCGAACTGCCAAGCCATGTCTTCCTTGGACCGGAATCAAGCATCCTAGGACTGGTTTCTGGCTATCAAACGTCTTCAGCCAGGATAGCTTGACTCCAGTGGTGTGGAGAGCACGGGACTCACGTCTGAGCATACCCGGCCCACTCGGGGTGACAAATGCAAAAACAACAGTTGATGGACAGAATGCAGAACACTGTCATACATTCACCCCGGTACTCTCCACACCACTGGAGTCAAGCTATCCTGGCTGAAGACGGCTGATAGCCAGAAACCGGTCCTAGGATGCTTGATTCCGATCCAAGGAAGACATGGCTTGGCAGTTTGGGCTGGACTGTTCCCATGAGGCACAGGGTCAATGCTGATTTGCATATGGCCATGTCTGAATTGGGGTGGTGTGGTGAGCAAAAAAACGATGGATTTAGGCCCAGATCTCTGTACTGCGGTGAATGTATGACATTGTTCTGCATTCTGTCCATCAACTGTTGTTTTTGCATCGTTCATCCTAGGCCTACATTTCCAAAACTACTAGCATCTGATGGCAATATTGATCAGTGTTAACCAATAAATAATTTAGAAAGTTACGTGACTAGGGGAAAGTGGCAGTTCCGGGAAGATGTGGCCTAGGGACTGAACCATCCAACCTTGTAACGGGGGTACTGGGCTAGAATCCCAGCATTGGTTACATCCTGTGCAAATCACTCAATCTCGTCGTGCATAAAAAAAGTGTAACGTGTGGTTCTCATCTAAAGAGCTCTAATTTCCTTGAGCTAAGTGTGCGTTATGTAAAACTGCAAAAAATAAAAAATACATAAGACCAGTTTTTTACTCAAGGAGAGTTTGGCATAAACACATCCGAAGACGTGTGTGTTTTGTTTACTTCTGTTTGGTTGAGCCGCTCGCACTACCGTCATCCCCCGCCCCCCTCTTATCTCACTACCTCCCTCACTGCTGTGTGGGCTGTCCCGAGTCTCTCCCTTTGTTCCAAGTTCATCTTATTCCCAAAAGGCAGATCAGGAAATTACTTCAAAACAAAATGAGAACAAGTCGGAACAACTCCTTATCCAGATGAACAATCCAAGAAATACACACAACAGTGCACTTAATTACCTTTAGAAGATAACATCATTGGAAACATTGTGCAATTCTAGGAACCTGCGTTGTGGCAGGCAGGCGTTGAGCAGGTTCAGATCCCTCAGCAGGTTTGGTCTGCTGGGAAGGGTTGGTTCCCTCCTTTCCACGGGCTCCCACACATCTCCATTTTTCCTTGGCAGGTGTGAGTAGCGCATCTTCTGTGCAAGCTGTCGGTAGAAACTACACCTATCGTAATTCATAGAAACTGGGCACCCTAAGCTTTCTGTTTCTGGCTCGTCACCCTTGGCACCACAGAGGTGCCACCACGGTCACACCTCTTTGTAGTTTTCTCCTGCTCAGCCACTTCACTCCACATTTTGGGTCTCCAAAGAACCACAACACGTGCCACATCCTGATGGGTCATCAATGTCAGGTGAGCCTTTTACATTGAAAAATCAACCCTGGCTCCCAATGGCACCAGAGAGAGGGCATTGCAGTCTGTACGCCAGATGACAGTATTAAAGGTACTTCCACTGCTTTGAGCACCGCTCCATCTCTCGTAACATGTTTTCCTTATTGAAGGTCGATAGCCACAAACATCTCAACCACATGCAAATATGGTGCCCAAAGCCAATTAATGCCCCCAACTATTATTCCACCGCCATTCCAGACCAAAGATATGACTCGCATACATTGGTGCCATTAACAACAGTCCTCAGCCAATTAAAAACCCAAAAACTGTTTTATACCCTTCAGCACCCCAATTGCTCCTTGCCTGTGAGGGACCAAAACTATAGCTAACCTTTAGACCTCATCCACCATCCTCCAAGATTCATCTTCTGTTTTTCAGGAGCCATCCAGTGCCCTTCAGAATCCATCCTTTCTCTTTCCAGAACCAACCACTACCTGAGCCCTGGCAAACTCAAGCACCATACTTGTGACCAGTACAACCAGTCAATGCAACCAATCTTGAGAATGCAACCACTATCCATATCAGTCAGCAAAATGCCATAGAAGCTTGATACTCTTGAAAAAATATTAAAAAACCCTCTTTTGATTATTCAAATCTGGCTTTAACGAATCAAAAGAGGGTTTTTCATATTTTAAAGAGTATCAAGCACTGGGCGGATATAAGATCAATGTTAAAAACTGAGATTTTATTATGTAATTGCACACTCAACACTTTTTTTTTTAAGGTTTTATATAGCGCGAACAAGACTCTTACGAGTATCAGAGTGCTTTACAAGTCAAATGTAAGAAGAAAACACAATGTAGCAAAACAAGAAATAGGTGAAACAGCGGTACATAGCTTATACATGTGTAAATCAGCTATCTTGAAAGACCAAATGGCAGCTATTGAACACAGAGACATAGATAGGTATACTATACAGAAAAACTAGCAAAACGGCCAAAGTTCACGTAAATTGAGCCACTTTAGTTTCAGAATTTCATTCTCTCGTTAGTTCCAAGCCTAAGCGCTAGCTAGGAATATATACAGCGGATAATTTCAATGATCTATATGAACGGAACTATTCCCCTCTGATTAGTAAAAGTAAGGTGCTTTTTACAAGATGGTTTAATTTACCCATATCAATAATGGGGCTATTGTGCTGATCCGAATGTCAGATTTACCTTTGTGCCGTTTTTTTGTTTGCTGCAATTTCTTGCGCTCTTCAGATTACATTTTTTAAAGAAATCTAGGCCAATGAAACACCTATATTAGCGATAGACACACTATATAGGCCAGTTAATGAAGGGGGTCTTGTCCTGCCTGATTTACAAGAATACTATTTTGCAAAATACAAGGTTTTCCATTAGTTGTAATATACCACGCTTCTGCTAAAAGTGGAATATGTATAGTGCTTTCTTTTTTTTTACATGACGTAAAGTTAGATCAAATTTTAATTGATAGTTTGCATGAACTCTTCTAATAAAAATAATTAAAAAATAAAAATGCCACCGAAGCACAACCCTTCAGAACCCAGCAACTGTACATCAAAGAACGCACCCACCATCCTTATTCAAAATCACTGTTCTCTGGACCCAGCTATGTTTATGTTATGTAATATTATGTTAGCTTAGCTTATTGGTCATTTATTACACACAACTCACACATAGGGTTTCATGGTGCTGAATTAGCCTCGAAAAAGAGGACAGAGTTAGCAGAAAATTACCAGTAAAAGACAAAAGGCTTATGTCTTTTCCTAAAAAGTCTTAGCACAAGCGCAAGTGGAATCTGATTGCAGGTTTTAGAAACAAGAACAGTAAAAGACTTGCCCCAGTAAGGGTTTTATTGACACGAGGAACAACAGGAAGATTTGCGTTTGAGAGTGAAAATAATGTACAGGTATGTATTATGATAACTGAGTTATAACTTATAAGAAAATTAGAAGCCCAGTCAAATAGACATTTTTGTATCAAACAAAGGGATTTGAAAATTATAATTGTTTCAATTGGAAGCCAGTAAAAATCATACAAAATTGGTTTGGCTGAGGCTCAGTTCTGCACTATTTGAAAACTATGAAGTTGATATTTTAGGCCAGATATAGAGAACTCCAATATTAGAGTCTGGATTCAATGGTGATGTTAGCAGTTATTTTTCTGATGTCTAATAAGAGCAGATGGAGGATAGATTTAAACTTCTAAAGCATTAGGAAAGGGAAGGAATCAATTGAGAACACTTGAACGTAACTTAGAACTCATGATCAAATTTAAAACAAATACTTTTTTCAGAAGTTTAGGATCAAGTTGAGCACCTAAGGTAGACATTGATGGAATAGAATAGTAGGCCGCCGGATCTTTGCCAACCATCATAATCTTTGTTGTCTCTCTATTGATTTTCAATCAATTTGAATCCATTCATCTTTAGAAACCATTGAGGCAGCTTTGTAAGCTTTCTATCATGTACGCCTAACCCTTAAGTTTAAAAATAAATTGTCTATTTTCAGAGTAAGAGTAAAAAGTGCAGCCATAAGTCCTGATATTTCAAAGAAGAGGTCTAATATAAACAAGAGTGAGAGATTTGAACCTTGAGGAAATCCGTAGATGGGTAGTGAAGATGTTTTAGTATTCCTCTCTGAGTACAATTGTTTAACCAAGATTCTATCCAGGTTAAAGCGATTTCTTGTATCCCACACTCCAGAAGTGTGAGGATGAAGATTGTGGGATCCATAATATTTAAGGCTGGTTACAGATCTAATAAAATCAGAACCCTGGTAGAGTTCTGGTCAGCAACAATCATTACATCATCCAAGACTGTGACTAACGCTGACTTTGTACTCGTATAAGAACAAAAGCTTGCCAGGGTATCATCTAGAAGATGTGTATATTTCCGTAGCCACAATGTCTTCAAGTATTTTGGGGACAGCAGGAACCAGTGTGATTAGATAATGATTAGTTGTGTTGGTGAGATCTAAATTTCATTAATTATCTAAATATTCCTTGTTTAGGCTCATCAGGGACAGCTCCAGAACGAAAGGAGAAACAAATATTATTATGTTCGAGGCATATGGGCTGCAGATGGTACATTTATGAATAGATCGCCATCTGGTGTTGGGCTCGGATGATTGCACTTGTTTTTCTTCTGGAGAAGTCTTTGTCGTCATCGATGACTCCTCCTCTTGGTGTTGGTGCGCATGGGCATCGGCTCCATCCTTAGATTGTTTTTTTCCGCCATCGGGTTCGGATGAGGATCGAAGCGCTCCGGACCGACTTCGATAAAGAAGGTTATATTCGGCGCGTAACCCTTTCCAATTCGACGGTATTGTTATCGAACGCGACTTCACTTCCATCTCGACGCGTTTCGAAGAACGACGACTACGAGAAGACCAGCTCGACGTAGTCCAGCCCGGAGTCCATGGAAAGGACTCCATTCAAAAAATGTCCAACGTGTGGTGCTAAGTTCCCACACAAGGACCTACACGAGGTGTGCAACCTCTGCTTGTCCCCTGAACATGAATCGAGGGACTGTGAGGCCTGTGCAGCATTTTCCTCAAAATCGACGATTAGAAACCGTCGAGCTCGAAGACACGAGGTATCGAGAATGCAGTCACAAGCAATCCCGGAGCTGTTCGAGGACCAGCACCTAGAAGAGGAGGAAAAGGAGGCCGACGAGGCGGGGTCAGAAGCGGACGAGTCCGACATCGAGGAAATCGACGTCCAACAAACCGTGAGTGACGACGTCCCGTTACCAAAGAACAGACCCCGCACGGTGTCGACCCCGCCCTCGAGCCCGGTCAGACAACCGAAAAAAGTTTCCGACGCCCCGCCTTCGGGCCCGGCAACGAAACCGAAACCGAAACACTCGGTCTCCCATCATGGTGGTTCCGATAAACGACCCACCACGACATCGACACCGAAGCTCCATGTCAAGGAAAGCTCGAAGTCGAAACAGTCCATGTCGACACCGAAACACATTTCGACGTCAAACACCTTCGACACCGAAGACATCCTCGATGCCGAAAGCATCGAATCCGAATAAAATCTCGGTGTCGAAAATACAAATGGACAGTCAGAAGAAAAAACACCTTTCGGACCCGAAAACTGCGGTACCGACACAGGAATATAAAACCGATCCTAAACAAAAGACTCTGTTTATTGATCCACAAACTGGCAAGGTAGTCACAGAACTACCTAAAAAGAGGAAGAATGAACAATCGGACGACAAAACTCCTCCGAAGAAGAGAACAATGGGGACGAATACAACTCCTCCCCCTTCTCCACAACCTAGAGACACACCCTCTTCTCCTCTTCCTCACACTAGGCCAACTAAACCTTTCACACGCCCATCCACACCTACAACAGATGTAGATAGTGACACAGGAGAGGGAGAACATCCTGGGGATGATGAAGACACAATCCCAGAGGAGGCAGACCCATGGGAGGAGTACAATGTAGGGTCAGATAATGACAACGACCCTGAATTGTATCCCTCAAAACCCTCACCACCTGATGATAATACTGGGTTTGCACAATTAATTAATAGAGCAGCAAAATACCACAAGGTAGACCTACATGCAGACCCTCAAAATGAGGACTTCTTGTTAGAAACACTACCTGCTGCACAAAGAACATCAGGAACATTACCAATGCTTAAAGGCCTACTTAGTCACACATCAGAGATATTCAAAGACCTGGTGAGGGCTAGAATATTAAACCCAAGGATTGATAAAAAATATAAGGCAGCTCCAAAGGACCCAATATTTATCAAGGGACAAATTCCTCTAGACTCACTAGTGGTCACAAATGCTCGTAAGAGAGCAAACTCTTTATCTACAGGAGAAGCTCCACCTCCTGACAAAGAGTCTAAACTAATAGATGCCTCTGGCAAGAGAGTAGCATCCCAAGCGGCAAACAGTTGGCGCATAGCTAATACGCAAGCATTACTTGCAAGGTATGACAGAGCTCATTATGATGAATTAGAAAAACTCATCACACATCTCCCCAAAGAACATCAAAAGAGGGCAGATCAGCTCATACAGGAAGGAAAGATAATTACTAACACTTCCATTAAGTGCGCCCTAGACGCAGCAGACACTGCAGCAAGATCCATAAACACAAGCATCATGATAAGGAGACATGCATGGCTCAGAGTCTCAGGGTTCAAACAAGAAGTACAAACATCCTTATTGAACCAGCCTTTTGATGAGAAAACACTTTTCGGATCAGGGACAGATGAGGCCTTAGAAAAGATGAAAAAGGACACGGAAACGGCTAAATCAATGGGAGCATTGCAACAGCCCACCCAAAGAGGTTCCTTTCGTAGGTCCACCTATAGAGGAGGATCCAAAAATACAGGCACAAGCCAGCAACAGACCTCTTTTACACCAACATCACCCAGAGGTAATGCTAGGGGCAGTTACAGAGGTAACAACAACAAGGGTAGGGGTCGCGGAAACAACAACAACCGCAACTCTCCAACCCCAAAACAGTGACTTCATACAGCTCCCCCCAGACCACATAACACCGGTCGGGGGACGCCTATCACAGTTCCTACCTGCCTGGGAAAACATCACATCAGACAGGTGGGTGAGACAAATTATCCAACATGGTTATTGCCTAGAACTCACAGCTACCCCACCAAACATCCCCCCCAAACAGCGTCCAATGAAACAAGATCATCTGACACTGTTAAAACAAGAAGTACTATCCCTGCTAGAAAAGCATGCCATAGAGAAGGTTCCACAGCACCAACAAGGAACAGGAGTATACTCCCTATACTTCCTAATTCCCAAAAAGGACGGGTCTTTAAGGCCAATATTGGACCTAAGACCTCTCAACGCATACATAAATTCTGAACATTTCCACATGGTCACGCTCCAACAAGTACTTCCTTTACTGAAGAAAGGGGACTTTCTTTCTACACTGGATCTAAAAGACGCATACTTTCATATCCCGATTCACAAAGCCCACAGGAAATACCTCAGGTTTGTGGTAGACGGACAACTGCACATCAATCATCTAGAACTACTAGCAGTGTTTCTAGCATCGAAAGCCTTTCAAATACATGTTACCGACAAAGCAGTCCTGATCAGAACAGACAACATGACAGCAATGTATTATATTCAAAAACAGGGGGGGACGCACTCTCTCCAACTATCCAGACTAGCACAGGAAATTTGGAGATGGGCCATTCCTCAAAACATCTATCTGTTAGCCGAACACCTACCAGGAGTCCAAAACCAGATAGCAGACATCTTAAGCAGACAGTCGGAACAAATACACGAATGGGAACTGCACCAACAAATACTGCAGCCATTCTTCCAAAGATGGGGACAACCAGAGATAGACCTATTTGCCACTCATCAGAACGCAAAATGCCAAAGCTTCGCGTCCAGGTACCCACACCACCTGTCACAGGGCAATGCGTTATGGATAAATTGGTCCAACAAATTTGCATACGCTTTTCCCCCTCTCCCACTAATCCCATTAGTGGTCAGAAAGCTGCAACAGCACTCAATGACCATGATACTAGTAGCACCCACGTGGGCACGACAACCGTGGTTCACCACGCTCCTGCAACTCTCACAAGTGCCACACCAAAAGCTAAGAATTCTACCCATGCACCTTACACAGAACCATGGAGAAATAATGCACCCAGATCCCACACAACTGAACCTAGCGATCTGGCTCCTGAAATCCTAGAATTTGGGTACTTAGATCTACCCCCAAATTGCATGGAGATAATTAAGCAAGCGCGACGTCCCACCACCAGAGCATGCTATGCAGCTAAGTGGAAGAGGTTTGCTATACACTGTACCACTAACAATATCAACCCTCTGGACATATCAACAAGGGAGATTATTTGCTACTTACTACACTTACAGCAATGTAATCTCGCGTACACATCTATCAGAGTACATCTAGCAGCTATAGCAGCGTACCTACAAAACAGGCAGCATATATCCCTGTTCAGAGTGCCAGCGATAAAAGCCTTCATGGAAGGCCTTAAAAGAGTCATTCCACCAAGATTACCACCTTCCCCGGTCTGGAACCTCAACGTAGTACTCACCAGACTAATGGGACCACCTTTTGAACCTATGCATAGGTGCGAGATACAATTCCTTACATGGAAGGTGGCTTTCCTTATAGCCATTACCTCACTCAGGAGAGTAAGTGAATTACAGGCATTGACAATACAAGAACCGTTCCTACAGTTACACCAGAATAAAGTGATTCTTAGAACAAACCCAAAGTTCTTGCCTAAAGTAATTTCAGCATTCCACATCAACCAACCGGTGGAACTACCAGTTTTTTTTCCAAAGCCACAGACGGTGGCAGAAAGGGCCCTACATACACTAGATGTCAAAAGAGCCATTTTGTACTACATAGAAAGGACACAAAACTTCAGGAAAACTAAACAACTATTTGTAGCATTTTCCCCAACACATAAGGGCAATCCTATCTCTAAAGCGGGCATCGCTAGATGGATTGTAAGATGTATACAAATATGTTACATTAAAGCAAAGAGAACATTAACTGTTCCTCCTAGAGCTCATTCTACACGGAAGCTAGGAGCATCTATGGCATTCTTAGGGAACATTCCCCTAGATGACATATGTAGAGCAGCAACTTGGTCTACACCACATACATTTACAAAACACTACTGTGTTGATGTACAGGCTACACAACAAGCCAGAGTGGGCCAAGCTGTACTAAAAACTCTATTTCAAACAGTTGCGACAGACACTGGTGACCACCGCTATGGAGGTAACTGCTGTATAATCTATTCATAAATGTACCATCTGCAGCCCATATGCCTCGAACGGAATATGCTACTTACCAGTATGCATCTGTTCTTGGCATAGAGGGCTGCAGAGTGGTACATGCCCTCCCTGCCTCCCCGGAAACCTGTGTCTGTCCCAACATTATCTTATTTAGATACACTTACATGGGCATATCTTTATGTATTCTACTACACTACTCCATCTAACCCTACTATGGCAAAACAATCTAAGGATGGAGCCGATGCCCATGCGCACTAACACCAAGAGGAGGAGTCATCGATGACGACAAAGACTTCTCCAGAAGAAAAACAAGTGCAATCATCCGAGCCCAACACCAGATGGCGATCTATTCATAAATGTACCACTCTGCAGCCCTCTATGCCAAGAACAGATGCATACTGGTAAGTAGCATATTCCATAATATCCTATAAAGAGCTAGCATGTTCTTGTAAAGCATGTCCAGAGGAAATATATTCAGAGGGCAACCCGATTTACAGGCATCACATATTCGGAAAAAATCATCCAAAGAAAGACATATGAAATAGTCACGGCATGATTAAGAAATATTAGTAAAGGCTAAAGGGGATATTTCTTCAATGAAGGAAGACCCAGTTTTAATAGAAATAGGAATGGGTGTAGTTTGTAAAATTGAGGAGCGAATTTGATCAATTATTTGAAAAAAAAAACAAAGATAATTGATTGCAGAAGGCTTGGGAGATAAGGTCTTGAGGAATACTAGTGGGAGTTTCAAGTAATTCAGCATGTTGAATCTCTCCCTTATGGAGATGTTTAGCATGCTTTGGGATCACATCACTATTTTTAAGTCTGGCCTGCCATCTTTCAAAAAGTAATCACCATCCTACACAACCTAGTCCCTCTCACTTTTTTTTGTTTGTTTCAATAGTCTTTTGTTGCATTTCTTCACAAAAGAACAAACTTTCAGGACATCCCGTTGGTGCAGCCACCTGTGATATCTCCCCACAAACATAATTAATTTCCAACCCCCCCCCCCCCACACTGGATCACTTCCAGAAGTGAAGAAATAATCATATGTTATCCAGTCTTCCAAGGCTGCAGAAGAGCCAAATTGTGGCACCAAAGAAGAGTGAGTCAACACCAGCGCAAGCTGCGTTTGGGAGCAAGGCTGACCTCTATTGTCTTTGCTGAGGTTAGAAATAATTGGGTTCCAGAGTTTGATAAAGAGGTTAGAATTATCAGCCAACTCGTAGATCTTTTTCTTGTGTCCCAGAATATGCTATAGTTTTTCCTAACCAGTGTTCATATGTTAGGGTTTCGCTCTCCCCCAGACGGAGAGGATGATATATTTGGCGGCCAACAGGAGATGCGAAATCCTCTTTCCAGCAATCAAATGAAGTGGTTAAAAGCCGACCAATGGTCAACCTAACCGGGCCAGCTCGCTCGGGACGTTTGACAATGTTGGAACCCTGTATCTGGGAAATGGCAAATGTAAATCCGTATTTGTAAAGTGCGAACCACTCACCCTTACGGGTCTCAAGGCGCTGGGGGCCGTCGTGGAAATTAAGTGAGGTATTGCCCAGAGTCACATGGTGCTAAGCGGAGCTGCGCAGGAGCTGGGGATCGAACCCTCAACCCTGTGCTCTGAAGTCAGCTGCCCTGGCCACTGCACTACACCTCTCCAAGACTAATTTTGTTCAAGAAGTCCCTCAGGAGAGGGCAACAGTCCCTATCTTTATGCGGTGAACCAGCATCCTCAAGGATGCATCCCATACACCTATATCTGTCGGCCTTCTCATGATCACCATTGTTCCCAACACTGCTGCAAGAATGGACAACAAGAGCCTGACCAGCTGCGCCAATTCTGTAGTAAGGCCGCACAGATTGTTGCCAATGGTACCCCCAGCTGGGGGGGGGGGGGAATTCCTATAAGCACCACCATAATGTAACTTTTCAGTATTTTGGAACAAATACAACAAATTGATGGGAAGAATACTTGAATTAATCTTAGCTACTAATCCTCACTTGTGCATGGAAAAGATGTACCACGCCTAGGGTACCATAATTCATTGAGAGGGTCCTGGAGTCCAACCCGCAGGCCTTTGAAAAAGGGAGGGGTGTGCAAAGTTTTTAATTGGCATTTGGCAAAGTTTTCTGATTTCAGCCAAAGCGTGTTTTCTGTTTTAAGATGTCCCATCAGGGTATTGGCTGTTATGCATCCCTCCTGTGACCTAAGGTATGAGGTTGAGGCGAGAATGTCTAGTGATGGTTTTGGGCGATGGGAAAGGTTGTAGGGAGGCATGGACGATGCACCTCAAAGGGGAATGTGCAGGGGACAGGGCAGTGCAAAGCCGCAATGAGGCTGGAAAGTCAGGATTTCCCTTCAGGGGTGAGGATTTAGATCAGAGGACTGCAGCCATGCCGTTGACTAATGAACAGCACTGTGTAGTCCTTCTGCCATTTTTTTCATTTGCGAACCCTGAAAAAAATGTGGGAAGTTGCATATCGGTAGATGTCATAACTTGCCTGTTCTGATGGCTTAGTGGAGTAATGCGTCTACTATAGGGACTGGGCTGTGTTTGATCTCATGGTCAAGGATTCAAATCCCGGTGGGTCCACTCAGCCTTCCATCCTTCTGAGGTCGATAAAATGAGTATTACTGAGTTGGGTAACAATAAACATCTGTTATTCAGCACCAAGATACCCACGGGTGAAAGTGCACTGTACAAATGCACATGCTCTGTTATGGTAACTTCTCACCTCATTGCTCTGAATAGGCCTCATCCGGACTCCTTCTAAAGGTGGCCTGCTGCCCCTCTTTTATTGGCCACTAAGTGCCACATTATGTACAGCTGGAAATACATCTTTTCTTGTGACTTTATTTAGTCCCACCACAGAGATGCCCTTTTGTGTTGTTTTTCAGAGTCACTTAAAAAACAAATTAAATTAGGTTCCTGCAGAACTAACGCTCTCCTCAAGCAGACGGTGTCCTGGGGTCCACGAGCGCCTCCCAGGCGCCTTCCAAGCCTGCTATGTTGCCCTGCACCTCCTTAACTGCTATGTTGCCCTGCTCCTCCAAGCCTGCTATGTTGCCCTGCACGTCCTAGACTGCTATGTTGCCCTGCTCCCCCAAGCCTGCTATGTTGCCCTGCACCTCCAAGCCTGCTATGTTGCCCTGCACCTCCAAGCCTCCTATGTTGCCCTGCACCTCCAAGCCTCCTATGTTGCCCTGCTCCTCCAAGCCTGCTATGTTGCCCTGCACCTCCAAGCCTGCTATGTTGCCCTGCACCTCCAAGCCTGCTATGTTGCCCTGCACCTCCAAGCCTGCTATGTTGCCCTGCACCTGCAAGCCTGCTATGTTGCCCTGCTCCTCCAAGCCTGCTATGTTGCCCTGCTCCTCCAAGCCTGCTATGTTGCCCTGCACCTCCTAGACTGCTATGTTGCCCTGCTCCTCCAAGCCTGCTATTTTGCCCTGCACCTCCAAGCCTGCTATGTTGCCCTGCACCTGCAAGCCTGCTATGTTGCCCTGCTCCTCCAAGCCTGCTATTTTGCCCTGCACCTCCAAGCCTGCTATGTTGCCCTGCTCCTCCAAGCCTGCTATGTTGCCCTGCTCCTCCAAGCCTGCTATGTTACCCTGCTCCTCCAAGCCTGCTATGTTGCCCTGCTCCTCCAAGCCTGCTATGTTGCCCTGCTCCTCCAAGCCTGCTATGTTGCCCTGCTCCTCCAAGCCTGCTATGTTGCCCTGCACGTCCTAGACTGCTATGTTGCCCTGCACCTCCTTAACTGCTATGTTGCCCTGCTCCTCCAAGCCTGCTATGTTGCCCTGCACGTCCTAGACTGCTATGTTGCCCTGCTCCCCCAAGCCTGCTATGTTGCCCTGCTCCTCCAAGCCTCCTATGTTGCCCTGCACCTCCAAGCCTCCTATGTTGCCCTGCACCTCCAAGCCTGCTATGTTGCCCTGCTCCTCCAAGCCTGCTATGTTGCCCTGCTCCTCCAAGCCTGCTATGTTGCCCTGCTCCTCCAAGCCTGCTATGTTGCCCTGCTCCTCCAAGCCTGCTATGTTGCCCTGCTCCTCCAAGCCTGCTGTGTTGCCCTGCTCCTCCAAGCCTGCTATGTTGCCCTGCTCCTCCAAGCCTGCTATGGGGATGGGAGGTACCACAGCGTGGCCTCTAGAGACTGAAAGCTGTCGGCCTGTTGTGCCCAGGTTTGTTTTCAGCCAACACTAAAGCAGTGGTTGGTGAATTCAGTCACTTCCAGGAAGTGAAGGGGCTGCTGGGAGTCTCGTTCATTACAGAACAATAGGGGGAGGGACCAGGAGGACCGAAGGAGTGAGAAGAGAACAATGGGAGGGGCGAACAAAGCAGAGCAGGGAGATGAAAGCAAGGTCTGTGGCGGAACGAAAGGAAAGGAGAAGAGATGAAAGTGTAAGAGGAGAAGTTAGGAGAAATACAATCAAATGCAGCGTAGAGGAGAGAGGTGGAGTAGGTAGAGCGTTGAAGGGAGAGACGAAACTGAGGGTTCGAATTGAGGGCGCAAACACATAAAAGTCGAAAAATACATAGAATTAAGAAGTCCTGGGATATCTTTGGTGAATGGTAGAAGAAGAAACACAGATGGGAAGTGGCTTGGTAAAATATAGAGTGTAGGGCGAAAGGGAAGCAAAAAGCGGGTTAGAGAAACAGAAGGGAGACTAGTGGGCAGCTGTAAACTAAGGAAGTATCGGGAAAAAGATGGAGGCATACACATGGTGGGATGGGCTGAGTGAAAGAGAGACGAGGAGTTCAGCGCGAGGACACAAAATGCAGAGAGATGGGAAGAGAAGAGAATAAGAACGAGAAGAGGCAAGACTAATGGACAGGATGAGAGAAGATGAAGGAAATCATTAGACTGGAAGAACGAGGAGGCAAAGGTGGAGAGAAGGGAATCCGAGGCAGGCGGGGAGCAAGAGATGAGCATGAGGGTGGAGGGAGTTATGACCCTTGCAGCTCTCGACACCCGCTGGCACACACCAGGACCTTTCAGAGGGTATAGTTTCTCCACCACCGATGGCTGGGCATGGTCACCCAGTCCCTTACGGTATAAAGGTGAGGGAGGCGCTTGAAGGATGAACCCCCTAGCCTCAGCTTAACTATATGGATGACCATCTCTTGTCTTGGTAAGGCTGATGAGTAAAACAGAATCAATCACATTTCCAGGCAGCCCTACCTCGTGTGAGGGTTGCTGAGTGCACTGCCCTTCTCGGCGTGCTGTAGACCTCTGAGGTCTACTCCATGGATGCAATCTTCGCACTTAAGGAGGCCTCCTCACTCCAGAACAGGCTCAATACCCAAACAGGCCTCAGTTTTGTTTGTTGTTTTTATTTAGAGCCCAGGCTGTCCCTCAGATGTGTCTCATGGTGCTCACAAATAAAGGGAACTAGCATAAGGAAGCCTAGTGGGCTGGCGCTGGGCAGGACGGAAGTCTGGGTGAGTATTCAGTCATTACAGTAATCTCTTAAATCTGTCTCCAGGGACAAGGCCAGATGGGATTAATTGTATGGGCATTAGCTTGAAAATGCAGATATCATTCTGCAGGGTTAATGACTTGCTGTCGGGAGCGATTGCTTTTTAGAGAGATGCAGAGTATCGGCTTCTGCGCAGGTGGTATGGACTCACCAGCTCACCTGGGTAATAGGAGGTGCCACCAGGCAGCACTTTACCCACAGGCCAAAGAGTTATTAAGGCAGTGATTTGCTTCATCAACAGCCAGGGGAGGGACTTCAGTGCAAGGGTGGCATGGCTTTCTTTGAGCAGAGCATGCGGTGAACCACATACTTCACTACTTGGTGGCCCTCACCCAATGCCCTCAAGGAGCTACTGATACAGTGGACTGTGTCCATAGCCTCCTGGGTAGGTAATAGTTTTCAGGGAGTGACATGAATCCTTGTACCAATGGGTGGGCCGACAACCACCCAGCCCCTTCTCCCTGAGGCTTGTCAAAGCATGGGCAGTTCTCCGGGAAAGATGGCCTCTACCTGGGACTTCTTTTGTTGAGCTCCCAGCTATAGTTCCCTGTTGTGCTCTGATACGCATTGTTCGCTGCAAGCTGCCACCATTTCTGATTTTTTCACCGTCCTTTCTGCGGCACATATATTTTGAAAATGAGACATCAAAAACGTTCAGCTTCACTTCGGTGCTCGGGGCAGCATCCTTGTCATCTAATTATTGTTTTATTTCCATTCTGGTTCTCTGTAATTACACATTTTAAACGCTGTGTATAGTAATTCCCAGAGTGTATTTTTGTAATAACACAAGGACTGTTCTGTGATTGTGCTAAAAACAGAGTAGATGTTGAGCCACGTGGAGACCCCGGATCTTGATGACATGTCCTGATAGGGCCCTGTCTGCACCCCTGTTGAGGTCAGAAGTTCATTCATGGCAGAGTGAGTGCCCCCAACTGTATATTATACGTAGCAATCCCTCTTGTTTTCGGTTATTGTTGAAGCTTGCAATGCTCACTAAATATCTCTCTTCGGTTTGAAGGGTTAAAATTAGTTCTTGTGGCTAGTTTGGTAACCTTATAACTTGAAAACGTTGGTTCAAATCCCGGCTACAGCATCTGAAGAGCGAATTGTCTGATTTTGGGTCAATCACCTAATCTCTCTCTGACTCGCGTTATACATATATATATATATATCATATAAAAATGTATAATGAAGTATGTAAAGCCTCATGTAATGTTCATGTTCTCAAAGCTTCTTCCAGTCCCTCCCGTTGATGCTCAGTGCCCAGCTGCTTCCCAGGCCAAACATGTGTTTATGTAGGATTGTGTCCCACTGTATTGATGTGTTTATACTTTTATTTGGTTTTGACATTTTTGAGTGATTACATTGACTGTCCGGATGGACACTCTTAATATAGCACTGATTGGAGTCCATATTTATCCTGATGACCGTACCGTTCTTTTTAAGGACCATTGTTCTAATACTAAACTGTTACCCAAGGTCCTTATCTACCTTTCGGGTTCCCTTGTGTTTTTGAAAATATCCCAGTCCAGACACAGCCTGTGCTGTGCAGTCACCTATACAATAGTGAGTGTATTTATTGAACAGCAGTAGCAATTATACAAGAAATACAGGGCATACTAACCCAATAGTACCTGGGAACATGAAGAGTTTGGGTGAATGTGCTTGCTGGTGAGATGAAGGTATGGTGCCTGACATAGATAACATATTAAACACTGAGCAGTTTTCAAGGAGTGTTGAAGAGGAAGTAAGTAAGTATCAGGGGGCAATGGGCCAGAACAGTGGGGGATGGTGGAAAGCCTTCATCCATTTGGAGTTCAGTTTGAAGGTGGCGCGCTGCGAAGGCCTTCAACATTGAGAGCAAGGAGAACAGATGGGAGTAAGTTCCAGTGAGGAGGCCCTAGCAGGATGAAAGACCAGAATTTAGGCGTATTGCAGACTGGCGTGAGGGTACAGTTGCCTCATTGTTGGAGGGACGCAGCATGGATGTGAATAGAATGACATGGGGCAGGTATATTGGAGCTTTGCTTTGGACAGCCTTGAAGACTAGGGGCCAGATGTACGAACCCTTTTTGCGGCTACAAACGGGAGATCCTCCCGTTTGTGACCGCAAAAAAAGATAATGGCATGTACAAATTATATTTTGCGAGTCACTTCCTAATAGCGATTCACCATGCCATGTACGATTGTTTTGCGACTGCATTTGCAGCCGCAAAACACTCACAGTTTACCATCTTCTTCAAGTAGGTGGTAAACTACTCGCAAACGGGAAGGGGTCCCCAGGGGACCCCTTGCCCTTTGTGAGTATGTGAGAAAATATTTTTAAGAGCAGGCAGTAGTCCCAGGGACCACTGCCTGCCCTTAAAAAATGAAACTGAAAAGTTCTCATTTTTCTTTTTTAAATGCATCCCGTTTTCCTTTAAGGAAAACGGGCTGCATTAAAATAAAAATAAAAAAGGCTTCTTTATTTAAAAGCAGTCCCAGACATGGACGTCTGCTGACCCCAGCAGGCCACCATCCCTTGATTCCTAATGGGGTCGCAAATTGTACCAGCCTCATTAATATTAATGAGTCATGCAATTTGCGACCCCATTAGGAATCAACAGTGTCTGAGACACTGTTATATATGCCAATTTGCGAGTCGTAAATTACGAGTCGCAAATGTGACGCAATTTGCGACTCGCAAATTGGTGGGTCGGACATCTGGCCCAAGGCCCTGAAGATTTAAAACAGCACTTTTATTGGCAGACAGATGGGCAGTTTGGTGGTGGTTGGGGAAGGTAGGCCTTTTATCTTAGGAGTCTGCTGTGGTTCTGGATGGCACAATTTGTAACTTGGCCCATAGGATGGAGAAAGAATGGTGGATTGGGTAAGAACTTGTTGCTCTACTGAAAAGCATTTGTTAGGAGTACATTTTATCAGGCCATGGCTGTATGAAGCCAGACGTGAGGATAGATTGTTCATAGGCTTAGAATCTGAAATCTGTTGGCGGTGTCTTTACTCTCTTCCCTGGTGATAAAAGCATGTGCGGACACCTAAGGCCTGGTATCTGGAGATATCGATTGAGATCTCAGTGTCCAGATACCCACGTCACGGGATTGTGACTTGAAATCTCTTCAGTATATCATATCCCCATCCTTCACTTCTTTTCTGGGAATTGACTTTTCTCACAGCCCCAGGTCTCCCTAAAGTTGAGTGTGGCAGTAACAGGGGTACAGTTTATGTTAGCTTTTATTCCCACTGAACTATGAAAGCATTTCAGTCTGCTGAGTAGCTCCACATGCACTCTAATGGCACTTAAGGACAGTCAAGCTAATGTGCTTTGCTCAGTTCTCTGCCACACTGGATGAAAACATATCACATCCAGGAGCTGTACCATTATGTACTCAGTGTTGTTTCTCTCTATCTCTAACTCATGTGTCAGTGCAGCTCTGGCTAGGTGACATACTCTGAGTAAAGAAGGGGTCTGATTACTCCCCTTATCTGCAGTGGTTTCTAGAGCAATTCGGAGCACTTGAGCAAATGGGGCCGGCACAGCCCGTGCCTCTTACGACCCCTTCATTGAGGAGGAGTCCTTGTGATTCTGTGACCAAAAGATCCTGAAAGGAAGGAAGGGTGTCCTCTGTTCTAGGTCCCCAATATTTGGATTGCACTTTCCTCCTCATCCAGGGAGGAGTCCATCTTAGTTATTAAAAAAAGCTGCACTTCCAAGAGGCTGCTGAGGGCTGTTCCTTCCCTTTTCAACAGTCTGTCAAATCTTAAAATGAAGCACCTGTTACAGTGCTTTAATAATTCACTGGCACAGTTTAGGCGCTAGGTCGTCAACATCAGTCTGTTAAACTGATCGTGTTCTTAGTATCATTTCTGCCATTCCCGCACCTTCTTGCCCTGGGCTTGCATCTCCCTTCCTTCCTGGCACCCTTGTTCGGCTTCTAACAGTGCCCTTTTTGTTTTGAGTCACTCTTCCCCAACTAGAATGTTCTTAAACCCTGTGTGTCAGACCCCACTCTCTCCCTAACCTTAAGTAACTCTTCAAAAGTTAGCACTTAACAAATTCTCCAACCTCGTGACAATACCTGTGCCCCCGCTACCTGCTAGCCTTTCTATGTGTCCTCCAGCACTCCCTGCAGTACATCTAAAACATGTCTCCCCTCAAGATGCTACAGTTGTAGGTTCAATATAAAGCAATGGGGTAACTCAGTTATGTGCAGAACCTGAGGATTCATACATTAAGTGAACAGTGGTTCTGCCACCTATTAGCTTTAGAAAGCGTCTAAATTATTTGTATACTTTTATTACAGGTCAAATGCTTATTTTATACAAGCTGCCGTGCTGTCAATACCATTAAATCTGGTATCAAGGTGGAACCTTATTTAAGGCCACTCACAGACTCTATATATAGTCCTGAAGAAGACCCCCCCCCACAGACGATCACACAATCGCGTTAATGTCCAGGGGTCGAAACGTCGACGCATAGTTATCAAGTGTTAATGTTCACCCAGAACAATCAGGAATAACTAGAATCATTGCTAGTTGGGTTGAAACATATTTTCACATACCTCACACTGTGTTTAAATGTTTGTCTTGAATATATGTTCATTTGTGATGTATACATTGTGCTGTGATTTGTAAATATATTTCTTTGTTTTCACTTCACGTCACCAATTTGTTGATAAGTGTAATTGTATATCGTATATCTGTGTGTGCATATATATGTTTTGTTCTCATTTATGAGTACACAACTTTCACCTAATTCGGCAGTTGTAGGTTCAGCAGCCTACCACTTCCCCTCCCTGCTCTAGACTCTAAACAGCCACTCACTTTCACATCCCAAATGTCCTTTTCAGTTTCTACGACTTCCCTGCATGACCTTCTGCACAGCAAACCCATCGCACCCATCTCAACACATCCTCCATGCCACCATCGCACCCACCGTCCTGGGGCCTCGGTCTTGTCACTGTTCCCCACTTTTGTCGGTCTTGAGTGAGAGCTGAAGTTTCCCGGTCCCTCTCGAACTTCTGTGCCTCAATGCTTGCTTCCTCAAACTTGATTGTTTGCAGCAGGGGAGTCTTATCTTTACACTGTCTAGTGCCACGAAACCTATAAAGGTGTAAATACACTTCACTGATATCTGATAACATAATATCTGCAACTTGTGGATAAGAACTTCTGAGAGACCCAAATCAGAGCATCCTTACAAACATGCTGGAATCCCATTGTTGCTCTCACAGCCAAGACCTGGAACGAGCTCCCCGTGAACATCAGATGCTCCCCGACCCTGCACACGTTCAGGAAGGACCTCACAACCTGGCTCTTCGAATGGTCCTAAGCTACCCCCCCATCCCCCCCGCCCCCAGCGCCTTGAAACCCTCACGGGTGAGTAGCACGCTTTGGAAACCACAGATTGATTGATTGATTGACCTGTGGCTACTGAGGTGTAAGCTCCTGTACTCTCATGAGGCCCTCACGATGGTCAAACTACCCCAACCCAGGATCCAAGGTCAGTTCCACAGTGAAAAGTACAAAAGCTTGTCCTTTTAGCCATTCGTACATCCTCTACAATGGTTATAAATCGGGCTCCCGGTTTTATGGTATTTATTTTTTTGACATTTCAGTCTGTATTTATCCATATTTATTTTATGCTTAGAGTAAAAAATTATGCTGTAATTTGTATACTTTGACATCATTAAATGTTTACTCACGTTATATTGTCCAATGGATTTCAGTTGTTTGCGGTACCATACAGTCATTGGAAACCATTTGCATTATAGAACACGTAAACAGCTGCCCTGCTGCAGCTATTTCAACTTCATTAGAAAACCTTTAAACTTTTTTTAGCTTCCCTGCCTGTCCATCTGTACAGCTATTGATCTAGCACTTATGATTGACAGTAGTGAGTATCGCCCTTAAAAAAACCTATTTTCCGCCTTTCTCTGTATTTAAAAATAAATGCAGACCAGAAAATAGATGGTTTTCTGTCTGTATTTATTGATAAAAATAAGTAAAAACAGAAAACTGGGAACCTTAGTTATGAATTACTGCAGCAGAATATTTCTTTATTTGATTACGCCTGGTTTAGTTATAAAATCCATTGTGACATTAATCACTAGAAGGCCCCTGAACTCGCCTAAGTTATTACTGCTTTGGTAGGTAAAGATTGGGCTGGCAAGAGGGTGAGCTTCAGGGTTGCCCCCCGCCACACCACCCATGAATGATTTTCCTCTAATTATAATGCCATTGTGAACCAATTGTTGCCCATCGACTCCCCAATCCACCCCAAAGACTGATCAAAGTTCTCTGCTGTGACACCAGATCTCCCAGAAGTTTCAGGAGGAGGCTGGAGAATTGTTGTGCCCTTAGTGTGCCACCGGTTATTGTCAGGTGCCAACGGACCGTCTCCACCTGCACCTGGACGGCGATGTACCTTTGAAGCGAGTGCCCTGCTCCAACCGTGAGTTGGTGCAGCTGTCGGCTGGTGTCTCATGTACAGGGATTTGTAAACACTAATATTAAGTACAGACCTGCCCGCAGCCTGCCATCTGTCGTCAAATGTTTATTTGTACTCCCCTGCTTTGTTGTCCATGCAACAACAACCTTTTCAAACCTGGCCAGTGGACTCAGAGCCCGGTCTTGACCTGGCAGAGGGCCACTTATTGTACGATTATCAATCAATGATAGACCTTGGGCCGGGTGTGTCTTGGACCACTGCGATAGTGGGCTTGGCACTGTTTCAGGTATACTCGGTTGTATCTGGCAGAGCAAAGTGCACATAGTTCAGCTAATCATTACTCATGAGTTGGTCTGTGGTTTGTAGTAACAGGATTTCCCATTGGAGTGAGTCTATTAGGCAGAGTACGAATTTAGAAAAACCAAAGGTGGTGAAGGACGGACCACCCCCTTTTGTACCGCTTTGATCGCCATAAGTTGGCAGGGTATGCTCAGACATGAGTCCCTTGCTCACTTTGCCACTGGAGTCAAGCAAGCCCGGCTGAAGACGGCTGTAATGCCAGAAACCGGTCCTGGGAAGCTTGATTCCGGTGCAGGGAAGACATGGCTTGGCAGTTCGGGCTGGACTGTTCCCATGAGGCACCGGGTCAGACTGATTTGCATATGGCCATGTCTGAACTGGGGTGGCGGAGTGAGCTAAAGAACGGTGATGGATTAAACCCAGATCGGTTGACTGGGGGTGAGTGTTTGTATTGTCAACGCTCCGTCCATCATCACCTTTGGTTTTTTCACAGTACGTATTTATGCATGAAGGTAGTGGTGCCGCCCCTAAACGTGTAGTCATTCTTGGAAAATATTCTGGAACACAACGCTTGGACAAGGAATAGCCTGCCCCCCCACACCCCCTGGCAGAAAATGTTGCATTGGGGTGAACAACACAATCCTCACAACGCCAACACCAGTGATAACACAAAGAGACAAGCAATCCAGGAAATTACATTGTAGACGCTCCAGCACCAGGTTGGAGTTTTGGTGCGTGCTGCTCTACGAGAAGAAAAGTGTGGCATAAATATCTGTTTATCGGTGTATATACACTGTTTTGGTACCCACACCATCCAAGTTTGCTACTAGGTCAGAGTAGCTGGAATTCTTGCCAATATAGGCTTGTTGGTGGGAGACAGAAGCAGGGGTTCTTAGAGAAGCTTACATGGCATGCAAGCACTTTGACGCCTACATCTGGGCCAGTGTGGGAGCATCTCCACAGAGCCAGCCTTTTGGACCCAGGGGTGATGCCCTCTATGCCAGATCATAAAGGGGGATGTTCCCGCCCAGCCACAATACCATACAATGTCATGAGAGTACTGGAAAGTCATTGAGATGCAAACCTAACACCTACGACATCAATGGCACCACTTGCGTTCCTCATTGGTGCATGCTTACACAGGTTGGTTGTAAATTGCAAGACCAGCCCTTTCATCTCCCGACTCCTCTCCATGGAGATGTGGATGATAACTGCCCCCAACTACAAGGTTGCAGTCAAGGCAACAGGGCTAGAATACTCAGGAAACCAAGTTCAGCCCTTGCAACAATGTTTAAACCAGCTCCACGCTGCATGAGGCCGTGAATAGATTGAAGCTTTCATGGTGGGGTTATGGCATCCAACCCAGCTGTGAAAGCAGCCTCCCACCCTGTAGCCCACTCTTAAAATGTCAAAGTGGCAGAATGGCTAGTCCAGCCCTGCATGAACAGGAGTGCAGGGAGCACAGATCCACCTCCAAAACCAAAAACAATAGGACAAACAGTGCATTATCTAATATGGACATCCCTCTTGGGATCAAGCTGTTCATTTGAACTGGATATAGAAACTTACAGACATGGAGTGACGCATAGGGTCATCTGACCTGATCTTCTATGGGGGGGCACCATCGTTAGGTGCCAAACCATTATTGTGCTTTTAAACTTCAAATAGCAGCTGCATGCCATTGGAAGCAATGGACGTCGCTGTACAGAGTTTACATGAAGCTACAGTTACCTGTCATAAAAGACCAGATGCCATTGACCCTGGCCTCCTACTGAGATGAAAGACAAGTGGGCTTATGTCCAGTTTGCCTGCTCAGTTTATGGTCTGCGGTCTATGCGAATAAGCATTTAAAGCGTGAAATACGCCGCAGCATCTTGGGTACTAAGATATATCACAACAGGCTCTAGATTAGGCAAAGATCTACATATTAAAAGATTAGCCTTTAATAGTTCCCGAAACTGTAATATATCTGGTTGGGCTCAAAGATATTAAAGAGGGGCATTCGACAGCTCGCTCACCGCCGTGACACCGCTCTGCCACCCATACTCACCGCTCTGGGAATGGGCACCAGAAACCGAGAGTCGGAGCAGAATGGTCTGGAAGGCGATACCAAGAACAATTTCATGGAAGAAACTCTAGACCTCGGAAGTAAATAGCTCTATGCACAAGGACCAAAGCCTTAAAGATAATCCCTTGTTTGATTGGCAGCCCATGTAATTTACTCAGGACTGGTAGGTCTGCGCTTTCCATGGTGTCGTAGTGAGCGAACGCGCTGCAGTTTTCTGCACTCTCGAGCCTTGATCGAAGAAGTGCATGCACCACATGAAAGTGGGGTCTGAGACTTCATTCAGTGATACAAGAACCACAGTCAAAAGCAACGAGAATATATAAATACAACGGTGACCGGCCCATTGAGAATTCAATAACAATAATGAAAAGAACCATCAAAATGGGCCAGATTCACAAAAGTCTCTGAAACACCATTTGAAAAGGTACACCTTTGGACTCATGTCTTCATTTGAACTAATTTGCCAAGTTTCCTGGGAACCTTCAATTTTATTTATTTATTTATTTGAGGTTTATATAGCGCTGGGTAGACCCGGAGGTATCAGCGCTTTGAATTCGGGAGTAATACCACGAATCAGTGACTGCCACAGATTCCAAGGGGCACTCCCACAAGAAAATAATATTTTTGCATTTGGAAACTTGACATCTCTGCCCGTGGAGATGTCAAGCAGAAGTGCTTATATTTTCAGAGGGAAAATATGTTTATCTGTTGGGAGACACCTGTAACTACACAACACCATCATACATTTATTTCCGGGGTGTTTCCTCACTATTCCTACCTTCTGAGCTGCTTTGTGTGAATTCCACCACAATCTGTGTTGAATCTTTGAAACTTGTGGCTGCTGGTACCTGGGGTCTGCACCCAGAGGGTGCCCCCTGCTGGAAGAGGTGCTTGGATGCTCAAATGTCCTGCAGCATTCAAAGTCTGCACCGGCTAACAAGCTGCAGCTCCTCTGCAGAGCTTTAAGGACATGAAACTTCAGGATATCGATTATCTCACTGAATATAGATCTTTAATAACTGTTTAGATGACAGGAAACTTGACCAGTATTTGCTGCTAAAGTGAAGACTAAAAACGAAATGGAAAAGTGAAGGGGTGGCATCTAACACATCACTACAGGGCCTTGCTGAAGGTGCACACATGTGCTTCTTTGTAGGAGTGATTCTACGTCTGTTAGTGCATGAACGAGCCATTCCTTCATCCCCAAGCCAGGATTTTAGACCAGGTCCATCACTCCCCCTGCATGTCATCTCCCCCCTTTTCTTTCCACTCTACATTTCTTCAGAGTGCACACTGGGGAAGGAGTTCTTAACAGCCTATTCCCCCTTCCTGGAACTGCTTGCCCTTAAACATCTACCTGTAACCAACTTAACAGTCTTAAAACAAGTCTTTTCTCACAACGACCTTAAGGTTTTTGAATCCCTTGTCTATGGATCCTGTTGATTCCCTTGCACCAGCATCTCTATAAACAAGAATATTTGCTCTAATAAAATATATTAAGACATTGATTACATGTGTACATTATTTGGTACCACCCTTCAGTAATGACTCAGTGAGTTTACTTACAGCACATGCTGTTGGATTCACCTTTTTTTTTTTACGGAGTTTTATATAGCGCAAACTTGACCCGAAAGTATCGGGTATCAAAGCGCTTTACATAGCACCAGTTGCGTTACATGAGAACACATTCATTTTTTTAATTTTTTTAATTTTTTGTTCGGCACGGGTAGATTAAGTGATTTACCCAGAATTACAGGATGTTCAGTGTCGTTGCCGAGACTCAAACCCAGTTCCCCAGATTCGAGGTCGACCGCCCTAGCCGTTAGGCCAACTCCTCTCCCCATGTGACCTTCATGTGACCAGTTACTTATGATGGGGTTAGATGCTTTTTAGCTCAGTTCTGTTACCAAACCACATTATAGACCTCGTTTGTAGGAGGAACCGAAGAGCCTCAAATGAGGTGCCTTCGCTGCTGCTAAGTTTGCACCATTCGTTGAATCTTACTCTGATTAGCTTTAGCGAACTGGAGTCCTACCAGTGCCTCATAAAAATGACAGTCATAAAAAAAATCCCTGGTAGGTCAGACCCAATATACATGGATCAAACACCCTCCTCTTCAAGTCTGTTGTTAGCCAAGACCTTTTGATCGTTCTGAAATTAGGTAGAAAATCTTCTTACTTAAGGAGCTTTCAGCCAGCCCTCTTCATCCATTGGCCAGTAGCTGTGCTATCCACATTTTCCTTCCATCCAATACAGCATAGGGCAGTAGGTCTCCCAACTTCAGCCATTGGCTAATTAAAATGTGCATGATGGCATTCTTTCCATTTACAAGGAGTACATCTGCACTTAAATTAGTGCACTTGTCGGCTCCCGGGACTACTAAGGCAATTTCTGCTTTCTGAGACCAAGAGATTATTTGGGCTTTTAGCCATGTTTGTTTTAAATTGGCAAGGGCCTGCCAGCTCACTCAGGAATAACATTTTTAAACAAAACATAAATACCAAGCAAGCACTGGCAATGGCGAAAGGTTGGTAGCCTATTGTCTTTGACAATGCTTGTTTCCATATGGGAATTCTGTTCTGCTGTTGGATGCTCTGTTTCAAGGTGGTGATCTAGTCATACCAGTGTAGAAAAGTTAGCTGTAGAGAGATGTCCATCCCTTACAGAATGTCTGAACACATTCTACATACCTTAGAATTCTCTTTAGTAGATGTATGCAAATTGCTAAGAGTAACCGTATTGAAATTACCATTGAGTGTGTTGTGATGAGAGGGCTTCCTGGCTGAACTTTGGCCACTAACTCTAATAATCTCCTGGCACTTTGCACTTTTTCAGTTTCAAAGAGGCTATTTTCCTTAGTAGCAACAGATTATATAATATCATATTCGCTTTATTGACAGGGTAGAATGTAATGTACAAGTGTTTGTTCCCTCTGTTGACACTACAGAGACTGGGCTTTAATGCCTAGTGTGTCTTCCCCTCCTAACACATAGGATACCGGGCTTCTCACGCCGCCATGTCTATTCCTGCTTGAGTGCTAGCACTCTGAGGCCATTTTCGATTACCTATTCAGATGGCTTGCCTTTCGCCCCAGTGTTTACGCTTTGTTAGTACCTGTCCCAATAGCCCTCCTCCTTCTGAATATCCTTATTAAGACCTGGATTTTAACCCCTGTCTTTATTCCTTTTGCAGACACCCCACGAAGATCGAATCATATTTTCTGGGAACTTGTTCCAGTACCTGGAAGACAACAAGAAATGGAGAAATCGCTTCTGCCTGGTGCCGCACTATTACGGAGTGGTGTTATATGAGAACAAGATAGTAAGTTAAATTTAAGGACCACCCCCCACATGCATCAAGCATTTTTGTAGTCGCAAACGGTGCGATTCCTTAAAATCGGCCGTTTGCGAATGCAAAAGTGCTTTTTGGGATGCATGAAGCAATTTTAGAATTCGTAACATGTTTGCGAGTTCTAAAATTGCGGGTGCTTTTAAGAAGTCGCAGATGTGCGATTTCTTAAAAGCAATGCATCATTAAATTTAAAACTGTAAATTCGCAATTAGGGTGCCAAATTTACCGAGTGGTTGAACCACTCGGTAAATTTGGAAAAAGTGTTTTAAATGCTGAAAATGTTTTTTTTCAACATTCATGTTTCACACACACATGTCCTTAGGACATGTGTGTGTGAAACATGATGCGAAAAATACATTTATGGGGTGCATGGGGGGGTCCTTTGGACCCCCCCCGCACCCATGAAATTTTCAAAGTGCCACTCGCAATTTCCTACTGCCTTCCCATTGACTCCTATGGGCCTTTTGGCCCATAGGAATCAATGGGAATTGCGAAAATGTACTTAATAATTCGGTATTTATTTGGGATTCGGTAAAAATTGCGATTTTTACCGAATCACAAATGAATACCGAAAATAATGATGCATAGCATTTTGCACTTCTTAATTTGCGATTCCTTATTTTTCGCAAATTAAGAAGTGCAAAATGTCACAATGATGCATGTGGGGGCACATCTTTTGTTTCACAATTTACTCTCTTTCTGCTCTGTAGAAATATCTCTACCCACATCCACCCATCTTCTTCATTGCAATCCTTCTGATCCACATCAACTCCTTTCAGGCACAACCTCACCCATCTCTACCTCCCTCCACACTTTCAACTCTTTTCCATTCCCCTTCCAACTGCACCAACTCGCCCACCTAAACCTCACTGACCCACCTCTACTCATGCCACTTATGTCCCCGCCAATCATTCTCCAACCACCTCATTCTGCTGACCCATCAATATTTACCAAACACAGTTTTTACTCTTCAGTGCCCTCCTTTATTAGTCGTTTGTGTAGAACAAAGGTCTAGTGGAGGCCAAAAAGGTACTCTAGTAGCCAGGGCTACTAGGAAATTAGGGGCAGTATGAATCTGAATGGATAGTCCCAATTGGACTAGGAAGGCAATTATTTTAAGGACACAGGGTTATGCGAAAAGACAAGCTTTTTAAGAGCCTTCCACTTGTGCACTCCTTTTATAAGTAAGTTCCTCCTAGACCAAGGTTTTGAATTTCTTTTCTTCTCCCTGTAGATTCTAATGCTCACATTCGCTCGTCCTGATGAAGATCTCCAACCAAAACTCCATTCCTGCATTTAATTTATTTAGGAGTTTTGATACTGTTTTTGTTGTTTTTTCAATGCTATGTAATGTTTTTAATGTCACCAGCACTTCCCCACTTCACGCACTGTCACTTCCTATGTGAGCACTGGAACTATTACAAAAGTACTTGATATCCCATTTATGCTGATAATAAATGTCTTGTCTTTTCGCATAACCCTGTGTCCTTAAAATAATTGCCTTCCTAGTCCAATTGGGACTATCCATTCAGATTAATACTGCCCCTAATTTACTAGTGGCTCTGGCTACCAGAGTCCCTTTTTGGCCTCTACTAGACCTTTGTTCCTACACAAACGCCTAATATTACTCCTGGTCTCACTACTGGGGTACCCTTTTTCTCTATACATAGACTCCTTTATTAGTCAGCACAAAATCGCCATCTCCAAAGCAACCCGTCCCACCTCTCTGTCTCATCCTAATGCATCTCCAGCACTATTAAAACATCTCCCTAAATCTACATCTGTGCAACCTGTCTCCATTTCATACTGCCCTTCTCAGCTTCTTCCACATGCGTGGTCCATCGCCAGTCTCTTAAACCCATCAGAAGGCACCTCAGGACATAGGCTCATCACCCAACATCTCTTTGAATAATTTCCTCTCACTAGCGCTCTCTGTTTAATCTCTGCCACTCTTCCCACCTGCAGCTCTGTGTTCATCTCCAAACATGTAAATCTCCTTTATCTGCCTGCACTCCACATCACTGCATGCATTGCCTCTTCACCTATCATGTTTCTGTGTATAAACATTACAGCCTTTCTAACATTCCCCTCTTTCAGTTATTTTGATAGTTTCTCACCTTGCCCAAGACATCAAATGGCACCTGGAACCCTTTATTAGGTATCGTTAAACACCACTGCATTTCTGCATACCCCGCTACCAGCCCTAATTTCTTATAAATGTAATGACCTTCCCTCATCTCTATCACCTAGCTATTCCAATATGGGTTCTTTGGTCTCCAATTCAGTGCCCTTGTGTGCACTAGTGTTTGAACTATCACCAACCCAACTGTGATCAATATTGCATTGAGTTTAGTCTGACAGCAGCAGAGCCTCTTATCAGCAAGGTTCACTGCTCACTTTACTCTTGTTCGCAGGGTTCAGTCCTCACTTTACTCCAAGATGTTAATTAATACAGGATCTCACTCTTCCCTCAGTATTTCCTTTCTTCTGATGTGCTCCCTTTTTAACCCCACTTGATTATTTACTTGTATATAGTCGAATGGATGCTGTAAATCACTTTGCTCTTCTCTGTTCCCTCCTTAGGCCTATGAGAGAGGCCTGCAGCCTCGATCTGGTGTCAACTGTGCAGGATACAAAGTCCTTAAATCCGTGGATGTCTACATGGAGCTTGTGAACAGTAACACCCTTCCCGGTGAGTAGCTCCAGCCTGTGGTATCTACCCATCTTCACAACCGCTTTTATGAAGTGTACAATCCAACTCTTTCTCCTCTGTTTCCTACTCTCTACCCTCTTTGTATACTTTACCACCATACCCCCTTCTCACCCGCTCTTCTTACACCTGCCCCTCCTCACCGCCAGCATTTTCGTGGCAGGAACACCGGCATAAGACCACAGGGGGTGAGGAAACTCCTAAAATGCTTGGTGGTGCCGCAGCGGCACCAACAAGCATATTGCGGTCTCAGGCCGCCACTGCCGTATGATTACGGAATCCTGGCAGTTGCAGTGTTCCTTTGGCGTCCGGCTGCGGGAGTTGTAATATGGCAGTCGAACCGCTGTTGAGACGGTCCCCATCCGCGACCGCACCTCCACCGTGGGTCCGCCAAACTCGTAATTAGGCCCTTAGTCTCAGCTATTGTCTTTTTGACATAATGTGTCTTATAGCGTCCTTTGGTCTTCATGTGTCTCAGTGTCTATTGGTCATGGGGCATCTGATGCCAACTACTGGTGCATGAGCCTCTGATATTATCCAATAATCTTCTGTCATCTGCTAGTGTCAGTTGTATTTGTCCAATTGGGTTCATATGGGTGACAAGTGACTTAAAGCGTCTGATCAACTTTGAGTATATTATAGTGTTCATTGGTTTTTCCACGTTTGATCGTATCCATTGGTTTTTAGACTTTTGTGTGTCTGGTAGAGTCCCTCGGCAGGGTGTCTGATAGTCTCAGTTTGCTTTAGGTGTCTTATAGTAGTGTCAGCTGGTGCTTTTGTGTTCGCTAAGTCCTCATGGTGGCTGTGTGCTGACAGATCAGGTCTTGCCTCGTTGTTTCTGGTCTCACTGGTAATGGCTTTTCTTTCTAAGGGTTGCTGGGCTCACGTTTCTCTGTTATGACCTAATCCCTTCTTTCTCTGCACAGCATTCTTTACTTTGAGCAGATATCATGTCAAGGTGCGGCACTCTATAGCAATTCAGTTTCTTTGTAAGTGGTTTCCCTGGTTGCCATTATACTTTTGTGCAGCTATTTCTGAACAGCTCTTCTGGAGTTTTTAAAGGTGTTGCTGCTATTTACTTGAGGCTTGTGGTTCTTAATCATTGATAGGGTCGTCCAGTTGTTCACACACTCCTTGCAGTCATTCTCCTCTCCTGCCTTCCTTTCATACGTTTGTTTCTCTCTCATTCTTTCACTTTCTTCATTATTTTTTTCTCTTTCTCCTTTTTCTCCTTTTCATGCTCTTATGTGTCTGCCTGTCTCTTTGTCCATCTTTCATCTCTTCCTTTCCAATTTGTATATGATGCTCCATTTCTCTCTTTCTTTTAATCCCATCTATTACTCTGTCATCATTTTCTTTACTTTCAGTCACTCAGCAATCTCACCTCACTCCCTTTTGTTTAACCTTCTCTCCTTATTTTCTCCTTCCTTGTCCTATCTGCCTCTTCTTTCCTTTGGTCACAGCTACATGTCCATGGACCTCTTACGCCAAAATGCGATAGGTAGTGAAAGTGACCCCATGCAGGCATTGGCCCAGGAAGAGACCCTGCAAACGGAACCCATGTCTCACTCTAAGCCTCCTGTTAGCCGCTGACGGGCCCGGGGAAGGGCAAAGAGTCCATAGCAAGACAGTCTCCTGGGTTCTTAAAGTCTTGTTTACGGTTTGCTATTGCTGATGCCCTCATGAAGCTAAAAATCAGGAAAACTTTGAGATTCTGCTACTTTCCCACCACCAATACACGGTACACTTGTTATTTATGACCAAAGTCTAGAGTAAGTCTACGAGTATATAATTTAATATTTCAGTAACCAATGATAGAGGAACAAAGTTCCCAGTAATAGATCTAACCCCATCAAAAACATCTCTACAAAATGAGCATTTAGATTGTTTCCTAAATGTGAGCCAACGCTGGTCCATGAAGGAAAAATTAAAGGAAAAATTAGGAGATATGGTCAGTTTTTTGTGTTCAGTGATAACATGTTGGTGAATGAATGTGCTTTAGGTCTGAATTTTCACAGCACAGAGAGGACTTTGAGTGTGTCCCTTTCAATCAATTGCATACCTCTTTCAGCCTGTTTCAGCCATTGACTTGAGACTCTGTCAATCACGTCTTGGCTCAGCCAAGTGGAGTATTCATCTTTCGCCTAATGCTACTGAGAGACTACTTAAAAACAACAGCCTTCTCTGGCCACTTCTACCGGCCCTCTCTGATGTGTTTTGCTCTAATATGTGAACACTGAACATATGTGCATATTGACCCCGAACCTATTGCCTTTATTTATGTTGTGTTTCCAATGTATATCACATTGTATCTGTTTATACATATATATTTTTATTCATAGTTTTATAGATACTTGCATTGGTGTGGACAACTCTAATACGATCTAAATCATCATTTCTGTTTTGACAAATCCTCTTTATTATTCAGTTTCGTGACTGAACACAAGGGTCACCTTTTGTGATTGTATTTAAGTTTATCAAAATTGCTTTAAAAACAAGCATTGGCAAAGTCTGGAATTAATATAAACACAGGCATTCACAGGTGCTGGTTATCACATTAAAGCTTGCCTGATTGGCTTAGCCAGTGCCTGAAAAAAGTTGCAAAAAATAAATGCTTTCTGTATAGAATGCTTTCAGACTGTAAATAACTGAATGTAACAAGCAGGGTGAAAATTCAGTGTGTTGTTCAGTTGTAAAATAGTCCCTCATGCATTCCAAAGGAATCACTTCCTGGAAGGTGGAATGATACGACAAGTAGCAAATGGTATGAGGCAAGAGATAATACTCCTGTGGGTAGAGCCAAAGATCACTCTATAAATATTTTAAGGTACTGATAACAAAACTCTTGCAGACAGCTGCTCTGTCAAGCCAGACCTCAATCCAAAAAAGTGGTAGCAAGGGATGTGGCAATGGGTATGAAAAGGCTGCGGGTACGATAAGGCAGCTGCTACTCCTAATATATGCCCATGCACATGTCCTTTCCCTCCTATCCCTCCCTCTCCCTCTCTCCCCCTCTCTCTCTCCCTCTCTCCCCCTCTCTCTCTGTACCACCTACATTGAATATTCTGTTTTTCCCCATGAAGGAGGCAAGCCCAAGTCCGGAGGAGTGCAGATGAAATGTGCCACTCAGTTCCCCATCATCCTCTGGCACCCATATGGACGCCATTACCTTTTTTGCGTGATGACCGAGAAGGAACAGGAGAAATGGGCAGCAGTGTTCCAGGACTGCGTGAGGCACTGCAATGATGGTGAGTGCTGTGGGATGGGGTCAGTGGGAGGTATGAGGGACTTGCAATATTGTTTGACGACTGCATGAGGCATTATAACAATGGGGTGCATTAGAACAATACGGTGTCTTGGGGAATATGGGTATAAAGTACACTTACAATATGGGAACTTGTTCCAGGACTGTGTGGGGCCCTGCAGTGATGGTGGGTACTACAGGATTGGGTAAACATATCTAGGAACTGTTATAGGGCTGCAGGAGGCACTTGCAATGATCACGACTATAGAGCGGGGAAGGAGCCCTGTGGGAAATGGCATTACATGTATATCTCATGTACTGTTCCGATCGCGCCAGAACTGAACTGAGGCTGTTCTGTTGACTCAGATCCAATACTATGATCAAAATCCATTTGCTCCAGTCTTGAAGTCCTGCTCCTGCCGTTCCATGGCCTCCAGTTCTAAGAGTATCTGCCAATTAAATATGCTTGGTCTTTTTGAAGTGGAGGAATCAGAATGTCTCTTGCACACCCCACACCCCACCAAGCATCCATGCTGCAGCGGGTGCGTAATTAGAATCTTTCCTCAGTCCTCATCTGATTCTTGCTTCATGCTTCATGCTTCATTTTGCCTCTGGTCCCTGGGCTGCCTTTACATCTAGTGTTACAATTCAGTAATTGTGGTCCCAAGATTGGGAGATGTAATGGTATCTCCAACTCTTCCATGGAGGTCTGCGTCTGCTCCTGGTAGTAGCTTGGTGCCACCACATGGGTTAGAGGCCAAGAGATGGCAATACAGCCTCCACTGCATGTAACTGGTGTAGCTGCTTGGGAGCTACAGTATCACCGAGTGGTTGAAATACCATCAGCTGAGTCCTGACTACATACTTGAGATTTGTGGCTTTCCTTGATAATATATCAGATAAAGTACCCCCTGCTGTACATTGTAAGGATATTGCAAGTCACCAAGGAGTGACCATAGCGAGGATCGAGGCTGAAGTGGTTCTGGCTATTTAAAAGTACCATCCACGTTAAGAAAAAAAACTGTTCTTTTTTCCCTGTTCTGCATCTCAAACAGTCATTAACAACTGGCATTCTATAATGCTCCATTGCTTGATGACAGCAGTTTGGGTTTAAGACATATTGTGACCTTACTAACCAGGTGATTTAGTAGTACTTGTACCAAAGATAACTGCCGGTATCTCTTGTATAGTACCCAAAACACCATCATTGCATGGCTCATCAAGAGGGATACCTGGTCAGCTGTAACAACCTCTGAATTGTTTGGAAAGGAAAGCCCTGACAAATAAAACCCCTGCATCGACCTACTAATGGCCAGATGTGCACTTTACAAATATCAAAGATATACTAAAAACAAAGCATTGGAGCCCTACAGAGGAGTGTTGAAAGTGCTTTTTTGATCAGATGGGGCCCACCGGCTTTCATTTATGGGAACTGGAATTATTTTAACATATCAGAGTTTGACACAGAGCAAGAGAGAGAAAAACACAAAAGCAGAGAATGGGGGGAGAGAAAGGCAGAAACACAGTGACAAAGAAAGAAAGCAGGGATGAGAAGGAACCTGAAAGTGACATAAAGGGGGAGGGAGTGGATGGGCTGCAGGCTTCTGCGCAAAAGTTTTGGACCCAGCACTTATGTTTTCACAAATTAAACACTGGCGTGTTGGTGCTGTTAACAGGTTTGGGGGTCTGCAGAGAAATGTTGGTGCTGCCTTTAGTTAATAGAATGGAAGCCCAACAAGTGCTGCTGCCGTGTAGTGTTGAAGTGCTGGTTCTTTCAATAGAATAGACGCCGCCAAGGAGAAGTGCTGCTGGTGCAGGCATCAGCCGCTGTACCTCTGGTGCCCCTTAGAGAGGTTTCTTCTGCTCTAGAGAGAAAAGCTGCTCTCACCCGTTCTCACTCGGAGTCTGCCAAGCACAGGTCAGCCAGCCTACACCTCACGCCGCCCAATGTACCCGGAAGTCAGGAAATGCATTTGCAGGAACCGGTCGGTGCCAGACTGGCTCATTAATGCCCGGGTCACTGGGCACTAATGAAGCGGAGAGAATACTGTGCACATGGTCGGGGGTGGAGCTACGTTTCAGGCGAACTATTCAACTTTAGACTCTCTAAGTGCACTGTGAGGGGGGGTCAGGCAAGGCCACTGCCAGCTGTTTCAAGCAGTTCATAGTCTGGGAGAAAGTAACAGCGAAGGAGGCCAGGGTGCACTTAACCAAGAACTGTCTGGAATATGTGCTTTCACCGAACGCCAGCTCGTGTGCTCACAGCTCGCCTGTGCACACAGAACCACGACAGATGTTCAATGTGGATACAATTAAACACTGGCCTAAATATGCAGACGCAGCTAAACACAAACTCGCCTTTGTGCACACAACCGAACGCCCAAAGCCAAACACGAACTCACCCGTGTGCACACAACCAGACAGATTCAAATTAAAAGCAAACCAATGGCTCCCAAACGCCCAAAGCCAAACACGAACTCACCCGTGTGCACACAACCAGACAGATTCACAATTAGAGCAAACCAATGGCTCCCAAACGCCCAAAGCTAAACACGAACTCACCCGTGTGCTCCCTTCCAAACCGTGACTCGAGTATGAACACACCAATACACAGACCTAAACCAAGCAGCAGAAGCATGCACACACTGACACGCATACATTAAAGCTGCAACGCCCACACTGCAGCATTACACCTACGCATTATCAGACATATGTACACCCAACTAGCTATACATCACTTAGTGCACACATAACCTAACACAAATCCGAATTCACACTAGAAGCCACAGCTATTTACAAAACCGCACACAGGCAACATGTTAAACCCACACATGTTTAAAAGTACAGCTGAGAACAAAGAAGCATTCCACCCAAGTCAACTACACACACACACACACACAGAAGCACACACACACATCTACCTTACCACCGCTAGAGACTTACAGATATGTTCACAAATATAGGCTTACTCGCAGATACACAGCTGGGACTCTAACACGCAACGACAGCGGTGATTTTAAAAAATACATTCAAATGACAACTCTGTACACATATGATTAAACCATAAACTTTTTCTTTGAAATTAGGTTTCTAATCATACATTGAATTACTGTATTTTAACCCTTGGTAATACATTCAAAATGTAACAAATTCTACAGAACAATTAAGACAATCCAACCCTATGCATTTCGGGACTAGAGTCCCTTCGTCAGGGGTTATCTGTAACAACAAGAGAATAACAGAAAAACAAATTCATTTTCGGCACAAATATATATGTAACATATATTAGTAGAAACAGACAGTAACTGCCAATAAAGTGCTCCACACATATCTGTGTGGATGGCTGATGGTGTCAGTAGAACAGTTTTAAGGTAGGAGCGAGGTGGCCAGTTTCCTAGGGCTTCCACCTTCCAAGAGTCTTCCTGGCAAATGAAACTTTGCCTCTCTCCAGCACACCTCTATCTGTATCTGAACCTCTTGTCTTCTCTCTGCTTATCTCTACCTTCACCTCTGTCTGTCTTTGCTCAGTATCATCTAAGGATGTTTGGGGTCATTAGAAAGAAATATTTCAACTGTGTCTGTGCGAACCCCATTTCTGAAAGTTTGTTTGACGTTGTACAGGCTACAATAAACACACAATTTGGTAATAAATTGTGTAATAAAATGTTAAGTTGTCTTGCCCATTGCCCCAAAAATCCTTAACACAACACTGCATCTTACAGGAAGCCATACTCTGAAAGTTTCTATGTTCTCAAAGATTGAACTCATGCCTTGGAGCCCTGCTGTTGTGATCTGTCCTATAGGAAGAGGAAGCTGTACTTAATGGTATGGCAGGAGCTGGCTGCTGGCCAGGAGGGCTCCCGCTAGGCCCAGCATACTGAATCCTGCAGATAGGTTGACTCGAGGAGTGTGGCGAGCCTGCATCACCCTGCCCCATACTGTGTATCTTTAGTAAGATATCAGCACCAACAGCTTGGCAGTCTTTTGGACCTCCTGTGAATGCTTGTCCATTTTCAACACAACTGCTCACCTGTTTATGACTTCACGAGGGCAGCTGGACTGTAATCGACCATCCCCTTAACTTGTCCAGTGCAGCATTGTTACATGAGCCCTGTTACATAGACCGTACCTACAATTTGGTCCAGTTTGTTGGGACCTTGCAACAATAATCTTCTAAAACTGGAAATCCTAATTTACTTTTGAGTGCTGGCTTCGCAAGGTTTAAAAGGTTTAGCTGTTTTTTTTTTTTTACGTATTAGCAGATTATCGAAAGCTAACCCAATTAGTTGCACCATTGACTGCTGACCCAAATGCCAAAGATGAACAAAGGCAGATGTGTCATAGCACACTTGGTACACTAGGACATTTAATCTGACTTTAAGGTCACCAGAGACTGTGGAAAATTAACAGAACTGATTCCAGAGTGTTTCCGATAAGAGATCCCTTGAAACCGTCACTAAAATATAGCATTTTCCATCGACCGCCAAGGTTATTCAGTGCCTCTATGTTCCTCTGTTTATCCTACCCTGGAGCAGGATGCATTACTGTGTCCCCCCACGGCACACTTTTTCAGGCGTTACTTGTTTATTTTTGTGTAGGCACTCTGCAAGACCTTGTGTGCTTTTCTCCCCCCTGCAGCGCTCCATGTGCCCCTCTCTCGCTCATGTGCCCCTCTCTCGCTCATGTGCCCCTCTCTCGCTCATGTGCCCCTCTCTCGCTCATGTGCTTCTTCCTTCTCCCCTAGGTTGCCTTCTTGTCTGTTTGCTTTCTTCTCGCCACCTCAGAGTTGCTTTCTTTCACCAGTTTGATCCCTCCAATGGCGCATACCGCGCCGTGGCGGCTGGCATCTATGGAAGGGTAGGCAAATGGGTGAGTGCGAGACCAGGCAAACAAAAAAAAAATTAAAACACTTACAATATCATGATGCGCGACGTCCTCCTCACTCCAAACAATTCCGCTGGGACTACAGTGCAGGCCTCAGCAAACTCCCTCGGCCAATTATGGCCTGCTCATGTGCATTTAACCAGCATGTGAGCAGTGCCCTGAGTGATGTGAGCGGCCTCTTTCTGCGTTCCCTAGTGCACTGGAGGTCTGCACTTGCTTTCAATGTATCTGTCTTAAGACAGCTGGGTTGAGAGGTTTAAAGTGTGCATGTCATCTCCCCACACTCATCTACTTTCTCTCTCCCTCTGCCTTTCTAGCTTCTATCCTTTCTATATTTCTATGCTCTGACGTTTCCTACCGGTCAATAGGTTGTAGGTGGTGATTCTGTTTTGGAAATACAATAAAAAGATGTAAACCATAAAGTGTGCATGTCTGGCTGGCCTTCGCAAGACAACTGGCCAAAGAGACATGCACACAATAAACAGTGCCAAGGCATCCGTCTGCCCCCCACTCCTCCCTGCTGTCACTCAGCGGGCGCCCCTTAAAAAATAAAAAAATAAAATTGTAATAAATTACCAGTTATTCTTCATCTCTGGGGTTTTGGTGGGTGCTTAAGTGGGGCGACACTCCGCCACTACAATGGAAGAGCCGCCCCTGATTGTGTTGCTTCCCACATCTGGACTCCTGTTTTGTTTTGGCCCCATGTTGCTTCTCCGCTTCATACTCCGTGTTGCTTCCTTTCTCCACCCATGTAGCATTTATCTCGTGTTGCTTCCTCTCCCCAAGTGGTTTCCCACCACCCTTAAAAAAATGTTTAGCACGTTTATTTCCTTTTTAGTTACCGATCGAACTGCATCATTTTATAGGCGCGTGCGTGCGTGTGCAGTGCACGCACCTACAAAATTACGCGGCCACATCAAAAGCATTTTTTGGGGTAATGCTTTAGACATGCTGCAAAGCGCAGCATATCTAAAACCATTGGCAAAGCCAGTAGGTCCCACAGGAGAGACCTTTTGTCAATGAAAATGCTTGTAAATAGTGCTGACTGGACACAGAAGTGTATTGTGTGTTATTAGGCTTCATCGCTTGGCCTGGGTATCTTTGGGGAGCTCAGTTATTCAACATGGGTCTCTCGCTTGTCCAACTGGATTACCGTAATACCTGAGCTACTGGGGACCAACAGTGAACAAATCAGAGCCCAGTACCCCCTCACGCTGGTTACAGCCACGAAATAATACGCACACGCCCTCACAAGTGCACGCATACACAATTCCACACACATTCACACGCAGATTTAATACACACGTACCACACCACAGATTTCACACACGTCCACTCATGCGTGCCGAGATTTCCACAGAAGAACATGCAGAACAACACCGATTTCAAGGTCGTGCACGCGCTCGCGTACAGATTTGCTCGTGCGCACATTATTATGCAGACCCACAGACAGATGCAATCATAGTGAGCCCAGGTTTCCCCCGCCCCGCGCCCGTCAACAGCGTGACTGCCATGTGTGCAGTGGGGAGAACCGAGGAGGCCGGAAGGAGAGTCACGGGGAGGGCGGGATGAGTCACCAAGGAAGCTCACGACCACAAACCACGGCGCTCACCAGCGCTGGGAGGAGGACGCGGGGAGGAGGGACGGGCCACCGGCCTGGAAACTCCGGCTGCGCAGCGCCACCTCGTGGTCATAGAGAGGACTGTACCAGTGCTCCGGGATTCACTGTGAGGGGGGAATTTTCGACAGGAATCAGTCACTGAGGGGAAACATCTACAAAGCACCCTAATGTACACTGTGCCTATAACAACACCCGAGATTCACCGGGCGGATGGTTCAAAACAACGCCCAGTATTCTGTGACCTAAAGGGCTCCATAGCACCCTAACATTTGCTGTAGACGTGTCTTTATTTATTTATTTTTTATGCGTTTTTATATAGCGCGGACTTTACCCGAAGGTGTCAGAGCGCTTCACAATAGGAACAGAACTGATACATGAGGAGAAGAAGATTACAAAAGCGAACGTTAAGTTACATGAGGCAAAAATGACAATTGTGAGCAAACAAAATACAAGAGGTAGCAAACGGTGCAATACAGGAGGAAAAAAGGGACATGTGTGCAGGTTACAACCGCGTACGTACAAAGTACAAGTAGAGGTATAATACTGCAATAAATGGCAGACACTCAAGCACAAGAACAAACGTTACGTAGGCAATGGTGGCACTTGTGCAAGTATCTAAAGCAAAAAAAATGTAAGAGCACCCGGGTATTTAAAACTTTAGGTTCACTGTGAGCACACGCACCTCTAGGAGAGGGTATAAAACAGCGCCCCAGTATTCAATGTGAGAAGGAGCCCCAGGCAGCACCATAGTATCACCCTAATTTCTGCTTGATGGCGGGGGCAGTACATCACCCCCGTAATCTCAGTGAGGCGGCAGCTTTGTAATCACCCCCTATTGTCAAGCAAGATGAATCTGTCCAGGTACCCCGACAAAGTAAACGTCGGGGAGTCCGTGACATGGCCAGGCAGCCGTTCGCCATTGCTCCCCCATATTTACTATGAGGGTCTTTTCATAGCTCCTTCTATATAGCGTCCTCATAAATACTGCACAACAAAATACACATCGACGATCAGTAACAGAGCCTTTATGGGAAGTAAAGGGGCGGGTTGGCTGTAAGAGTACCGCCATACACGTGTGCATAAAGGACTACAAGGCTAAAGACTACAAGGAGGAGCCGAGATGGACGGGACGTGGACCGTCTCGGCTCCCGGTCCACGCGCTGCTCCGGCCTGGATCCCAGCGTCTGAAGGAAGCCCTCCGCGATGCTCACGCTCCCTACCTGAAGCGGAAGGTATGGGGCACCTGCGGGGCTGCTCAGATCGCTGCTGGTGCCACTGGAGTAGCGTAGATTTGTGGTGCGGAGAGACGACAGCGGCGGCCAAAATGGCGACCGGAGCCCTGCCGAGAGCGCCGATGGCTGCATCCCTCTACAGGAGGTATGTCCAAAGTGCGCATTTCGAGGGACACAGCAACTGCCACTAGTGGAACCCTACCTCGGGGGCCTCGGAAACGGCTTTACACCGGAGATGGCCCCGCCGCAATCGGTTCTCCCACGCCTGCCTGACTTTAAAATGGCGCCCAGAGGTGACCCGCAAATGCCGATCGGCGCCTCTAATTGATGACCTGGGCCCTGCGCTCACTGCCTCTCCCACCACGAGCTGCTGCCCCTCTGCCTATGCTGCAGCTGAGCTGAAGAAACCACTGGCCTGTCCTGGGGTTAACCCCGCACCTCCGACACCTCATACACCCTGTTTTCCAGCAGACCTCCTGTACCACTTGCTCCTCTCTCCTACCTGCTGGCTCAACCTCTCACCCACGGAGGAGCTCCTGATTAAAATGGTGGCTTTGTTCACCGGATCCTGTGGTACCAGCGGAGGTTGCCACCTGAAGACCTTGGCCTCCAATTTTACACCAGCACTAGAGGTGAGCCGGGCGCCACCGCAACTAACGCTGCTCTCCTCTGAGAAGCGCTCCAGTCTGCTCTGCCCCGGGGCTTGTCCTGACCCCAAAATGGCGGCGCCTTAGGGACATCGGTGCAAATGACTCCCCGGGCAGACTTTCAAGCTCGCGATCGGCTGCTGCCAAAGCATAGCCTGCAAAGCTCTCCTCCTGTGCCCTCCTCCTGTGCCTCCTCCTGTGCCCATCCAGCGTCGGCGTTGCTGAGGCGCCTCCATTTGGCCCCAGATGATGTGGGTTAGCTTAGTGGCGTGTTCTCCCCTGCTCCCGGGACTGCCTCCCGTTCTGCGAACAGCTGTCTTGGCGCCCGTGGTCTTTCTTCCCCGACCCCTGGTCTTCGGATCAAACTCCTCTGCCCCAGCTCCTCATGGGCGATGAGGCTGTGACTTTGCTGCGGACTGCCTTTCTCCCCCCAGACTTGCTGGCTATGGCGGCACTCTTCCTGGACTTTCAGACTTGGACCTCTGCACTCCCCGCCATTTTCTTTTCTTTTTATGACTCGCTTCTTCTTCTACCTTTCTCCTCTGCCATTTTAGCGACCTCTGACCTCTCCCCTCTCTGTCCTAGAGACCCTTCTATTGTCTCTCTTGTTGCCTCTGACACTCTCCTCACTGTCTTAATCGTTACTATCTGCTTCCCTCTCCCGTTTGTCTCACTTTCCTGCCCTTCTCTGTCCCTCCCCTGGTGCTGTGACTGCATCCCCCCTCCGACTGCATTCCCCCTCCAACCCCACTTAATGGAACTCTGCTTTTCTGTATATAGAGATAACTCTAATCACTAGTATATGCTGTAGACCGTTGTGCTCTCCACCATTCCTATGTGACTCTTAGAGTATATCCATGTGTATCCCTTCCCTATGTATATAGAGATAACTCTAACCACTAGTATATGCAGTAGTCCGCTGTGACTCTTAGAGTATATCCATGTGTATCCCTTCCCTATGTATATAGAGATAACTCTAATCACTAGTATATGCTGTAGACCGTTGTGCTCTCCACCATTCCTATGTGACTCTTTGAGTATATCCATGTGTATCCCTTCCCTATGTATATAGAGATAACTCTAATCACTAGTATATGCAGTAGACCTTTGTACTATCTACCATTCATATGTGACTCTTAGAGTATATCCATTTGTATCTCCTCCTTGTGTGACTTTATATCTTGTACATTTGCAATTTTTTCTGTTTGTATCCTCTATGTAACGCATGTAATCCTAAGTCCTTATGTTTTTCAACTGGTTCTTATGTAAAGCGCTCTGACACCTTCGGGGAAAGTTCGCGCTATATAAAATCGCATAAAGAAAAAAATAAATAAATAAAGCAGTCCCTGACAGCTCCCATATTATAGATGGCGAAGATGGGGTTCAATAGGCGCTATCTGCCCCTCTCCTACAACAGGAGCTGGCCTCGCCTACTTCTTGGCTTCTTCCTAGAAGCCTGCCAGCCTCTATTGTCAAACACGTGTTATTCCGCCCGTCACCGGAGGGGACAGCATTGATTAAGGTGTGCAATCCTTCTGTGCCTTTTTTTGAGTGTTGGTTTTCTAAGTCCACAACAATCTGGCAAACAAGAGGATTCATTATTTAAAGTAGAGAAATTAAAACCACTCCCACCCACCACGTAGGCCAATATACATAAAAATTAGGATATTGAATAGCTAAACTTCGATATAGTGTCACTTTTTATTGTCCCTTTTCGTGAATTGTAGAATTAGTGATGTCGAGTCAGTGGCCCCCACATCCCGCCTGTCCGCTCCAAAGTCACTGGAACAAAATGCCAATAGAGAGAAGCGCACCTTTTTCTTCGACCTTCCAATATATTTCATGGCATCCATAGACAATCTGTCCCAGCCTACAGGAACATTCTGCGCACGTCTGGTCAATCCAGTGCTACATTTTTAGGTCGAGGACCTAAAGGCTGCGCTTGCGCAGTCTTTGGTCGGAGATTTAATGTTTTTTAGACGGGGCTTGAACCCGCCTCTCTCCTCCATCTCTCCTCCATTGGCTGGCTTCCTAAATGGATGCCAGCCATTGGAGGAGAGGGGCATCACTCCAATCAAGCCCCGTCTCTTTCGGATTCGGGGCCGTGTTTTTGGCGTTCTTTCCACCTGTGACGTCATCCGTCACTCAGAACGCCAAAAACACGCCACAAATCTGAAATTTTCGGATATTTGCGGCCGCCATTGTTGCTCGGCCGGCCCACCGAGTGGTCTGACCCTCTCCCTCCTGGCCCCGGACGAGCTGTGCTGCCCGAACAATGATTTTGAGGTGGGATCCCCAGGAGCTGGATGTGGGCCCTAATCAAGTGTGTTGCAGGCTCGCAACCGCCGTGGGCTTCAGTGCAGGGCTGCATGTGAGCCTCTATTAAGCTAACCGTGTGCGGGGTCGGGCCATCGCCAGTTCCACCTCTGTAGTGCGGTGGCTCTGCTCTTGCAGGTCAGGGATGCGATTCCTGAGCCCCCTGGCATGTCCAATTCACGTAGAGTGGTCACCGCATAACGTGGACTGCCGGCGGCTTGAGATGATCTCTGGAGGGAGGGGCGGAGCTGTTATGCGAGAGCTGAGGCCTCGATTCTGCCTCAAGGCCCCGCAGTGGTGCCTGACCAGAGAAGGCTTAAAGCATGCTAGCAGCTGCGGCGGTCATCGGTGCTCCCTGGTCGGACATCGGGAGATGAGTACGGAAGAGGGATAGTGGGTTGCAGGACCTCTGCCTCCACCGCCCTGGGGTCCGGACCTCTGCACTCTAGCGCCTTGATGCTGCAGCCGACCCAGCGCCTAGTGAGGAGCACAGAGAGGACACCCCCGGAGAGGGGACACTGACCGTCCGGCACTGGTGAGTGAGCATCCCCCCTCCACCCTCCACCACTCCACATCTGCAGCACGTCCAGGCCTCTGCACTCTAGCGCCTTGAGGCTGCCACCAACCCAGCGCCTAGTGAGGGGCAGAGAGAGGACACCCGGAGAGGGCACGAACTGAGGGGGGCACAGAGGGCGCCCTGAGCCCCGGAGAGGGGGCAGAGCCTGGTGAGCGAGTGACCGCGGGGCCCGCACTCTCATGCTGCCGGCGCCGAGCACAGCAAAGAAGGAGCCATGAACAGCACATGTGTCCGCGCTGGAGGCCAGTGATGCGGCCCCTCTACCCTGCGACACCCCCCCGCCCCGCCCTCCATCACCCCGACCCCCTCCTCCCCCAGAGCTCGCCTTCAATTCTCCTCTTCGGACCCTGGATGCCCCCATGCACACGGCACGGCTCGCTGCACCCCCTTCGAGGAGCTATAGTCACCCCACCCCGCAGTGCAGGAGGCGCAGGGTCCCTCCCTGACCCCTTCCCGGCCCGGCCGGCTTAGGGGTGATGACGATAACACCCGGTCGTCTCGTGGGCGCTTCAGGAGCATCAAGGCAGGGAAGACCGGGGTCGTGTCCCGAAGGTCCAGGGTACGAGATCGACCGCCGGACAAATGTGCACGGCATTTCCTGCCCATCTTGCAGGGGAGCCCAAGCACCTGGCAGGCTGGATAATGGGTTTTCGTGTAATTCATACACGTCCCGTGTAAGATCGTTCTTGGCGCTTAGAAAAAGTGCAAGTAGGGTGCCTCGTAAATTAAAATGTATGGCTTAAACCGGGGCAATACTCTACCCTATCGGCATAACTGAGCTGTAATGGCCCCTTTAAATATACCGGGACCTTCTTGGATCTTACTTTTGACACGTATTTGGCATGGCCTGCCCTCTAAAAAAAGAATGAACTGCTTATTATTGTCTTGTATATGATCGTTCACTGCTGAATGCGTCGCCCTTTTCCGGACTCTGTATATCGCCACACTAATGGACCATTGTAATTGCACCCTAGTTGCTAATTGGATCTGCGCATTTGTGGTTCATAGTGTGGGTGAACAACCGAACAAAGAAAAAAAAAAAGCTCTTCACTCGACAGAAGCCTACTCCGTTTTAGGGTGAAACAGGGGAACTCGAGCATTACTGGCTAAAAAAATGCACACAAAAAAAACGTACCCTATTTATAAGCTTAGGTGCATACCTCGAGCCAGAGCTGTTGATGTGAAGCAAAAACCTACTGTATTATTCATTTATTTTCTTATATTTATTATGTAGCGCTGCACTAAGCGCTCGTGTATTTGTTGCGCCGTACAGCGTTTTACAGACGCACACCCAGATAGATGCATGCCTGCAACGCCATCATTTCACCTGGATAACTGCGCAGCCCAGTGCATCTTTCAAACCTTGTTTACGTTTCAACATCGAAATTTTTTGGGCAGAACGGTATCCAGAGGCAAACTTCTGTTTCTGTGATCTGGTTTACTTTTTCTGAGGTTTGATACCGGTCTGTCATTTTTATGGAGTGTTCTCTGTGGAGCATCAATTTATTTCCTGCACCATGTCTCCTCCTGCCTATGGCCTCCTCCGAAATCTGGATAAGTACTTTCAGTTTTGTGTGTGACTAAGGGTTGGATCAACGGTTTGTATAACGTGGATATGTGGCCCCTGGTGCTTGCAAAGGTTTTACCTCTATTTTAAATGGGATCCCTTATCTACTTGCCATAGACCTGCTAATGAATTGTATTGCCCATTACCTAAATTGGTAATATCTAAATCTATCTCCTTCTCTGGGTATGTTCTAGGTTCTCTTGCAGCTCGTAATCGAAAAGGTGGCTTGGGATTCTACAGTTCTCCACCTCCTGTAAGCCTCACAGGCTGAATGCAGCCAGAGCTACAGTGTATGGGGGTGTGAGGGGATAGATGTGTCTTTAGTTTTGTTGCACTAGCGAGTTCCAGACTTTCAGGAGACTGCTTGTGATTGGACTTCAGGATAGCCAGGTGTACACCAATGATGCCTGACTCCAGAGAGACACGAAGCAAGTGTTTGGCTTCGTATGTGAATGTTCGCACCAGTACACATTTACTTAAGTGACTGATAACTGCTTCCCCCTCTCCCTAATATTACACTGCCAAACTCTGCTCTCAAATGCCCTACAAAGAGCGACAATAACATTCTATTGCTTTAGGTGCCTAGCCAAGGAGTGGCCCCCTTCTCGCCCCCCACCCTGATACATCATACAGCCTTCAACTTAGTCCTGGCTCTGTGTGGGTGGCTCTGTGTGGGTGGCTCTGTATGTGTGTGTGGGTGGCTTTGTGTGTGTGGCTCTGTGTGGGTGTAAATGCAATAGGTCATGCATTTGCGAGCGATTAAGCTAATCGCTAAAAGCTAATTGTAAATGACAATGCCATTTATTTAATGATTAAGCTATTGGCAATGTAAATGACAATGCCATTTATTTATGATTTTAAAAAAATGCCAATAGCTCTACCTTTAAAAATGCCGAGACCATTGCATTGTAAATGCTTGTTTTTTCATGCACGTCTCCAGAGGGCAGCAGTGTAGACCTACACTGTTCCTTCTGGAAAGAAGCCCGCATACTACTGCTTTCCAATGCTCAAAGCCATAGATAACTTACACTCGTTATGTGAAATGCCCAAATTATGCTATTATGCCATGTTGTGTAATTATATGCCATTGGCAGCAAAATCTAGTGCATGGTAACAACATGAACAGTGAGTGTTTGCTTTTTGCGGTGCTTGTATTTTTTGCACTATTTTTTGGATACAAGTACATTAATTTGTTTCAAAATATAGCACCCAGTGCCGGGTTTGCATTTCGCGTAATTACGCCTCATTTCATAAATGCCCACAGGCAAATGATTTGAATTTCGCAGACCCTTCGTTTTTGATGTTCTACGTGAACGTCCAGAGAGATGGCCGTGGATACTCTCTGGGTGCTGCACTTTGTGCTTTGATGATACAGCAGAGTGGGAGAAAGAAGCCCCACAGGCCCCTGATTGTTTCTGATTTCTTTCTTTAAATGCTTTCTATGCTTGCCTATGGCTTTGTTAATGATTAGTGACTTTGCTGTGGGGTTCTTTTGAAATAAGGGTCATTGCTCGTCCATTAAAAGAAGCAAATCTATTTCAATTGTTTGTTGTTCATTTTGGGTGCGACTGTTACTGGGATCCACTTCAAAGAAAACATGTCTTCCCCATGCCCACTTGAATTCAGTGGCATTGGCATAACAATAAGCATCACTAACCCATGCTGAAACACCTGTAAATGCCAGGCAGCCTAGCTGATGGAAAGTAAGCTACTGACAAACGTGTAAAGTGAATAAACCTCCTTATGGTACAGAACGAAAGACTGTCAAAACAATAAATCGAGGCGGTAACCGAGTAACAACGGCCATAATAAAATGATCAGAAACCAACAGTAGTATCAGTGTGATCAACTAACGAAGAAGGGAAAAAACTGGAAATAGAGACAGAATTGCAATATAACGTTCTAATACTTTACAACTCAATGGTGCACATTTTATCGACCTGCGTGGCTCAGCGTATACTTGGCTCACTTCTTCCTCGCCATCGGCTTCCATCATGTACCTCTTGTAAACGTTATCATATAACACGTGAAGCGCTCTGATACCTTTAGGTCTAACTATCGCTAGAGAAAACTCAAAGTAATAATACCAAAATTAAACATGGTCCACATTTAGCGTGGGGGGGGGGGGGGGGCCTGCATGCGCTTTGCTGGGGGATCCCCTCTCGTTTCATTATGCCACTGCCGGGTTCATGTAATTCGACTGAACAAATATAGGCAGCTAGGGAACCTATCACTGCATGGAGCCATATGTCCTAAAATTGCATGCTGATACTATACTGCTGCACTAAAGCCTGTGGTCTACAAGGGAGGGACAAAGGACGAATGAGGGTCCAGGCTACATGCCCCCAGATAGGCTATGTAAATCAAAGGGCATGCAGTTCCTAACAGGATAAGAAGTGGTCAGAGGATCCTGAGGCATCGGGGCAGGGATCTGATTCCTCAGGAGCAAGAGCCCTCACACACCCAGAGGGGTGTCATGCTTCATCATCCGGCAGCTTCTCATTGGGCCGTCACTGCAGTGCCCAGGGGGCGCCACATGGGGAGTCATTGCGGGAGTTCTTTTGTTTTTGTCGATGTGAAGAGTGAGGTGCAGTGTTAAGTGTGATAAGGTGAGTAGATTGTGGTAAGTGAGATTAAAATTAACTAAGGGAACAAACTACCCGTATCTCTGCCACCACTGAGGTCACCCCCGGGGTGGCAGAGATCTACGTAGGTTATTCGCAAAGCATGTTTTTTCTCTGCCATTCATAGTTGGGGTATAGTATTTTCCCACATATGGTCTGTTTTTAACCCTGAAGCATACACTTGTGATTGCTGTTGAGTACGGTTTATACATTTTGCACCCTCTACCGACAAAACCTTAAGTAGATTAGGCCTGATGAATTGCCGTGATCAGTTTGACATTAAATAGGCAAGAAACATGTCCTCTTGCACCTGAGGAATCGGATCTCCCTGTCTGACGCCTCAGGTTCCTCAGACTGCTTCTTATCGGCTTAAGAACTGCATATCCTTTGATACACATAGCACTAAAAAGGCTGTTTCGCACCACTCACAGCCTCGCGCCAAGGTGCATAGGTGAGTGTGCACGGCCTAGCGAAGCACCTGCTCTGGACGCATACTCTTCCATTACAAATTCCTGTGCCCAGACAAACTCTAAAGCCGCCCACACATTGGAATCACATGCTCTGTGCTGCAGCACACAAATAATGTGTGGATTGATAAAAGAAACAAGAGCATTTCCCCTTTTAACTCCATGTGGGCGTTATTTTTTGATGCAAAGCACGGTTTTCCTATCTTACACGATTAGGATTGACATAAAAAAATATGGGCGCTGCTCCACCCACGTTACACCTCAGTGGCGACCCGTGATGCAAAGAAATGCTAAGTTCTCTTGGCGCTGAGAAAACAGCGCTCTTCAATTGCAAAATACATTTTGTGCTGGAAAGGTGATACCTTTGCAAGAGTTTGCGTGGCTTTGAGCCACTTTATGCCTCTGCAAATCTTTAATAAATCTGAGTCTGGGTCTCTTAACAGCTGCCCCTAAAATGTACTAAAGAGATGTCTCTAATAGCTCTCTTCTAAGAGCTCGTCATCTCTTGTATTAAAAGTGGTCCACAGTGGCTCAAACATTTGTAAGGCGAAGAAGCTGTGAGGTTGTAAGAGCGCTCCATCTCTTGTATTACAAGTGGTCCACAGTGGCTCAAACATTTGTAAGGCGAATCAGCTGTGAGGTTGTAAGAGCGCTCCATCTCTTGTATTACAAGTGGTCCACAGCGGCTCAAACATTTGTAAGGCGAATCAGCTGTGAGGTTGTAAGAGCGCTCCATCTCTTGTATTAAAAGTGGTCCACAGCGGCTCAAACATTTGTAAGGCGAAGCAGTTGTGAGGTTGCAAGAGCGCTCCATCTCTTGTATTAAAAGTGGTACACAGCGGCTCAAACATTTGTAAGGCGAAGAAGCTGTGAGGTTGTAAGAGCGCTCCATCTCTTGTATTACAAGTGGTCCACAGTGGCTCAAACATTTGTAAGGCGAATCAGCTGTGAGGTTGTAAGAGCGCTCCATCTCTTGTATTAAAAGTGGTCCACAGTGGCTCAAACATTTGTAAGGCGAAGCAGCTGTGAGGTTGTAACAGCGCTCCATCTCTTGTATTAAAAGTGGTCCACAGCGGCTCAAACATATGTAAGGCGAAGCAGCTGTGAGGTTGTAAGAGAGCTCCATCTCTTGTATTAAAAGTGGTCCACAGTGGCTTAAACATTTGTAAGGCGAAGAAGCTGTGAGGTTGTAACAGCGCTCCATCTCTTGTATTAAAAGTGGTCCACAGCGGCTCAAACATATGTAAGGCGAAGCAGCTGTGAGGTTGTAAGAGAGCTCCATCTCTTGTATTAAAAGTGGTCCACAGCGGCTCAAATATTATGTAAGGCGAAGCAGTTGTGAGGTTGTTAAGAGCGCTCCATCTCTTGTATTAAAAGTGGTCCACAGCGGCTCAAACATTTGTTAGGCGAAGGAGCTGTGAGGTTGTAAGAGCGCTCCATCTCTTGTATTAAAAGTGGTCCACAGTGGCTCAAACATTTGTAAGGCGAAGCAGCTGTGAGGTTGTAAGAGCGCTCCATCTCTTGTATTACAAGTGGTCCACAGCGGCTCAAACATACGTAAGGCGAAGCAGCTGTGAGGTTGTAAGAGCGCTCCATCTCTTGTATTAAAAGTGGTCCACAGCGGCTCAAACATATGTAAGACGAAGCAGTTGTGAGGTTGTAAGAGCGCTCCATCTCTTGTATTAAAAGTGGTCCACAGCGGCTCAAACATTTGTAAGGCGAAGCAGCTGTGAGGTTGTAAGAGCGCTCCATCTCTTGTATTAAAAGTGGTCCACAGCGGCTCAAACATTTGTAAGGCGAAGAAGCTGTGAGGTTGTAAGAGCGCTCCATCTCTTGTATTACAAGTGGTCCACAGTGGCTCAAACATTTGTAAGGCGAATCAGCTGTGAGGTTGTAAGAGCGCTCCATCTCTTGTATTAAAAGTGGTTCACAGTGGCTTAAACATTTGTAAGGCGAAGAAGCTGTGAGGTTGTAACAGCGCTCCATCTCTGGTATTAAAAGTGGTCCACAGCGGCTCAAACATATGTAAGGCGAAGCAGCTGTGAGGTTGTAAGAGAGCTCCATCTCTTGTATTAAAAGTGGTCCACAGCGGCTCAAATATTATGTAAGGTGAAGCAGTTGTGAGGTTGTTAAGAGCGCTCCATCTCTTGTATTAAAAGTGGTCCACAGCGGCTCAAACATTTGTTAGGCGAAGGAGCTGTGAGGTTGTAAGAGCGCTCCATCTCTTGTATTAAAAGTGGTCCACAGTGGCTCAAACATTTGTAAGGCGAAGCAGCTGTGAGGTTGTAAGAGCGCTCCATCTCTTGTATTAAAAGTGGTCCACAGCGGCTCAAACATACGTAAGGCGAAGCAGCTTTGAGGTTGTAAGAGCGCTCCATCTCTTGTATTAAAAGTGGTCCGCAGCGGCTCAAACATATGTAAGACAAAGCAGTTGTGAGGTTGTAAGAGCGCTCCATCTCTTGTATTAAAAGTGGTCCACAGCGGCTCAAACATTTGTAAGGCGAAGCAGCTGTGAGGTTGTAAGAGCGCTCCATCTCTTGTATTAAAAGTGGTCCACAGCGGCTCAAACATATGTAAGGCGAAGCAGTTGTGAGGTTGTTAACAGCGCTCCATCTCTTGTATTAAAAGTGGCCCACAGCGGCTCAAACATTTGTTAGGCGAAGCAGCTGTGAGGTTTTAAGAGCGCTCCATCTCTTGTATTAAAAGTGGTCCACAGCGGCTCAAACATTTGTTAGGCGAAGGAGCTGTGAGGTTGTAAGAGCGCTCCATCTCTTGTATTAAAAGTGGTCCACAGCGGCTCAAACATATGTAAGGCGAAGCAGTTGTGAGGTTGTAAGAGCGCTCCATCTCTTGCATTAAAAGTGGTCCACAGCGGCTCAAACATATGTAAGGCGAAGCAGCTGTGAGGTTGTAAGAGCGCTCCATCTCTTGTATTAAAAGTGGTCCACAGCGCCTCAAGCTTTTGTAAGGCGAAGCAGCTGTGAGGTTGTAAGAGCGCTCCATCTCTTGTATTAAAAGTGGTCCACAGCGGCTCAAACATTTGTAAGGCGAAGCAGCTGTGAGGTTGTAACAGCGCTCCATCTCTTGTATTAAAAATGGTCCACAGCGACTCAAACATATGTAAGGCAAAGCAGCTGTGAGGTTGTTAAGAGCGCTCCATCTCTTGTATTAAAAGTGGTCCACAGCGGCCCAAACATATGTAAGGCGAAGCAGCTGTGAGGTTGTAAGAGCGCTCCATCTCTTGTATTAAAAGTGGTCCACAGCGGCTCAAATATTTGTAAGGCGCAGCAGCTGTGAGGTTGTAAGAGCGCTCCATCTCTTATATTAAAAGTGGTCCACAGCGGCTCAAACATATGTAAGGCGAAGCAGCTGTGAGGTTGTAAGAGCGCTCCATCTCTTATATTAAAAGTGGTCCACAGCGGCTCAAACATATGTAAGGCGAAGCAGCTGTGAGGTTGTAAGAGCGCTCCATCTCTTGTATTAAAAGTGGTCCACAGCGGCTCAAACATTTGTAAGGCGAAGCAGCTGTGAGGTTGTAAGAGCGCTCCATCTCTTGTATTAAAAGTGGTCCACAGCGGCTCAAGCATATGTAAGGCGAAGCAGTTGTGAGGTTGTTAAGAGCGCTTCATCTCTTGTATTAAAAGTGGTCCACAGTGGCTCAAACATATGTAAGGCGAAGCAGCTGTGAGGTTGTAAGAGCGCTCTATCTCTTGTATTAAAAGTGGTCCACAGCGGCTCAAACATATGTAAGGCGAAGCAGCTGTGAGGTTGTAAGAGCGCTCCATCTCTTGTATTAAAAGTGGTCCACAGCGGCTCAAACATACGTAAGGCGAAGCAGCTGTGAGGTTGTAAGAGCGCTCCAAGCAGCTGTGAGGTTGTAAGAGCGCTCCATCTCTTGCATTAAATTTGGTCCACAGCGGCTCAAACATATGTAAGGCGAAGCAGCTGTGAGGTTGTAAGAGCGCTCCATCTCTTGTATTAAAAGTGGTCCACAGCGGCTCAAACATATGTAAGGCGAAGCAGTTGTGAGGTTGTTAAGAGCGCTTCATCTCTTGTATTAAAAGTGGTCCACAGCGGCTCAAACATATGTAAGGCGAAGCAGCTGTGAGGTTGTAAGAGCGCTCCATCTCTTGTATTAAAAGTGGTCCACAGCGGCTCAAACATATGTAAGGCGAAGCAGCTGTAAGGTTGTAAGAGCGCTCCATCACCAGTATTTAAAGTGGACGACAGCGGCTCAAACATATGTAAGGCGAAGCAGCTGTGAGGTTGTAAGAGCGCTCCATCTCTTGAATTAAAAGTTGTCCACAGCGGCTCAAACATATGTAAGGCGAAGCAGCTGTGAGGTTGTAAGAGAGCTCCATCTCTTGTATTAAAAGTGGTCCACAGCGGCTCAAACATATGTAAGGCGAAGCAATTGTGAGGTTGTTAAGAGCGCTCCATCTCTTGTATTAAAAGTGGTCCACAGCGGCTCAAACATATGTAGGCGAAGCAATTGTGAGGTTGTTAAGAACGCTCCATCTCTTGTATTAAAAGTGGTCCACAGCGGCTCAAACTTTTGTAAGGCGAAGCAGCTGTGAGGTTGTAAGAGCGCTCCATCTCTTGTATTAAAAGTTGTCCACAGCGGCTCAAACATATGTAAGGCGAAGCAGCTGTGAGGTTGTAAGAGCGCTCCATCTCTTGTATTAAAAGTGGTCCACAGCGGCTCAAACATATGTAAGGCGAAGCAGCTGTGAGGTTGTAAGAGCGCTCCATCTCTTGTATTAAAAGTGGTACACAGCGGCTCAAACATATGTAAGGCGAAGCAGCTGTGAGGTTGTAAGAGCGCTCCATCTCTTGAATTAAAAGTTGTCCACAGCGGCTCAAACATATGTAAGGCGAAGCAGCTGTGAGGTTGTAAGAGCGCTCCATCTCTTGTATTAAAAGTGGTCCACAGCGGCTCAAACATATGTAAGGCGAAGCAATTGTGAGGTTGTTAAGAGCGCTCCATCTCTTGTATTAAAAGTGGTCCACAGCGGCTCAAACATATGTAAGGCGAAGCAATTGTGAGGTTGTGAAGAACGCTCCATCTCTTGTATTAAAAGTGGTCCACAGCGGCTCAAACTTTTGTAAGGCGAAGCAGCTGTGAGGTTGTAAGAGCGCTCCATCTCTTGTATTAAAAGTGGTCCACAGCGGCTCAAACATATGTAAGGCGAAGCAGCTGTGAGGTTGTAAGAGCGCTCCATCTCTTGTATTAAAAATGGTCCACAGCGGCTCAAACATATGTAAGGCGAAGCAGCTGTGAGGTTGTAAGAGCGCTCCATCTCTTGTATTAAAAGTGGTACACAGCGGCTCAAACATTTGTAAGGCGAAGAAGCTGTGAGGTTGTAAGAGCGCTCCAACTCTACTATTGAAAGGGGTCTTTAACAGCTCCATCATGTGCACAGTGAAGCATCAGTTGCATAAGAGCTTCTGTCTATACTATTAAAAGGGGTCTCTCGTCTTACTGCACCGCCTGTACCACCCTTCACACTGCTGCCTGTCACATAAAATAAAAACAACAACAAAACTACCAAGGCTTAGCCCGAAACCAGCTATGGGCTGCTCTCACTGCAGCCTCAATCATCATGACACTCACTTGCCACTGCCTTTACAGCTGAAAACCAACATGGCGGCGCTGTCACAGCACATGTGAAACTGACAGGCTCCAAATACCCTGTCACTCATTCAGGTGTGGCCTCTTACTTTGTTTGCACACCCTTAATAAAGGCAACAGGTGATAACACCAGCCTCTTCACCACTCAATCACACTGCCTCTAGGTCACATGACTCACAAAAATCACATTTGTTCACTTCTCAGCGGTAAAGGCGGGCTCAGCAAACCTGCCACCCGATGCACACGATCACCAGGTGCCCTCAAAGAATGCCCAATCCAAGCGCTGTTAACATGTCTGCATGTTCTCAAACAATGTCAGTAGCACCTGGATATCACACACCTGTGTCCTCAGCTTTGCCAGAACTTTAAGCTGAGCTGATACACAATATGGAAACTGCAAGTATGTAAAAGTGTAACTCACTGAGCAGCTAAAAATACTCAAATGATTAAACTGTGGCAAAAGAAAGGTTTGTTATAAAAATAAGCAGAACCTTTTCCAAATATCCATCTGGATTACATACATTTCTCTCCCTTGAATGGAGAACGTTTAATCTTTTCCTCTGCTCCTTCCACTTATTTTCCAAAAGTGCAGCAATCACTTTCATATTTAAGTGTGAAGACTATCAATAAAATTTGCCTTAACATTTATCACAAACGAGCATCCCTACAGTGACCCCTGGAGCATAAGGTCACTCATGCTTGCCGCCTTGGTCTCCCTTCATATAACTACGTAGGTCATCACAGTCTGCATGTCACCAGTGCTGAGTACCTGCACTTATTCAATATGAAATGTGGAGCACCAGCACTTCTCAGCAGAGGTACCGTAGATTTAATGGGAGAGTACTGGTGCTTCATAGGAGCCGACATGCACGCTGGGAGAAGAAGCACCTGCACTTTATATTGCTGTTTAAAACACTGCCGCTTACAAGGCTCGTGCACATGATGGGTCCAGGCAAGTCCATATTACATCGTCAAGACACTTCTACTTTCTGGACCTCAGGCTCCCCAGGAGTACGTCCATGTTTTGCTGACACAGCTTTCATTCTCCGTGCTCCTCCCTAGGGACGTTTTAAGGATTTTGGGGGCCCCAGTCCAAAAGCTCTGATTTTATGATTCTGTTTCAGATCTTCCATGCCCTCTTTGATCAAATTCTAAATGTATGTACATCTGATTTTCAGGGATAGTGATGTGTGTTTCAGTATTGTAACACAGCAGCAGCCTACTAATATGACTGCAAATAATTTCTGTCACGCCTTCCTATTCTTCATACGTGAGTTCCTGTATTCATCTAAAATAACCTTTTTAAATGGATGTTGCATGAAATATAAACCCATTTTGTCTGCAAAATGTCTGTAATAGACTCACACAGAAAAAGAAATGATAGAAAAATGCTATTTAGAACAATCTGTTTAAAAATCATTCAGAGTCATCAGGGCAAGACTCTTTGCAGAACAGAGCTGGCTCTATCAGGGGGCCCCTTGCAAGGCTGGGGCCCTGGGCCAGAGCCCACTTTGTCCATGCCTTAAAACGTCTCTGCGGAGTCCTCCCAGACTGGCCCTTCCATCTCATGCCAACAGGCACTTGTCTGCTTTGGACAGACTAGTGGTTTAGTGGCAGGGGTGAGATGTTTTTCTGCTCAGAAGGAGCATTTTTATTTCCCGATTGCCTCTTCAGTGACTTCTTGATTGTATCTTTCCCCCTTTTACCTCTTCAATTTCCCATCGCCATTGGAAAATTGAATGCCCTTGAATTGCCAGGTACAAGAGGCTACTCTTTAACAAGTGTTTATAGGTGCAGGTGGCTGCAGAACTAGTCTGTATATACAAACACAGACCTTTAGGAGCCCTTGTTTTCCATGATCAGCCACATCTTGTGGCTACTTGGGGCTTCTCCAGTGGAGCCCTCAGGCCGAAACACCCCTCAGTGTTCAATTTACGGATGAAAGACAAAGTGCCATCACCTTAATATACAGTGCACTCAGATACTGCCTACAGTCCTCTTCTATGTTGATTTATTTAAGCAAGTTCAGCGGCCCCACCCCAAGTACTATAAGTAGCTTTAGTAAGAATGTTCTGCTGATTGCCCATTTTCACTGGCTCTTCCCTGTTCTGATCCTTTCTTTCATAAGTCAACTAACTTCAACCTCTGTTTGACAGCACTCCACAAACCACTCCCCCAGCCTCCACTGCTTCCTGTCTCCCACCCTGACCTTCCTGGTTTTGGCTTAAAAAGTCAGCAGGTTCTCACCTGCAATGGGTGTGTTGGCCCCTATGCCTTTGTCCTTCCTCCAGATGCCCCTTTTCCCATTCTCTCACTTCATCCCCTGGCACAGATGCAATACTTGCTTGCTCACACAGCTCCCCTCAACGTAAAAGCAGCTTTACAGTCAGTATCCAGAATTTAGACTTGGGTCTTGATTATGAGTGCCCCAAAGGAGGGTGCAATATTTATCAGACCTGACAAAAGTCAACACTGTAGTGATCAGAGTTTATTGGGTGTGATAAATAGTGCCAATTACTCAAAAAATGGAGCTAAGCACGTGGATTTCTGAACTTAAATCTGCATGTCCTGGTATGTATCAGGCCAATTTCTCGTGTAAATGTCGGCACTTTTGAACCGCTAAAATTGATCTGTAGACAATTTGGTGGCGGGGGGGGGGGGGGGGGGGGTGCTGCCCAACTAGTAATTCTGAACTGTGTGGTTACCTCACATATCGAAATTAACCTGAGCACTCGGAATCGGGCCTACATTTATTACTTTATTACTGCTTTTGAGATAAACGTTTGGTTACATTTTTTTTGTAATTCTGAAATGTGATGGCAACAAAGAATTTAATAGAATCAAAACACATTAAAACACTTGATGTGCACATTAAATATTTGCTGAAACTCGATATCCACACATTGTTTGGGCGAGGTATAGATATCTGTAAAATTGGATGTCTGTGCAAATTTAGTGCCATTTTATTGAAAAAAAATTTCTCTGTAAATGGCTGCACGCGAGCACACATGATTAATTAATATATTTGTGACAGTGTGCTCCAAAATGCACCACCAGCTACCTACCAGATGCTTACCATTCTCCTGGTGAATTCATTTGCTACACTTGTTCTTTGTATGACTCTTGGAGTTTTTCACACTCCCTATGACTTTAGTGATGTAACATTGAGGGCAGCACCCTCCCCCACTCTGAAAATTGCACCAGCACCACTGGTGGAGAACAGCTGTGTTTATGCAGTCAGCCTGCCGACTATGTTGATATTTCCTATGATGTTAGTCCCCAGACAATGACAGAGCTTCTCTATGCTGTTTTAGGGATTCCAGAAGACTCCAAGGTGGAGGCCCCAGCATTCACAGACGCAGTGCGATTGTTCCGCCAATCCAAGGAGCAGTATGGGACATGGGAAGGGCTTTGTGGGAATGAAGTGCAAGTGAGTATATGCTAAACCCCACTTCTCTGAATCCAGGTGTGCTGCAACCAGGGTCCCAGACACAGACAAGGAGAAGAAGGGGTATTGACTGGGAGCGTGAGATCCTTATAGTGTGATACACAATGACGAGTGGGCAAAAAAATAATGGACTGGAATGTGGCTCCAAGCGAGCGTCAGTGCTGAGATTAATTCAAGAATTTCTTCCATCACTTTATTTGTTACGCACTGGTAAGGTGATACATAAACAGGTGGCATGGTAAATACTTTAAGTACGTGTGAGATCATATTAAAAGGCAATTGACGACATGCTGATGGGAAGATGCATATTAAAGGGCAGGAGACTTACTGATCGGGAATGGGGAATTGATTTACAGAGAGTGGGAAGTTTCAGTGGGTATGGGAGATGCAGTAACAGGGAGAAGACAAACTGACAGGAAATGCAAGATGCCCTGACAAGACACCGGTGAGATGCTATCAGTGAGCAGGACACACTGGCAGGGAACTCGAAAGATGCATCAGCAGAGAGCAGGAGTCGTCGGGCACTGGGAGTTGCATCGAAAGGGGACATGGGACGCTGACAGGCAGTGGGAGATGAATTGGCAGGGAGAAGGCGGCATGTCAGCTAGATGGAGATTCATTAACAGAAAGTATCAGAGTCTAACAGACAGCAGGGGATGCCCTGTGAGGAAAATGGAAAGCCACTGAGTAGCAGGCACATTGACAGGGAGCAGGAGAAGAGTTAACTTGGTGCAAGAGACAACATGACAGAAAACAGGCATAAGGACAAGTGGCAGGGTATTTTGATAGGTAAACATAGACACATTTGCAGGAGGTAATGATGTTACAGAAACACTCTTGTAGAGGGGAGACACCTTGATATAAAGAGGGAGGCACTGAGAGTGAGCAGGACAGATGCACGAACAGTGAGCCTCAGACACACCGTCCAAAGGCCAAATGTAGACAGGAAGCGATAGATGTACTGATTTTAATGGGTGGCACAATGACATGGTTTATATAGCACTGACTGGGAGAGACAAAGGCAGGGCCTGCCTAGAAATAAAAGAAGATCTGAATGAGAGTGAGAGTACTAAACCTGCTTGGTTACATCCCTAGATGTGAGTCAACAGACATTGTGGCTCTCAAAGAAGGGACCTCCTGACGAGAGGTGGCTATCCGTCTGCTATCCTGTCTATGTGATGGGATGTTATGTAGATTTGTCAGGCATGGCTGCCCTGGAAAGGGCTTCCAAGCATGTCTGACATGAAGCAGAAAGAAGAATAGAGCCCATAGCTTCCTTAAAAAAGCCAGGACTTAAGCTATTTCCTGAAAGTCAGTTTATTTGTGTTAGCCTGAAGCTTATTCCAGAATTTAGGCCCAACACAGCGGAAAGAGCTGCCAACCTGTCTAATTAGATTAAAACAAGGATTAATGGCCAAAGTAAGATCAGAGGATCTAAGACATCTAGTGAGGAGATAGACGTGTAGAAGAGAATTGAGGTTGGCGGGAGGGAAGTATTATTCAGAACATGATGAGTGACATTCACTGCCTTGAATTGACTACATTTCTCTACAGGGTGCCAGTGTAGACTCTGTAGCTGGTTAGAAATTTGGTTCAGTGCCCCAGCAATCTTGTAGCAACATTATGGATAATTTGCAGTCTCTTTCTGGCAGCTTTGCTAATGCCAAGGTACAAGATATTACAGTGATCTAGGCGTGAGATGATAGGAGCCTGGATTATCGTCTTCTGAATAGAGAACAATTCCACGGAATCTTCTTCAAGCTTCAAAGCAAAGCAAAGCAGCAAGACGCACTGCCTTGATTTTCAGTTCAAATGACAACTTATTATCTATCTGAATCCTAAACTCTTTACTGTAGGTTTAGGAGCTGGAGGTTGTCTCAGCGCATCGGGCCACCAGTGAGGGTCCAAAACCAGAGATGGTTTGCCCCCAATTAAGACCTCAGTTTTATTATCATTCAATTTAAGGCATTTCAAGTTCATCGATTTTGCCACAGAGGTCACACAGTTCTGAAATTGGGAAATGTAAAAAAATCCGTATATGTAAAGTGCAAACTACTCACCCTTCCGGGTCTCAAGGCGCTGGCGGCCGTTGTGGAAATTAAGTGAGCTAATGCCCAGCGTCACATGGTGCTGAGCTGAGCTGCCGCCGGAGCCGGGGATCGAACCCTGAACCATGTGCTTCTAAACCAGCTGCCCTGGCTGCTGCACCACACCTCTCTATGAGGTGAAGGACCCTTCTCCTCATTTGAGGACAGAGAAGTAATCGATTGTGTGTTATCTGTATATGATACAAGTGACAGCCCATAAATCTTGACGATGTGCGCCAGACGACGGACATGGATGTTAAAAAGTGTAGTGGGGTTTAAGGCAAATGCTTAAGGGACACCAAACTCAAGCTGCCTGGTTGCGGAGGAGAACAGGGGTGATACCAATTAGAAAGAGCGTCCATTAAAAAAAGACTTGAACCAAGCTAATGCCTTGTCTCAAATCCCAATAATCAATGTATCTTTTTATCAATACTTTATGGGAGGCACATCAAATGCTGCACTAAAGTCCAGCCAGATCAGTGCAGCTGAACCTCATTTGTCTATACTCTGACAGAGCGGTGACCCTAAGCAGCTCTGACTCCGTACTATGTGCAAGCTGAAATCCAGATTGAGAAGGATAGAGTAAGTGATGTTCCTCCAAATGTTCGGACAGTTGACTCTTAATACATTTCTCTAGCATTTTAGCCAGAAAAGGCAGATGCAAAATAGGCCAATAGTTCTATGGCAGCCTATGGTAAAGTGATGGTGTTTTGAGTAAGGGTAAAACGGATGTACATCGTTACTGCGCATGGTTTTACAACGCATGCCTTTACCGCGCAACTTTTACAACGCAAGTCATTACAACGACTTGCGTTGGGGGGCGCTGGATAGTGAAAAGTTTATTTTACTATTCCAACTCCAGTCCCCGTGGATAGTAGGGAAGGTTTTGGATAGTAAATTAAACTATTCCCTATCCTACAGCGCCCCCCAGGGCAAGTCGTTGTAACGACTTGCGTTGTAAAAGTAGTGCGTGGTAAAAGTTGCGTTGTAAACGCTGTTCCCCGTGTAGGATGTATGTCGTTACTACGCATGCTTTTAAAACCATAGCATGTTTCCAGCTGGACGGAACCAATGCAGTGAAGATGGAGGGATTCAAAAGTTTAAGAAAGATGGAAAAAAATAACTTGCCCCTGCCTTTTTTAATATGCCTGACTTTGTCGGGTGAAGCAGTGACCCAGTTTTATTATAGTGGACCGCTTTCAAGGCATTCACAATTCATTAATTGATAAGTGAACAACTGCTTCTCTGATTAATGTTCTTCGTGGTTCTTCCTCTCCCCCGTGAAGAGGTTTGGAATGTTCCAGAATGTTTATTGTCACAAATGTTGCTTCCTACTTTCGCTCCACAGGTTCTGAGCAATTTGGTGATGGAGGAACTGATGCCAGAACTAAAGAACAGCATTGGTCCAAGACTGAAAGGCAAACCCCAGGAAAGACAGCGGATCTGGCTGATGGTGAGTGTGAAAGGAATTACTGGCTAATAAATGTGGCAGCATCTCGGTCATGGTGAACAATGGAGGATCACATGGAAGTAAAATCAGGGTACTGGTGCATGGTTAGAGTTTGAAATTACTACTGAGTGTTACGAGGAGGTCAAATGATGCTACTGGTGATTGGATAAATGATCTAGATAATAGTGAGTGAGGGAGGGGATAGGATACATTGTCAATCGGAGTCCATCAGCAGCTATTACAATGTGATAGAAAACTAGCCTGTGACACTGAAGGAATTGGCCATACCCGGCCTAGAGTGTACCCCGCTTCCAAAAACTTGTTGTCATCGTCCAGGACTTCGATCCTTCGGGGGACCAGAATTCTGTGCTGGGACCTTATAGCAGTTGCGAACACAACTCCGTCTCCAACCTTGGCTGATGAGGCTCAGTCCAGTAATGACAATGGGCGCATTTTCTCACACTCGGCACACCTCGCCAGCAAACAATTTGGAAGAAGCCAATGGCAGTAGGGTGCTGACCAAGCATACCTGGACACGAAGGAGCTAATTGTATTGAGAACAGAGAGGCAGCGCCAGACCCAAACATAAACATTCTAGATGGCGAGTATGAGTGCTAAGCCTGCATCACACGTACAAAATCTCTCAAGAAGCACAGATATTAACACAATACTAATTGAATTGAGGGTTAATGAAAAGCTCCCACAAGCAGTACCAAAAGCACATTGCAGGGCTACACAAATGCAAAACTCACGGAGCACCCAAATACATATGTGAAGAACCAAACGCACTTCACGCATGGCATTGAAACACACTACGCAATGTGTTGATGCGGTGTGCCCACTCAACACACAGGTGAGACACAACACACCCTGTGATAATGGTGAGTGTACACCCTCCACCAGACAACAAGCTCAGACATAACCTGCACTGGGGTGAGGGCAAGTGCCCAACCAGCACCTAGAGCAGAGACAACACCCACTGTGGCGACCGCTCAGCCTACGTTCAGGAACTCATTGTGATCAGGCCGGAGACAGTGAGAAGATACCTGGAACAGGGACTTCCACCAAGTGAAGCTGCTGCCCGTTCCGAGTGGATGAGGAAAAGCAGGAGAGATCACAGGGCTGGTAGACTTCATTTCCAACCAGACTTCTCTTCACACCATAAGGGTTCTTCATGTGATGTCACCAACATTCTATGTCCCAGCACCCAATTCCCATCCAGCGCCTGGATACCCTCACGGGTAATAAGCAGCGTTCTCTAAATCACGGTTGATTGATTGATTCTATCAGAAAGCGGTACATTAGGGCTGCATCACTACCACCTAATGTTTGATTGACGGACAACTCGGCGCCAGTTCTCCAGATGCCTTGCAGAGATTGGTAGAGTGCTAGTTTGCCATTAATGTCGACTCGCAGTGTAGTCACGAGGATTCTGCCAAGAAAGATCTTTAGAAATGTGGGCGTGTGTCACTTAGGATGATTGGTATATGCCTCAGCCGTCCTAAAATATGTTGTGTGGTACTTGAGCGTATGTCTGGTGAAGCATTGTCCAGCCTCCTCTCTCACCCTCTCCTTTGGTCTTGTGTGGTCTGGCCTGGACCCTGCTTCCTGCTTCGTGGTCATGTCCTGGCAGCCCTGGGCCAGGGATCATGTCATGAGGCTTGAAGGCAGACAATATGTTTGACCCTCTGCTTGGCATGCAAAGCCTGGCACACTGGAGAGATTCCCTTCTAGGTCATCTTGACAAAGTCACGTCCCCTGATGGCAATCTAAACAGATGGCAAGGAAATGAAGTCACAGTAAGGCTTAGACGAATAAAGCCCGCAGTATTGAGACCTATCAATGTATCAAGTGCACAAAAGGGTCAGTTTGTGAACTGAAAACCGTGCAAGCACACAGTCTCAGCCCAAGATGGAAAACCTATAAAAGGCTGGCGTAATACGAGTCCAATCCATGAACGAGTGTAATGACACAACCCAACCATACAGATTTCTGCGACCAAGACGCAAGCAACAATAATGAAATCAAATCTATCTTCTATGTTTCAATGTGCAAAAAAAACTCAGAGAAAGTTTTTTCAGGCCTTTCGGAATTTCGGTATGCCAGGGTGCAGGCTGTTATTCAGCAAGATCATTACCTGCACCAAGTCCAAGAGTGCTTTTCTACTAAACTATACTTTCCTAACTGTAGGGACCTTCAGCTGCAGATCTAACCCAGATTGCAGGTTCTGGTTATGTTTTTTTGTTAAAGAGGGTAATTCATTTTGATGAAGGGCTTTGTGACTTACACATAATGCCTTTTGTTACATCCATTCCTATACACAAATCCAAAGAAGTTAGCATAAGACGATTGCATTTTTTTACCTAGTAAGTTCCAAGCTGCAGAATTGGGAATTAATTGGGATCTTCAAATAATTTTGTCGGCTTGTTGAGTCGAACAGTAAAATAATAGTATTATATTGATATTTGCCCTTTTATTATAAATGTGTTTTGTTGATCATAGACAATGTCACATGTGTATCCTGTAATTTCTACTAGATACAAGGGTGGGCCTCACATGCTACCTGTTTCTGACCCACAGCAGGCATAGATTTCTTCGTGCTCAGCTGCCGAAACATGCTTTGGATAGGAGTAGGGAGAGAGGGAACTGAAACTACAGACAGAATCAAGTTTGCCATATGTAGTCTGTACAGAAAGAATTTCAAAACAGGAACAAGTGATTCAATTGAAGTTGCACAAGAGAATGCGGGTGGCACTGTGCCAAGCAAGCAGCATTTTGCTTGGAAACTCTTTAGATCTTTACAACTGACTCAACCAGTTCTTCTGGCTCATGATTAAAATGATTGACTACTTACTTGGAAGCAGAGCTAATGGAAGGGGGGCTGGGCCCATGTGGTTGGAGGGTGTGTCAGAACCGCAGCACTTCACAGCATTCCTTTCCAGATCTGTCAGAGTGACACTCTCAGCGGTGTATGTACCTGTGGGGAGCACTTTAGAGAGTCGTGTACTCAAACATCACTGACATTTGAAATTATTCCACTTTCCCTCTTAAAATCTCAAATTAGACATTCCAAACTGAGAGCTCTGTGGCATGCCAGTTCCAAAGAATTGTGCCCTGGGGTGAGAAAGTGGTAATATTGGGGAAGCGGAATTGGAAATGTAAGAAGTGTTAGCTTTGTTGTTTCTGGGCTCGAGAGAAACGCAGGTGGTCGCCTAAAAATCGTACCCATATTTATTTATTTATTTTGAAAGTTTTATATAGCGCGGACAAGATCCTTGCAGATATCAGAGCGCTTTACAAAGAGAAGTACACAAGGAAGCATAGTCAGACAGATAAATCAATAGGTCAAACAGTACAAATAGGTGGCTACAAAGCCAAACACGTGAGTAATAAGACAATTAATACAAATAATCAAAAGGGTCAAACATGTAGTACATATCGGTGCAGAGTACTAACAGTGTTCGAGATAGTAGTTCAGGTGTATTTAGCCATGAGGATAGCTTTTACTTCCTTTTTAAAGAGTGTAGTGGAAGAGATAAGCCTGGTTTCGGGCGGGAGTGAGTTCCAGATCCTAGGCACCATTCCTGAGAAGGAGCGCTTATAAGTTTTTTCCTTCCGGAATCTTCGAGGTTTCAACAGAAGATTGTTTGTGCCTCTAGTGTTTCTAACTCCTCCAGAGATTGTCAGTTTCTGAGCGAGGTATCCGGGTGAGTTTAGATGTACCGCCTTGTGTGTCATGCAGGCGATTTTCAGATGTATTCTGGCTTCAAAAGGCAGCCAGTTCAGGGATTTCAAGTCAGGGGTAATATGGGAGTGCTTTTTTGACCCAGTGATGAGTCTCGCTGCAGCGTTTAGAGAAGCTCTTAGGGGTGCAGTTGTAGTTAGGGGGAGTCCGCAGAGGGCGATGCTGCCGTATTCAATTCGAGGGAGGACTAGTGCTTGTACTGCGGTTTGGAAGTCTTTGGCTGGGAGGAAGGGTTTAAGTCTCCTCAGGATAAGTCTCCTCCTCATATATTTGCAATAACAATTTATGATAAAAATACAGTCATTGCATATCACTTTATTAGTACGGTACATGTACTTCCTAGCAGACAGTTGTACGTAGATCACGTATAGGAATTCTTTTTACTTTAAATGCGCATTATAGAAAAATATTATTATTGTTGGTGTAAAGAAAAGGTGCTTGTTAATGTGAATTACTTTAATTTGAAGACATAGTTTAAGCACACAAAAATGACTTGAAAAATGTTTATTTTAAAAAGGAAAATGAATGGAAAGAATAAATGGAATAAACATTGGAAAGTATTGGCCCATCAGTCCTTGCACTGAAGCGTGCCTCCTTTTAGGAGAAATGCCGTTACTCACCATGCAAGAGAGCCAATGGTTGAAGTGCACTAGAAATATAATGTCAGTGACAATTGTACAGACCAATAGATGATCAGGACTATCGTAAAATATTTATGCATTTTCCTTTATGTATTTTTTTATTGCATCCATCAGGTGATGCAGCTAAATCTGTTTTAGGTGAGGTCTAAAAATCATTCTAGTGGAAATACAACAATTTATCACCAAGAACCCATGATCTCTTATCCTGGACTGACGGTATAAGTCACCTCCCTCATTGAATGTACACATAATTATAGCATGAACTCTGCTGACAAATATCTTTTGTAAAAAATGGTGAAGGTCCTCCAGAGGGCTCAGATTATCAATTTCACAGAAGAAAAAATGTACCAGGATGGCGAAAAACGTTCCCACTGCTTATTTAGGACTTCAGTCCCAGAAGGAGAGTCCTGTATGTCTTCGATCCATATTTCCATTGATGGATGGATGGATGAGATAGAGAGAGAGAGAGAGAGAGAGAGAGAGAGAGAGAGAGAGAGAGAGAGAGAGAGAGAGAGAGAGAGCGAGAGTGAACGATCGTGAGTGTTTGTGCTCTGGCTTAGTTACCACAGTTGCACCTAAAAAGTGGCAATAGTTTGACCCTCCTGACATCTCTGAACCTGCTCCCTTGCTTCTCTATGCCATGTATCCTTCTTTCACATACTGCATCAGGCAGGGTTTTTGTCTAACATATCTGGTTCAAAGCTGGAATCAATCACTAGATCTTGATGAAGCTGCTTTCACTCTGCCATCTCATGAAAAAGCCTGCCATCAAGCTTCATCCATGGTAGGCTGCCGACAGAAGTTTCAGACAAGCGCCTAAATGAAACTAACTCCCTGTCCTGCTGATCCCATAATATAATGTTCGTAGCATATGTTGCTGTAGATACACATGCTTAGCATACTCTCAGTGGCGTCACAAAGCTATACTATACTGACCCTGTTAGAATTCTTAGCAGCCTTGGGGCTACAGGACCTGGAATGCGAACATCTGGGAGCTGTGAAGATCACCTGTCTTTTTCTTCTCTTATCACCACCCACATCATCTCTCTATCTTTCCTTACCCACCAAAGCTCAGTGTAAGTGGCACACAGTGCAAAACAAATCAATGCTAGCTAAATAACTAAAATGCTACCCACAATAGCATTAGTCTCAAGAGGCTTCACTGGGAATTTTAAGCCGCAAAAGCACAACACTTGCTTTTGTTTAAATACTGAATTCAAGATTGTGAGATACAAAGTTTTCAACAGTCACAGATATGTGTACCATACCAGCACCTCCCACTGTTACAGCCAACCACGCGCCCCTGCTCAGGCACCCAGTTCCTGCAGGCCTCCCACTAGCAGATGCCCAAATATTTTGGGGGCCCTCTCTCCTGAGCATCATTTTTTAGTATCTCTACCTTGATCTTGTTCTGCTTTCATTTTAACTCAATAAGCATGTTGACTAGGTGATATATTCTTTTCTACCATCCTATCAGCTTGACTTTTAGTACCTGCAATTTTCTTCACTGACTAATCCAGCAATATGTTGCATGTAGTCTGTTGTTGATGGATATATGTAAAGCCCATTAATGCCTTTTGGATACAGCTGTGCTACAGAAAAATTAAAAATACTTGTGCACACTCAAAGCCCTGAAGAGACTTTCAGCTGACGTAATCAAGTAGACCAGGGAAGGTACCAATGACTAGTAGAGGTTTGAGATGGAGAGTAGAAGGTGTTACCCCAGATGTAGGAACTTGTTAGGTGCTAAGCGCCTGCAGTTTCATGTTTGCAAATCTGTGCTGTGAACAGATATAGCAAGTGTGATTATGTCTCTCAGGGCCTGATGGTAAGTGCATCCTGGATGATCGAATTGTTTGCATCAGGAGCTTTACCTCGTGCTGCCTAATATTCCTCGATCTTCTCTCCTTCCTGGTCCATTCCGCGACCTTCCCTGCAGATCTCAGACACAGTGTATCGCATGGTGCAGGACCAGGCCAAGGCTCACCATGAGGCAACAGTCCGGCGATGTCAAGCTGCACAAACCGCTCAAGAGGCGTCGATCCGCACAGACATGGACCAGATCATCACTTCCAAGGAGCATCTGACCAGCAAGATCCGAGGTACCCGACAAGGCTTCTGACGGGGGGCAAAGAGTGTGTGAGATGGTTCCTGAAAAAGTAGGGCTCCTTGTAATCCTTGACAGCTGGTTCAGAATGGAACAGCGACTCGTCACAGTAGTGTACTGATGTTTGACAAAGGTTGTATGTGACTTAAAAATGACACAAGTGATTTGGAATGCAATCCATGTGTAGTGTAGCAATCCAGGCTGGAATAGTGAATATGCAATAATGACTACTTGACATGATAATCACATTAATGAGCAAAGCACAGGGTGGATTCCAGACATTGATGTGCTCGTGTGAGTTATAGAAGGTGTGTGAGAACCCTGGCACTGGTGGGAGGTGTATATAATGGAGGCTGGAAGTGTAAATGTTGACACTTTTGTTGCAGGGTCTTCCATCTAGGCATCATATTCAAATAATTGTAATAGCATATCTGAATGCCTTTATGGTAGGGAAACAGGCACTCTGTTCAGCTGCAGTGTAGTACAGGTCAGCAGTATGACTCTTTTTCAGGCCAGTGTGCACTGGTGTTTGGGGCTGGGAGTGTGAATCCTGGGACTGGTGCATAGATGGGTTATTGAGGCTAGGCTTGTGAATCTCTCTAGCAAAGCCCAAACATTCAGTAACTCACTGCATGAGTTAAATGATATGTTATAGACAATCCTTTAGCAGAACATGGGTTTAATCTGGCTTAATTTGAGCCAGTGGTTTCCGGGGCTGCACCGACACTTAATTGTCAGCACCGGAGCATATAACAGTCTGCCACATGGTGGTGCTGTTTGCCTAATTTAGAGATGAGCACAACAATAGTTTATTAGTTCAATACACATTAAAATAACCAATACCTGCCGCCCAAGCCATTCTTATAGCTTTGAGTGCCTGGAATAGTGTGAACTGCCACACTTGTAGGAGTGAGATGATTGTCAGTTGAGTTGATACTGTCATTGTCAGAGCTGGCAGGTGCAAACTGCAGTTGCCTCCTGATGAGGGCCCTAGCACCTATTTTTCTACAAATTGAGCACTGGAAACACTACAGTTTTACTCCTGTTACACGAGGCTGTGGGTAAGTCCTACTTACTAAAGCACTGGGCTGTATTTCCAGATAGAGCTTGCAGATTACCAACTCAAATTCTACTACACTGTGATGTAACGCCCTTTGGTGGAAACGGGGTGTACATCCTGGTGCTGCTACACTGCAGTGTCACTCTCTAGGGTTAGAGGTTGGGGCTAAGTCCTTGTAGTGTTTTGCTTGGTACTAGAGCTTTGGCGTTTGGAACATATATAGGTTGGCTCGGGTTAGTTACTTTTGCTGGAGTGTAACTGTGTAGAACTGGGACTATGCCCTCACTCTGTGAATCCTGCTTGCAGTGGTTTAGTGTAAATGCCCACATGTGTGTGCCCAAGTGGGAGTGCTGGCTCTGGTACTCTTTCTGTTGGGATCCTGTATAAGTAGCATGCTTTTGGCATGGTTGGTGGATCTGATACCAGGAGACGTGGTGGCACTACATTTGATCAAATAAAACAGGACTTAGTGGCTCTGGTACATCAATTTTCTAGAGATCTGAGGTTGATGTGTATGCTATCTTAATGGGGAGCTCACTTAATGGTCCCCCTCTCCCTCCTCAGCCTCCGTCCTTCCCAAAGCTGAAATCTGTGTGCGGAACCACATCCAGCCATATATCCCCTCCATCCTGGAGGCCCTGATGCTGCCGACCAGCCAGGGCTTTTCGGAGGTGCGCGACCTCTTCTTCAAGGAGGTCACAGAGATGAACATGAATGTGGTGAATGAAGGAGGAACCGACAAGCTGGGAGAGGTGAGTGTTGCCTGGTCCAAACCTTGAGACTCCTGGGGTCTCCTCAGAATGAAGTGAACAAAGTTCATGTTTTAGAGTAACTTTCTTATGATCTGTTCCTATTTCTTGCTTAGGCAGCAAATATACATTAACCTTAACCACTCTGACACATACTTCCCTTCGAAAATTGCCTTTTCTATAACCACAGTAAACCTCTTCTACTCTCAGAATTTGTCTTTATCATACCCACAATATACACGTCTCTACTCAAAATGTGTTTTTAGAATAACTGTTAAATACACATCAATTCTTGCGAAATGTCTTTACCATTACAATTACAACACACATCCACCTATGAAACGTCTTTAGCGGGATTACTATAACACGCATCTCCTCTCGAAATGTGTCTTAACCATAATCGCTATAACACACATCTACCCCAAAATATGTCTTTATAATAAATACTGTAACACTCATCAACTTGTGAAACATCTTTAGTATAATTACTATACCATTATAGCCCACTGTGAGGGCTATGCAGGTTATAAGGGCACAAAGCCCCTGTTAGAGGCCTGTGTTGTAGGCGAGGGCCTATAATAAGGTAGAGAGGACCTTTAAGAACTAGTATAGCACAAAGCATAGACAGAAGGACTACAAGGCTGTTAGACCATTTCACCCATTGCGAGTAGAATGCTCTAAATTAAGAAAGAACAAACAGAAAGACAAACACTGGAATGCAAGAGTAGAAGGCATATACCATAGCCTTATAGCCTCCAAACTGAGGGCTATATTGGTTGTTAAAGTTCCTGAACCCAAGATATAAGCCTGAGCTGCAGGCGAGGGCCTATAACAACAAGTATAGCCTGAGGCAGAAGGGATATACAGCTGTTTGAACATTCCACCCACTAAGGGCAAAATGTTCTAAATTAAAAACAGAGAAACATGATGACAAACATTGGATTGTTGGAGCTCAGGGCTATACCAGCCATTATAAGCCTGGATCCACTTCATTGTCTTCAATGGAGATCTCAACATTCCAAAGTTCTAATATAGCCGTAGAGCCCACCTTAGCGGGCTCTACCGGCCATGAGGGCTTTTAACAAGGGAGCGGGCCTTTAATGGCTGGTATAGCCCGCTACGGAGGGCTCTAAGGCTATTAGAACATTCCTCCCCCAAGAGGGCAGAATGTTCTAATTAGTAAAAACAAACACCTCTCTGAGCCCAAGGGGGTTTAAATCCAGCAATAGCTGTGAACAAAGTAAAACATTGGAATGTTGGAGCTCCGGGCTTCTACCAACCATTAGATGCCCAGAGCACTCAAACAGAGAAACATGAAGACAAACATTGGATTGTTGGAGCTCAGGGCTATACCAGCCATTATAAGCCTGGATCCACTTCATTGTTTTCAATGACGCTCCCAACATTCCAATGTTCTAATCTAGCCGTAGAGCCCGCCGTAGCAGGCTCTACCGGCCATGAGGGCCTTTAACAAGGGAGTGGGCCTTTAATGGCCGGTAGAGCCAGCTACGGAGGGCTCTAACGCTATTAGAACATTCCACCCCTAGAGGGCAGAATGTTCTCATTAGGAAAAATAAACACCTTTCTGAGCCCGAGGGGATTTAAATCCAGCAAGAGTTGTCCTTAATGCCCACATCCCACCAGCCACCTCCCTCCCTGAATTCAGCCCTCTGGAAGCCCAGGTCATGATGGGAGACTTGGGTAAAGGGTGACAGGTCACGGATTTACCGCTCCCTGGTGAACAACGGCCCTGCGACCCTAGACTCTCTTCACACCCGCTGGGAGGATTGGTTAGGCCCCTTAGAAGAGGCGTACTGGCGAGACACGCTCATGGCCCCTAAAACTCTGATGACCGCCTCTAAATTACGTCTTGTGCAACTTTATTATTTGCACACGGCGTACCTTACCCCTGTGCGTCTGTACAGGGCAGGGCTGAACCCCTCCCCAGCCTGCACTTGATGTAACCATGCCCCGGCTGATTTCTGTCACATGGTCTAGCAATATCCTCTTCTTGCTTCCTTCTGGGCGGGGGTTGAGTCAGAGCTCACGCAGACTTTGGGATGGGTGGTTCCCCATGACCCCTTACGTCTCCTTCTGGGAGTTTTTGATTGTCTTGACGGCTCCAGAGCAGACAAACGCTTCTTGGGCACTGCGATCACGGTGGCTAAATGAGACATTGCGGCGGCTTGGTCCCAGGTCAGACCCCCTACTGTGCGTAAATGGGAACAAGGGGTGGATTGGTGTGCGGCCCAAGAAGAACCCCTCTTTGAGGCTAGGGGATGTCCTGAGAAGTTCGAAAAGGTGTGGGGCAAATGGCTACATTTGTTCTGATTATTATGCAAGTTTCTTTCAACTTATGCTATCTCGGAGGTCCCTATTCCTACTGTTGTCTGATGTCGATGGAATCTGATACAGTGTACAAGTTATTGCTGTGTTTATATGCTTTGTTTGCTATAAGTGCCAATAAACTTGATTATCAAAAATAAATCCAGCAACAGCAGTGAACAAAGTCAAACATTGGAATGTTGGAGCTCCGGGCTTCTACCAGCCATTAGAAGCCCGGAGCACTCCATTGTTTTCAATGAAGCTCTCAACATTCCAATGTTCTAATAGTCGTTATTGTCCCTTAACCACTTTATTGCCTTCAGGTGACCTCTCAACATGGCAGTTTCTAAAATAACTCCCACCTTCTCTCAAAACATGTCTTAGCCAGAACCACTAGATACAATATCTACTCTTGAAATGTGTCTTTGCATTAACCACTGTATACTCATCTGCTATAGAAACATGTGCTTACTATAACACACATCTACTCTTAAAATGTGTCTTTAACTTAGTTAACATTTTACACTTACTATAGAAATGCATCTTTACCAAAACCATTAAAACAAAAATGTGCTCTCAAAGTGTGTCTTTGAAATAACTACTATAGCATGCATATACTCTTGATTAGTATCTTTTACGTAATTACTATAACACCCATCAACACTAGAAACATGTTTTTTACCCAGCTTCTAACACACCTCTACTCTCCAATTTACATCAAGAACCTAAACATTCTGAAACAGTTCAACTCTGCAAGCAGATTTACTTTCCCAAACTATTCTAATACACATCTGGTGTCCAAACATATCTAAACCCTACCCACATTAAACCACATCTACTCACCAAGGATGCTTCGTTACTCATCCACTCTCCAGGCACCTTATTCTCCACCCATATCACTCTTCCTACATCTTCTTACTTTATGACTTCAAGTGTGCAACTCCATTTCCACCATCTTTAAACACACAGCACTGCCCTTTATAGTTTCAAACCATAAACACTCTCCATGCTCTCTTCCACGTCTACCCCTTGTGTCCTGGTGGTGTGTTTTTTGTTGCACTAACTGTAATGGAAGGTGCAGAGCAGTTACTGTTTTTTACCTTTATGTAGAACACACAAATCCCCAACCTTGTGGAATATTCCTGGGTAATTCTCCATGTCATAGCCCCCTGCGTATGGTTAATATCATTGATCTATAATCATTGATTAATATGGCTGAAAGCCAAACAACAAAATCCACCTTCATACCCACCACTCCACTACCACCAGTATGAATGTGTGACTCCCCACACAGCACCAATTCGAATCCACAAAACTGGATGCCTACTTTTGCCTTTTGCTATTTTCCCTACTTTTGCTTTTTGCTATTTTCTCTTCATTGTGTTGGCATTTCCTGGAACTCTATGCCTGTTGCATAGGGACAGAGGAAGAGAGAGTGTGTCCCCCATGACTGACTGTCACTACCATCAGGTGTCTGTCAGTATAGCTGTCGCTGTTTGGACCTCCTACTTCTCAGAGTCTGTCTGGCTCATTCTATATGTCTATCTCACTCTCTGTCACTCTACACCATCGTTTTGACATTCCTCGCAATCTACCTGGCTCACCTGGGTGTCTGTCTGTCACTCTATGGTCCTGTATTCCTCTTCACAATCTGCCTCGCTCCTGCAGAGTTTCTGTCTATCTCTCTGTAGTTCTAGGCCTCTCTCTTACTCTTTTTTTGTTTCTTTCACAATTCTTTATTGGAAGATTAAAACAAAACAGTGTATAGGGGCAGGAGGGACGGGGAACATAAGGTAAAGTCTGTCAGGCTCCCTCAGCCTATCTACACTCTCCACCTCCCCTACTCTTCAGACACTGCCTGGTTCCCCCTTTGTGTCTGTCTGTAGATGTCATCTATGCCCCCTTTCTTCCTCCTGACATGGTCCCATCTCCCTCTGAGTGTCTGTCCGCCTGACACTCCACCCCCTTCACTTCTCTCAATCAGCCCACCATTCTTTGAGTGACATCTCTTGGCCCTTTCTCCGCAGCACATGGAGAAGTTGTCCCAACTGGCCTACCACCCGGTGAAGATGCAGGTGTCCTACGAGAAGATGGAGCAGCTGAAGCTGGAAGGGCTGCAGCAAAGGTTCGACGTGTCTAGCACGACCGTCTTCAAACAACGCGCTCAGATCAATATGAGAGAGGTAAGGGACTGGGTGAGATCAGGATCGATATATTGAATAGTCAATGCTGCTGCTACATTAAGGCCTCTGTAGACAGGAGCTTGAAAGCACCATCAAAGGAGAGAGCCAGATTGCAACACACAGTTTAAAAAAAATGACCTTGTTGTGCCACAATCTGAACATAAAGTTCACACCGTGGGCGTGCTATTGACGACTTTTTTGGGTGGGATCCAATCTCTTTACTGAAAATCTGATCTTGCAATCAGAGGGCAGCACAGAGGTGTTTTCATTGCGAGATGGCATTCAGTTGTGGCGCCCATTCAAAACTGGGAGAAAGGCGTGGGGGAGGGGTTGGGAAATAAATAAATAACAAATCACTTGCCTGCCGCTCTGCTCTTGCTGCAGCTGCCTTGTTGGTACTGGTCCTCTCGTCCTCCATAATTGGATGAGCCTGAAAGCACAGGCTCCCCACCCAATGGAGACACTGCTCTTATGCTATGAAAGTGGCGCCAGGACTGGTCTGAGCGGCCTCGTTTGCTGCTCAGTGCATTGTAGCCTGTGGCATTTCTACAACCTGGTTGTGGAACACAGCAAGGTTGGAGAAATATAAGAGCACATATCTGTTTGGAGGGCCTAAGACTGCCGGCAAACAGACATGTACAATTATAAGTTCACACTACTCCTCCTCCCTGCCATGGCCCGTCCCAGCCCCTCCCACGTAAGCAGAGCAGACAGAGATACATAAAAGGATACCTGTAATGTTTTATCGGTGTATTGATCATCAGCTGACAGTGGGGGGACGCTCCTCCGCAATTACGGAGTAGCTGCCCCTGGGGGAAATGCAAGCACCGGCCAACCTCAGCCGACGGCGGTCTAGTAATATCTCCAGCAGAGAGATATTTGTGGACGTGTGTAGATGTGAAAGGTTGCTGAAGAATGATAAGTAGAGGAGCTTGGCAAAGTGTTGGGGAAGGTCTGAGAGTAGGAGGAGTGACAGAGAGGAGGATAGTGATAGATAGATAGAGAGATGGCGAGGTCGGGGTTTAGTGGCCAGAGGCGGGCAGTATTTTAGGATGCGATCATTCAACTTCCATCGGTATACTGTGGGGTTGTTGACTGAGTGCCTCAGAAGTATTTCCCCCTGCAAAGGGAATTCGTCTTTTCGGGCGTGCCTTGCACCTTGTAGTATTAACGTGATTTTGCTTTTTGCCACCAGACGTCGCCAGGACCACATCCAGCCTGTGTGCCCAGATGTACCAGCAGAAGACACCTAGGGTTCTATTGGGATGTGGGCGGATCGCCACCACCCTACCGGCGCTGGTGATCCACCCGCCAAAACACCCCGCCAGACGGCCTTTTACCCCAGCCACATTAGCATGGCGGGGGTACCGCGGCAGACGGAAAGACTGTCCGCTGCTTTTCCGCCGGTAGGCAACCGTCCCGATTGCCTACCAGGCGGAAAAGGCCCATTATATGGTGGCGGTGCATGCAGCTTTTTCAATGCCTTTCAATGGCGGAGACGGCACTGCCCCCCACAATGTAATATATGCGGGATGCCACCGCCACCATGGCGGTGGCATCCTAATTGGCAGTGCTGAACCGCCGCACCACTGGCGGGCGGTCCCAGCACCGCTAGGGTGGCGGGCGGACTGCAGTCTGCCTGCCATCCTAATAGACCCCTTAATGTCCAGGGTCATTAGAACCTGGCCATGATCTCCCTGTAATTTCCAGGAAGCAAGAATTTGGTTCACTTCTGTCCAGCAATGTTTCTGGGCTCAGCTCTGACTAAACTGAGCTTAGCTCCTGTTTAGGAATTGTGAGACTGACGTTCCTCAATGATGCTGATGATGGTGTAGTGATTGATCTCTGTCATCTCTAGCCTCCTACAGTTGCTTGATGGGCTATAAGTGTTTATGAGGTGGGTCTTTGCCAAAAGTGAGGCTTTCATTCAAGATTTACTGACTGTAGGGCACTCTAGGGGGGCAGCGGAGCCCGGACTTGAACTCTTAGAGGCTCACCTTGGCAGACATACAAACCGGGTTACTCTACAGACACTGGCATAGCTTCAAGAACAGGGCTGGTAGAGTTCTACATATGATTCATGTATGATAAGGGCTATGATATAACTTATAGATTTCCTTATTTTTGCAAACTGTGCTCTAGCTAAGTAATGTAATCCACAATGTACACATCGTTGGCAATTTTGCTTTAAGCATCACATTATCGTTATATTATTATTATTATTGTTATTAATAATTCTAACAATAATCATAAATAATATTATTATACCACAATATTTGTGCTGCCGTTTCTTTATAGGACCTAGTTAAGAGAGCTCTCCGAACAAACCCCCTTGGGAGTGGGATTTTTCAAGTTTACACTAGAGAGACCAGATGACACATGCCATCCGGACATCTCGTTTCCAGTCCTGGGATTTCATAAAATAAATTAGTGCATTCTGGGATCTTTATTCTTGGTTCATTTCATTTGACTCAATTCTTCAATGACACCTAAAGCAATGATTTGTAATGGGCAGTTGTGCCCAGAGCGCAAGCAGTTTTCTGGTAACCCTAGTTTCAATCAATCAGTCAATCAGGATTCATAAATCGTGGCTAATCACCCGATTGGGTATCCAGGCACTTGCAGGTCCTGGAGGCTTATTAGAACATACAACAATATCCCAGAGTCTACACAGACATAGAGAAACACATGTTCCTCTCCTAGCCCAGGCTATCTCAACCTAAATAAATCCAGAAAAAATAATCAATACATTTTCGGATTCCCATCACTCACCATACCAGGTGACATGCTTCATCATCTGGGTCTCCTTTAATAGTCAGCCTAGTGGCTATAAGGGCTACAACTCCACCATATTGATGGAGGAGCCCAAGGATGTTTTGTATCACTATATTGGACAGTCTGCTCAAACAGATGTGAGCAACAAAGTTATTTTTTGAGTGTATGGGAAAGAAATGCAGTGCAATAGTGAGTGCGAGATTAAAATTGAGGAGTTAGCCTAACGGCTAAGGCGCTCGACTTCGGACCTGGGGATCTGGGTTCGAGTCTCGGTAACGACGCCAACACCTCCTGTGATTCTGGGCAAATCACTTAATCTCCCCGTGCCTAAAAATTAAAGTGCGTGTAGTATGTAAAAAACGTAACTTGTGCAATGTAAAGCGCTCTGATACCTGATTCGGTTCAGGTCTAGTTCGCGCTATATAAAACTCTACACAAAAAAAAAATAATAATTGAAGGAGACCCAGATGATGAAGCATGTCACCTGGTATGGTGAGTGATGGGAATCCGAAAATGTATTGATTATTATTATTTTTTTCCTGGATTTATTTATGTTGAGATAGCCTGGGCTAGGAGAGAAACACGTTGTTCTCTATAGACTCTGGGATATTGTTGTATGTACAGTTAAGTTTGGGGCGTACTATCCCGGTAGGTCTTTGAACCCTGCCTCTGACCCTACCTAAAATGTGTTGTGTTATGGCTTATTAGAACAGCCTGGTCTTGAGGGCCATTCGGAATTCCAGAAGTGAGGTGATGGTCCAGAGGTGCATAGGGAGGCTGTTCCATGGCTTTGCTGCGATGCAGGAGAAGGAGCGTTCTCCACTTCTGCTTCGATAGATGCAGGGAGTATGGCCAAGTGAAAGGGAGGTGGAGAGTAGTCTTCTTGATTGTTGGCGGAATTGCAGGCGGTGGTTAATGTAGGCAGGTCCTTGGTTGTGTATGGCCTTGTGAACGTGGGTCAGTAGCTTGAACTGGCATCTCTTCTGTACGGGGAGCCAGTGGAGTTTCCTGAGGTAAGATGTGCTGTGGGTTTGTCCGGGAAGGCCTAGGATGATTCTGGCTGCGGCGCACTGTATGGTCTGAAGTCTCTGCAGGGGGTGTGTGCCGATTCCTATGTAGAGGGCATTGCCATAGTCTAGTCAGCTGGTGATGAGGGCTTGTGCCATGGTGCATCTCGTGTGTAAGGGTAGCCACTTGAGGACCTTACATAGTGTGCGCTGACTGAGGAAGAAGGCCGAGGAGATGGTATTGTGATTTCATGGTGAGCTTGTTGTCAATGATAATCCCAAGTTTTCTGGTGTGGTAGGAAGGCATGGGTGCCGGTCTTTGGTCTAATGGCTACTAGGAGTCTTTGCTGCTGTTGCCAAAGTTCAGCACTTCCGTCTTGTCTGTGTTCAGCTGCAGGCAGTTGTACTTCATCCAGTCTGCGATGTTTGTCATGCATTTGTGGAAGCTGGTTCTGGTGGTGGTGGGTTCATCGGTGAATGAAAGGATGAGTTGGGTGTCGGTTAAACCAACAGTTCTTGCTCCTGGGTGGGGGGCTGCATTAAAGTCCGTGGGGCACTAGATGCATGCCAAGAGTGAGGCGGCAGACCTCCAACGTGTCTGACTCACGCCATATGAGTGAGACTTAACATGGTTGGCTGTGAGCAAGGCAATGAGTCTTCCAGAGGTCTGCTTCTCCATTCATTTCATAGTGCCGCTTATAACTCCTACTTATAATACCGATATGTTAGAAACTGATGTTTCTTTCATTTTACAATTATATTTCATCTTCTCTGGTTCTGCATTTCAAGGTCATGAACTGCTCTTGGGCTCATCCATCGCTATATAAATGCAACTGCAATTACAATTATTAGGATTTAAATAGCTTTACCAGTTCATACACAAGACAATCTCCCTTGTACTGGAAGGGCGCGCTGAATGCGTCTTTACGAAGAACAATCTCTGCAGTGTGTGTTGAATGCCTCCAGGTGATATGGCAACCGAGCTAGAGCCCAGCCTTGCACAAGCTCCTCTCTGGGCCCTGCTATCAGGTGGGTGTAAGTCTATAAGAGCCTCTTGTAGTTTTAGAACACACCCATTTTGAGATGACTAACCCCTTTGTACCTGCACAGTGAGTCGCTGTACTCTGGCGCCCTCGTGTGGCAGGAGAGGGAATGATGGCTTAATTGTTTTCTCTAGGAATAGTTTCTGCTGAGGGACATGACATTATGAGGTGGGCACGTGGAAAGGAAGCCTGGGGGCTTTGTTACCTCACAGTGTGACACTTAACAGCGGTGACCGGTAACTCCATGCACAAGTAGACCGCGAATACCAGTTTGTACTTGTATTGTACAGAGTAAGTATACAAATGAGTTACTCTGTGCCTTTGCAGACATTTTCGGGAGGGGGTAAGGGGGCACCCTCTCCCTCGCCTCACTAAGAATATTTTGGAAAACGAGAGACGAGAGATGCGTTTTCCTAAAATATTTGCTAAAAGGCCACACTGAATAGGAACTCATGAAATATTGCACTACTATAGTTCAGTGTGCCCAGTGGCGGCTCCTCCGCTAAGGCGATGGAGCGTCGTCAAACTGCTTAAACTGCAAGCTGAATACAAAAAACAAAATGATAATTGTATTCAGCTTGCAGTTAAAGCCAAGCAGGCAAGGCTGGGCTCCCAGCGTCACAAGGGGAGGAGTGGTGGCAGCACCTTAAATACACATGATGGTTTAGCCGGTCGACTCGTACCGGCCAAAACTGTCATGCGCACTCTGCATGTCCTCCCCCCAATGCATTACAGCTTGGGTCGAGAACATACACAGCCTGCCAGTACCTGTCTGAGCACCGAACCACGGCGCTCGGACCAGTCACAATGCTGCTGTATAGCAGTGTTGTGATTGGTTAGGGGATTCTGGGAGGTTGTGTGCTTCCTATTGAGTGCAGAGAGTAGGACGGAGAAAGAAGAGTCAGCGACCAGCAGTATTAAGGTACGATAAAAAAAAATTGCCCCACCACCCCTGATTGTTAGCAACCGCTACAGAGCCAGACTCATCAGGTTGCTATACAGCCGAGAGAAATACCCGTCTTTAATTATACACAGTAGAAATCGCTCTATTATCAAATACTGCGCCATGAGATGTACTGCACAACACTGTCACCATTCCAGCTTTTAATGATTTAAATTCTAAAACTGAAATTGTAATTTAAAGTTCATTTACAATTATAATGCTCTAAAATGATGTGATTAAAGGGGCATCAGAACTGTTTTATGACAAATTCTGCAACCATAGGCCACATTAATAGGCAAGGGGTGCTGTAAACAAATTACTATTGCAAAAGGAAGCAAGCAGGAATAATTTGCATCATTTGGGGCAACATTTGCTCATAAAGCATTTCATTGATCAACCTTTTTATTTTAATGTATTTTTAAAGTGCACTGCATTCCAGGATCCAGTCTCCTGGCACTATAGAGTATACTCCTGCCAGCACCAATGGAAACAGAAAAGAGGGTGGAATTATTCAATTTACTGGTTATGAGAGAGTTTGTGAACTTCAGACGGGATTCCGCGGGAATAGTCAAAGCCATGTATATCAGTCGGGTTATATCTGTTGTGTTATCCTTTGTAAACCCAAACGTCACCCCTAGTTGCAGCTCCATACACACTTAAATGCTAATCCTTTAATACTTCGGACTGAGAGAATACATAGAAAACAAGCTTCAACTGTACCATGGGTGAGAAAAGACCATTCCCCCTGTGCTTTCAACACCTGCTAACAGGAAACAATGTGCTTGTCTCACATCAATCGCTTGCAGCACCAGTAGCAATACATTTGAGGTAAACAGCCTCTTCCGTGTAGGTACCACCATTTTATTTTACCATCATTGTGTCCATTCCAGATGCATAGTGAAAAATAACAGTTTAGAGGTTACCTATTGGACTTTGTTAAGAAAGAGGGTTCTGTCCACTGCTGGTTTCAGTATGTGAAATGTATTTTTCATTTGAAAGTGTCCGCCTTCGTCTTTGAGTCTGATTTGCGCTGTAAACTTAGCAACTTAGTCAAGTCTAGCAATTCTGACACCTTTCACTCTTCGCCCTCCTACCCAGCTGAGCGGTCTTGCTCTGTGTTCCACTGCTCTTGCCATTGAGCACTCACCCCGCTCTCAGTGGCATCTCCTAGGTGCAGCACCCACAGCCCCTTCATTGTCTCACATTCTACAACAGGGCAGTACATCCCTGCATTCACCTGTTCTTACCATCTCTCTGCAGCTGAAGCGCACACTCCCTTCCTGCCCCGCTCTTGCAGACTCTGTCCACGTGTCTCACCACTTTTCACTCTACAGGGGATTCCTGAATGGCAATGTACTGCCCAATGTGCATCTCTGACATGTTTGAGTGAATTCACTAGAACCACCCTAGAGCCCACCGCTTCAATCCCCCACCTTTATGCTTCTCGCCCATATACAACCTTGCAATGCATTCTAACATTAAAATGTGGCAGTCCACCTTTATTCCCCTAATCACCGCCTTATCCACCTATCAGTTGAAACACTGGAAAATCTGCACCAATTTTATTTCCACTCTGCCAAGACCCTGATCAACACCGTGGTCCACCGCAAACAGGAATAGTGGAGTAGCCTCCTCCTGGATCTACCACACTACTGCCATCAAACCCTCAAAGAGATTTCCCACTTATCTCCAGCTTCACCTCTCTAAAGACATTAAGCAGATGGACTTATTCTATTCAGCAGGTCCCTATTCAGTCTCCTTTCCTTAATGTACAGATCTGTATGTGACCTCACCCAAGCCTGTACTTCTGAAATTATCACACTCTGTGCCCCTGCCATCTCATCAATTATACCCTTGCTTACCAAGCACCATACAACATCCACAAACACCTCCTCAAGATTCAGTTCTATTGTCTTCTTTGCACCTTTTCAATGGAATATCTTTCAACTTCACAAAAGTGGTTTCCGCCTTAAAAACAATTAAAGCCCAACTCAATAATACCTATTTAACTTGATAGCCCCCAGTCATAATTCACCCTTGGCATGTCCCCCACTAACTGTGATAATGCCTTGCAAGAGCACAACCTAACCATTTGTGATACACTGTGCTTTGTATTTTGTCGCGTAGTGTAATCCTTCATCCTTGTTTTGGTCATTGGAATCTGAAACTGGACTACTGAATGCTCAGTAAAAGACAAGAAGTCTCCCCATGAACTCTCATTAACAGTGAGAAGATACTGCAGTCTAACCCACTCCAGCTACACTGCTTTCTGCTTTCATACCTTGGTAGACCAGCAGGTGCACTGGAATCACATGTAACACCAAAACGAACAAAAGTATTTATGTGCAGAAATACAATAACATAAGACAAGTACCAAAACTGTGCAAAAAAGTGCATACTGACATTACATAGGTTTGGAAAAAGCTGCAGGTATTCAGTAGTCTGAACTCTGATTGACCATAACACACCATTATGTGTTTTCTGGTCATACACACCACGCCCCAAAGGCACAGTAGAAGTGTTTTCTGATGTAGACAGTCCTTGGCACTCAATTCCCCTGTGGAACCAGAGCGGATGTGTTTTCTAATCTAGACATTAGTGTAACATACCATGCCCCCATTGGTCACATACACCAGGCACCCTTATCTGTAGAGAAGATGTTTCCTAATCTATAGATTTATGGTGCACACCATGCTCCTATAGATGTAGCGAAGAACTGTTATTTGGTGCAGATGCTGGTCAGACACACCATGCACCTTTCGCGGTAGAGAAGATGTGTTTACTAATACAGACACTAGTGGTACACACCATGCCCCTATCGTATTAGCGAAGAACTGTTATTTGATGTAGATGTTGGTTATACACATCATGCACCTTTAGCTGTAGAGATGTGTTTTCTAATCTAGACATTTGCGGTACACACCATGCCCCTATAGTATTAGCGAAGAACTGTTATTTGATGTAGATACTGGGGGTACACAGCGTGCACCTTTAGCGGGAGAGAAGATTTGTTCTGAGGCTAATGTTGGTGGTACACACCATGCTCCTACGCCTTCAGAACATAAGGGGCTCCTTTATAAATTTGTGGAACAGAAAGCCTACCATAAACTATCTGGACTCCCACTGCATCGAACTTGCTGTTTCCACCCCTCATTTAGAGGTCGAGGAACTACTAGGATCTTGAGAGCATAGCCTTAGCTGGCCTCATAATCAGTAACCCTGGCAGCCTGTCCACCATTGATATAGCTGGGCAATACGTGGAAGGCTGTGTTTAAGATGGGCCTTGCAGTGCATAAAAAAGCTATGCACTCCATGTGCAGAGAGTAAACTCTGTTGAGAATTTGTGTTTCTTGTGGCTTTGTAAATACCGCTTGGTGTTCCTGGATTTCTAAATGACTGTTGACATTTTTGACTATGAAACTGCATGGTCTGGATATTGGCTGGAAATTCTGAGGCTCTTCTTGCCTGAAGAAGTGGTTTGTTTAACCTTTGATATCTGCACTTAAACTTGGTTCTAGAGAAGAAGCACTTATCAGTCTGGACATTTGTGATCATATAGTCTGCCTTTATCCTGGCACTCTCTATCTTTAGTTTCAAAAATACTCCTTGATGTCTTTACTGTAACCTATATAAGTAAGAAAGACTGAAAAAACAACAGTGGTAATGTGGACCATAATTTGTAACCTTGAGCCTGCTTACGATATGACATGGCTCGTTTGGGAATAGATTGACTACTTTTAGTCAGTCAACTGATAACAACTTCCTCTTAACTTTTCTTCTAGCAAATGGACAATGCAGTGTTTACTTTCGAGCAGCTCCTGCACCAGGAACTTGAAAAGACGACGGACAGGGAGGAGGTGTGCAAGGCCATCCAGCGGATCCTGGAGCGAGTGCTGAAGGTAAGGACTAGCCAGCGCCGGCCTCTCCAGGAATGTGTAATCCTCAGTTGCAGGTGCTTCCAGTGAAAGAGGTCAGATTGCCTCACAGTACTGACCAGCTGGTAGACTTGACTCTGACTCTTTCATTTCCTTTCTCACACCCTCTGCAGAAATACGACTATGACAGCAGCACAGTGCGCAAGAAGTTCTTCCGCGAGGCTCTGCTTCAGATCATCATGCCCTTTCTACTGAAGAAGCTGGCACCAACCTGTAAAGGGGTAAGCTGGCATGGGTGGGGGAAAGGGGCTTGTTGATGCCAACACAAAGTAAGGTACCATAATTTGGAAAGTACAGGATGGAGGTCACATAGGTTGAGGTAGCATTGAAAATGTACAGGGGTCACAGGCAGCAGGGAAAGATCTGGCACTAGAAGTATAAGGAGTGAGACTGTGTGACCTATGAGCCCAGCTACAGGGGAAGTAGAGCAGCACAAGAAAGGCAGAAGAAAGACTCCTTCAGCAGAGGGACCCTACTACCAGAAATATAATGGAACCAGTCTACCAACCATAGGGACACGGGAAGTGCGAGTACTGAAAAAATGCTGACCATACTACCGGAAATATAATGGAACAAGTCTACCAACCATAGGGACATGGGATGTGTGTGTACTGAAAATATGCTGACCATACTACCACAGATATAATGGAACAAGTCTACCAACTACAGAAACACAGTGAAGTGCAAGTACTGAAAATATGCTGACCCTACTACCGCAGATATAATGAAACAAGAATATCAACCATAGGGACACAGTGAAGTGCGAGTATTGAAAATATACTACTACCTCAAATATAATGGAAAAAGACTACAAACCATAGGGACAGAGGGAAGTGTGAGTACTGAAAATACGCTAGAGCAAATCCATCACTGGAAATGAGCAGAGTGAAATCCAAGGGACGAATAAATGAAGAATGTGCAAGCACTGCAGATGTAAGACACTAAGGAAAGTGTAGCACAAACCAATAAACAGGAATAAGAACAATATGCAGAGGAAGCAACGGAAGTGTGTGCCCTAGAAAAGTGCTGGTCAGAGACATGCTAACGTAGGCACTTACTGGAATGGAAAAGCTGCCATGTTAAAGGAGTGAGACCCACATGCACTGGGCTGTAGAGAGTGGAATTGGACAGGAATCAGACCCACCTGAATTGGGATATAGGAAGGAACAAATACTGGCAATGACGAACACCAACAGAACATCTAATAATAGACATATAATAATGGAAAGAGAGTGAGAGCCAGAGGCACCAGGACTCGGGGAAGTGTAAGAAGTGCAAAGGTGCAGAAGTGAGACTCAAGAGCACAGGGACAGGTAGACATCTAAGGGGTGTATATTTATAGGAGCAAGTCTCACAGGAACGAGGATTGTGACAAAAGGGCAACCACTGGACAGTTACTATTGTGAGGCTCTAAGGGCTGTGAGTAGAAATCACTCACTGGAGCTGTACAGGTGCAAGACTAGCAAGCTGGTCACTGAGGGACTCTCGTGCACTGAAGGAAGTGATAATAGTGAAAATGTACAGCAGCAAAGCCCAATACGTATGTTTTGGGGGAAGAACACTAGACACATTCATGTGCGAGCCTCTACAGGGGCTGTGAGGGAAAATGGAAGAATTGCAGTAAACAAGGGTAGGCCCAGTGTACTAGATCTGTGAGGGAAGTGCATGACTTTAAACATGTTCTGGAGGGAGTCCCATGAGAGCAGAGGGTAATAATCACACTGACAATATACAGAGATATAACACAGACAAATTAGGCAAATGTGTTGTAAAAGGGATCCCCTTGAGCAGGTTTGCAGATGATACCCTTTGTAACCCTACTCATAGGCCAATGTTTCACTAATTAAAAAATACTTTAATTGGAAGCTACATGTATTGTGATAGTGTAACGTTTGCGCAAACTTTTGTGTGATTTCTACTCTGTTGTACAATTTTTGGTTATAATTACCTGCTGCAAACTTGTTATACTCACTCCCTCATCCTCCTATAGAGCGAAGGCTGAATAGCTGCACTAAGGGCGGCTGTATTCACGGCGCACCTTCTGATTGTGTGATATTAGCCAAATCTGCAAAATCTGGACGGGATGTGGTTCGCTACCACAGACAGGAAAGCCAGTGAGTAGTGTTTGGGTGGTTAGTTGTGGAAGTAGAGGTGCCTAACTGAGATGCATTGCTTCTCGTAAAGGCAAGTAATTATGAACCCTACTAGTTAAACTGACGAAGACTATAGTAGGCAGATACTTGGAACTCATGGATAAAGGCACAGCCCCATGAAGTTGGCACTCCATAACTTGAATGGGCGCTGCAAGGGACCAAACAACAATGCGCATAATACCAAATGTTCCCTCACAAAGAGGCGTTTAGGGACCCCAGAACATAGAAAGCCCTTCTCCCTCTTCTGCCCATATGTAGAGACTTCCCAGTAGCGCTGCATGTCTTGCACCCCAAGAAAGAGGCAGGCCGGTACCTAAACATCACATGGTACCTGGCATCCGCAGCCTTGGCATGACCCTCTAGCAAATATGTAGAGAACTGTTATTTTTATCAGCAAGGCTGTGGGGTCTTAGTCAGCACACCCATTAATGTATGTGCCCTTAATGCCACTGGAGATCCCACTTGAGTACAAGAGAGAGTTGTCTAGAGACTAGGACTGTAATCAATGCCATTTTGTCAATGGTGTCTTTTTAGCCTTGTGCCTTTACTGGAGTTGAGTTTTGTTACATGTTGTGGGTTGCTTAAAGTCGCAGTACTTTTATGAACAGTGCCTTTATTGACCTTGACTTGTGCAGATTTTGGTAGTTGTTTAAAAACGCAGCACTTTTATGGACAGTGTCTTTATTGGCCTTAAGTTTTGTCAACATGTCGGCGGTGGTTTAAAATCTCATTATTTTTATGAGCAGTGAAACAATGACCGGTTTAAAGAACAGAATGTGATTATTCAAGGTACTTATCAGCAAGATAAATAAAAAGCTGGAGCTGTGCTAGGTTACTTTGAGACACATGTCCATGGTATAATGCTCCCATTCAAACAGGATATGAGCGAATAAAATAAACAGAAGACATAGGGCCCGATTTAGAGGTTGGCAGATGGGTTACATTAGTCACAATGTGATGCACACCCAGTCCACATTATTACATATCTATTATGCATTTCGAATAAGGAGTCGGAATAGCCATCTTGTTGTGACCGAGTAACCCATCCACCACCACCAGATATGATAAAATAAGGGACACATGAAGCAATTGTGTGTTGTTTTGCATATGGTATGCTTTGAGATACCACATTAAGACTCCCCACTACTGACAATATCGGGTATTGTAAGGTCATAATCCAATTTTTTCCCTTCACAGGATCTGCCACGATTCCAGGAGTTGATATTTGAGGATTTTGCCCGCTCTATTCTGGTGGAGAACACCTACGAGGAAGTGGTGCTGCAGTCCGTCATTAAAGAGATCATGCAGGGTAAGGGAACGTCTGGGGTTGCATGAATCAGATGCACCTCAATAGCACGCAGTAAATGGATCGGGAGGCCCTAAACACGCTCTTTCCAAATATCAGTGTCTTCCGGTATATATTAATGTTTTGCAACCAAAATCCAACATCAAATCATTAATATTTCACCAACTACACAAAGGCATTGCTAGCCCTTCCCATTTTTGAATGCTGAAAACACAATTTTCAAGAAGTAATTCGTGGTCCATGGAACTACAGCTTATTGCTAAGGAAAAAAAAAGGTTGTGACACCTTTCATTATTTCTTTCTTTTTTAAACACATCCAATTTGTCTTTAAGGAAAATGAGCTGCACAAAAAAAACATTGCTTTATTTAAAAGTGTTCTAAGACATGGTGGTCTGATGACCCCAGCAGGCTACCATCCCTGTGATCGCAGTGAATTGCAGTGAGTCGGACTCTGCAAACTCCCTCATCAATATGCATGAGGTAGGTCAGATTCCAACTCACTTAGATTTTTAAGAACTGACCTATTAGTAAATAATTCAGTTCTTGAAAATCTTTGCCCGTCACTAAATACTGGCCACAGTTTGAAACCAGTACATATAGCCCTGTGTTTTCATGAAAAGCCCACAAAATCATGACTTTGTGATTGTCCTTGATCAAGGGAGATCATTGGGAGGTTGGGAAGGAGGCACAGTGGTTAGACATCCTTTCTCTACCCCAAATGGTTGATAAACTGGTGCATGCAGAATGTGTGGGTGCATAAAATATAGTACCAACTGGTATAATGCTCTGGTGCTCAGTGAAGAGGCTGGTGTGAGGAGGCAATGGAAGTTAAATTGCGACAGTCACACAGAGTCCGGAGTTGTAATTGCAGTACACCTGTGATGTGGCTCCATTATAGGTAGTCCTGTTTACTGGTGCACTGCAGTCAACCAGACTACAATAGGTCATGAGGACTAGTAGGATTCTTTGAAAGTGTTCAGCTAGCCAAAAAAAGGAACAATAACTTCACGTAGTCTTGATCCCAATTTACCTCTTCAGAATGTAATAGTAAAAAAGATAAAAGGCAGGCATTGTTATACAGGACACAAGGGGGACAGAAAATGGGGACACAGGGGAGGGCCATCAACAACAGAGAAATGAGGTGGCATCCAAGCCTGTGCCAATAGGTCTCCAGGTCCATGCATTAAGAGACTCAATTGTCTGGGTTAATCCTTGCAGTGCTTTCATTTGCTCTCATCTCATGCCCAAAGCTCTCTTGGTATCGTTCATACCACAGGTCCAATGCCGGGCAGTCCTGATAAAACAGTGCTGCAGCTGGGTATTCAAGCACGTCTCTTAATATAAATTGGGTATGCACACCAATGCCCACCTATGTCATGGTTCTCTGGATTCAGATGCTGTTTTGAGCCCTTGGGTGGGATTTGGCCAGTTGTGTACCCTCAGTTACTTACAATAAATGACATTATGTTTTTTATTATTTCAGCTGTGAAAGAAGCTGCAGTGCAGAGGAAGCACAACCTCTACCGGGACAGCATCGTCCTGCACAACAGCGATCCCAACCTGCACCTGCTGGGAGAGGGCACACACATTGACTGGAGCGAGGAGTATGGTGGTGGGGAGCCTGACAAAGCTGCTCCCATTGAGAAACCTCGCCGTCTGCGGCAGGTGGTATCACTGATCCATGAAGATGAAAACACGCTCCCGTACGAGTCATGCATGGAGGTTCCAACCCATGAGGACATCCGTGAGGAGCCAGAGGTTGAGCAGGCTGAGTCCCAGCCCGCGCAGGCAGCACCAGAGGAACCCCTTTCTCCTGATTATGTCAAAGGAATCCGGAGCATGCTGGTGAAAGAGTTTGATGTGGAGGTCCCTGCTCCTGCCGTTGACCAACCCGATGCCCCGATGACAAATCATAACAAAGTTGAAGGGTGCCAGGCTTTGGAGACACCCATAGGTGAGGAACCTAAACGTGAAGCACCTGTACATGAGGAGCGCACCTGTGAAGCACCCACAGATCAGGAGCACACTAGTGAAGTGCCCAGACATGAGGAACCCACTTGTCAAGTGCCCACAATTGAAGAGCCTACCATTGAAGCACCAACCTCCAGTGAACGCACATGTGATGCGCCCACTGCCAAGGATCCAGCCAGCCAAGAATCCACTGATGAGGAACCCAGCCAGGTGATATCCTCCATGGCAGAACCCACACATGAAGCCACAGATGGTGAAACAATAGATAAGCCAGAGGAACCGCCTCGTCTTTACCTGGCACATTCCAACCAGCATGACAGTGGCTTCCAGTCCCCGAGCAATGAAGGGGAAGATGTGGAAGAGAAGCCGGTGGTACCAGCCTCTCCAGTGAAGCCTTGCGTACCGGATGTGGTTGTGGTTTCAAATACCGAGATTGATCGAACGGATCACCAAACGCCAAGCGATAAGAAGATCAGAGAGGATGTCTCCACCACCATCCATGCAATGCTCGACAAGGCAGACCACATCGAATTGTGCAAGGAAACCCAGGGGAGGGATGAGGCCCTCACCCAGTTTTAAACTTGAACTCTTTTGGGGAGAGTGGAGTTGACTTGGGGGTGCATGCAAACACTGCAGGGCAAAAGTGGACAGGCTACCAGAAAGCCTCTCATTCAGTTGCTTTATTTGGCAAACTATTGATGGGGTTTGTGGCTGTTTAGATGTCATCTTCTGGTCCTCAGACTAATGCTTACAGTGTAAATTGGCATGCCAGAGATGATGTGAAGAGCGGGTTGAGTAGGAGAAACATAAACTACTTCCACTTTTGCCAGCAACTGAAAGAGAACCAACCCAAAACATTCACACGGTGAATGGATAGGTTCATTAGCTTGGTTAAGGGCCACATTGAGTGGCAGACATTCCAGTGTGCCACGATCCTCCGCATCGATAATGGGATTGTTCCCTTTTGTCTTCACATTCCGATACTAGTATTTTTTTGCTGTCTATTTTTGTTGCGAAGAAACCTTCTGATTAGGTTCTGCCTCGACTTGTGCACCTTCTACTCCATTCTTATCGGATGCTTCAATTCTTCAGCGATCTGCAACTGCGTGAAATGAACAGCACCTGATTACACCCGCCATTGTTTTTGATTTTCCCTTGCAATTTCGGTGCTTCATTAACTGACCTGTTAGACGAGTGAGAGTGCGACAATGCTGATCACTTGAGTTCAACTGGTAGAGAACCCTTGATCACTTCCAGTTCTGTATCCAAGGCAAGATCTGGCCATACTGTCCTCGTGTACTCTTCAAGGCAGCTTTGCAAAGTGTTTTTTATGGGTTGCACCTCTATTTGACTGACAGCAGACATTATCACTGGGATTCTCCCACATCACACTGAAAGAGCCTTTCTAACCTGATGTTTGACAGCTTATCAATGGGGCCTTTAATAGATGTGTGAAAGGGTCTCAGTCCATGCTGACCCACCTCATGCAATTCCAGTCCATGCACCTCACTTGTGGCTCTGTGTCCTATTCAACACTACACCTACCTAGTATTGGGTCTTTCCAGATAGACCTGCCATTACCTGCATATCTTGACCAATCGTAAACTCTAGTGTTGGGGCACCCCACATAGCTTAGCCAATGAACCTTGATGCTGACATCCTTCCCCTGGGATTTCCCATGTGCTCTTCCATTTCACTTGCGCCTTTCACCCAGTGTATCCCACCAAGGACAGCTTTTAGAGTTATGCACATGGATCTTAGCCCTTGTCTGCAGATCCCTTTTGGTTCTTACAGGTGCACCTCATACATGTCTGAGACTGCTGGAGTGTCCCTTCTGAGAGCAGACCTTTGTAGTGTCCCTTCTAAGAGTCTTTAAACTCTTACTCCCAATGGCAGGTTTGGACAGATGACTATAGGACATATTCCCACATCCACTCTGCCACAGCCTTGTTTATGTGAGGAGGTGTAGAAATAATAAGAATGTGTGAGGTTGGTCATACAGGTTGCAAGAAGCCACCCATTGACAAGTGTTCTGGGATCTCTGGGTTGGGAGCAGTCTAAAATCCTAAATAGCAGTTTTTCTATGTGCCAGCTATTGCTTTTGGTCTCCTTTGTCTGGCCCCTGACCCTCTTAGCCTACTGTATACCCTCTGTCCATGATTAGTAGTACACTTTGAAGCATAGAGGTGTTCACAAACTGTGCAGCACTATGGCCATTATGTATCAACGGGAAACATCCTTTACAACGAAACTTTTACAACGCAGTGCTTTTACAACGAAAACCATTACAACGCATTGCACTGGGGGGCGCTCTAGGATAGGGAATAGACTTAATTTACTATCCAACACCTTCCCTAGTGTCCACGGGGACTGGAGTTGGAATAGTAAATTAAACTATTCACTATCCAGCACCCCAAAGCGCTATGCATTGTAAAGGTTTGCGTTGTAAAAACTGCGTTGTAACAGCATGCGTGGTAAAAGCATGCGTTGTAACGTCATACATCCTGTATCAACACATCTCCCCAAGACTTGGAATGAGTAAAACTCTTTGATACATCCCTTCCTCCTATGCACCTTACCCAGTGAACAGGCTGTAGGACACAGCAAAAGAACAACTCAAGAAGCAACTGTCTGTACACACAGTTCAGCAAGGACTGACAACTTCCTAACCAGTCATCACCGACTGTTTTGTGCAAAGGCCAGTACACTAAAGTGTGGGCAGTGAGAACTATGGATTGACAAAACTGTCTTCCTATCTCACCTAAGAGTCTCACATCTCCCACCCTTCCATCAAATACAACAAAAGGGTCTGACTTTGATCCTATGCACAACTCAGGTCTCTGCCCCATAAGAAAACCATATTCCTTTGATACTAAACATTAGCCATCTGCTGTGTGTGTTCTAAAATAGTAGGGCTGACTTTGGCACTGGCTCATCAACATTTGCTATCTGCATAAAGCATGTGGTGATATGAAATGTTGTCGTTCATAAAGCTCGCCTTTCAACTACACGGTGCACCATTAATGTTGGGGGGATAAAAAAGAAAAAGGACTTGGAAAGTGGACTTGGGTAGTTTCCTAATGAGGATTTGGTCCTGTGAATTAGAGCAGCTAGACGACGGGGAACAGCAAGCCACGGAGGGGTGTAGGCGCTGCACAAGCATCCAAATGGAATGGGGGAGCACAGCCAGAATTGTGAGTGGGTAAAGTACCACAACTGTTAAGGATTACTTAACAGATCCCCCTTCCAAGTTATCATGATTTGCAACAAAGAAAATCATGAAATCAGCAATTTTGTAAAAATCCTATTTTTTTTGTTTGTTTTTTACAAAAGTGGGTGGAAAATTAATTTAAAAAAAAATTACTTGGGGTTGACACCTTCTTTACTGGCTCTGCGCCAGTAAAGCAAGTGTGAGCAACAGGCTAGCAGACAGCAGAGGTGTTAACTTCCTCTGTTGCCTGCCGTTCAAATGCACAAAAACCCTTTCTGCTGCGGAAATTAGGGACGTATGTCTTTACAACGCATGCTTTTTCAACGCATGCCTTTACAACTCAGATTTTACAACGCAAGTCGTTACAACGACTTGCGTTGGGGGGCGCTGGATAGTGAATAGTTTAATTTACTATTCCAACTCCAGTCCCCGTGGATATTAGGGAAGGTGTTGGATAGTAAATTAAACTATTACCTATCCGACAGTGCCCCCCAGCGCAATTCGTTGTAACGAATTGCGTGGTAAAAGTTGCGTGGTAAAGGTAGTGCGTGGTAAAAGTTGCGTTGTAAACGCTGTTTACCGGAAATTAGCAGCAACCCACCTCACACGTTTGCGAGCCAACTGTGGGACTTCGCAAACCATTGAGAAGCTCTCCTGCCTTCCCCTCTCCCCCAACACCCAAGCGCCCCCACCCTCCACTGCACTCCTCTCCCTCGGGCCATAGATCCAAATAGTGTACAACTGGAACCTGATCTAGGTTGACTATTAGCACATCGCCGGGGGTAGTTTGTATATGCCCCCGCTGACGTCTCTATCCTCCTACCCCTAGTCCCTGCACACAGCAAGAATTGTAGGTTTTCTGTTGCCAGAAAGAGCAGGTTTCACTTTGTAACTGGCTCTTTTTGGCATTGGACATCCTCCTAGTCAAGGTGCTGTTCTGCTGGAGACTCTGTGAGGTTACAGATTGTGACACATCACAGCCTAAAGCAGTATTTTTGTGGCAGGCACATTTTTGGCCACTACAATAATTCCTCGAATTTTGAGGTTTTGGCCAGCACATTTTGCTTTTCTTGGCCACAATATTTGCCACCCAAAGCTGCAAAATCCTGAGGAATCTGACTGAAGAAGAAGCACAGCAGAGTTTGGGGAGTGGTGGAGAAGCTCCCCCGAGAGCAGGAGGTACACAGGCTAGCAGGGTGAAGAGAAACAGTGACAAGCGCAGGAGGCCGCGGAGGATCACCCTAGACAGTAGGAGCTAGCAAAGAGGCCTTCTGGAGGGCAGACTGTCTTTATAGCAAGTGCACCAGTGAGAGGAGAAAAAGGGCCAGGACTAGCAGGATGAATTGGAGGGGCACCACAGAGAGCAGGAAGGGATGGGGGAACCAATCCAGAAACCATAAGGTATAGGAGGAACATGCGGGGAATGTGACTGTGGTGTAGGGATACCACAAGTAATAGGTGAGCTGAAGCGCCTCAGGAAACGAGCAGAGGCAAAAAGGCAGGACAGGCTGTGGTGGAGGAGAACAGCAGAGAGGCTAGGGAGATTGGGTGCTTGTTCATACCAGAGGGTGGCGGCTCACCTCAGGCATCCACAGCGGGGAGGCGCACAGTAGGGACCGGCTGCAATGGTCACACCTTGCAGAGACTAAATGTGGTTAAGCAAGATGGTGCTCGGCTGGCACCAGAAGGTGCTAGAGGAGCTCCATGGGGAGGTGAAGGAGGAGGGCAAGCGGGCAGCGGCAGATATGTACATCAGAGAGGAGTGAAGCCCAAAGCAGAGAGGATGTGGTGAAACAGGAGTACAGCAGGGAGATGAGAGTTAAGGAAGAAGCACAGTGTAGATTGGTTAGCAGGGGGAAGCACAGATGCTTCTATTTCTTTCAGACACCAGCACAAGAAGTGGGAACTTTTCTCATCTAAAAACTAGCGCAGTCTGCGAAGGAGACACTTCTGTGTGGTAGACTTAGGGCCATATGTATGACCCTTGTGATGCAGGGCAGCGCAGCAAGTCACTTTGCTGAAGTACCCTTCGTCACAGGAAGAGGGCAGAAGTGTGCCGTATTTATCCAATGCAGCACATTTGTGTCCTTTCCCCTTTGGCTGGTGCCGCTTTGGCAGCCTAGCGCCAGCATTGCACTATGGTGCAAGGGTGCCTGTGTTGTAGGCAGGATTGTTTTTGTGCAGGAAAGTGAAACAATTCCATGACGCCTTTGAAGAAAAAAATATATTTCTCCTTGTTAGGCCTCACCTGGCGCATTCACTGGTTTTACCAGGTTTGGTACATCTGGGAATGCGTGAAAAACCATGGGGATTGTGTGGGCGCATCCACTGCAGCGCCTCCCTTGAGCAGTGTAAGGCAACACAGTAGTTTGCGCTGGATTGCATTACTCTATTCAAAGCCATGCAAAGCGGCTTTGCATGGCTTCAAAGATGGTGTAAGAGCGTTGCAAACCGGGTCATAAATGTGGCCCTTAGTGTGAGGTGCCGCTGTAGGTATCGCTATCACTCTCGCAGCACTGATACAGACTGGGGGAGCATTGTGAGTTTCAGGTCAGTTTAACTCGTTAGGTCTGGACAATATTTTTTCAATTCCTTGCTAAGCACAAGCGGACGGAAGTTAAATCTGCAAATTTCTTTGACATGCGTTCACCTGCATGGACTGACAAAGACGGAAATTTTGAACCAGACAAATGCACTAAATGGGTAAAATTGGTCGATTTTTCTTGCAGAGCGTACGTGGGTGTTTTATTAGTCCAAATTCAATCTACAAGCGAAATGCAGAAAATGAGCTAACTTCACAGTTTCGCAATTGCCCTATTAATTATTTCAGACATTCAAATCATGATTAGTTGATGCCAATAAAAGTAAACTTTGACAAGACACAATTTCATGCCAGACCGCTAGTTGGCAGAATTATGCACTCGATTTGTATGATTCTAAACTAGTCAAACATCAAACTGCTGTTACTAATGGGTAGATGCATCAACATTTCCGTTTGCGATTCCTAAATTGCGAAAATTAAGGAATCGCAATTTAGAAATCGCAAACGGCAATGCATGAAAAATTCGCAAATATTTTTGCGATTCCTTATTTTTCCTTAATTGCGATTCACAATTTACGAATCGCAATTAAGGAAAAGCTTCCCATTGATTCCTATGGGCCAAAAGGCCCATAGGAATGAATGGGAAGGCATTCACATTTTGCGATTTTCAATTTGCGATTTCGCAAAATGTGAATGCAATTTCAAGGGTGCAGGGGGGGTCCAAAGAACCCCTCCCTGCACCCCTGAAATTTAACTTTAAATGCAATTTACACACACACATGCCACAAGGACATGTGTGTGTGTAAATTAAAACTTTCAAATATGTAACTTGTGCATGTTTGAAAGTTTTCAGTAAATTAGCATGAAGTTCAAATTCATGCTAATTTACCCCTTCCAATTTGCGAATTCACAATTTCAAAATTATCATGCATTGCATTTAAGAAATCTCAAATTGCGATTTCTTAAATGCAAACGCAATTTTAGAAATCACAACATGGTTGCGATTCCTAAAATTGCGAAAAGCATGATGCATCCAAAATTTGAGAATTGCATTCGCAAACGGCCGAAAATTGCCATTCGCGCCGTTTGCAAGAGCAATTCTCAATGATGCATGTGGGCATAAGTAACGTATTTCTTCTGTGTCGAAACTCACAATTACAGTTAGCCAGCTTTATGCAGACACCTGTATAGACAATCTGCGCAGCCGGACAGACTGATCAAATGACTTGGGTGGAGATTATTAGAAGATGTCAGGAGGTCTTTGTTGAGACACTAATGGGAAGATGTAAATACCTTTCTGAAGACACTAGCACAGACCGATGTACTTCTTTAATGGACACTAGAATTTCTCTTCTCTGGATACTTGCACAAATCAAGCAAGCCCTTCTTCCTGCCTGATTTTAATTCTTCTGAAGGAGCGGCAGTCACTTCCTAGTTTACACCTTTTGCTCTTTCTACAGAATATTTCTGAAGCTAGCTTAGCCACCCAAACAGTCCCTCTCTACCACAATAAGTGTAAACTCTCTATTTTGTGAGTAAGACCATCTATTTATGTTGCCAAAATGACATTATCCCTCAGACGAAATTCCCATTTCTCAAAAGTACTTCAATTGAAGGTGAAGGGAAGCTCTTTGCTCTTCCGCCAATCATTCCCAATGTTCGCTCTTTGATGCTGGCAGGCAGTGTTAGGCAGACCCCGAGCACACGTTCACTGAATTGGGGATGTCTTTAGACAGAATAACAGAATGTGTTTTTGAGTTCAGCTGATAACGACCTGACATGCCGTACCAACGACAGGGGTGTGAAGAGCATACAAACACCGCTTTCTCCACTTGGCCCTTCTCACATGCGTGTCATGAGCTCTTTGGCAAAATGGCGACAGCGCTCTAACACAATAGTAGTCTCAAAACAAAAACACACACTCTCAAACACCATGGTAGTCTCAACACAAAAGACACATGCAAACCCCATGGTCAGTCTCAACATTAAAGACACACACTCAAACACTAGAATAGTCTCAACACGAAAGACGCCTAAACCCCATGGTTAGTCTCAACACGATAGACACACGCTCAAACACCATGGTAGTCTCAACACGAACGACACGCTCAAACACCATGGTAGTCTCAACACGAACGACACTCTCAAACACCATGGTTAGTCTGAACACAAAAGACACACATTCCAGAAAAAAATGGTGGGGAAGGGGAGGGATTCTTTTACCAGCGTTGCCCCGCCAAATTCGCAAAGTGCCTTATTAAGGGAATCAAACCGTCTCCCAAATATTTTATTGAAAATGTTACACAGATGTATAAATATGCTATTAATATTAATAATAATAAAAAAGCTTTATTGTAACAAGCTGCCTCTGTGGTTTTTGTATTCATCACTTCTTCCGCTTGTGGGCTCGGTGTGGGATTGCTTGTTGGATAGATTTAGGGCCCTAGGGTAGGTGGTCATCATTTTCATTTGTGTATATGGCTTCTGCCCCAGAAAGAAGCAGGATACCTAGCAAATAGACAACCTGGTGCAAGTTGTGTAACTATAAGAATGTCTTTTTTTTATCAAGGCATAGAACATAAATAACTTGCCATTCTGCTGTTCAATGTTGTTTAACAAGAATACATTGGCTTCCTGTGCATTTTTTCACCATTTGATTATTGCACAGTTAATAAAATTGTCAGCTGTCTGCTTCCCATCCTGTTGGCTGTAGAGCACCAAGTCCTGTCCTGAAAACAGGTAACACTACTTTTGAAAGAAGGTTCATTAGCACATTCACATAATGTGCATACTTCTGCCACCTCGTGCTTGAATCAAAAATGTTTTCGAAATATTTGAAGTACACGTTAGTTACATTGAGACACTAAAATTCTTTATTGTTTTGATGCCATCCTTACATTTATTTGTGATTTTCATTAGAGCCGAGAACAGTTTCTCATCATGTTTTTCTTTGGCATTTGCAGGTGAATGTGATTTGCCGCAGTGGGGCATAGATTTACCAACATTGTGCGTCATGATTTCAACCCTTTTTTGGCAGAGCCATACCAGAATGCAAGTTGAGATTTACAAAGCATTGCAAGGGCCTTTTTGCATCATCTTGCATGGCTTTGTTAAAAAAAAAATAATAACACTCTGCTCTGCGCTACACTGCATAGGGTAGGTGTTACATGAGTGGAGCGTGTGCGTTCCCATGTCTTTTGATGCAAACCCAGATTTACAAAACGATACCAAAGGGGATGATGGATGGAGTGTTCGAGCAAATCAAACACTCACCCCCAGTCAACTGATCTGGGTTTAATCCATCACCATTCTTTAGCTCACTCCACCACCCCAGTTCAGACATGGCCATATGCAAATCAGTCTGAACCTGTGCCTCATGGGAACAGTCCAGCCCTAACTTCCAAGCCATGTCTTCCCTGGACCAGAAACAAGCATCCTAGGACTGGTTCCAGGTTCATAACCCTCTTCAGCCAGGCTATCTTGACTCCAGTGGCAAAGTGAGCAAGGGACCCACGTCTGGGCATACCCTGCCAACTTAGGGCGAACAAAGCGATACCAAAGGGGATGTGGACGGAGCATTTGAGCAAACCAAACACTCACCCCCAGTCAAGTGATCTAGGTCTAATCCATCACCATTCTTTAGCTCACTTCACCACCCCTTTCTAGGCACCACCCCAGCACTCTGTCATCAGTTACGTTTTGCAGCATTTCCACGCTAGAAGCCACAAAGGGGGCTGATGTTCCAGTGTGCAGACACAATAAGCCTAAGGACCTCATAAGGGTTACCCTATATGGAGAAATTCATTCACAGATCGGGGAGGACGGGGAGCTGCGACTAGATAGAGTTGACCAGATAAGGCATTTTCGTAGGCAAATAATTTAGTAATCTGGTAGAGACTTTTATCCACAGATTTCTTACTTTAGAAAAGGAAACCCAAGCAATACCTCCCTGGAGGTAGGTCTGCAAACCGATTTAGACCAGGAAGTCCTGGATGAACCAAACAAACAAAGAGCCCGTCTCGACGGAACAGACTGTCCAGGCAGTAGTGTTTTGTAAATGTGTGCAGAGATATCCGTGTTCTAGCCCAACTGGTGTTCAGGACAGGTACTCCACGAGCTGATACAGTGGTTGCAGCTTTGACTCTGGTGAATGAGCCTAAAACCCTCAGGGGGGCTGTTTCTTGGCAAGTGCATAGCAGATTTTAATGCAGAGCACTATGCATCATGAGATGGTCTGTTTCTGCATGGCCATTCCTTCTTCGCCCCAACGAAACTTGTGAAGAGTTGATTGTCCACCCGGAACTCTCTGGCATGATCAATGTAGAACAACAATGCTTTTTTGGGTTCAGTCGGTGGAGTCTCTCCTCTGGAAAATGAGGTGGATCAAAGAAGGTAGGCAGCAATGTGATGTTCTGGCCTACGTGAAAACGTATTACCACCTTCAGCAGGAAAGAGGCATGTGTTCTCAAAACTAATTTGTCTGAGGGAAACATTGTATAAGGAGGGTGCACAGAAAGTGCTTGCAGTTCACTAACCCTCCTGACTTATGTAATGGCAACTAGAAAGGAAATTGTGCAAAGGCTCGAAAAGCAAGGGCATCAACTAGGTCAAAACTGGTTTAATCTAGACAATATGTAGAACATCAACATTCATTATAATCTACCTGCTAAGTTTATTATTGTGGTTATGAATACAATGTACCACTGAGAAAATCTTAATAAAAAAAAAAAAATAGGTAAAAACTAGTTTCAGGTCCCATTTAGGGCACGATGAATGGTTTTGGGGCGACGTATGTTGTAGTCCTTTTAGGAAATGAATCGCAATAGGTGGCTTAAAGCAGGAGGTATGATCCAGCAGCAACAAGTATGCTGTTAGCTGATATAGGCAAAAGATACCCATTAACAGTGCACAGAGGAAAACCTTGCTAGGCGCATAAGAGAACAAACAAAAAAACTCCAGACAAGGGTGCAGAAAGGGGATCAACATTCTTGGAAGCACACCAAGCCACACATTTCTCCCAACGGCTGGTGTATACTGTCTTGGGTGAGGGATGTCTGGCTGCCAGAATGACATCACAGACAGTTGGAGGGAGATCAAAAACTGTTAAGTGCCGCCTCTCAATCTCTATGCATGAAGACAGAGTGTGCGGAGGTTCAGGTGCACGACCCTGTCCTATTGCTGCAACACTAGATCCTCCGGAAGTGGCCTAGGACCGATGCTCGTGTTCAAGAATTTGGGATACCATGCTCTCCATGCCCAGTCTGGAGCCACAAAAATGGCTTGCGTACGATCATTACTGTTCGTATTAAAAACTCTGGACAGGAGTGGTATCGACAGAAAAGTGCACAGGCTGCCTGAGCTCCACTCAAAACGAAACGCGTCTTCAAGTAAGAGTCACCTTGAAAACTCCTGCATGCAGAAGTGTTAACATTTTGCATTCTCGCCGGTGGCAAATTGATCCAACCAAGGTTCTCCCCAATCTCTGAAGAGACCTTGCACCACTTCTGAATGAAGATGCTATTTGTGATCTGCTAGGCATTGATGGCAGTCAATCCGCTCTGGTGTTCAGAAAGTCCACCAGATGCTGAACCACCAGGGAAATGCCTACATGTTTCTGCCAGGTCTCTTGACACTGGATCCTCATGGCTCTGGTAGCAGGGTTTCTAAGAAAGGAATGAAGGCAAACTAAAGGGATATTGAGGCTGCCAGGGGTGGTGAACTGGGTAGATCTCTGGCTGTGTGTCCCACAGGTTTATGGTAACCACATGCATGACCACGAAAGAATTGGGAAGGTTGTTGGCCTTTATTGCTGGGTGGGAATAGAGGCAGTTGGTAGCCCCTACTGTAGCTACAGAAGGGGCGAAAGGTAGATTGGGGTTGGCGTTGGGCCATGGTAAGGTCCAAGAACCTCGCTGTGGCTCAGCTATCTTTAAAGTGTTCCAACACTGAGTGGGTTTCTTCGAAGAGGCAGGTGCCTTCGATGGGCTTGTTCATAAGGGATGACCCAGAAAAGCCGATAGACCTCAGCCAGGCATGCCATCTGCCATTGACGATGCAATGGCTCTTCCTAGTGAGTTGGTCATATCCAGTCCACAGTGAATAGAGAACTTTGCTGTGCAATGCAATAGCCTGTATCTGTATGGCCCAGGGATTCTCTGAAACCATGGGCAGCAATTGCGCAACAAATTTTGTAATTGTGTGGGTGTTTCTTCCCAACAGGCATGCAGTACTCACCAACCCCAGTGGAAGGCTGGCAGAAGAGAACATCCTCTAGCCAAAGGTGTCCCACCTCTTTGATGTCATATCCAGTGGAATTTTAGGGAATACACCATGGTTGACCTTGGATGTGGTGGGTTGGACAACCAGACTCTCCTAGATGGGGTGTTAAGTCCCCAGGAGCAGGCGATGGCAGCAAGCAATGGTCTTGTGCAGGGCTTGGCCCAGGCCCCGAACAGGACAACAGTGAGGGCTTCTTTAAATAGGAGCAGAGGTTCTGAGGGGGCGACTCCCAGTTGAAGCACCTCTGTCAAGATGTTCATCTTGACTGCCACCAAGGGCAGTATAAAGTCCAAGATCTCAACCGCCATTCTTACTACCATAGCAAATGAAGCCCCTTAATCCATAGCCACAATAGGAGGAGAGACCAGACCAATGTCTTGGGAGGGGATGGGGGGATAGGTGTCTAAGTTATTTTTTCTTGACCTTCAGCCCATTTCAAGTAATATTGATACTAACGTCTCAAATCAACAAATAGTTTTTCACCTCACGAGAGACTTAAGCACAGAAACGTCGATCAACAACAAAGGATTGTTATGTTATGTTATGTTAAACAAATTTGTAGAGCGCGACTAACACCATTAGGTTTCTTGGCGCTTGTGCTGAGGGAGCAAGGCGAGAAACGTAGGAATTAGACTGCTAAAGGTAAGACTCAGTAAAAAGGAAGGTTTTGAGGAGGGATCTGAACCTGGGATAAGGGGAGGACAGCCTGAGAGGAAGAGGGAGGGAGTTCCAAAAAAACGGAGCTAGAAATGAAAACCTGAGGCCGCCATGCTTCTTCCTCTTAAACCTGGGGACAGATAACAAGGCCAACTGAGATGACCTAAGATTGCGAGAGGGAACATACGGGTGAAGAAGGGAAGAGATGAAAAGGGGACTGTGGCCAGCAAGAGATTTAAAAATAGTACAGCCAAGCTTGAATTTACATCGGGCAGATACCGGTAGCCAATGGAGGCTTTTTAAGAGAGGGCGAACATGTTGATCTCTAGGTTGGTGAAAAATCAGACGGGCGGCCTGATTTTGGATCAACTGAAGTCTCTTAAGTTCATACTCAGGAATGCCTACGTACAGTATGTTTGCGTAGTCAAGTCTAGACAAGACTAACGCAAGCAGAGCCAGAGTAAGGGCTTCAGTAGTGAGTAGGCGGGAGATTTTACGAATTTTCCTGAGTTGGAAATGGCAAGAGGACACTACTGCGCTTATCTGGGGCGTCATAACCGATACTTTTCAGCAAGTGTCAAAGCACGCATCAGCAATTACTTTGTAAACTTTGTTGTTTTAGCATTATGTTCGAGGCATATGAGCTGCAGATCACACACTATGCATAGATCGCCATCTGGTGTTAGGCCCGGTTGTTTACAATTTGTTATTGTCTTGGAACAAGTCTTTGGAAGTCACGAGATGGGTGACTCCTCCTTTGGACAATAGTGCACTTTGGAATGGACCCTATCTTCAGATTTTATTTTTTCGCCATTGGGCTCGGATGTGTTCGACGCGTTCCAGTTCAGTAAAGTTATCGATTTAACTTTCGACACGCTATCCTTACCCTTCTTCTGTATTGTTTTTGATTGCGTTTTCCCTTCCTACGCGCATCTCTACAGGCTTCTACTTCGGTTCCGGTCGTCAAAGCAGGCCATCGGGCCTATCTGCGCCACAGGCCTTTTTGGCTCATGGATAGGACTCCCTTAAAAAAGTGTCCTCAATGTGGATACTGGTTTCCACACGCAGATCTTCATGAGGTGTGTAACCTCTTGGAAATAAAGAGGTAGAAGGGTCACTGGGGGTTAGTTTACCGACCCAGACATCTCAAAACCCCAACATATACTAAAGTACAAAAGGAGATGTCTGGTCACAATAACTAATGTGTGCCGTAATGAAACTAAAGACATAAAAGGACCATGTAGCCACAACAAGAAATAACACTGGGCTGAGAAACTCCCATCAGCCCACCCTTATGGCGGAATGTCATCACGTGGGATACGGATGGTGGATCCAAATCTCGCCCAACGCATCTAATGATGATGCAGAGATGGATTACCGAGATAGACTTCTAGCCACAGTGTATTTCAAATGGTGCTGATAGTGTGCAGTGCTGTGACAATTAGTGAGTGAAAAGATAAAATTGGCTACTAGGGCAAAAAATATGTTTAATAGGGATTGTCCTAGTGTCAAAATTAAAATAAATGCCTGATAGTTTGAAAATATGACTATACAATGGAGCAGTGCAGTGGGGTCAACATGTTTCAGCTGTATGGAACTAACTGTCCAGCTTTCTTCAGGACCAGGTGGTAATAGCGACTGCAGAAAATATTTTCAAGATAAACATGTGAATGATTATACTCATACTGTGCAAAACACATTCAATTACTCCTACCAGGAACTTGGGTCCCCAATGTATACTGGTGGAAATTAAATTATTTGTCCTTTCCCAGCATTATGTGGGAAGTAACCTCACCTCGCCCGGCACCCGCTCAGGACAAAATGAGGCCCCGCTCTATCCGTCGGTGCCTCACACCAGCGTCCGAGTGGAGTGCGTAACCTCTGCCTTTCACCTGAGCATGATGCCAAAGACTGTCGGGCTTGCACGTCTTTCTGCTCCAAGAAAACCATCAGAGATCTTTGAGCTCAAAGAAGCTTGGCTCGATCTTTGACATCGATACCGGATGACATCTTCCAGGAAGGCATCGATGTGCCGGAGCAGGAGCAAAGGAAGAAGGCACCTTTAGTGCCTCCAAAGTCAAAGAATCCGACGTCGAAGACATCACTCCAGGGCAACGGGTCGTAAGTACTGACGGCGACCCCTCCCCCCCCCCACCCATCCATTCGAAGGTTTCGGTAACACCTTCACCTTTGGGTCTAGGTGCACACCAAGATAAAACTTCCCACACCCCGGCTTCGGGCCCGGCAAAGAAGTCAACATATAAGCCTTCAGGCCACTTGGGATCGAGCCAGCCTACTGTTGGTGCCAAAACCCCATCCTCTGCACCGACAAATGAGGAACCGAAAGAGAAAACATTGTCTTTGTCCACGCCGAAGCCTGGTTCCACATCGGCGCATTCGGCACCAATACCTATAGAGACTGAACCTTCGGATCCGAAAAAATCCTCGGACCCAAGAAAGCCATCGGTTCCGAAAACCACTAATCGACCTTTGGATCCCAAAAAATCATCAGAACTGAAAAAACAACAGGTTCAAAAAACATCTGGCACACACACCTCGGATCCAAGAAAATCATCGGAGCCGACCAAGCAAGCGGTTCCAAAGACTCCAATCAAACCTTCGGAACCCAACAAAGCTCCTGACTCGAAACCGAAAGAGCATAAAACAACTCCAAAAACTGTGCCACACCAACATTCAGACCCGAAAAAATTGGCACCGAAACACCATACTTCGGAGGAGGAGCTTTTTCATCCCCATCCTAATAAAAAAAACTCTAGAAATAGACTCAGAAACGGGTAATATTAGGATTAGTCCGTCCAACAAAAGGCAAATGGACAAACCCACACCACCTCCAATTTCCTCAAAGAAAAAAGACATTGCTACTTCCCCTTTAAGGATTCCTTCTCCACCTTCTCCACAATACATATTTCCTATCCCATCTCCAGCCCCCTTTCACAATCTCCTCCACCTCCGGAATATGGCGGTACCACTTGTGACGAAGGGGTTGATGAACCTCTAGGGGAACCTAGTCATCCTTGCATCCCAAATGACCCATGGGAAAATAATGGCACACCAGATGTTCCTAATGTACCACAAGAGGGTGTCTAACCATCTAGACCATCCCCTTCAGAGGACACTATAGGATTCACTCAGCTTATACACAGGGCTGCAGAATAACACGGGGTAAATTTACATACAGACCCCATAGAAGAAGACTTCCTCATGGACACTTTTGCAACATCTCAAAGGTCCACCTCCATTCTACCAATGTTAAAAGGGGTAATTAAACACGCTCCTGAAGTCTTTAAAGACCCCGTGAGGGCTAGAGTCATTAACCCTAGGATAGAAAAAAAGTACAAGGCTGCCCCAACTGACCCTGTATACATTAAGGGACAGGTTCCCTTAGATTCCTTGGTAGTTTCCAACGCCAGGAAAAGGGCCAACTCTCATAGCTCAGGCAATACTCCACCACCTGACAAGGAGTCAAAACTCTTGGACGCATCTGTCAAAAGAACAGCGTCACAAGCAGGCAACATATGGAGGATTGCCAACACACAGGCTTTACTAGCTAGGTACAATAGGGCGCACTATGATGAACTAGAGACCCTACTACAACACCTTCCAGATCAATAGAAGACAAGAGCCTCTGATCTCATACAAGAATATAAACTAGTAACCAATACCTCCATTCGATCTGCTCTAGATGCCGCAGATACAGCCTCCAGAGCCATTAATACCAGTGTGCTTTTACGCAGACATGCCTGGCTAAGGAATTCAGGGTTTAAACCTGAGGTTCAGATTACCGTACTGAACCAACCCTTTGACCAAGAACACTTATTTGGACCTACTGTGTATTCATCTTTAGAAAAGATGAAAAAAGATACTGAAACCGCCGAATCAATGGGAGCCTTGCGATCGCAAGCTCCCAGAAGTTCCTTTTGTCGCTCCCCTTCTAGGGGCGCCTCTAGAGGCTTTAACACCGATAACTCCTCCACTTCATATAAAAGTTTCACACAGACCTCCTCTACCAGAGGTTATTACAGAGGAGGCTACAGAGGCAATAACAGCAAAGGTAGAGGCAAAAGTACCAATACTCGTCCTGCCACCACCTCCAAACAATGACTTCCCGCCGCTCCCCCGGACCATTATACTGCGGTCGGGGGAAGATTAACCCAGTTCCTACCTGTCTGGAACAATATCCCCACAGACAGCTGGGTGAGACAAATCATCCAATCCGGTTATTGCCTGGAGCTCACTGCGACTCCCCCAAACATACCACCCAAACAGTGTCCAATGTCAACAGAACATTTAACGCTTCTAAAACAAGAGGTGTTTTCCCTACTGTACAAACATGGAATAGAACCAGTTCCCCTTCACCATCAAAACACATGACTTTACTCCCTGTATGTTCTAATCACAAAGAAGGATGGCACACTGAGACCCATTTTAGACCTCAGACCATTAAACCTATACAATCAGACCATTTTCACATGGTAACTCTTCAACAGGTCCTTCCCCTACTGAAACGAGGTGATCTCCTTGCCACTTTAGATCTCAAGGACGCCTACTTCCACATTCCCCATTCACCCTGCTCACAGGAAATATCTTCGGTTTGTAGTGGACGGTCAGCATTATCAATTCACGGTTCTCCCATTCGGAGTTACCACAGCACCCAGAGTATTCACAAAATGTCTAGCAGTGGTAGCAGCCCTCTTAGGAAGACAACAAATTCACGTCTTCCCATTCTTGGACAACTGGCTCATAAAAGCCAAGTCACATACCCAGTGTGTAAATCACACACACACCACAATCCAACTACTTCACGACTTAGGGTTTATAATAAATCTCCCAAAGTCTTACCTACAACCGTGCCCAATACAACAATATCTAGGTGCCACAATAGACTCCTCAAAAGGCCTTCCATATCCCAATCCAGCCAGGATAGCAAGTATGCACGCCCTGATAACATAATTCCAATCGCAACACTCGCTGCCAGCTCGAGTGTTTATGCAACTAATAGGGATGATGGCCTCTTGCATATTCATAGTACCTCAAGCAAGACTCCAAATGCGTCCCTTACAGAAATGCTTAGCACATCAGTGGAACCAAGCTCAAGGTCAGTTAATAGATCTGGTGTTGGTGGATGGCCGCACACATCGCTCTCTGCAGTGGACGAACACCCAAAACCTTTCCAAAGGGCGACCGTTTCCGCAAATTGTGGTAACAGCAAACGCATCGCTCACCGGCTTGGGAGCTCATCCACTACATCACACCGTACAGGGCAGGTGGACACCACAGCAAAAGCTACTCCACATCAATCATTTGGAGCTACTAACAATATTTCTGGCATTAAAAAAGGCATTCAAGAAACACGTATCAAACAAAGCTGTTTTAGTCATGACAGACAATTTAACATCGATGTATTATCTACAAAAACAAGGGGAGACGCACTCCCTGCAGCTCTCTCAACTAGCTCAGAGCATATGGACAAGGGCAATTCCTCAAAACATATTTCTTTTTGCCCAACATCTTCCAGGAATACAGAATCAGATGGCAGATCTCTTAAGTCGTCAGACACAACAGATTCACCAGTGGGAACTCCACCCACAAGTCCTCCAACCGTTCTTCCAAATGTGGTGACATCCAGACATAGATCTCTTCGCTATACATTTAAACACAAAATGCCCAATCTTCACCGCCAGATATCCACACCCATTGTCCAAAGGCAATGCGATATGGATGAATTGGTTAGGCAGATTTGCCTACACTTTTCCACCTTTCCCACTCATTCCACTAGTGGTACGCAAGCTGTAACAACAGTCACTAACTAACACTGATCCTAGTTGCTCCAACATGGGTCAGACAACCCTGGTACACAACCTTGCTGGAACTATCCGTAGTCCCGCACCAAAAACTACATCTCGCCCCACAACTGTTAACACAGAACCATGGAGAGATCAGACAGCCAGATCTAGCACAGCTCAACCTAGCGATCTGGCTCCTGAAGTCCTAGAATTTGGTTATCTCAATCTTCCACCTGATTGTATGAATGTCATCAAAGAAGCAAGGCGCCCCAGCCAAGTGGAAAAGATTTGTAATATACTGTACCAATAACACAATCAGTCCTCTAGATGTGTCTATTCAACACATTATATGTACCTACTACATCTTCACAGATGTAATCTAGCATACACATTAATCAGATTACATCTCGCTGCCATAGCAGCCTATCTGCAAAATAGACAACATCTATCATTATTTAGTGTACATTAAAGCATTTATGGAAGGCCTCAAAAGATTATTTCCACCCAGAGTACCACCTTCTCCAGTGTGGAATCTAAACTTCGTCCTCACTAGGCTTATGGGCCCTCCATTTGAACCTCTGCATAAATGTGAGCTACAATTTCTTACATGGAAAGTCGCTTTCCTTGTTGCTAACCCATCTCTCAGGAGAGTCAGTGAGCTACAGGCACTAACTATTCAAGAACTATTTTTACAACACCATCATAACAAAGTGGTTCTCAGGACAAATCCCAATTTCCTTCCAAAAGTTATTACTCCCTTCCATCTCAAGCAGTCTGTACAGTTGCCAGTATTCTTCTCGCAACCACAAACAGTTGCAGAAAGAGCTCTTCATACACTACACGTAAAAAGAGCACTTCTCTACTAAATGGAACAAAACCTTTTCGCAAAACAAAACAACTTTTTGTTTCCTTCTCACCACCACATAAAGGCAATCCCAAATCAAAGTCTGGAATTGCAAGGTAGATAGTCAAATGTATATAAATTTGCTATCACAAAGCAAAACGTAACTTTCTATTCCCCTAAAGTTCATTCCACTCACAGAATAGGGGCTTCCATGGCTTTTTTTTAGGAAACATTCCCTTAGATGATATCTGCAAAGCAGCTACATGGTCTACATCGCACACATTCACAAAACACTATTGTGCAGATGTGCAAGCAAAACAACAAGCTAGTGTGGGCCAGGCTGTACTCAAAACACTATTTTAGACTACTGCAACAGATACTGGTGGTCACCGCTAAAAGGGAAAGTACTGCTATGCAATCTATGCATAGTGTGTGATCTGCGGCTCATATGCCTCGAACGGAAAATGCTACTTACCAGTATGCATCTGTTCTTGGCATGTAGAGCTGCAGATTCACACATGCCCACCCACCTCCCCGGCTACCTTTATCTGTTCCAGTATTATCATCATTAGATATAACTTATGGACATCTCTTTTTGTTCTCAAAAAACTATATAATTTCCCTTCTTGGCGAAAAAACAATCTGAAGATGGAGTCGATGCCCATGCACAGTATTGTTCAAAGGAGGAGTCACTTATCTCGTGACTTCCAAAGACTTGCTCCAAGACAATAAGAAACTGCAAACATCCGGGCCCAACACCAGATGGCGATCTATGCATAGTGTGTAAATCTGCAGCTCTACATGCCAAGAACAGATGCATGCTGGTAAGTAGCATTTTCCTTTTAGATCTTACCCATCAGGGCTTGTGGCTATTTGTAGACAAAAGCTTCTGGTGGACCATATCAAAAATATACAGTTACTTTCGAGCTGGGCGATTGGTTGGTTTTATTGTCAGTCATTTCCTTGCATTTTATTCACTGCCTTTTTTACTACTTCTTGTGTTTGTCCCTCCTTGGAGCAGTCCTTTTACTGTTAGTTTGATTGGCTGACTTGTATCCTTCCTTTTGCTCACATTTTGCTTCAGGAGAGTACCTATGTTGTGTTGCTCTCTCTCTCATGTGATGCTTCCTACATTCAAATACCTTCCCTCAGTGTTTGCATACATCACACATGACCATGCCAGCACAATGATGTGTCTGCTAGAAGCCTTTAGTTTTTAACCAGTGCTGTGCAGCATTGGCAAAAAATGTTGACAAAGCCAATAGGTCAACAACAAGGCGAGACCAACTGGTTTTCCCAGTGATTGATAGTGTCTAACTAAAGACAATTTTAGTTGTCCGTTCAGAGCGCTAGTGATGAAACTCAGAGCCACAACATGTTGTGGATGGTTATACTGTGCCACTGACTCTACACTAGTCACGTGACAGAGAAGGCTTATATGTCACAAACAGTGCAGTGTGTTTCCTGTTCACACCAACCCCACTGAAGGCAGCGTTCGACTGCTAACTACGCACTGCTCTTCACATAGTTCAAGTCAGACACATGGGCTTTGCCAATGCTTGTTTTATACTGAATAACAGGGACAGCTCTAGGGCGGTGCGACCGGTGTCACCGCACCGGGTGCTGACTTCTCATGGGGGCGCCTGTTTGCTAGTTTATATTGTGCTTAAAAGCACCTGCTGTCGCGTTCCTGGCCTCCAGCAATTTTCTGGCAACAATTAAAATGTCAAGAAACCTCCGGTGATTATTGTTCTTCCTGGTGAGTACAGAGTTTTTTTAGTAGAAATTTTGATTTGTGGAAGTTTTGATTCATGATAAGGTAGCGCAGAGGGTTAATATGCCTGCGGAAAAGAACATGTACCATGCAGATCACAAAGTGAATATAATGTAAACAGATCAGTGGGTAACTGCTTTTGTCAGAGACTTCTTTTTGTTAGTTGTAGTTTACAGTGAGCTATTAACTGTCATCAAAGAACTGCATGCAGACTTCAAGGTATAGATTAGAGGGTATGGATTTTTTCCCCAGACTTTCATTATTCTAATGTTGCAAAAAAGCGTTCATTTGGGTACAAACTGTTCTTGTTATTAAAGAGAGCCCCAATCCATTGTTTTACATTTTGAATTCAGAGTTTGTGCTTCTCCAGACCAAATACTCTTCAACTATACTGCCTACCTGTATGGATGACATATGAATCCACCCCTTGTTGTCCTCAGTCTTATGTAACATTTCCTATACACTGATTTACACACCTATGATTGATTGTCTCTGTGTAGTGTGTGTATGTAAAGTGCTCTGACACCCTTCACTTTTATGAGTGACGCTATAAAATGAATTAAATGTATCTGAGACAGAGTGGTTGGGAGACTGTTAAAGGTGGTAGGGAGGGAATCCGTGGCAGAGGTGGTCATTAGGGGGCACCATAAAACATTGTTGCACTGGGCGCCATCTGTGCTAAAGCCGGCCCTGCTGGATAGACCCTGTTTGAGAAGCCTCTTGGGCATGGCCATGGTTTTAGGAGCACCCTTGCCCTCAAAGCCCTCTGCCCTAATATACAGAGATGCTCTTGAATATAATTCCATTGCAGAAACAATAGATATGAAAGATATTTTTAACAGATTCATATGTTGCGTTCATCCTGCTGTCTAGTGGTTGGGACGAAAGCTATCTGTTAGTTGGGCTGAAACACTTGAGGTTGTGGCCAACAACAGGAGGCTGTGAGGAGACTCCTGAATGGCATTGACCAGTGCTGCTCAACAATCCATGCATTTGTGCCATCTTTACACGTGTCCAACATAATGTTTGGTCACAAGAAGAAGTAAAGACTGTCACCATGAGAACCGACAGCCCCAAGGACACTGCAGCTCTAAACCATAAAATGCCACAAAGCCAGACCTCCGAGACAGAGGCTTGGGTTCTTTACTCTGCGTTACTGGATAAGCAGCTGGACTCGGACAACCTGGATTGATGAAGCAACTGAGCCACAAGGCTAATCCGATGAGAATGATAATGGCTCCAAACAACAGACAGTGACACACGACTGCCAGAATCTGGAGAGGGTGTGCCAGTTGAAAAGAAACCAATTAAAACATAAAAAGGGGTCTTGTGGTGCAGATTGCATGCTGAGGTTATAGGTCTCAAAAAGTGCCACAGTGCAGCCACTCACACACAAGGCAGATCTCTGTCCCTCTTTGAAAGTCAGGCCTTTGCCATCTGCACAGTCCAATGGTGGCCGGTAATCTATGGCCATGCAGTCTTCCCACCACAAGGGGGTGTTCACTCCTGCACTAAGAGCATCGCATTTTCTGTGATAAATCGCACTAAGGGGCATATTTACAAGCCCCCTATCGCCACAAGAACATCACTTTTTATGTGATCACTTTGGCGATAGGGGCTTCACCATATTCAAATGGCAGTGTTCAGACACTTAACCCCTTGCATGCTGCCGCGATTCTGCACCTGTGCAGCAGAATCGTGAGTGGGCGGGTTTATGTCGGCCCCCAGCCGTCATCAGCACACGAGCCCCGTAGTGCATGACGGATGGGGGCCGTCATCAGCATGCAAGGGGTTAATGTGTCTTAACACTGCCTTGTAAACAAGGCACCATTTCATGCTATACTTAGGGTGAAACGGGTGGGAAATGGGTGTTGCAGTGGGCGTTTCGCCGCGACACCCATTGATTTTCACGCTGCCCTATATTTACAAGAGTGGCGTAAATATAGGGCAGCGCCAAAATTAAGACCAGGAAAAACCTGGTCTCATCCTAGCAAAACAAGGAGAAATGCTTTATTTCTACTTGTTTTTGCTGTTTATATGTGTGCTGTGTTGTGCAGCACACATAGAAACAGCAAAACATCATTGATTGTTTATGTGCAGGTAGGTGTCCCTTCCTGCACATAAACAATCATTTAAAAAAATGATGAGTTACAACTTCTGTGTGTGCTACATTCTGCAGCACACACACAATCAGTAATGGTGTTTTGTAACTTCTGTGTGTGCTGCAGAATGTAGCACACACAGAAGTTGTAACTCATCATTTTTTTAAATGATTGTTTATGTGCAGGAAGGGACCAGACCAAATGGGTGTGCACAGTTTTTCCAAAGAGAGGAGTAAATCCAACATTTTGTTTGTTTACTACATAATACTAGAACGGGCTTACTTACCTATACCAGTAGTTCTGCAGCTTGAAAACGCCTCTATAAATACATGCTGTTGGTTATTCTGCCATCTAGTGGAGAAAGGTGTCAGCAGACCAAGTACAAGGTAACATTAAGCTTTAACTAGCATTTGCAATGCAATAGGTCTCGCATTTACGCAAGTTTGAGCTATTGGCATTATAAATGACAATGCCTTTCATTTATGTTTTAAAAGCCGAAAATGAACAAAAAAAGGCATGGTTACCAATTAAGTCATTCAGCAATTCACACAAGGGGTAAATACAGCGCAAAAGACTGTTCACAATATCAGTCGCCAATTGTTATAGAAGCATTGCAAACAGAATATGCCACACCCTTGCCCTCCTCCAGAGAGTGTACACTGAATAGAAATTTAAATACAAAAAGATCTTCACTACAACTGCACCCCTGGTTAAACAAATTAATACATTTTCTTATTTTATCACAGAATACAGAGAATCAAAAATGCTACAGTATACAGATACCTGCTTTCAGTGAACATATTCATTCTTGGCTAAAAAAAACAACATTTTTCAAGCCTTTATAAACTAAGCCATGGGATAAGAATGCACCACGTTACATGTATCTTATTGTTCACCAGTGCAATCTTGTAGTACTTGTGACATTTACAAAGCAGGTGCTCTTTGGCCACCTACTTTTAACCACTGGTGTTTCTAATATTTATAAAACGTGGTAATGCATAAAACCACCAAATTTAGTAAAACTTATATAATTTCATTCTTTGTTACTTTAGACTTCGACAGAAACCAACAAAGCACCAAAAAGATAAAAATTACACTAATGGGACATTACATTTAATATAAATTAGAAATCATAAAAAACTTTCTAGCGATCGATCTGTCTGCGTAGTTTTTTTCCTACTCCCACCCTGATATAGAGATTAAGCTGCATGTACAGAGTTAGCCAAGCTGAATGTTATTTTTTGTGTAAAAATTCTTTGAGTTTCTTACTCATTTTGTCTTTAAAACACCGCTGTTTGCGCACTTTCTTATTTACATCTGCGTGTACATTTAACAACATTAGGTATAATCAAAAATGGACCTTACGTATATGTAGTTGAGTTTAATTTACTCCAGATGAATTTGCGTTGCTGTGCAAAGCGGGCTTCGGAATCTGCAGATCTCCTTTCTATTCTGAACACACGGATCTGAAAATACAGGCGGCAGAAAGTATATATGACGAGAGTCCTAGTCACAACAGCCACCTGGAAGGCAGCGCCCTCTGGCTCAAGTGGGGATGCATTATAGTTTTATGCAGGAGATAAAATGACCCTACCAGATAAACCACGTTACATTTCGTTGTAAATGTAATTGCCAGGAGGATGTGTTACCCCGTGGTTGTGTTATTCGTTACGATATACTCGTTCTGAGTGTATGTTTGAGGTGAGCACGGATTACCTGCCCACTGTGTATGTTGTGGTGAGAACAAGGTTTTAGCCCTGGTTGTGTGATTTACTAGTGGTCACAGGTCATCTTGCCCACGTGTGTGTTGGTGGGGAGTTCAGACATGATTCTCGTGGGTTATTTAGCAATGAGCACAATATACTATCCCGTTGCTCACTGTTGGTGGTCAGCAGCGGACCTTTGCCTGCGTTTCTGTGCTGGTGGTGAACACAGTTACGTTTTCCTGTGGAATGGTGGCGGTGGGTATTGGCTAATCTGCTGGCTATTGTCGAGCGTTTCAGGGGAGCACAGGTCTCCTGCCTGTGGACATACGATGGTGAACACATGGATGTTGTCCCCTGGATGGGTGGCTGTGGATTGTTGTGCGTTTCAGGTGAGCACATTTCTCCTGCCTGTGGGCATACGCTGGTGGTGAACCGTGGATGTGGAACGGCAGTGAGTATTGACTGATTTGCTGCCCATTGGTGTGTGTTTGTGTTGAGCACCGCTGCCCTGTCTGTGGTTATTGTGCTGCCGGCCAGCAGGGATTCTCTGTCCGTGGGTGTATGATGGCAGAGTATGGCCTGATCTGCTATCGGTGTGTGTGTATGCTGGTGGTGGTCTGCTGCCCGTGGGTATTTGCTTGGGAAAGTGAATACGCGCCATGCGCCGAAACGCCGTGATGAAAACACACAAAGTGGAAGCGCGTGAAAGTGAAAGGCTGCGCTGAAACGCCGTGATGAAAACAGACGCCTGCGGGACTGGGGAGAATACAATGCAAAAGAAACTGGAGGCGCACCATACGCGTACACTGTACGTGTGCACATCACCTGTCCGGGCAGGCACAGGCAGGGAGGGAACAAAACATGCCTCCCTTCCAATGAAAAGCCCGCATTTCGGTGCCGCGCTAATCTGAAGCATGGGTGGAGCTTCCACCCCGCTTCGCAAGCAAAATCGACCACAATAGATCTCGCAAGCGAGCAACGCATGCGCTGCATCGCTAGGTGAGACCTAAAAAGGAAGTGGACGAAGCTTGCCTTACAAAATTGCACGAAGACAGTGCGCCACCAACATGTATGTCATAAGACATTTTACATGACGTGCTGTATTTAGTGGCGATAGGGTTTACACGCATCAGCGAGTGTATTGGTAATGTCCCTTCTGGATGCTGGTTGTGGGTGGAGCCTTGCCCAGAGCAAGCAGCAAATTACCCCAGCCCCACACCAGCCTGATGTCCTCAAAGGGAGAGGCTGTAGAGATTTCCTCCAAATAGCATCCCTGCCGGCGGCATCTGCCAACGTGTAATACTTAACAAACACGACATGATGCACTGTTGGCGGCATGGTCTTCGTTTTAGTTACCTCAGCCTACGCTGGTGTGTCTCTGCACAGAATTCATCACAATGACTCTATACAGGCAGCCTCTGTGCCCTATAACCAACCCCCAAACAGTTCCCTCTGTCCTCGTATCCCATATTTATCCAGTTAATAGGTTCTCAGCTTTGATGGCAGCCTTTTTGCCACTAAGCTCATTCTCCCTCGCTCCATCAGCACTCCTCCTTGCGAAAAAAGCAGATTTAACCCTAAATATAGGTTCACAGAACCCCAACAGGAACCCTCCTCGACTAGCACTCTTACGTCCGGACTTTCATCATCGATGCTGGCTAGGTTGTCTCTGCTCCCTGCCCAAGCAGACAGACAAGGCCTGTGATAACGGCAAATCACAGGCAGCAAAATCCTTCACTCCCGATACACACATCCTTTGCCACACATCACTCACTCCCGATAACTCTACAGTAACCCTGCAACATCCACTACTCCCATCACCTAGCATGTATCACTAGGGAGAAGCATCTCCAGCCCGATATACTTACCTTAGCTACCTCCCTCCAATCATCCCTGTCACAAGTGTGCACACAAATTATGTGCGTGTCATACATATATACATACATACATATATATATATATACCTACCAACTTCAAAACAAAATCTAAGTTCTGTCCCCTGATGCTCAAAGACAATGTTGATATCTTCCACGACCGTGTTACCTCGCAATTGAAAGAGCTACAGATTAAAACAGCCAATTCTATTAAACGCCACACCTACAGAGACAGAGAATATCATACTTTAATCAAAAAGTTGAGAGACAACAAGAACTTGGTGATCCGACAATCAGATAAAGGGGGCAACGTGGTACTGTGGCCACGGAAAATGTACCTAGAGGAAGCCTACAAACAACTTAATGACAGGGATTGCTATAGACGTATCTCTGTGCAGGACGCTATGCAAACAAGAAACGCAATCTATTTGAAGTTATCTGCTTGGAGAAGCAAGGGCTTGATCTCGATGGATGAGTATAAATTCCTCAAAAAGGATTATCCGGTGATGCCAGTCATCTATTTCATCCCGAAAGTACACAAAAACTTGATACAACCCCCTGGCAGGCCTATTATATCTGCTCGTAATAGCCTGTTAGAGAATATGAGCAGGTATATTGATTTTTTCCTACAGGATTTTGTGAGAGGCCTACCATCTTTTATTTTGGATACCAGTGATCTGTTGGGAAAACTACAAGACTTTGTATGGAGCCCTAACTATGTTCTGGTATCCATGGATGTGACTTCATTGTACACCAGTATTGTCCACACTGATGGCTTGAAGGCCACACAGCATTTTCTTGACAAAAGAGACATTGGTTTTCATGAACACTCCAAAATGGTATTTGATATGATCACAATTTGCCTTGAGAACAATATATTTTTGTTCGGTAATCAACTTTTTTTGCAGACCCGGGGAGTGGCAATGGGGGCCTGCTTTTCTCCCAGTTACGCCTGCCTCCATATGGGGTACTGGGAGGAGCAGGTCCTGATGAAACAACACGCTGCCACCGTGAATGCTAAGGTTAAACTTTGGTTAAGGTATATAGATGACCTACTTATTGTATGGGATGGCACTGAAGATGAGGTTGTTGAGTTCATAGAGAGATTAAATACCAACAACTCCAACATCCACTTCACCAGTACTCATAGCAATTCATCTATTGTCTTCTTAGATGTAGAGGTTTTTGTACGGGCAGGAAAACTTCAGACCAAACTACATCGCAAACCTACAGCAGGGAACACATTGCTGCACGCAGAGAGTCAACATCCCGCGCATCTGATTCGTAGCATCCCATCTGGGGAGATGCTTCGAATTCGGAGAATATGCAGCAATGAGCATGATTGCCGGCTGGCACAATCCCTCTGTAAGGCACGTTTCTTGGAACGAGGCTACAGACTAGAAACTATAGATAATGCCATGGTTAGGGCCAACAAGATTGACAGAACTACACTCCTGGGCTCAGGTAGTGTTCGACCCAAAATTCCAACAGACAGGGTGGGTGAGGAGACAAGACTAATTATGACATACAATAGTCAACATAAAAGTATTCATAAAATAGTCAAGGACAATTGGTTCCTGGTCTCCAGTGACCCAATCATTGGTTCTCAAATGTGTCCACAGCCCAGCATTACCTATCGTAAAGCTCGGGCCATGCAGGATAGTCTTGTGTCCAGCAGCCCCGAGGTAGCTCAAGCCTCATGGCTCAGTGGAAGCAAAGGTTTTTTGAGGTGCTCGAGTTGCAAAGCATGTAAACATGGCATTAGCAAAACAGAGGTGACTACTCCTCTTTCTCCCTTTCCCATCAAAATTAAACAGAAACTAAACTGTAAATCAGAGTTTGTTGTTTACGTCTTGGAATGCCCTTGCGGGTTGAGGTATGTGGGCAGTACTCGACCGCAAGTACACAAGCGGATACTACAACATTTGCGAGCTATCACCCACGCAGATGTGACATACCCTGTAGCCAGGCATTTTGAAAGTAAACACGGAAAGGATGCTTCCTTATTGAAATACTTTGCGATAGATTGTGTTCCTCCCCAACGGAGAGGTGGTGATAGGGAGTCTCTTCTGCGGAAATTGGAGACTCGCTATATAATATTATTAGATACCAAGGCACCGCAGGGTCTTAATACTGGGGAGGACTGCCACACCTATCTCTAAGTACCAATTTCTACCTCATGCTAGCTTTATTGTCAAGTGCATCTCATATCATGTCCACTTAGAGCGTGTGTATATATGTAGCTTTAACCTTTTCAATTGCAATGTGATTCATGATATTTCATCTGATTATTAACTATTTCCCTGAAAATCTCCATGACCATTTTAATTTCACCAATCATTTTATATCACTAATTGTGGGAGCACTCTATACCATCACTGTGTTTGTAGTAAATAGCGATTTTTGCACATGTATAGTACCTACTACTGGCTTGCAAGATTACCAGCCCACTTGGGCACTATTGCACAAAATTAGGAGTTCATGACAAACGGAACCTTAATTTATATCTTGTTTTGTACAGAGTTTTGGTGATTTTAATGGTTATATTTTAGATGTATATAACTATTTAATTGGCTTTTAGCTTTTATATCATTTTAAAAGTTGGACATAGCCGTTGCCATGATGACTCTTGTAAATAGATGCCTAATTTTTGTAGATGGTACTTTTGATGAATGATAACTGTATATACCAAACAGTATTTATTATTCGTGATAATTCCCTTGTAATACATGTGCATTTCGGACATTTATGTCGCAATGTAAGAGTTTAAACAACGTGGAAACACCAACAGTATTTTTTCTGTTTCCATTGCATGTGATGGCACTTTGCACTTTAAAAGGGTGAACAGCCCTCTTGACGCTTGTCATGTGATCAAGGCTATCTCTAGCCGAAACGCGTCATGGCGGACTGGTGCTGGGCTAGCATTCAATAAAAATATTTGCACCATTTCTGGGTCTCGCTGCTCCTGTTTTCCTGTTCGACAGTGACCGCTGTTGCTGACTATTTCGACGTGGGAGCACTACGTACCTCATATATATATATATATATACACATATACATAAAACCTACTGGTGGTTGCCAGTAGCTAGTTATATTTAGGACCATAGTAAAAGTGTTTTTTGTTTTGCTAATAACTTGGCGCTGCTTGACAATTTTTTTTTTAAAGTTTCCTTTTTGGCTCAGCTACTGTGATGAAAGTTTCGGGGCGATCCATCCCGCAGGGACTGAGGGAAAAAAAGGGGGGGTCCCAAAACACGTTTCCCCCAGGTTATATCTATGGGCATTTTATATTTTTTGAACATGACTATGTCACTGACCATGTCATGAGTGATATAATATGTGAGGTCATAAGGAATGCATTGAAGAGGTGTGAGCAGTGCCGGCTTTTGGGTGGTGCAATCGGTGACACCACACCAGGTGCCAAGGTCAGGGAGGTGCCACTTGGGCTATAGAATCAGCACCAGTTGCATTTCCCAAAAACCTGCACTCTTGAACACTGTTGTGTATCTTTCTTTTCCACAATGTTAATTTTCGTAGAACTGAAAGAGAGATAACCTGTTGAACAGATCACGAGGCGTGCTTCTGCCTGCCCATGGGCAGCATTGCCACCACCTGTGAATGCAAACTGTTGTGAACGTATCTAGGACCCTATTTAGATATTCCCGATTTATGCCCTTATGTGGTTATAGCATATCATATCCTTATAAAGGCCTAAGAATCATATCCATATTTAGTCATAGCCAATGCAGACCAAATACGGCAAGGCTACTCCCATAGACTCCTAGAAGGTACAACACGTTCTTTAAACAAACCAAGCCTCCAGCAGCCCGGGAATTCCCCCCTGCTTTTGTTTTGATTTGTCCAAGAACTCCTGGAGTCCTGAAAGAACTGTAAGTAGTTAGTGACGTCTTATGTCCAACCTTACGTCAAACTCGGCACCTTCCAGGTATAAATATACCAACAGCTGCCCTAGCAAACACACCGTGGTTTTGGAGCAGATCGACTATCTACTTGCCCGACGCGCTTCTGTGGCAAGAGCTGAAGGAAGCCGACCCTCCCATTGACGCACTGAGAGAGACGTTGTCTTTTCTCCTGCCGAGAAATCCAGCTCCAGTGTTTCCAGGCACCCTTGCGGGTTGCTGGGAGATCGAGTCCTGAGAACGAGATACAAGACCTCCTTCATTCTCTAACCAAGGTACGGAGCTGATTAGATCCTTAGAGAATTCTTGATTCAGATTCTTGGCAAAACTATCTTAACTTAAACTGCAGCTCATATACTCCTTCCCACGTACTAGGCTTAGGTTAGGTACACCGGGGTAGGCGTATCTTAGAAGCACCAGTTGAGTACGTTTAGTCATGGTTTTTTATATGTACTAGCAGCCCGTCCCGACGTTGTCCGGGTATGAATTGCTGCCGGCCAGTAGTATATTGTTTTGTAGGATTTCGTTTTGATAGCATTTCTTATCTGTGACAGGCCTGTGAAACGCTCCGATTCACAGTGCACTGCTGATGCACTTAAGAGTGCGCGTTCAGTAGTGTGTGAACTCGAGTTTCCCTATTTTATTTTTCCTTGCAATATTATATAGCGCGAACTCGACAACATGGCATGAGCACAATTTACATTACAGAAGAACACATTCATTTGTGGTAGGCACGGGGAGACAAAGCGATTTGTCTGGAATCACAGGATGTTGAGCTGATGCCGAGATTCGAACGTAGCTCCCGAGCTCTAAAGTTCGCAATTCTAGAACTTGTGGCGGGAGGTGTGTCTAAAAGTGTATGGCGGTGCTGGCCATTAATGAGAGAGACCTGTGCATTTTTCAAATCGGTGGTGAAAAAATATGAGTATGTTGCTGGAGATGTGGGCCGCCGTGCAACCAATGTACTTACCGGGGGCGGGTAAACACCCATTATTCCGCAACTTTCTTTCCGCATACCATCACTCCGCATACTATCATTACGAAAGTACCATGACTCCGCAATGCCATTATAACGCATGGCATTACATTTTATATGCTTTACCACGCGTACATTTACAACGAAATTCGTTGTAAATGCATGAATGGTAAAAGCATGTTTTTTTTTAGTGTTTGGATAAGGTAAGTATGGGTATAGGGGTATATGTTTTGGGGTGTTTGGGTATTTTAAGGGTTCAGATATAGTTTTGGGTTATGGGGTACAGGGGTAATTTTAGGGTTTAGGGATAGGTTTTGGGGTACAGGGGTATTTTTAGGGTTCAGGGCTAGGTTTGGGGTTTAGGGGTATTTTTAGGGTTCAGGGGTAGGTTTGGGTTTTGGGGTACATGGATATTTTTAGGGTTCAGGACTAGGTTTGGGTTTTGGGGTACAGGGGTATTTTAGGGTTCAGGGGTAGGTTTGGGTTTTGGGGTACAGGGTTATTTTTATGGTTCAGGACTAGGTTTGGGTTTTGGGGTACAGGGGTATTTTTAGGGTTCAGGGGTAGGTTTGGGTTTTGGGGTACAGGGGTATTGTAAGGGTTCAGGGCTAGGTTTGGGTTTTGGGGTACACAGGTATTTTTAGGGTTCAGGGCTAGGTTTGGGTTTTGGGTTACAGGGGTATTTTTAGGGTTCAGGGCTAGGTTTGGGTTTTGGGGTACAGGGGTATTTTTAGGGTTATGGGGTAGGTTTGGGTTTTGAGGTACAGGGGTATTTATAGGGTTCAGGGCTAGGTTTGGGTTTTGGGGTTTAGGGATAGGTTTGGGGGTACAGGGTATACTTATAGGGTTAAGATGGGTTACTGTTTAAGGGTGTTGGGGTATTTTAAGGAGTAAGGGTGGGTTATGATTATGGGGTGCAGAGGTATTTAAAGGGAGCAGGGTGGACACCCGGAGCTGGAATGTACAGAACCTGGGAAGAAAAAACAATGAAATATTGGGCACAATGCTCGCTTTTTTTTTCCGTAATCCCTCGCCCCGCACACGCCCACGCCCACAGCACACGCCCACAGCACACGATATGAGACATGGCATGAAGGGCGGAATGTACCACACTCCCCCGGCGTTTGTCACGCCCCCAGCACACGCCCACAGCACAACAAAGACACGCCCACAAGGGACTACTTTGCTGGCACGGTTCTTTTACCGTTTAAATGTATTTGGTGGGCGTCTGCATAGCCTATGTCCTTCTGCTGCAACTGCCCTTTCCAACGCTGTATTGGGTGTTGTGATTGGTGCTGTGGTTCCTGAGATTACCCGCCTCAAAGGTATGGGCTATCTCTTTATTATATTAGTATAGATATATTTTATCTATTTTAAACACGGTATGGCTTAGAAACTGTACCATGCTTTTACAGTATTATTTCATAATACTCCTTTTACTGTACGCACTTTACTAAGTATTGCAATTGTGGCAACTCACTTCTCTTGCATGAGAAAGAAGACTGTTCAATAAATAACCACTTTTATTGAAAACGCCTGTCTCTCTATTTCTCTGCGCTTCTGGTGAAACTAAGTATGCACGATTGACTGAGTGAAATAATTATCTATTGTTTCCGCGACTCTGGAGATATACTCCTTATTCTGGAGGGAGCAAAGTTGTCATGTTTATGCGGTTGTCAGAAACTAATCCCTTCTTGTCTATTCAGGAAAGTAAACTCCTTCCTGTTCACTCGAGAAAGTTTCTAGTGACCTCTGAGCTAGCTGGCATTCATAATTAAGTCTAACATATTCAGTAGAGACCTAGTCAACCTCAGTCCTACGTCTAAACTATTGTTTATGTTATTCCAATGCTCAGAGCCTATTGGGAATATAGGAACTACACTACAAAACAAGCTTGTTTGGGTCCCAGGGCCGTCAATCTGGTAGTGCGCAAAAGCACTACCAATGACGGCCCTGCAAACAGTGGAGGAGTCAGGAGTATCAAGGCAAGGGCTGGTTGGCCTATCCTGCTGCCCGTTTCTGTTGCCTGTGAGATCCCTAGGTGCCCAGCAGGTTTCGGAAGGTAAGATTAGTGGTTGAAGTGTCTACTTCTCCTGCTGTCAGCTGCCCCACCCCATCTGTCTTTCTCTTATTCCCTCTCTGCTCCTCACTTGCGGAAAACCGTGACTTCAATAAACATCTCTTACCCTCTGTTTCCTCTACTTTTCTTGATGTGTTACCCTGTGAAATGGATCCAAAAAAGAAAGAAACCCTTTTGTTTAGTGTTTTGCAGACTAATTACTCTTGCAATGCCGGGTGAAACACCCTCATGTGTGCTTAACCACCTTAAGATTACAGGCCCTCCATTCTAGACACCAGGCACATGAACATTTAAAGATCGCAAGGACTTTGCCCGACCCGCTCACAGGATACAACTGCATTGGCGGAGTCCTGGCCAGAGCATTGGAGAATGTACGTTTTTTAACTTTGTGTTAATCATGAGGCACCCCAGTTGTATCCTGGTCCTATTACTCGACAGGCACAGCTTTGATTTGTGTTCTCGATGTCCACTGCCATTCGCCGCCTGCTTCGTATCCGTAAGCCGTGATCTATGCAGTTAATTGTTGTTGGTTAAAACCTTAACCATTGAACCTGTCAGTATTTGAGTGCCTTTCTCTGCTACAGCATCCTAACATATCATACAACAATGAACTCTTGGCTAAAACAAGGATAAACTAATGGGTTTGCTATTGCTTGTTAGTAATATCAGATAAATAACGATTTCTTTGTGAATAATCAGAATTGAAAATGTTTTGCTTCTCAAAATATGAGACTCAATTAAACATTACTAAGTCTGTGGAAAGATTAGTGCACACTTTGCCCATTCCAACTCACCTGATCTGCCACTGTGATCTGCCATTCCCCCTCTTTCTTCCCATTACTTTTTCCCCTCTCTTTCAGTGTCTCTCCCTGCTCATTTGGTGAAAACTGTGACTTCAATAAATGCCTCTTACCCTCTGTTTCCTCTTCTTTCCTTCATTTGTTCCCCTGTGAAATGGATCCAAAAAAGAAAGAAACACTTTTGCTGGAAATGTATTTTTGTGAAATTTTTTTGTTCCAAAGTGCTCTAGACTGGACAAAGACAAAAAAAGGTTAAAAATACAAAAAATAAATAAATAACTAAACAGAGCAGTCGCAAAGTGGACAGATTGGTTGTATTCACCCCCAAACACATTAGTGCCACTTTACAAAGTTTGCCAATGAAGCGCTACTTTCGTTTTCTCGTCTTTATTTGCACAGTAGTCTTTTCCCTGGGTGGGGAATAGGACCATTCCTGGAGGTGCAATACCTGCTTGATGACTGGAGTGGTAAACGTTTAATGTGATCCTTATCAGCTGTTTTCCTTATTTTAGTTTATAAAATATGTTCCACTGCTCTGTGTTCAGGGATGTAGTCGTTTTAACCCCTTCGACGCTCATGACGAGCTCAGCTCGTCATGAGGTACACCTCTCGTACACTCATGACGAGCTGAGCTCGTCATTAACCGCGGGTTTAAAAAAAACTCAGCGCACCGCGGTAAATCCTACCGCGGCTAAGGTGTTAAATCACACTGCTCACGTTTTGTGAGGATATACTCAATGGACATTGAAACGGGTCCCTTGCGGGCCCTGTAATCATGTCCTTAACTTTTCAGGAACAAAAACACTCATTGATTTCTGAATAATGAGTGTAAAGGTATTAAGGTAACCATGGTGTTCTGCTTAAGTTTCACATGCTTACTTAATGTTGCATTCCCTATGAGGTTTGCTTTTTCCAGGATGGTCCCCCCTTTTTTTCGTTTAAGCAGCATATTACTCTTGTCGCATCCAGGTGTTTATGGCAGAGCACAGTTAGGTGGTAGCTGAAGGCAGTGCAAGTTTCTCTCAGTAGGACATTATGGTGTTCAGTGGTGGGGGGGGATGTGGTACTAGGGCCAGAGCTGCCGAATTTGGAACTGGGGAACTAGGTTCAGCCTTCATGAACAGTCTAGCAGACCACTCTCCTGGGGGAACAAATTCCCATGCTAGACCTTAGAAGCTCTGGTGTCTTAGCACCTTGAAGGCCTGTCCACCACAATCCATACTGAAGTTCACCTCTGGTCTTGTTGGCAGGCCTACGAAGCAGCATACCCTAGAGCAACAGTTACTCTGCCACTGAGGTCACAGGACTCTTGAGGCCAGTCCACCTCCCCCATTGGCCTGGTTTCAGCAGTAGTAGTTAAACTCACCAGGGATCGGCAATGCAGGATATGCTTATACACCAAAGTAAGGGGCTCATTTACAAGTAACTGGAAAAGTTAGAAATGTTAGTAATCACATAAACAAGTAATGTATATTGTTTTAGGCTATAAAATAAAAGTTATATTTGGTGTCGAAATATCTGTTCCCCATCAAGTCCTTATTTCATTTATATGATATTTGAGAATACATTTTATATACTCTAAAATGTATCCTGTATATACTTAATATGTGGGTCAGAAACCACACAACTAAACGCAAAAAATGCTTGGTTGTGGAGGGGTGCGGGGGCGAAAAAAGATTGTCGCACAGGGCGCCACAACCTCTAAAGCCCTGAGTGTGAGTTATAGCTAGCTTAGCTAACTATAACGGCTGAATTTCAATGGTTTTGTATGAGTAAAACCTGAGCCTAACTATAACGTTCCTATAACCTTTGTTTTTTTCAGTGAATATATAGATATATATATATATATATATATATATATACACATACACATACATATATACTTGGATGGCATAGATATATATTAACATATATATCGAACACAATCCCGACTTTGTCATCCACTAAAGTCGGGCACAGACTCCGAATTAATAATTGCTGTATATGCTGTTACATGTTCATGTGACGCCATATGTTATATATATAAATATATATATACCTATCCCATCCAAATCCAGAAAAATCGCGATGCACTATGCACTCCCTCAGTTTTTGCAAACTGGCCTACGGCAATGCTCTCTATGTCAAAATCAACAAGAAACTATTTCACAAACTCGAGACCGTTCAGAACACCACAACCAGACATATCCTAGGCATCCCCCGTCCCAACCACATAACCCAACACCTCAGAGATCTCTACTGGCTCCCCATTCAACGAAGAATAACCTTCAAGCTCCTCACTCACACATACATGGCCCTTGACAACATGGGACCAGCATACCTGAACAACTGCCTCTCCTTCCACGCACCCAAGAGACACCTCCGATCACCTGACCTCTCTCTGGACACCATTCCACTCATTTACAAGACCAGAACGGGAGGAAAGTCCTTCTCCTACCTAGAAGCCAAGGCCTTGAACGACCTCCCCCTCCTCCTCTGGCAAGTCCCTACACTGCTCCTGTTCAGAAAGGACCTCAAGACCTGGCTCTTCGGGTGACCCTAGCACTCAAAGAAGCAGACCATCTCCCCCTAGCACCTGGAGACCCTGGCGGGTGGGTAGCTCTGCTTTACCAACCCTGATTGATATATATTTTCTCTTTCTCTCGTCCAAACCACCTATAATACATACCCACCCTCCTCCTCTGGTGTGTGTAAATTGGGATTAAAATCCATGCTGAAAGAATAAATAAATAGGACGCAGGGACTTTGGGTTGCTGTAAAATGTTAATCGAATGCTCACATTGGCCCATGAAGAAGAAGAAAGGAATCTCTGAAACGCGTAGGCCAAAGGACATCCTTACGAGATGCCAAGCTGCCTGTCTTTTTTCGAAATAAAGGATGTTTCCTGAAACCTACCTCTGAGTGCGGCTCCAAGTTTCTGGGCAAACTTTTTGGGGGGGGGAAATAATATATCTGGTAAAAAAAAAAAGTCCACAAACAACCTATCCAATTAAACTTGAAAGCAGTTACCCAAAATAATCACTTTCACAGCTTAAAAAACCCCCAGTATAAAACGGACAAGAAAACATATCACAAAATGGAGGGGAAAGTGTAAGACTTTGAGGAGGTTATATTTATTATTCCTGCTCCTAGCTTAACCACATTAATGAAAGTGTTACATTTTTGGCATGAGGTTCAGTTTTACTATTCACATCCAAACTTGACCACATAGGGGAAAGATTTGTACTTTGGCAGGGAGTGTGGGGTATACAATTTACTACACCCACACCAAATGAAACAACCTAAAAGCATTACTTATTAAATAAATACAACTAACAATAGAATGCACCAATAAATTCACCTAAAGATTACAAAGTATGAAAGCCATCAAATGATATAAGCAAAATAAAAAATTCTAAACTGCACTTTGAAAAAAGTTTAGAATTTGGTTACAAAATATCTACATTTTCAAATTAAATGTAATACTTTTTAAAATTGCTTTAATAATATATCAATTACAAAACATTAAGCTTAAAAACATTGACCTAAAGAATTAAAAAAGTATGGTATGTATATGTATATGTATATATATATATATATATATATATATATATATATATATATATATATATATAGATAGTTCAGAGCTTTAAGGTGGGGCGAGATGTGGTCAAACTTCTTAGAGCCAGTTAGAAGTCTGGCGGTGGCGTTGAGGCAGGCTTTCAAGGGTGCCAGAGAGATCTTGGGTAGGCCTGCGAGAGTGGAGCAACCATATTCTAGTCGAGAGATGACTAAGGCCTGGATAGCCGATTTTGGATCAGGGGTTCGAGGAAAGGTTTCAAGTTTCGCAGCTAGTTCAGGTGAAATCTGGCGGTTTTTGCGATCGAGTTGATATGGCCCTGCATGTTCAGGTTGCCGTCTAAGGTAATTCCCAGGGATTTAGCAGAGTCCACAATGGTAGGAGAGCAGTTTAGTGCTGTGATAGCCTTGGTCCAAACTTGAATGTCTGTATGGGCGTTGGGTGGAGAGATTAAGAGGAACTCTGTTTTTTTGGCATTGAGTTTAAGCTGGTTCGATGTGAGCCAGTGAACAGTTAGTTTCAAGGCCTCATTCAGGGAATGGATATCCTCTGGAGAAGAGTTATGGATGTAGAGCTGTGTGTCGTCGGCATACATGTAGTAGGAGGTATTGGCAGTGTGCAGCACCTCTGAGAGCGGTTCGAGGTACAAATTGAAGAGGGTAGGGGATAAGGTTGATCCTTGGGGGACTCCAACTGTGATCGGAGGGGAGGCGGAGAGGTTGCTATTGGTCAGGACTCTCTGCAAGCGGTTCTGGAGGAAGGATCGGAACCAAGCCAGAACAGTGCCACCCAGGCCCATCCTAAGTGTTTAGGCGATTTAGGAGAATTTCGTGGTTAACCGTGTCAAAAGCCGAGGAGAGGTCAAGGAGGATCAAGAGACAGGTTTTGCCTTTGTCAAGGGCTTGAAGGGCATCATCCACAATGTGGAGGAGTGTGTTTGCTGTGCTGTGCCCAGGTCTGAAACCAGATTGCAAGTCATCTAGATGGTGGAAGTTGGAGATGTATAGGCTTAGCTGTTGCTGTACACATTTTTCCAGCACTTTAGCTAGGAGAGGGATGTTAGAGATAGGTCTGTAATTGTCAGGAGAGGCAGGATCTAAAGTATTTATTTTTAGAATGGGGACCACCTGGCCGGCTTTGAGAGAGTCAGGTATCGATCCCTGTAGGAGAGAGGAGTTGATTATAGTCGTCCAAGAAGGGATGATAGCCTGAAAAACAGAGGCAAGGCAGTTTGAAGGTAGAGGGTCGTTGAAGTGATTGTTGGGGCTTAAGGAGGAAAGATTTTTGAGATCGACTGTTCATCATGAACTTTGAAGTTGGACCATAACGCTTGGTTTTTGGGGGAGGTCTGGGAGGGCAGCTTTGAGTGGGGATGAAGAACAGGAGCGGTTTGGGAATAGGTAGCAGATATGAGTTCCTTTCCTAGGGCAGAGATTTTATCACAGAAGAAGGAGAATTGCTTGCATGGGATTGTAGAAATAGGGGTTTCTTTGGATGATTTAGCAAGTTTGTTTAATTGGTGTTTGACCAACTCGAATAATTTGCGAGGTCTATTATTAGTGTTATCCAATTCAGCTCTGAAGAATTCTTTTTTAGAATTGATGATTTTTTTGTTGTAGGCGTTTCTGGCCAGACGGAGAAGTTTAAGATGGTCTGCGGAAGGGTGCTTTTTCCAGTTCCGTTCTGTTTGTCGGAGGGACCTCCTCTCATTGTTAAGGGATCCGTTGAACCTGGGGTTCCTGTCTTTGATCTGTGTTCTTTGCTGTTTTAGCGGGGCAAGGTCAGCGATTATATTGGCTATCGTTGTGGAATAATGTTCAGTGTGGTTGTCGACCGTGGTGAAATGGGGGGGAGGTCAGTTGCACAGCGGGCAGCCAATTTTGCGTGATCCAGGTTCTTGGTGTCCCTGATCCATCTTTTGGGGATCACCGGTTGCGGTGTCCATGTCTAGTGAGGGCCAGGAAGGCAGAAGGTGATAGCGTGATGGTCAGACCAGTCGCAGGGACCTATGGAAATGAGTTTGACTGCAGATTCCTTGGCGATGATCCAGTCTAGAGTGGCCCCTTTTGAGTGAGTAGGGAGGGAGCAGGCTTGGTCAGCCATGAAGTCTCTAATGATGTTGACCTGCGGGTCCTTGGGGTCATTCCAGTGCAAGTTGAAGTCGCCAAGAAAAATGTCATTGGCGTTCTGAGAGGCCTTGGCTGTGATGATTTCTATGAGGTAGTCTGTGAAGGTATCATTCTTGCCTGGGGGGTGGTAAAAGATGTTCAGTCTGCACTGAAGGGAGGTGTTGTTGCAGACAGATAGGGCAAGATATTCGCAGGAATCAGTAGGTTCGGCCAGAAGTTCAGTGATAAGGAGGTTGGAGCGGTAGATGCAGGCAATGCCACCCCCTTTTTTGTGATTGCCTGTCCAACCTTACGATGAGATAGTTGGGCGGGACTAGAAGGTCTAGGCAGGGCGAAGAGGATTCATTTAGCCAGGATTCCGTCAGGATCGCTACATCTGTGTTTAGGTTCAGGATGAGATTGGCGACATCGGCGGCATGCTTTACCGCAGAACGGCAGTTGATAAGGAGACCGGATAGAGAGGGGACGGCATGCGAATCGTGACTAGGGCCAGAGGTTGGGACTAGCGCTAGGTTACTGTTGACTATTCCTCTGTTGCGGACAGTGGCTGATCTATAGGGATTGGTTGCAACCGTGCGTATAGGTTGATCTTTCTTCGGGTCAGAGGGGCATGGGTGTTCATAGCTAATGAGGAGGTCAGCAATTTCATCCTCCGAGAGTTCCATAGTGCTAGTCGTAGCAGGGGTAGGTTTGTAGGATCGGAGGTGGGCCTGTATTTCCTCTGCGAGGTAGCAGGGCTGCCTGTGCGGGCGCAGGTGTCTCAGGGGTAACGGGAATGGGTGGAGCAGGGGCTTGGAGTAGGATGTTGGGGGGTAGAGTTCTGTGAGAGCCTGATCTTCGAGAGAGTGAGCTCTGAGAGGGGCAGGAGGTTTTTTAGGTCCGTGAAGGACTTGTGGATGCTCAAGGTTAATTCAGTAGCTTTGTGGTGGAGAGTGTCCAAATCCCTAAAAGAGGGGTGCTCTTGCGGGCAGGGGGTCGGCGGTGAGGGAACGGACTTGGTGGAAGTGCAGTAGGCTTAGTAGTGTGGTTAAAACGACCAGAGTCATGAGTTCTAGTATCCCCGCGGAAGGGGGGATACTAGAACTATAGTAATATATATTCAACATTTCTCCTCCCTCATAATGAAAAGGACGACTCAGCACTCAATGTAGTAATGAAAAATATTTATTTCACGGGTAACTGGCTGCAACAATGGTCAATCTAGACACGTTTCGGCCTTTGCCAACACTACACATATATATATATATATGTTCCATGTATATGTTTGTATACCCATTGCAACTTTTAAAAACCGACTTACGGTTCGATAATTGTAGGTGTGTATGTACATTCTATTACCCACTCAAAGATGGCGTCTTATTTGACACTAATGGGTGAGTCCCTTGTTTGTTGCCATTAAGATTGCAAGGCTTCATTAGTAGTCACGAGTCAAGTGTCATTGACACTGACGAAGGCTAAACGCCGAAACGCGTTTGTTTGTTGCATGAAATAAAGACCGTTGAAGTTGCCATCACCTGAGTGCTGTTTTCCTGCTTAAAAACGAGAGGAAATTGAGCGTCATGTTTTGCGGGTGTCCACAACCCGCTGGCAGCACCCGCTCCTGAGTGCACGAGATATTTTGTGGAGAACGAGAGTTTTCATTTTTCTCGAGCACCGCCGCAGCTGTTGGGCACAGAGGAAGCCGGAGGATTGTTGCGAAGGATCTCCCCTGCAGGACTACCGGTTTGATTCCAACGCGCACGCCTAGCCGGTGAGCCCATTTTTGCATTTGCAATAGTCACAGCTGATATTGCGGCAGAGCGACGTGGAAGGTGGCAGTTACTACGGAAAGAGACTTGATCACGAGTCAATCAAGTGCATTACTAATTAGCTACTTGACTCGTGAATATGTTCTGTGAGACAGAACGCCGCGCAGCGGCGAAAGATATGTTTAAACGGCATGAAAAGCCGCGAGAATTACCAGTAACACCAGCAGAATTTGGTAGCAATAAACTTAATGAAAATATGACCAAATTAGAGAGACTTTACGAACGGGAAGTTCGAAATTGGTGGGAGGCCACGAGTTTGACCAGCTACATTGAGGAGCATCGTGTACCCCGGGGCTTGAGGGTGTACACAGTCCCGTCATGCGAACATCCAGATCCTCAACTGCTTACTGACTGGCAGGAGCATACTGCATTGTAGTGGGAGGGGACACTAAAGATCCTCGTGAAATATGCCTGAAGTGATAGGGAGAAGGCTCTGGCGGAGATAAAAATCTTGGAAGAAGAGATTGATAAGGAGGAGGATACTGCCAAGGTACAAGACCTAAAAGGGATGACGAAAGCCCGCCTGGCTAAATACGAACAAAAGATCAAAAACCGTAAGCAAGAGAAGTACGACCGCGATGAAAATGACTTTCGCCAGGGTTGTGTGCTAACTTTTGCTAAGAAGTTTGACGCCCCCAGAAAAGCTCTCCACCAGAACATGCAAGTACCAACAGACCCTAGTGTGGTAACCTCTGAATCTGAGGTGACAGGCAATGAATCGAGTGATGATCAATCAGACCCCAAGAATGATCATAGGGGCACGGCGGTCCCTTTTCACGCCAAATTCAAACTAATAAGGCAATCATGGTTGAGAGGGGGAAAGAACAAGCCTCCAGAGACCGCAAAAGGAGGACCAGACGAGCAGGGGGCGGCTGCAAGAGGAAGAGGAATAGCAAGAGTCCCGAATGGGACCAGTCACAACAAGAAGAAGTAATGGATCAGGATACAGGAGATGTGACCAATCTGACCGTGGTCAATCTCACTGATAGGACATTGACCGAAACAGAATCAGAACTCCTAAGTTTAGGCTTACCATTTTGCCCCAGCACAAATCTGGAATATACTCAGACAAGGATCGACCTCTTTCGCTTTACCCGGAAGCTTAAGCTCCATAAATATTTTAAGCTGAGAACGCACACCAAGGAGATGGCTAAACAAGGAGCTAGACTAACAGCAACGGATATGTTGAGCTGTAAGGATTTGCTTGGGTTGGAGGCCATGGAGGATTTAAGAACTGAGCAGGACTCAAACCTTAATACTAATATGGACTTGGCACAACGAGCATTGTTGCAGGGAGTGGAGCAGGAAAGGGAAGAGAGCCATTTTAAGCCACTATCTGTCTTCATCCCACAATCACCTTGGGATGCGATCGATGTCTTCACTGAAGCAATGACCAGGGATCATATATAGAAATATAGAAAGGCTACAAACCCCAATGTCCGGAACACCACTGAGCCTGAAAGGAAGGCATTGCAAGATCTTATGAGTGACAACACCATTTTAGTGAAACCATCCGACAAGGGGCGTAATGTAGTCCTGCTGAGTAGAGACTATTATCGACAAGAAGCGATCAGACAGCTGTCTGATGGAAAGTACTATATGGCTACCAATAGCGAGATGTATAATCAGAGTATCAAGGAGTATGATGGTTTAGTACGCAAATGGTACGATCTCGCAATGCTGGGCAGGGATGAGCATCTTTTCCTGCGCAGTAGTAACCCTATGACTCCCACCTTTTATCACCTCCCGAAACTCCATAAGAACAACATATGCCCTCCGGGTCGCCCCATCGTTTCTTCCATCAATGGTCTCACTGAGAATATGTCTAGATTTGTGGACAGTGTATTGTTCCCATTTGTGATTAATCTTGAGTCGTATATCCAGGACACTAAAGATTTTTTAAACAGAATCATGGACATCACTTGGAATTCGGATTATTTATTGATGGTGATGGACATTACCAGTTTATACACGAATATAGATCACCAACATGGTTTAAAAGCGGTCAAGTATTATTTAGATCAACGCCAACTGCGCTTTGCGCAGCATTACATGATGGTTCTAGAATTCTTGGAATTCTGTTTAACGCACAATATATTCTTATTTGAAGAACAACTGTTCAGACAAATATCTAGGACGGCGATGGGCACCTGCTTTGCCCCCAGCCACGCGAACTTGTTCGTAGGCTGTTGGGAGGAGCAGGTGCCCAGGAGCTGTAGTGTGGGACAGGAGAGTGGGAAGGTTGTATATTGGTACCGCTATATAGATGACCTATTCATTGTGTGGCAAGGGGCAACGAATACGGCAGAAAGATATATTGAGATCTTAAACAACAATGAGCACAATCTGCACCTTTCGGGGTCCATTAGTCCGGTGGCAGTCGACTATTTGGACCTGAAGGTGTTCATTGATAGCGGCCAAATCCACACATCATTATACAGAAAAGAAACTGCTGGAACTTCCATCCTATTTGCCAGCAGTAGCCACCCACCCCAGTTGGTCAAAAGCATACCCTATGGGGAATTGTTAAGACTCCGTAGGAATAGCTCGCGGGACCAGGATTTCAAGGCGGCTGCCTCGAAATGCCTGGCGCGATTCAGCCTCAGAGGATGTGATGAGATACTGCTGCAAAGTACCCTGAGAAAAGTGAGGAGAATCCAGAGGGTAGAACTCTCGAAGAAGAAACCGCTGAACAGGGAGATCAGTAAAGAAGATAACCCCATATTCGTCGGGAGCCAATCAATTGAGAGCCATGATGAGGAAGAACTGGCACATTCTCCTTACGGATAATGTGCTGAAAGATGACTTACCGACACACCCCTTGGTGACCTTTAGCAGGGCTAGGTCATTAAGGGATATGTTGGTGAGAAGCCATTTGGAGAAAACTATCGTCAAGGCGAAAACCCTGAAGGAAATGAGTGGTTTCTATCCTTGTGGCCGTTGTAAGGCCTGTGCAGCAAGTAGAAGGGTCCTAAATTATGATATACAGGACACAGGGAGGTCCATGAAGATATTGAAATTTATCACCTGTAGCACCACCTACGCAGTTTATTGTTTGGTCTGCCCGTGTGGCTTGCGCTACATTGAGAGTACGATCAACCAATTGAAGATGAGGGTACTAGAGCATCTCCGGGCTATCGATAAGGCAGATCCTGCGTATCTGGTAGCCCCGCATTTTGCTGAACATCATAGCAAAGACAAGAGTAAACTGCAATTCTTCGGATTAGACTGTGTACCGCATAATGTAAGGGGAGGGGACCGATTGAGACGGCTGAGGAGGCTTGAATCGAGATATATTATCGATCTCTCGACAAAATATCCCAGAGGTCTGAATAGTGGCGAGGAGATGGCAGTGCACCTAGGGAAATGAATAAGTATGGTTTGCTGCTACATAAATCTGCTAGATGAAACATTGAGTTTTTGACCTTGATTTCTATTTAAAGGAGGTTTTGATAATGGAAATGACTTAAAGAAAAAAATTTGCTCTGCATATGAATGAACTTAAGAATCTGTGTTACATATCTTTTAATGATTAATTGAATATTGTTGATCTGGATGAATTGATAATGAATCAGATGAATTATTGTTAGTCTTGCTGTTAATGATGGAGCCTGCAGTTAGGTGGATTTACTTACGAGGGACAATTGCCGATCCACGGCTAGATTGGGTGGTATGTTCCATGTATATGTTTGTAGACCCATTGCATCTTTTAAAAACGGACTTACGGTTCGATAATTGTAGGTGTGTATGTACATTCTATTACCCACTCAAAGATGGCATCTTATTTGACACTAATGGGTGAGTCCCTTGTTTGTTGCCATTAAGATTGCAAGGCTTCATTAGTAGTCGCGAGTCAAGTGTCATTGACCCCGACGAAGGCTAAACGCCGAAACGCGTTTGTTTGTTGTATGAAATAAAGACAGTTGAAGTTGCCATCGCCCGAGTGCTGTTTTCCTGCTTAAAAACAAGAGGAAATTGAGCGTCATATATATATATATATATATATATATATATATATATATATCTCCCAAGACAAGTCGCTCCTTTCCAACTGCTTTGTTGGCCCCGTGGGAGGTGGCGCATGCTCCAGCCGAGCACGCCATTATTTAATTCCACAAACAATTCCAAGTAAGTGCGCTCTCAGCATCAAAGTCACGCCAGGCAAACTATAGTCCAAGTGTGTTTATTCACCTACTAAACATGTTTCGGCTTACCAAGAAGCCTTGTTAACGTAAGTGAATGTGAGTGAACGCCATCTTAATAAAGCATGTATGCAAGTAAACACATTGACATAAACAACGGACACACGTTTCAAAGTGTTTAGTAAGTTACACGTTGGACATATTGGAATATGTCAGTTTGTAACGTAATACACAGCAAGTGCGGGTAACAGGTACAACACAGCACAACACAGCACAACCGTGGCTCGTGACGGAGTGGTTCCATCACGAGCATGGCGGCGCCGTGAGCCCCTCCTTCCCCCCCAGCGCCGCGGCGGAATTACCGCAGCGGCCAAGGGGTTAAAGTACCATATACAGCGCTCTGCAGCATTTTGGCTAGGTCCGCGATATAATATAATTATAATAATAATAAATAAGATATTGCCGTCTAGGAACTTCAATAGGGTAGGTCCAAACCGACAACACGAATCCCAAACTTAGGCACAGATGAATTTCTTTTTCAAAGCTGCAAGATCTGACGCGTTTCGGGCGGTTGCCTTGATCACAGATGTATATATATATTCTCACCATCATCACTCACCACATTGCGATTTTCACTCAACCACAGTTAAGGTCTTTAGTGAAAGAAATATATATATATATATATATTTCACTAAAGAGCTTAACTGATGGTACGTGCAAGTTTGGTTGGATGACACTGTATGGCGAGTGATGATAGTGAGAGCGTTGAAGACTGATTGGGCATGTATGAGTGATACAGAGCCAAGCAATGGAAAAGACAATGGTTGCTTACAATAAAGCGGGTGAAATCTGCGGAATTTCAAGGCAAGAAACCCTTAACTTTTGGACAACCGTATTGGTTACAAAGCAGCGAATTACACTTTTATGACAACATTTTTATAGCAAAAACTGAAAGCCTTTAAAGCGTTTTACGGGTCAGAGCTGCAAATGGGACATTGTTTGCAGGGGAATTTATACAATGAAGATCAGAATGCAAGGGTGAGTGTTAACAATGACGAATAAACAGCTGGCTCCTACTCCACACTTTTAATGGTACAACTTATTTGCCCCTAATAGGTACAATGACTCTTTTGCTCCTCACAATTTCTCGGGCTGCCATGTATTCGGCTTGCAGTATCGACTTTGGACTTGGTTTGCTTAAAATCTCCAGTCTCCGCTGCGGTTCTATAAACGAAAGCTCTGCCCATAAACAGACGTACAAAACCCAAAGGGGTAGAGTTACACAAACTGTACCATCCTCAGTTAGAAACTGTTTTAACATTAATTCTGATGTCAGTGGGCACGTTTCTTTGCTGCTTTCTTTCTTGGTTTAAGCGGTTGCACACAGGCCGATCCAGAAAAGAAAAGAGCATTATCAGTAAGGCCGTGCTGTGAAGTGCAAGCAAAAGTAGCGGCCATCTTGAAATTGCATTTGTTGCACTGTTTTTACGACCTGTTCATGTTGTTTGTGAACTGTTTCGGTTGTTTATGAATTTAGATACGTACATGCGTACAGAACAATCAGCTGTGAGACTCAAGATAGTTATAAGCCAAAAATTATTTTATTTTTTATATCTCTCACCTGGAATCTCCTAAACTGTAACAAAATTGGGAAAAATCAGTTCCCCCCATTTGTTTTTCTCAAAACGCCCCCTTAACCAGGTTCAAAATGTTGGCATGTATGTAGGTCTTTAACTTGTTTCTTCAATTAAAATAAAAGCGTTTAATTGTTTGCACACCGTCCAGTTTAATAAGTAGCCTGAAATCTCCAATGCAAAAAACACAACAAAGATGCATTACATTTCTAAGACTACCTTTTCAAAGAATTTAAAAAATGAGACTCCAAGTTTATCCTCATGTTAAAGTGCACTCATGCCTTTCTGTGTACAAGCCAATCTAAAGACTTGCTGCACAATTCACTGATAAATAGCCAAGGTGCTGTGGACATTTTTGTTCATTAATAATTAAAGATGCCAGACCCCACTAGGATAGATAAATAAAAAAGCATTTATTCAGTGCAAAATATATATTTTTTAAAGGCAGTAGGGGTTGGTGGGGAGGGCAACGAGGTGCAGGTGAGGGAGGAGGGAAAAAGCAGAACATTGGGGGAAAGCAACACAAGAAAGAGCGCAACATGTAGAAAGGAAAGGGCAAGGAAGAAGCACACTCAAGAGCAAGCTTACACGAGGGTGTCGGCACATCACAGAGAGCAGGAGAGTGACCTGAAGGAGGGAACTGGATACCACATGAAATCACACGGTGTGCTTGAATAAAAAGAAAAAAAGTCGTTTCCCAAAAGTGCGCAGTGGAAGACTATTAGCCAGCCAATCAAATGGATGGTTAGGAGGATATGCTCCAGGGGAGGGATACACAGGAAGAGGAAGGCAAACCATTGAATAAGAAGAAGGTAAATGAGAGTGACAATAAAGCCAACCAATGGTAAGTGATGGGCAGGCTTTAAGTCCACTTAGGTTCCCAACATGTCTTTTGCAAATAGACAGCTTGTACTGTCTGGTAGGCTCTACCTGACGAAGATGCTTAATAGAAACAAAAATGACTACATATATATTGTCATTGGAAAAATTCAAAGCATTCCTGCGAATACAGACATCTAATGATGTTGTACATAGGACAGGGTTCAAACATGTGATTTACATACTCGGGTGTTAAGAGGGCTGCATAGCTAGGTTAAAAAATATATCAGTCATGACCCTCCCTGTCTTATGTAAAATGTGTTTTTGTAAAATGTTGAATAATTCTCAAAATGGTTGTTTCGGTCCCAGCCATGCAGAGATAAATAATGGCTTTGTGTTCCTGAACAATTCGCACCCCCGCCATGCCTTGCGGTTGTCAGGGTAATAGGTAATTTAACTCTTTTACCAATTCCCTCATGTTCCTATTGCTGGTAATGAACACTTGTCAACCTATAGCAAAGACAAGCACAAACATAAAAAGGCTCTGAATTTCCATCTCTGCGTTGCACTGGTAGCATGTTCTGACACAGAAATCCTACATATATAGCTCAAGATGCCAATATACCGTGTTATGTTCCTGCACTGGTAAGCACCCGAGTGAATCATTCCTAAAGATAGCACCTTTTATCTGTTTCTCCATTTCTTAGGCAGTCAAAATAATGGTGGCTAGCTCTGTATCAGGCTGTCAGAGCGCAGACCTATCTAGCCCTGGACGCAAACGGCTCAAGTTGTCCATGCCAGCTTCCTCAGCCATGAACCCTCCGAGGTGAACCTCAATCATCAGTCAGATGGGAATGTCTTAGTATCAAGGCATCTGTCCCCCGGGCATCTTTTCCCAAACGTGGATGGCTCTGACCCATCAGCCACCCAGTGCCAGAGATGAATTGCGCTGCCCCTCAATCATCTACTACCTGGGAATGACTCTTTACCACTGCGCCATTCTGCCAAGATATCCATATTTTAGAGAGGATTTGCTCAGTATTACCAGTCTTTTCCCATCAGCCATACAGCCTTCAGGGCTCAGCTTCCCTGAACCAACCCCTTAACCAGTACTTAGTTAGTAAATAAAAACGTGCCGGTGCCCAAAGCTCACCTCCGAAACACGTGGGTGCTGCAATTAAGTGTGCGAGCACAGAATACTGAGGCAGTGTAATTTTAAAGCCGTCTCGGACCTCTTTATTCCATTACAGCCACTCCCTGCCGCTTCAGCTCACTCTTGCAACGTTCTGCTTTCTCCCTTTGTGACACTTTCCCGTCTTGCTCTTTCATCAGCCAACACAGTCTTCAAGGATAATCTAAGACGTATTCCCTATTAGAAGAGAATGGTCCTGCATCTCCATGCTAATCTCAGATGTGCACAATCATGGGGATGAAAGGCTTCAAGCCCTCTTGGCAATCACTTAAACAGTCCTGTACTGAAGGTGAAAGGATCCATATTCCTGTGCTAATAATCCAAGATGTAGGCGACTCAGTAGATGACTGTGCCAACCTATGGACGAGAAAGATTCTGTGACGCTTTGCCAAACTCCCTCAGTGTGGTGAGCAGTGAAAGACTGTCTGTGCCAATAACATGATCAATCACATTCAAGAAACAAAAAGTTACATGGACCATAGCAGCGGCGGCGGGCACAGGTAAGAGCGGTGGGCGGGGCAGGAGGGGAAGCCGACAGAATAGGTAATATTTATTTATTTAATTAAACCTATTCTGGCGGCTCTCCCCGCCCCACCGCGTTTACCTATGATGGCTGCTGCTGGGACCATGTGACAATCTGTAGTGTTATCCAAATTTGCTACTTTCTGGGACCATCAAATACAAAAATCCAGGTCTCCCTTTGCCAAAAGCACAGCCGCCAGGGCTTTAAGTGGGGTGAAAAAGGGGCCTGGCCAATGTAATTAAGGGCGTGGCTTAAAAAATGCAAGCTAAAAATCTGTGCTCAGCATAGTGTGATGCTCGACTTTTGCTGTTTCTGTCATTTGCATCCAGATATGTGATACAACAAGTAACATCATACCTACACCAAATTACGACTACTGGCTTTGTCAATGCTTGTTAGTTGCATAAGATAAATATGCAGCAACTACCGCTTGTATATAATATTGAAAAAGCTTCCACTTAAAACCCTTGTGACACCACGACGATGTTGCTGCTCCTGCATTTCAAAAAGAGAAGGGAAATCCAGAGAGAAAATGACTCTTTAAGGATTTCCCTTCCCCTACAACGCTCACCATAACTTCTCCACTAGTGAGAAGTGAGCAGTGTGAGCAGCGCACATCCATGTGCCTGCTGTCACTGCAGTCCGGAAAAAACGGACCGCCTGTGCCAGGGCACAAAACAGAGCCCGATAGAGACCTGTTTCGAGCCCCCCTTTAAAAAAACTGCCGGTGCGCAGACCCGGTGAGACCCGGCCCATTTAAAGCCCTGACAGCCACCAAGTACACTTGACGCCTATGCCAGTGCCCTGAACAACCAATCCCTGAAGGTGAACAGCTAAGTTTGAATGTGCAGCCCACAGATTCATGCAGCAGTATCAGCGATCCGTCCACCATCTCCTTGTGTCTGCAAGAGATGCGAGGCCATATCACCCAAATCACGCCAAATTATGTGTCCATAAAGCTTTACAGATGAGTGGTTATGACAGCTTGTGCCAAACCTGTGAGCACCTAGCCCTTACAAGTGGAAGACTAGGGGACCGTGTAGCAATTCCCAATATCAATGAATTCAAGAGGTAAGACACTTTGTAATATTATGCACCTGTAAATCCCAAACAAATAATACAACCTGGTTATTTGTGAAACTTTCTTCCTAAAAAAGATAAAAATGTATTTGGAAAAATATAATCAAAAGTTGCAGGATAAACAAAAAAATGGTTGTATGCTTTAAAAATCACTTATGTTGACTTAAATAATATGTAGACATAAAATGCCAGACCATCCTCACCCCAGGATTCACATGATCCATCCTGTTTTTTTCACCTGGGGGAGTCTGCAGATTCACGCCCCTTAAAGCACGGCCCTCCAATACCAAGCCAGCTTGGTTCCCTCATCACAAACAAATGAAAGCAGAGATTTCAGCATGAGCTTGGGCATTGTAGACACAACCCAGATCCACAGCACCTCAAGATAGCCAAGAAACAAGTCTTGAAATTAAGTTACGTGAAGCAAAATGTAGAAGTGGTCATTGGATGGGTGGGGATATCAGTCCTCGAGGTGGAGTAAGTAGATTTAAATAGGTAAAATTGCATTTTCCTCTCCACCTCTTCATCCATACAAGTTGAGTTGCTGTCTCTTCTCCTGGTAGACCTAGTAAGTCGTCCACGACAGGTGTGCGTTCACAAGTCTCCTCCTGTCCTCAGTCTCCCCTCATTAGGGTGAGTCTCCCTGGCAGGCGTCCTGTGGCAGGAATCGAGAGTCTCCAGCTGCATCGGAAACAGCAAGAAGTATCCGACAGTAGAGCCCACAATGATGCCCAGAAAGATCCAGCTGTTGTAGGTCATAACGCACAGCATCAGTGCATATCCCAGCACCACCTGCACCACATGCAGCAGCGAAGCTCCGACGTGCAGGGGTAGCCACCTGTGAAAAGACAAAAGCATGCACTCAATGACTGCAGAAACACTGAGGGAAATATGCACTCATCCATTCAACATTTGTGCAAAGCAGGACTACACACGCGAACATGCGCTTTCTTGCAAATGTGAAAGTTTGTCTACTTGTTTGAAAAATATCCTCAAAGAGAAGCACTGACCTGCAGAAACCATGTAAATAAGAAAGAATTCATGAGTTTGAAGGGACCGCTAATTTAATTTATAAACGTGCATGACTCCAACACAGGAGATCCAAGGCCTGCGCAAGTTCAGCAGTTCAAGGGCAACTGCACACAGCTCAAGAAGTCAGTCCCTCAGCTGCTGGCCCTCCACAAGCAGGTTCATCATTTCTAGCCATGGTGATATTTGAAAAGCACTTTTTAAAGTGCTCTATTTAGGACACAGTGCTCAGACACAACACGTCCTCTGACATCCTATGGTATACTATTATGTTATGATATGTGGTACTTATATGTGCACTTTCGCTCGGGATTCATGGCATAACACCAAGGAGGACTGAAGGAAACTGGAGAGAAAGATACAAAGTGTAGAACTATGTTCTATTCTGAGCCAAGAAGGCTCATGGCACGGTTACACAGAGGAAGGTTAAGTCCCAGTGCCACACTTGCACCACACTGGTGACCAGGGATGGACTGAAAACCAGAATCAGCCCTGGCAAAAATGTTCAAGCCAGGCCCACGCTTGAAGAGGCCTCTACTAAAATGGGTTCAGGAGTAAATGTCTGTGACACCAGTGAAAGAGTCATGATGCCATGGGCAAAAGATTTTTGATTTATAAATAAAATGACCTGTTATAGTAGACTGACTGCTTTAGTGCACCAGCATATCAGTGGCAAAGCCATGCCCAGCATGGATCCCGTGCCTACTGTGCCACTGGAGCCAAGCTACACCCGACTGATGAGACCCAATTAGAGCAAAACTGGTCTTGGTTTGTTTGTTTGTGTTCCAGTTCAGGGGAACTTGGACTGGGAGTTTGGGCTGGACTGTTCCTATTGGAACAGGGTAAAGACTGATTTGCATATGGCTGGGTCCAAACTGAGGTGGCATGGTGGGCAAAAGAAGGATAGGTTGGAATGCTAACCTGAGCGATTGACAATGGTTAGACTTAGTGCAAGCATTCCTCCCACCACCTTTTGTGTGTTTAGTGCCCCAGCATGTACCATTTTTCGTCTGGCTAGAATTGTACCAAAATTACATTTTTTATTGTGTGAAAGACAGTATTTTCTCTTTTGAAACAAACATTAAAAACAGGACTACTTTATCCCTCTCTCTGCCAACTTCCTTCTCTTTAGATTCATCTGGAAGGTGGGTTTTGGCAGGAATGGTGAAGGGTCCACCTATGATAATTAGATGGTTTATGCAAAGCTTCAGCCACACATTCACAGCAGAATGGAGCGTGGAATTCCACTGCTTCATACTGACTTCTATACCTGACGTCACACACTTTGAAAATGGCTTATCTCTGTGAGCAGGCCTTATATAGATGCCGAAAGCTTCACAGGGCAGTGAATGAAGGCTAAAGCTAGTAAACGGATACAACCTGTTTCTTATGGAAAGGTATGAAAAGGATTGAGTGAACATCTCAAAGCTCATATGTTTCGAGTAATGATGTGCTATTAAATGAGGAGAATGACGTCACAACAGGCTTAAAACCCGAGCAGATGCCAAGCAATGGAACATCCTGGAATTTTTATGCTGGTGATTGATAGTGATGCTAAACTGGTTAAAGAGAACTGAACTGTGTTTTTCTCTTCACTGGGTATCCTCCTTAAATAAACTAATATAATAAAAAATGTATTTAATGTATCCTTCTAGGCGTGGCTTTCTTGGCACATACATGCGTTTATGCTTAGTTTGGACTTTTTAAAAGAAATACGGAAAGGGTATTTTTTGCTTTAGTTGCTTTAAAGGTTTCCTCATTAAAAAAAAAAAAAACACAAACGGTTAATAATGATATCTGAATGAGAAAGAAGCATTTATCAATTTTGCCCTAGACCATATTTTGATATATTGTTGTAGGAAGGTGGCTACCTGACTATGGTTACCCCAGATTTTTTACCTTGTGTTTAGCTGGTTTTCGACTTAGTTGGCCTGGTTCCCTGCTAATCAGGGCCCCAGGCCATCTGCTCTCTCTATAAAATGGATTCCATGTACCCTAGGTACATACCACAATTGGAAATGGACTCCTTGTCAGCCCCTGTACCATGCACTATAGGTGGTCAGGGCATAGGTGCCACCAAGGCCTACCAGGGGCTGCAGCATATCTTTTGCCACCCCTGGCTGGTTCTTAAATTGACACAACTGGCTGATCACTCAGCTGGGGCAAGGTGGTGTAATCACCTCTTGCTTAGATATAGTATACCTATATCTAAACCTATATCTGGACACATATATGCCTATCAGTCACTCCTGTGGCAGGCCTTATCAATTCTGGAGGCAGAGTGCGTGGTTTAATGTGAGATGGAGCTCTAGCATGAGCTGAGCCTGTCTGCAGCTGTCGGGAACAAATCCCTAAGCTGTTTCAGGATAATGCCATACCATATACTATTAAGTGCATTATAATCCTCTCGGTTATATAGCAACTTTGGTTTGGCTTTATCAAAACATGTTGTGTAAGGTGTCATACGATTTGGAATACTATCCCCTCGCCAGTTCTGGCGACGGGGATAGCATTCCACCCCTCTAGAGGGGTAAGACATGTTACTTTCCTGAAATGCGGTTAATTTCTAAAAGAGCCTCAGATCCACAAAATGGATGCTTCTGCCACAGACACAAGTCTGACCCCTGAAGCTGACCGAAACTCAGCCAAGGGGGCCTGGACAAAGGGTTTCCTGTCGCAGGGAGGTGTCACACCCCCCCAGACAGGAGATAGTGGATTGTAGCAGGGAGGTTTGAAAGAAACCAGACACTGCATGGGGAGCACAAGGCTGCCCCTTGCATAATCCGGTCAAACCGGTTCTGGGGCACACCAGCCCCAGTCCCAGCACGGCCTGGATCAAAGGAAAGGGGTGTATCCACCCCCTTCCTGGGTCCCACCCATAGGAGGGGACCTAGCAGGTAATCCAGCCCCCCAGATTTGAATAAGAGTGGGAGCAGTGCCAATGCACTTCAGATATTCCTGATGAAACATAAGAAACGAAACTCTGGACCCTTCGACATCCTACTCAACGTAGAAGACTGAAGAATCTCCCTTGTGGTCAAGCAGTGACCACCCTGTGCAAACAGGCACCATCCAGCACCTCGACGTCTGCTTTGTTGCAGTTCCCGCCGGAACTCGAGCGACAGAGATCGACGAGATCAAGCTTGCCTGCCTTCTAACAGCCCGATCCACAGTCCCTGCAGAGCTTAGACCCGTGGAGGCGACCAGAAGCGTGGGGCACGCCATCTTGAAAAGACCACGAGACGCTGACCGTGCAGCCCACGAGTGACCCTCGAAGCTGTACACCGGGGTTTGAGAAGCCCCAACCCTGAGCCACTCTTGCACCGAAGTTCAGCCCTCCACACTCGACGAGTGCCGCGTGGGGCCCTTCTGCTTCTTTTGGCTCAACGCGTTGGCCAGTCCCTTGCCAGCTGGCTTGTGGCCCCTGTGCCGACGAAAACTGAAAAACGACTTGTGATTCTGGTTGCTCCAGATTTGCACCCACTCCACTGAAAAGGAGTACCCACTCTGACCCTCCTGGTCCGAGTGAGAAGCAATCTTCCAGTTCCGCATGGATTGCTTTTGCCAAGTGTTGTTTGCTCCAATCTTGAAGCCGACAGCGAGAGCCTTCGTGGGACTGACCGTGACCCGCTCCTGGACTTCGTAATGCCCCAGAGCCCACGTGACAGCGGAGAGAAGCTCATCGACAACCACCTGATTGTGCCTGACATTGCCTGGTTCCATCCTGGTTCCACCCTGGTCACTGCTGAGTGACCCAGACTCTGTCCCCTCTGCTTTCAGGTACTTTTCGACTTCGATCCACCCTTGGATCCCACCGGACACTTCTCCTTCACAGCGCCTGCAGCCTCTTCAGCTTCAAGCACCAAGAACCAGCGTGACGAAACCCGACACTACTTCGACCCTGTGCACCCGCTTCCTGTGGGTGAGGTAACATTGCAACGCCGGTGTTCCCACACTGGTACACACCTCTAGGGTCTGTGTCTTAAGTTTTGTCTTTCTAGGTTCAGCGGAAGTGTCCTAAAACTCTATTTGCTTAACTTTTACGCACCATTGACTTGCATTGGTGCATGCGTGTGCTTTCAGCACTGCACCCGAATCCCGCGGGCTTTTCCCGACTTCAGCATTGCTTGTCCCGACTGCTACCAGCGATTCCCTAGGCCCAACCACTGTTCGATTGGTATCTCTTATACCACTTTCTTAGTATATGGTCTGAGTGGCCCCTCGCCCTCATCCATAATTGTGCAACTTTGTATGTTATACTGTGCTTTTGATTCAACGCTTGTGCCCCTTTGTTCATAAAGAATACTGGGGATTATTTTAAGTAATAAATACATATATTTTTATAATATATACTTGTGTGGTGTCCTTTCATTTGATATTACAGGACTGTGATTGGTAAAACAGCTTGCTTAACACGACCTCTTGAGTTAAGCCTTTAAGGCTGCTTAGTCTATGCTACCATTAAGATAGCTTGTCTACAAGGTTGACTTGCAACCAGACACCATAAGGGAAAGCTTAGACTGATACAAGGTGGTTCCAGAATTGGGAACATCATATATCAGGCCAACTTCTCACAATTGTGTTGAGTTAACCTACTTATAAAGCACACAAACATGGTTGGACACATGACACTAAGTCAAGGCGAGCCAGAACAGCAAAGGAGGTGGCAGAAGCAGACAAGCGTCTCATGAAATGGTCAGTTCCTTTCGAAAGCCCACGTGTTCAGAGGATGTCTACGAGCGAGGAGAGGGTTTTCTTGATGGATTGCTACAGGTAAACTTTAAACTTTGGCTGGCCACATCCAAAAGCCATGGCTAACCAACCTCTGTTTATTCAACTTTGGAGCCACAAATTGATTAGCTGAAGCCAAGCAAAGCGTCCTATTAGAAAGATACCTCTTGAATTGGCCACTGATAGAGAACTGAGCATTATCACACAGGGCTCTGTAAACGGTAAAGAGGGCACTACACTAGACCTGCTGTGAAACCCAATGAAGATATTATGGATAACTTTACGTTTGTGGATCGGACAGTCCAGTAGTTCCAGGCAGCAGGAATTTTCATAGTCTAAACATAACCGGTGAGGGCACCGGTCCCATCCTTAGACCACAAATTAAATCTGACCTGCCAGCGATAGCTCGTTATTGATTTTCAACACAATGTTTTTCCCTAGTTAGAAGAGCAGGTCAAAGGGTCCCTTCTAAGCTATACATAAGAAAGGAAGCAGTAAGTAATTTCTACCAATAATGACCATAGTTTCGTTTTTTCCAAATTTGAATTTAAGCTTATTTTACCAATCATTTGCCAAATAAATTCCAGAATAAGGTGAAAAGTCTGCTGCAGGGGCGGCTCATCCATAGAAGTGCCAAGGGACGTTGACCTTCTAAGTGAGATGCGAGCCATCACACAAATATTTTTTTTTACTCCTTTCTTACGTTGCCAAATGGTGTCGATGTGGGTTAGACCAAGCATGAAGATTAGCAGCAACCCTGCCCTTAGCAGTGAAATGAAGGGTGCATGTCAGTCTGACCATTTTGTTAACCAAAACCAATCTGACAATCGTACTTCAGCTCTTCCCAACCTGTGGTGGCAAGTGAGCCGGAGGAATACAGACGCAGCCTCCTGGTCTCTATTGGAGTGATGCATCTACATGCTCCAACCAATCCAGGTGCTGCTGTCAAGCTGTTCACTAATGCAAACAACAAGAAAGCAGCTCAGGGATTTGCTGAGATGACAGGGAACTCAGATATCCATCCCCCATGAGTCCGCGGCACGCATCATGGTACTAAGGGCTGTGACATGAAGAATAAGGCAACTGTGTAGCTGTCTCATGTTAGAGGCATGCACCTTTCATTCACAAGTGCAGCTGACACCACTGTGCACTCTCTTTCTGAAAGTTCAGTAATGGGAATAGTAAAGGAGCAAAGTAATACGGCTTCATGTGTCGGCAGAAAGCAACCAGGTGCCTAAACCCCGAGTTTGTGAGGTACTGAGGCAGAGAGCGCTCAGGTGAAGCCTCCACAGCCTCATCCTTTTGCAGCTGAGCAATCAGTATAGACTAGGGTTAGTGAGTGCCTTTATTTTGTTTTCAGACCTGCATGCAGCTTGTTATCCTGTCAGTTTGTGTGTATTTCTGTTACTTTCTATACCGCTGACTTTTTCCAGAGGATGCCAGGTGCTTTGCAAAAGCTAGCCACACAGTAGTTCGCTTCAACATGTATTATCAGCTCGCGATGAGGCAATAGCTTTTGTCCGTCTTAAAGATCCTTTAAACCTGCAGGTCGAGATCGAGCCATGGGACTGCTGATGGGATGATCCCACCTCACAGTGATGTCTGCCCTATCTTTTTTTTTGGTAATACTGTTGAGAAATGAGGCATCAGCACAATTAGCTCAAATGAAATTAGAACCAAGAATACAATCCCCACAATGTTTTATTAAGTTTAAAGGACTCAGTGCAGTAAACAGTGTACCTGGAACTAGGTGGGATGCGTTCTCCAAAGACTGACTGCTGTTGGGCTCTGTGCCCATTAAGCCATATAGAAACACCAATACGTTGAAAGGACACTCTGGCTATCACCTATTCTAGGCTGTCCCTGCTTTGACCACCTTCTCCACCCCACATTTTATCTGCAGCGCTTGGATGCAGAGCACATGACGATACTCGCTATCAGATGTGGGTGCCCATAAAGGAACAATGAATACGCCTAACCTGGGATGAATAGGGGTTCTGTGGAACTCGTATAGATTAGGTGGGATTGGTAATGTATTTAAAAGGAGGTGGATTTGGGCATGAGAGTTCATTTGTTTGGCGAATTAATGTTTGGTGGTGAAATAACTAGTTTTATTTATGTTTCTCAGTGTTGTGGGGGCATGTGTGTATTATCTCCTTGCCTCGCATTGTATATTTTACCACTGCTTTTGTGTTTAACGTTTGCTTAACCCTGCTCTCTCTTTTACAGAACATTGTTGCTGATTTAGCCTTCTCGCAACAAGCTAAATTGGTGTTTAATCGTCGAATGGCTATTAAAATCAGGTTTATTCATGTGTGCCATCTAAACTGTACTAAAGAGTGGCTCAATGGTTAGAGCGGCAGACCCTGATGCAGAGGTCTGGCCCGGGACCAGGGTTCAATTCCCGCCTAGGCGGGTCTTGGGCTCAATATCCTCAGACCTGATAATTCTCACCTCTGTGCCTATTCTAATCATGGGTCCCACTCTGCAACTCTGGGCAATAGCTTGCTTAATCTCCACAACGGCCCCAACAGCGCTGGGATGCCTGGCTTCACCTTGGGGGTGCCCAGGAGTGGACATTTCACAGGGAAAAGCCAGGAAGGGTTCCACAGCTGTATGTATACAGTGCCAGGAAACCCCGGTTGGGGTATAAGTGCGCTTTGCACGTACAAATTCATTTCATTTCATTGCAAAATAGTGATGTACTCTTATCTAAGCAAAAAGAAGAAAAAAAAGTTACCCAACCACCCACTGACCAGTAGGTAGTAAAATGCAGCCCTAAACTGGGTTCAACTCTGCTTCAAGTTCCAAGGCCTTACTATTTGGCTCCAGCCTTCATGTGTTTCTTTGAAAGGTAACTGTCCCTTCTTTCTAAGCTATTTTGTTAGTTACAGCTTTCCTGCCATTAATAACTACTGGTATACTACCCCTTTTTTATGTATTGCATTGTAATTGAAATTTTATGAAAATGTGTTGTAAATTACACACTTTTGTCTAGTATTCTTAATGTACTCAGTCCCAATTTGTCAATTGCTTTTCTTTGCATCCTTTCATTACTCTGTGGAACTTGTTATCAACATTAACGCCCCACAATTTTTAGAAGTCACCAGCCGCCACTGATCTGTTGGGAAGCTGGACTGCCATCTAAATGTATCAATAACTCGACATCATCGGCATACCTGTAAGTTCTAATGGTCTGGCCAGGTGACTCACATGGATGTTAAAAAGATGAGGAAAGCTAAGAACCCTCATGGACACCAAATCTAACTGGAAGATGATGTGTATTGTAATATGAAAGGCTTATCAATCAAACAATTAACATATGTAGAGCGTGGTACAGTCAACCCCGGGGGTAATCTGGGCTCTGGAGTGCGAGGTCTCCATCAAAAAGCCAGGACTTGAGAAAACAGCTGAAAGAGGAAAGAAACGAGCAGAAAAGGAAAAACAGAGTGCAGAAAAACGAACAGGAAGAAAGGGCAAAACAGAGGGCAGAAAAACGAACAGGATGAAAAGGCAAAACAGAGGGCAGAAAAACGAACAGGAAGAAAAGGCAAAACAGAGGGCAGAAAAACTAGCAGTAAAAGGCAAAACAGAGCAGAAAAGCCAAAACGGAGCAGGAAACTAGCAGAGTAGGCACACACAGTGTGCAGCAGGTTTATTGCCTGTGTACATCTGGGAACAAGCATTTACAATGCAACGGTTTCGCCTTTGGAAAAGTTTGAGCTATCGGCATTGTGAATTACAAACTTTTTATTTATGTGTTGGTTTTGAAAACAGATAAATAAATGGCATTGTCATTTACAATGGCAATAGCTTAACCCCTTCAGCGCTAATGACAAGGGTAACTCGTCATGGACTTTCCATTGATTTCAATGGAAAGTCAATGGACCTCGCACACACCCCTTAGCAGCCAAGTGGTTAATCTCTCGCAAATGCGATTTGTATTGCATTTTCAATGCAATAGGTCACGTATTTAAGCAAGTTTATGCTATTGACATTGCAAATAATTCGTTTTATTTATGTTTCAAAAACCAAAACATAAATAAAAGGTCTCACACTGCTGTCTCTCACACTGCTGACTCTGCCTTGAACACACCCACTGCTGTCTCTCTCACACACACTGCTGTCTTTCTTACAGACACTGCTGTCTCTCATACACAATGTCTCTCACACTGAAGGTGTGGGTTGTTTCCAGCTCATCCCGGCTCCCCAGGTTTAAAAAAAAAAATCTGATACGATATAAAGGGCTTTAATGCTTTTGGGTCAAGTTCCCGATATAAAAAAAAATGAACAAAAAAAAAAGTTGCATTACCACCTAAACAGAAAACTCGCTACTACTAATATATGAGGAGGACACTACCAATTCTAGTAAACAAAAAAACCACCAACGCTCCAATTTAAACAGAAAATACACCCCCCCCCCCCTTGCATGCAAATAGAAAACATACACGCTAATACAGCACACTTCCACTTATACGTAAACAGAGCACACACTACAGCTTGTATTTAACCAGAACACACACCACTTGATTGTGAACAGAAAACACACAACCACCAGAATGTAAAACAGAAAACACACAACCACCAGAATGTAAAACAGAAAACACACAACCACCAGAACGTAAACAAAATAAATACTGCCAATTGCGGCTAAACAGAAAACCCTACCATTTGACTGTGAACAGAAAACACTACCACTTGCACGTAAATAGAGGAAACACTACCACTGGCAACAAAATACAGAAAACACTACAACTCGCTTGATTGCCAACAGCAATCCTGAGGGCCCCGGGATTAAACACGTGCCAAGTTAGTGCTGGGTGAGTGACTGAGCGCAAAGATGGAAAAGTGAGGGGATAGATGGGCTGCTGGACTAGTGGGTGAGAGTATGAATGGATGAACAAGGTCTAATAAGTACAACTAGGAAGGAATATTAGGAAGGAAGGAAGGAAGGAGGGCTGGGGACGGCAGCAGCAGGTCAGCCGCCGCACGGGGGCAGAGACTACAGTGCAGGCCATGACAGTAAAATAGAGGCAGGAGTAGGACAACTCATGTCATTGAGAATCAGAAGCAGCAGCACGCCAAACTGAGGCAGCAGCACGCCGCCCGAGATAGAAGTGCAAAGACCGCAGCACAGTGCGTGCTCACTGAAATAGAAGCAGCACAGCCTGACTTTAGGCACAGGCGACACATTACAAAAATACAGACATTTAAAATACAGGGAGTACAAGCTAAAGCCTGACGACACTAAGCCCACGGATATCTGCACAGTGAGTGACCCAGGCACCACAAAGCAGTTCGCGGCGACCGTAACCAACGGAAATCTGTACAGTGAGCCGCACTAAAAGACAGAGGGACTGAGGGAGTAAGGTGCCTCATAGTGAAACTCAGAAGCAGTAACGCACTGCGTCACACAAAGCTCGAGGACAGTGGCACAAGGACTGTCACGGAAAGAGGCCGCATGGCAGTGCATCATGCACGCCGGTAAAACAGGCTGAACCTAGTCTGCCAATAAAATTCAGGCATATCAACACAACATCTGACACTAAAACCTAAGGGCAGCAGCGCCCGGCACCTAGTACCCAATGGCATCATCGTCTAACACTAAGCTCACAGACAACCCATCACCTAGGCCTAAGGCACAAATGTATAAAGACATTTTCTCCCACTAAAATTAAAGATCAGCATCACGTTGTTTGACATCACTACATGGACAAAATTGAGCCTGCAGCAAGCACAAATGCATGCAGTGTTCCATACCTTGCAATACACATATACACCTATCTTTATAAGTTCAAAACTGCCCCGATTTGATAACCTAGGGCACTTTTTTTAGCCATCTAATCGCCAAATGGGCCACCTTTATTTTAGTGCCCAGGCCTATTTCCTACCCCAATCTGACCTTGAATATACACTGATATAACAAGAAAGCATGTGTCGGTAAAACAATGTGGCCTGCAGCAGGGAAACAGTGCAATACTCCACCTATATACACTGGGTCAGCACCACCAAAGAGAGATAAACATAGGAGCAATCACTTCTCACGTATGCACAACGACTGCCCAACTCCTAACGCTGGGCCAGCTGCCCTGCCGCTGAGACAAAAACTCAAATTATCAGCTTAGTGCTTGTATATAATTCACGAGACGGCAGCTCAGCATCTGTTATTGAAACACAGGGATAGCAAAACAGAGGGCCGAACATTAAAAGGCAGAGGAAAATAGCCCAATGCTAGTCTTAAGTAAATGCAATGTTTTGAAATAGCACGTCTGCTTTAACAGCTACCTCCCGTTAGACAACATACAATGCTTATCCAACAGACATTTCTCACAAATATGACCTGCTTCTCTCTAGATCGGGTAGCACCAACCTATCGTTCTTCCTAGCTAAGAGAATTCCAGTCCACCATAGAATCATAGCAGCATTCCGTGCCTCACTAGTTGATTTTCGAAGTGTATTGTTAGAACCCTAGGAGCAGGCTGCCTCGTCGACTTTAAACTAACAACAACTTACCACTGGATCGCTCTAATCTTTTTCTTTGTACATCCTGTTGCAGAAAGCTTTCTTCTGGGTCCTAACTGCTGCCTCTTATACAGACCGTGGCTTGGGCACCAACACCCCTTGCCTATTCCAGCCTAGGTCCATTTGTTGAGTGCCTCCGTGGAGTTCAATGTGAAACCTGCAGTTCGCATATTCGGCGGGAGTGGACACGGACGGCGGGAGGGGGCGGGAGTGGACGGCGGGAGGGGGCGGGAGTGGACACGGACGGCGGGAGGGGGCGGGAGTGGACACGGACGGCGGGAGGGGGCGGGAGGGGGCGGGAGGGGGCGTATAATTCTGAGTGGTTTTTTTTTTTTTAGCATGAAGTATTCTGATTGGCCGCGCGAAACCAATGCATTTGCTTCAGAGCGAATCTGCCTGAATAATATGATGCCAAGGGAGAAGCCGATAGAGGGCAGAAAGCTTTCTTCTGGGTCCTAACTGCTGCCTCTTATACAGACCGTGGCTTGGGCACCAACACCCCTTGCCTATTCCAGCCTAGGTCCATTTGTTGAGTGCCTCCGTGGAGTTCAATGTGAAACCTGCAGTTCGCATATTCGGCGGGAGTGGACACGGACGGCGGGAGGGGGCGGGAGTGGACGGCGGGAGGGGGCGGGAGTGGACGGCGGGAGGGGGCGGGAGTGGACGGGAGGGGGCGGGAGTGGACACGGACGGCGGGAGGGGGCGGGAGTGGACACGGACGGCGGGAGGGGGCGGGAGAGGACACGGACGGCGGGAAACGTGCACAGGACAGCAAGGGGGCGGAAAGGCACACGGAGGGGGCGGGAATGGACAGCGCATCTGAATTCACTTTCAGTGAAAGGGGAGGGAACGGCAAAAAACGTAACTCCGCCCTGGGAAAAAATCTCCGGAACGCCCCCGAATCTGGTCCAGCCTTGATGGACAGATCCGGCACCCAATGGCTAGCCTCCATTTATGGAGCTAACCAATGAGAGCCGGGGGACGTTCCAGGAGTCCTTATTGACGACATAGGATTTCACCTGCGCTGAAGAGCTGCGCAGAGCGCAGCCTTCGGCAGGCGAAACCCAATAAAGGAACCCAACCATTGTAAAGCGGAGCTCAAATTGCCCGAGGCCTTGGCACAGGACCTGTAGAATGGAATCACTAACCAGGTCAAAACCTGCCCGAAAAAACGAGTAGGATAAAGACATTGATCTGTCCCTGATCTAGAGCTAATCGAAGGTCATCAGTAATGGCAAGAAGGGCAGACTGTACTGTCGGCAGGCCATAAGCATGACTGCAAATTGTTTTTTGGTAGAAAAAAAACTAGACAAATCTTTTTGATATTAGAGCGGTCTGCATCTGGATTGTGTAGGAATATTACGCAACATGTCATGTCCGTCCCCCTTCTTCAGCCTTTGAAAGAATAAATGAATGATTAACTTTAATAAAGCACACTGGTACCCCTAGTGGCTTCCTGGCACTAGGACGAGACAAATAATCTGAAAAGAAAAGGGGATCCAGAAAGCAAGAGAGGAAGTAGGTGCCAGAATGATGGGAATAGACAATATCTGAGAAGGTATTTGTAGAGAGGAGTCGGTTCAGCTGCTGACGAAGATAGGTGGATAGGTGATTCCAGAGAGCAGCAGCAAGAAACTAGACAGTCTACTACGTCTGCACCACCACCACTTCCCGCAGTTGGTCATTAAAGGTAGCGCTGGTCTAACCACAAATCTTTGCTCTATTAATTTGTGCAAAGAGACTTTACAAAATTCTTTCTCCTTTGTTTCTCCTCTCCAGTGTGCATTGGATTCTACTGCACAAAAGACTCACTCAACCAATTACTTTCTCTAGAAACACATCTTTGCATTACCGTTTGCTGGGAACGTTGCAGTCTGTGTCGCCAGAGTTGATGGAAGTGCGGTCTAGCTCCAGAAGCATCTCTCTGCCAGGGGCTGGGGATGTCAAAGCCGGGGTGGTCATGGTCGGGGTGGTCCTAACCAGGCTGATCCTGTGCTGCATCTTCATTTTGATGAGTTTGATGATTTCATACAAGATCGCTATGAGCAAGACCAGCAGTACCGACAACGCCATTCCTGCAAAGAAAGAAGAGTTACGCAATCTTCCTATGGTATATGTACTCTAAGCTATCCATCAAAGCACCCATGGACACCAATTACCCATGAATTCCACGGTCAATCAGCTACAGGCCTAAACTTCAAGCTAGCTATTAGGAGCTTGGTAAAAGTCAGATGAACCATGTCAATGTTATTTTTTTCATTTTCTGTGTATTTAATGGAAACAATTTGCCAGTCAGGGCTAGAACTTTAACTTCCGACAATTCTCCAAATGGAAAATTATTGTGTGCACTTTTTTTGCAAAAGTATAAATTGTAAATCACATATTGAGTACTTATGTCAAAAAGTAATTTTTTTCTCTCTACAAATGTATATGCTTTTTTGTGCACGCGCTGTTTGTAATTTCTTGCAAAAAAAAAATTTCTATGACCTGCATGTATTTTCGAATACTACTGCAAGCACACTATGGTTGGAATTTGCCTGTATTGCTTCATGGTGAATACCCATACAGAAGTCCAATTGAAGGAGGCCCCAGGGGTCATTCCCTTTGAGTGCAGGTCTGTTCAAATCCCTTTCAAACTCATTTCGTACAAAAAGGCAGCCATATCTCCTTTCACAACAGTACACTTTAAATATCGCCTCAAAGAGATACTTCCACATAAAAGAAACTCATGGAAGCCAAGAAAGAGGGTCTTCTGCCTGTTATAAAACTAAGCTTCGACCAAACCTCTCTTGCTAAGATGGTTGGATCAGTGTCAACTGCACAGCACCAATGACAAATTCACTCTCTTGGACTCTTTTCAAGTTGTTTTGCTGATCAGGAATAAGACATCTCCGTAGAGATTTCTTTGGCATTCTGGGACCACAGTAGCAGAAACTGTTAAAATTCTGCTGTTGAGGTTTGTGGTGCCAACGTTGTATACGGCCTCTAATGTAATGCTCTGGAACATGTATTAATGAGGTTTGCATTATATAAAATGAGTATAAATGAACCTGGGTGTACCAAACACGTTCACAGATATTCCTTTCATTTTCCAAGAAGACTTCAGGCTGAGTCAAAATAGACTAGTGTCACCTTAGATTTCAATTATATTCATCTGTGGTCTCCAAACATGTTTTCATTTTCACACACTTTACCCATTCATTGATTTAACTATTCATTTCCCCTGCTCCTGATATCTAGACAGACACCGACTCCATTTCTCACGCAAGTGAATACAGGTTAGTGAACACGGGCTTACAACTTAAAATGTGCGGGGCAACAGCAATAAATGATTGTCCAGTCAAAGTTTATTTTTGTTTCTATGGCTAACCATACAAAGGAAGAATATGACATTCACAAACAATTACACAGTCCTCCCCTGAGACTGGGGCTCTAGTGTCTCTTCAGCGATTCCCTGTCCCACTCAATCCGCGTGGTAGTGATCGTGGTTATTCACCCATTGACTATTGGTAACAGCCAGGGTATGCCCTACTACCTGTCTGAGTCTTGAGAGTTCACTATGACTGACTTAAAGTCACTAGTGTTACCAGTGTGTAAGAAAACAGGGCTTTTTGCACATGTTCTCTTTTTGTCCCCATTTGGACTACTAGATGCTGGTTTTCGACTCTGACAGTGCTCCGAAGCCTGCTCACCAGGTTCCAGTGCCAGTGCTCTTTCCCTAAAACTGTTGTGTGAACTGGCAATCCCAATTAACAGATACTTTACCTTATCAGCCCCTAATATATTTGTACTAGGGGTACCCAGGGCATAGGTGGTAAATCAAATCAAAGGAACTTCTAAAGCTTGCAGCTACTCTAAGAGTGTCCCAGCGCTACTGGTACATTAACTGCTGCTCTCACTAGGTGTAAAAGGCCTCATAAAAAACCCACATGCTTAAAAAAGCTCACATCCTTAGTTGCAGGGAGGTACAGGCAAGAGCATTCCAGCTAGCAGCCGCTAGCGCAGAAAACGAGGTACCTCCCCATTTCTTCCTCCTAGTCTTAGGCACTACTACCAGCAGTGCTTCAGCAGACAGTAACGTTCTTGATGGATGAGGATTAGGGAATCCCGGAAATATATATTTAGGGTCTAGTCCATAGAAGCCTCTCTGGGCTAGCACCAGTCCCTTAAACTTCACTCTTGCCCAGATGGGAAGCCAATGCGACTCCTTAAGGTGGACCTTAACTGAGATATTCCTCAGGATGTTCAGCAGGATCCAGGCTGCAGCATTCTGCACCGCCAGGAGTCTCTTAAGTAGGTATAAAGGGAGACCACAGTATAGTGCATTGGCGTAGCCCAGCCGAGATGTAACAAAGGCATTGACTATCATCTTCTGGCAAGAAGCTGGAAGAAGGAACAAGAACTTCCTCAAGAATTGGAGACGGCCAAAACAAGTGCCAACTACGCTTTACGCCTGTGTTTTAAAGGACAAATTATTGTCAAACTTCACTCAGAGGTTCTTAGCCACTGTAGTGGCGAGATGGAGCAGAACTAGGCCAAACCTCACCACCCCATGGGGGGGGGGTCAAAGGCCAGTATCTCTGCCTTACTCATACTGCACTGGAGGTTGTTCCAGCACATCCAGTGGAATATCCCTGACAAACATGCTTGAAATCCACTTTGGGCACCAGAGATGTTCCCGTCCCAAGTTAGAATGTTCTGCGTATTGTCAGCGTAGGAGAGGACCTGCACTCCTAAGGAATCCACCAGGGATGCCAAGGGACATATATAAATATTAAACAATGTCTGACTCAAGGCACAGCCCTGGGAAACCCTGTACTCAATGGATTTAGGGTCAGATGCAAATGGCGGCATTCATACCTACTGACATCTACACGATAGAAAGGAACACAGCCAAGCCAGAGCGGTCCCACCTATCCAAAAGTCCTGTAAGCATTTCAACATGTTAGGATGGGAAATCATATCAAACGTCGCTGAGAGGTCAAGAAGCAGCATGTCGCTTTCTTCACGCTGCCCACAGCCATTGTAGTAAAATCCGAGACTTCTACCATAGCACCCTGTGTCCAGGGTGGAAGTCCGATTGTGAAGGATGCAGCAACCGATTACCATCAAGATAACTGGAAAGTTGTAAGTTGACTGATTTTTCAAGAATCTTAGAAAAGGCAGGCAGCAAGGAGATTGGCCTGTGATTGCTAGGTTGATTCTTCTGCTTAAAAAACCCTCAGCAGACCAGACCATCCGGCCAATCTTCTAGCGGCTAGGAACAATGACCAGGCGCAAAGAGTCGCTTATCAGTGCATTCATGCGGGTGTGGGAGGATTTATGACCTTCGCATTAGCAGCCAGAATTGAGGGGGGGGGGGTAGGGGTTGTCATGCGAACTGGACTTACAGGATCTAAGGGCTTGCTCAGAGTCCTCCAACGTAATGGAGGAAAACTCGGTTGGAGAGCACAAGTGTGGGGGAGGAACTGTCAGAGACAGATCTCCAGGCCAATTGCACTCATGATTATTAGAGGCAGTAGATACCTTCGGGTTATCGAACACATGAGTCCAAACTGTTAATTGTGCCCACGGCCTTTAAGGACTCAACAATGCCCAGGATATTGTTCTCAAAATAATCTGAGAGGGGTCCCCAGGGCTTCAACATAGTTGTGTGCCACCCTGGATGGCCCAAGCAAACTACTGACAGCAGGTCTGCCATTGAAGCCCGTAGGAGCAGTACAAACTGTGGCACAGTCAAATGCACTGCTTTTAGTATGTCCGTCACCCCTAGAGAAGGCCTCCTGTGCCCAGGAGGCAGGGTGCAGTATACTGATTGTAGACATGTATGTGCACGCTTATATGTCTCTATAGAGTATTTACCATTAAAGTACACTATAAGTGATAGGCAGTTCACAGGATAACATGAGAGTTGCAACCAGGACGATCTGGGTTGCTAGCTCCATTATGGTGACACCTAAATATGTCATGTTTGGTGAGAAACAAAGTACCTTCCCTCCCCCTGACACAGATCTGGTGCCAAGGAAGGCTGGCTTGCACCCAGGTGGCACCTTAGACATCACCGACCTCCTCCCCAGCAGGCTGGTGAAGTGACACATCAGAGGGGTGAGCTTAAAAGGCTGCACCGCCTCTTATATGCATCTGGCTGTCCCCCTGAAGAGAAATCAGCCCCACCCTTTCCCCAAGCGTACTTGCAACCGGGCAAGGTGGGTAATTAGGTATGTAGGAGGTGTACACATCCAGGAAGGCTGGCCACACCTTCAGGGTGAGCAGCCTGACCTGTATACGTAAGAGAATTCCACCATCTTTAGGAGGGTTCTAGTGGGTTCTATGTGGAAAAGGTCACCTAAGCAACTGGATGTGGTCACCTTGCAGGCAGATAAGCTGCAGGGACTAGCTGCCCATTGACTACTACCTCCCTCACTCCTTACTCCCCTAAATCTAGGATTTAAGGGACCCCCTGACAGCAGAACGTCAGATCTGAACAATTTTTTTCAAGGAAGGACCAAGAGGAAACCAGTGTTGCCGACAACAGGACTTTGCCCCCTGCACCACAGCAAAAGAGGGATACTGTGTCTATGAGGTAACAGAAATGGAATTGAGGGAATGACCCTCATTCTTGGCTAAAACTCAGCACTCCTGAGCAGAGGGACCCCTGCAGAAGTGATCTGACCAGAATCCAAGCTGTGGAGATGACAACGAGCACCGAATCTGATTCCCCAACTTCAAAGACGGTAGCTCTGACCATCACATTCTCTCCCATTCATGGTGCTTAACCAGGCAGAAAAGTGCTATTTCAGTAAAATATAAAAGGCAGCTCTAATGTAATAGGTATGTAGTCGTAGTAGTTGCATGAGCTGCAGGATTAGACATGTCACACTGGAGTGGTTGCTTTTTATCCCATTAATTTCAATTCTACGGTCTGTCCAAAGGCTGCGCTTTAGAGGTCATACTTGTTGATCTCTTCGTCACAGAGGTTAAAGACCGATAAAGCTGACAGTTGGGGGTCATAAGATGTACAAATGAAAACTAACCTGGGCTTAGACTCACTAGAAACTGTAATGGAGAACCACCTAAGCTTCCAGGATGTCCATTGGTTCTACCTCTTGTTTTGAGCAAACTGGCCGGCATTGGTTCTTTGCTCTTCGGCGATGGGAAAAGGGAGAGTGGTGGGGGTGGGCGGGTGCGAGAGAAATGTCACCTTAATCATGTTGAGAGCAGTGGACAGGAACGGATTAAGTTTGTTTAATCTGTGCTTGGTCCCTGCTCCACCGAGGAAAACAGAACTGACGCTTGGGCTGTGCTCGCCAGGTAGGAGTAGGAGTCAGCAAAGAAGACTGAAACTGGAGGCAACAAAAAGTCAATCAATCAGTCATTTGTTAAGCGCACTACATACCCGCAAGGGTCTCAACGCTCTAGGAGGGAAGGTGGGGGCCGCTACTGATCGAACAGCCAGGTCTTTAGTATCTTCCTGAAGGTCAGCAAGACTTGGATCTGTCGTAGGGTCAGTGAGAGGGTGTTCCATGTCTTGGCGGCGAGGTGGGAGAAGGGTCTCCCGCCAGTGGCTGTTCTTTGGATGCCTGGGACGGTGGCGAGTGAGAGGTCAGCGGAGCGTAGCTGGCGGTTGTAAGCCCTTTACTGAACGCAATTGTGTCGCGGGCGCATTTGCTCGCCGGCTCGACCCTAAAAAGACCTGCTCATTCATACTGATCACAACGCAGTATGCTGCCACCAGCGCACTTGTGCTGCTTATCTCTTGGTGGAGGTAGCAGCCTTCCACCACTGGGGGTAGTGGTTTGGGTGCCCCTGGTCCAACAAGACTGCAATCTGTGAGACAGGCCTATGTTATGGCACATACGCACGATACGTGTTTGGCTATGTTAGCAAAAATCAGCATTAGAGATCCAGACTTCACTACAGTTGGGCACTCAGGGCAGGGAGCACGTTTATTACCACGTTGAGGACTTTTCCATACCAACAGCTACATTTATTGTTTTTAATGAAAAGAATGTTTTTAGATAAGCAATTTTTAAAGTGCTTACTGATGATTAATATATAATAAAGATTTTTTGATACAAAACTGAAGTTTACTGCTAGGTTTTTATATATATACATAGTACGGGTTAGATTGGATGTATAACTGTAAGGTGATTAGAGTAAAGGGGAGTGATTTTGTTTCTGAGATAATAACCCTTTCCCCTTTACTTTCAGGGGAGTTGTTATTTTTTAGTACATGGAAATGTCTGCAAGCCCATTATCAGGGGTGAAGTGCAAGAATATCATTGGAATCCAATTCTTGAAGAGGAGCAGGTCCTGAAAAAGGGGATGCACTGGGAGAAAGCTATGGGGTTCCAGTTCTGATACATAAGGGGTGCTGCCCACTGAGGACTATGGAGCACTGCTGGGAGTGGAGATGTTACATAATGTATTGATGTATTGGGAAGCCTCACGTAAAGTAGGTATATTTGGGGAAGAACATGGGTGTAGTAAGTCAGGAATAAGAATTCTTGCAAAGATATTGGGGCTCCAGCACAGGATTGTCATGAAATGAGAGCAGCCCCGTCAGTGATAAGCTGCAATGAGGTACACATGCAGATCTGCTGGGTTCCAACACAGGAATGTTATGCAACACCGAAGGCCAGGGTTGAGGCGCAGATGTGTGGGGTTCCAGCACATGTAAATGTAAATGTAAATGTATTTCGACTTAGATAGCGCACGAATCACCCGAAGGTCTCAAGGCGCTTGCTTAGGGAACCCGTCCTGGTATTCCCCTGTGAGATACCCCGGCAGGGTATCCACAAGGTGAAAGCTAGGCATCCCGCCGCGAGGGGCCGTAGTGGAGATTAAGCAAGCTATTGCCCAGAGTCGCAGAGTGTGACCCCGTGAGTCGAGTAGGCACCTGAGCGAGAATTGTCGAGTCCGTGGAATACTTGAGCCCGAGACCCGCCGAGGCGGGGAATCGAACCCTGGTCCATGGCCGATCTCAGCTTCCGGGTCTGCCGCCTCTAACCACTGAGCCACGCTTCTCCACTACACATGAAAGTCAGTGGGATCTCTAGGTCGTGCATAAGGTGCAAATGGAGTGTTGATCTGCGGGGAGGCGCACATGTGCAGCTCTAGCACCGCATCGTCCGTGGAAGCTGCAGGTCAGGAGTAAGGTGCACATTTAGTGTGATTTGGTAGGATTGGGATGACACGCACATGCAGATCTGTAGGGCTCCAAAACAGGAATGTCAGGGGGAGCTGCAGGTCAGGAATGAGACACACGTGCAGATATGTGGGGCTCCAACACAGGAATGTCAGGGGGACTCCAGGTCAGGAATGAGACACACATGCAGATATGTGGGGTTCGAGCACAGGAATGTCAGGGTGCGCTGCAGGTCAGGAATGAGACACACATGCAGATATGTGGGGCTTCGAGCACAGGAATGTCAGGGGGAGCTGCAGGTCAGGTATGAGACACACATGCAGAAATGTGGGGCTTCAGCACAGGAATGTCAGGGGAAGCTGCAGGTTAGAAATGAGACACAAATGCAGATATGTGGGGCCACAGCACAGGAATGGCAGGGTGTGCTGCGGGTCAGAAATTAGACACACATGCAGATATGTGGGGCTCCAAAACAGGAATGTCAGGGGGAGCTGCAGTTTAGAAATGAAACGCACAGGCAGATATGTGGGGCTCCAACACAGGAATGTCAGGGTGCGCTGCAGGTTAGGAATGTGAAACATGCAGATATGTGGGGTCCCAGCACAGGAATGTCAGGGTGCGCTGCAGGTTAGGAATGTTAAACATGCAGATATGTGGGGTCCCAGCACAGGAATGTCAGGGGGAGCTGCAGGTTAGGAATGTGAAACATGCAGATATGTGGGGTCCCAGCACAGGAATGTCAGGGGGAGCTGCAGGTTAGAAATGAAACGCACAGGCAGATATGTGGGGCTCCAGCACAGACACACATGCAGATATGTGGGGCTCCAACACAGGAATGTCAGGGGGACTCCAGGTCAGGAATGAGACACACATGCAGATATGTGGGGCTCCAACACACGTATGGGAGGGTGGCTCCAGGTCCGGAATGAGAGGCACATGCAGATATGTGGGGTCCCAGCACAGGAATGTCAGGGTGAGCTGCGGGGCAGGAATGAGACACACATGCAGATATGTGGAGCTTCAGCACAGTAATGTCAGGGTGCGCTGCAGGTTAGAAATGAGAAGCACATGCAGATATGTGGGGTCACAGCACAGGAATGTCAGGGGGAGCTGCAGGTCAGGAATGAGACACACGTGCAGATATGTGGGGCTCCAGCACAGGAATGTCAGGGGGAGCTGCATGTCAGGAATGAGAAGCACAATCAGATATGTGGGGCTCCTACACAGGAATGCCAGGGGGAGCTGCAGGTCAGGAATGAGACACACATGCAGATATGTGGGGTCCCAGCACAGGAATGTCAGGGTGAGCTGCGGGGTAGGAATGAGACACACATGCAGATATGTGGGGTCCCAGCACAGGAATGTCAGGGGGAGCTGCAGGTCAGGAATGAGAAGCACATGCAGATATGTGGGGTCCCAGCACAGGAATGTCAGGGGGAGCTGCAGGTCAGGAATGAGAAGCACATGCAGATATGTGGGGTTCGAGCACAGGAATGTCAGGGGAAGCTGCAGGTTAGAAATGAGACACAAATGCAGATATGTGGGGCTCCAAAACAGGAGAATGGGAGGGTGGCTCCAGGTGAGGAATGTGAAACATGCAGATATGTGGGGTCCCAGCACAGGAATGTCAGGGGGAGCTGCAGGTTAGAAATGAAACGCACCGGCAGATATGTGGGGCTCCAACACAGGAATGTCAGGGGGACTCCAGGTCAGGAATGAGACACACGTGCAGATATGTGGGGCTCCAACACAGGAATGTCAGGGGGACTCCAGGTCAGGAATGAGACACACGTGCAGATATGTGGGGCTCCAACACAGGAATGTCAGGGGGACTCCAGGTCAGGAATGAGACACACGTGCAGATATGTGGGGCTCCAACACAGGAATGTCAGGGGGACTCCAGGTCAGGAATGAGACACACATGCAGATATGTGGGGCTCCAGCACAGGTATGGGAGGGTGGCTCCAGGTCCGGAATGAGAGGCACATGCAGATATGTGGGGTTCGAGCACAGGAATGTCAGGGTGAGCTGCTGGGTAGGAATGAGACACACATGCAGATATGTGGGGCTCCAGCACAGGAATGTCAGGGTGCGCTGCAGGTTGGAAATGAGAAGCACATGCAGATATGTGGGGTCACAGCACAGGAATGTCAGGGGGACTCCAGGTCAGGAATGAGACACACGTGCAGATATGTGGGGCTCCAGCACAGGAATGTCAGGGTGCGCTGCAGGTCAGGAATGAGACACACATGCAGATATGTGGGGCTTCGAGCACAGGAATGTCAGGGGGAGCTGCAGGTCAGGTATGAGACACACATGCAGAAATGTGGGGCTTCCGCACAGGAATGTCAGGGTGCGCTGCAGGTTGGAAATGAGAAGCACATGCAGATATGTGGGGTCCCAGCACAGGAATGTCAGGGGGAGCTGCAGGTTAGAAATGAAACGCACCGGCAGATATGTGGGGCTCCAACACAGGAATGTCAGGGGGACTCCAGGTCAGGAATGAGACACACGTGCAGATATGTGGGGCTCCAACACAGGAATGTCAGGGGGACTCCAGGTTAGGAATGAGACACACGTGCAGATATGTGGGGCTCCAACACAGGAATGTCAGGGGGACTCCAGGTCAGGAATGAGACACACGTGCAGATATGTGGGGCTCCAACACAGGAATGTCAGGGGGACTCCAGGTCAGGAATGAGACACACATGCAGATATGTGGGGCTCCAGCACAGGTATGGGAGGGTGGCTCCAGGTCCGGAATGAGAGGCACATGCAGATATGTGGGGTTCGAGCACAGGAATGTCAGGGTGAGCTGCTGGGTAGGAATGAGACACACATGCAGATATGTGGGGCTCCAGCACAGGAATGTCAGGGTGCGCTGCAGGTTGGAAATGAGAAGCACATGCAGATATGTGGGGTCACAGCACAGGAATGTCAGGGGGACTCCAGGTCAGGAATGAGACACACGTGCAGATATGTGGGGCTCCAGCACAGGAATGTCAGGGTGCGCTGCAGGTCAGGAATGAGACACACATGCAGATATGTGGGGCTTCGAGCACAGGAATGTCAGGGGGAGCTGCAGGTCAGGTATGAGACACACATGCAGAAATGTGGGGCTTCAGCACAGGAATGTCAGGGTGCGCTGCAGGTTGGAAATGAGAAGCACATGCAGATATGTGGGGTCCCAGCACAGGAATGTCAGGGGGAGCTGCAGGTTAGAAATGAAACGCACCGGCAGATATGTGGGGCTCCAACACAGGAATGTCAGGGGGACTCCAGGTCAGGAATGAGACACACGTGCAGATATGTGGGGCTCCAACACAGGAATGTCAGGGGGACTCCAGGTCAGGAATGAGACACACGTGCAGATATGTGGGGCTCCAACACAGGAATGTCAGGGGGACTCCAGGTCAGGAATGAGACACACATGCAGATATGTGGGGCTCCAACACAGGAATGTCAGGGGGACTCCAGGTCAGGAATGAGACACACATGCAGATATGTGGGGCTCCAGCACAGGTATGGGAGGGTGGCTCCAGGTCCGGAATGAGAGGCACATGCAGATATGTGGGGTTCGAGCACAGGAATGTCAGGGTGAGCTGCTGGGTAGGAATGAGACACACATGCAGATATGTGGGGCTCCAGCACAGGAATGTCAGGGTGCGCTGCAGGTTGGAAATGAGAAGCACATGCAGATATGTGGGGTCACAGCACAGGAATGTCAGGGGGACTCCAGGTCAGGAATGAGACACACATGCAGATATGTGGGGCTCCAGCACAGGTATGGGAGGGTGGCTCCAGGTCCGGAATGAGAGGCACATGCAGATATGTGGGGTTCGAGCACAGGAATGTCAGGGGGACTCCAGGTCAGGAATGAGACACACGTGCAGATATGTGGGGCTCCAACACAGGAATGTCAGGGGGACTCCAGGTCAGGAATGAGACACACATGCAGATATGTGGGGCTCCAGCACAGGTATGGGAGGGTGGCTCCAGGTCCGGAATGAGAGGCACATGCAGATATGTGGGGCTCCAGCATAGGAATGTCAGAGGGACCTGTGGGTCAGGAATAAGATGCACATGCAGATATGTGGGGCTCCAGCACAGGAATGTCAGGGTGCGCTGCAGGTTGGAAATGAGAAGCACATGCAGATATGTGGGGTCACAGCACAGGAATGTCAGGGGGACTCCAGGTCAGGAATGAGACACACATGCAGATATGTGGGCCTCCAACACAGGAATGTCAGGGAAGCTGCAGGTTAGAAATGAGACACACATGCAGATATGTGGGGTCACAGCACAGGAATGTCAGGTGAAGCTGCATGTCAGGAATGAGATGCACATGCAGATACGTGGGAATGTCAGGGGGGCCTACTGTTTGGAATGAGGCACACATGCAGATATGTGGGGCTCCAACACAGGAATGGGAGGGTGGCTCAAGGTCATCCCACACCTAGAACATTGTAGCGTCGGATTCTTTTGAATTCCACTCCAACAGCACACAGACAGGGGCTTACCTGCAGGGCTGTTGACATTCCAGAAATCGAAAAGCAGCGTCACTTTGTTGGAAAAGAAGAAAGACATCTGAAAAATAAAACAGACAGTGTGCATAAGCAAAACGCATACCATATAAATATGTGTAACATAATTGGGCAATCTGTAGGATTTCTCAGTAGTTCATGGAAGGTGTTTCCTAGCCCCCTTACCATACCTCAGTGCAAGGGCGCGACTGAAACAGCGAGATGGCTGGTAGACCCTTTCCTACTATGTTTCCAACATAGAGGCCATGAGAAGAACAGCAATATTCTTAGAAATCAAAACATCACTTCCTCCTTGAGAACTCCACAGTACAACGCAACATTACCCACTGTCCTGGAAAAACACGTTCTCTTCAGCACTTCAAATTATGCAGATATAAAAAGTGAGGTGCAGACAGAGAGCGTATGGCTCGGGCGGCTCCTCCCTTGGAGCGGAAGAGCGCCGCCCCACTTGAATGCCCCCGAGATCATGAAAAAAAATGGTAATTAAGTACCATTTTATTTTTCATGCCGTCTCGAACAGAGCGTCAGGCCGGGGATGTTGCGGAGTGACAGATGCATTTAACTTACTTAGCAGGGACAGGGAGGAGAGTGGGCTGGTATTGTGCGCATGTCTTTTTGGCCGGCCGTCTAGCGACAACCAGCTAGACATGCAAACTTTAAACATCTCTAACCCAGCTGATTAAAGACAGCTAGGTTAGAGCAAGTGCATGCCGCCAGAGCGCTGTGGAGCACCGAGCGAGCTGGTGAGAGCAGCGCCCCGATTGGTCATGGGATCAGTGTTGTCAGATTGGGCTACTTCTCGCACAAATGGGTGACATTTTTTCCCATTTGTGCGGGAAATAACTCTCTTGGCGGGTTGCACAAATGTGTGCTTTATTTGCCCGTTTGTGCGCAAAATTTGTGGCTTGGGCGCCCCCACCTGGGAAAAGGTTCCTCATGCCCTCCTTTAGCTGAGCAGCCAATTGTTGATAGCGCTAACGTGCTACCTATGACGGCCGTGCTTCATGCAGCTGGCCTGCCCCCAGAGTGTCTGGACCAATGTGTCCGTGAGGGTCAGGCCAGTTCATTATTTTATGATTGGCCCAGCTGTGGTCTGGGCGGGGCCACGAGGCATGCTGATTCCGCATGGGAATCGGGCTCGGACTGCTCCGCTGCTGGCCCTAGGAGAACAACCAGGTGAGGCAATGTAGGGCAGCAAGGACGCTGCTGGCAGCGTTAGATGCAGGCAGGTTTCCAGTAATTGTCGAAGGCACAAATAAAACGATGCAGACCTCAGGGAGAGCTGTTACTAAGGGGAAATGGGAGGGGCATGTCCCTCTGTATCCATCGGGGTTCTGCGACCATCTACTGCCAAATGTGTAACATTTATAGGGGAATTTTCTCATGTAAAAAGTCAAGCAATGAAGTAAAAAACTTTGCAAAGACATTACTAAAGTCCGATGTAGTAGCGCACTGTCTGTTACAAGCAGCATATTTTTCATTGTAAAGGCAACTAAATTTGCAAAAACTGTTATTATAAACCTATGTAGCGTGCAAACGATAATGTGTGGAATTCTAGTTTCACTGAATATTTAATTTGGACTTGTTTTGCTCTTATCAAAATGTGTGTTTCCATTACCCTTACAAAATTATAAAAAAACGTGCTTCACTTGTGCTTTTCTTTTATCTTTTTTACAAAATGTTATCGTCTTTTTGTTGTGGGTTAGGGAGAACATGGCATTTTACAGCCTTTCCTTTCCAACTCCTTATACCAGGCAAGATCATTGCAGCGTCCACCTAAGAGAATCCTCTAACTTTTCAGTTTGAGAAAGGAAAAATAAACTGTCTTGCAAGAAAATAAGCAGGGCTTTGTCATAAGCCGTACATGTTACCTCTGTCTTAGAACGTGCAGTTAATATGACTAGATATAAATAAAATGTAAAGGCATCTTTAATCTTCTGAACTCCAGCATGATTATTTTGGAGGTGCCGCAGGGCCTACACTGTAATTACAAACGCATAAATATGTAGTGAGGTGTATAATTCTGTACAGACTGGATTACTGCAACTCCTTGTATCTGTGAGCCCCACAATATATCTTGCAGGGGTTGCATAGAGTCCAGTCTTTAGCAGCAAAGCTGGCATTAAATAGGCAATGCAGATCCTCCACCACACTGGCTCTGAGAGATCTTCATTGGTTGCCCATCAAGGAAAGAGTTAGTTTCAAATCCCTATGCATTGTGTTCAGAGCGGTACACGGTAAGGGCCCTCTATGCAGGAGAGATTTACCTTATATAAGCCTGTAAGACATCTTCGCTCTTCTAGCGCAATCCTGGTAACAACTACTAGATTTGAATTTAGAAAGAGTCTGAAAACCTGGCTATTCCCTAGGAACAAGAGAATGCCTTCCACTGATAATCAGGCCCGTAGCTTGTTGATGTCATCTGCTAAGTTACAGCGCCAGGATACCTGTAAGGTGACAGTTTGCGATCAGCCACGGCCGGTGGTAGGTGCAACTGCAGGGCAGTGACGTAGGGAGGGGGAGGGGCATGGTGGGGGGTTGTAATGTATGGATTACAGACATTGACAGGTAAGTAAACATATCAATAAATAAAACGAATTTCGTTGCGCACACTGCATCGCAATTGGTGATGCAGTGCACACAACGAAATTAGTTTTATTTATTTATATGTTTACTTATCTGTTAAAGTCCGTAATCCATACATTACAACCCCCACCCTGCCCCTCCCCCTCCCTACGTCACCGCCCTGCAGTTACACCTACCACCAGCCGTGGCTGTTTGCGCTATATAAGCATCACATACAATACAATACAATACAATACAGATGTACTTGCAACCAATCCTCTAGGAAGAAACATTGCCAAAGTGGGGGAAATGCTACAGCTGCCCCAGGTCTCGCAATGCATTACTATGCAACAGCTGTGCTAAATCACTGCAATCATCATGCCACTGCTGGAGGCAGTCTCTCTCACCTCATGCCAGGGCCTTTTGTTCTTTAAGTAAGGTTCTGTCCAACCGCGACTGAGAAGTCCTCTGACAGATGTGAGTCACAGCAGGAAAACAGGATGGAAGGAACTACAGGCCTTGTGAAAATGGTACCACCGTGGCGAGGACTCAGTTGTTTAAAATACAGTCAGCTGGGCACAGCCCGCTGCAGCACGGCACCCACTGGATTGCAGTTCTGAGCTGCAGGCTGATAAAATCAATTTTATATATGTTGTTTAATCAGTGGGTCAGTCAATTTATTAACAGACAGACTTGACAGAGCGGCCAGTACAAGCCTTGAAGCACCGTCTGCACAGCTCCGAGGGTCGTCTTCTCCCTCACAGCACATAGGTGGTTTCAAGGAACTATACATGTATGATTAATGCATTTTAGTGCGCTGATGCAGACCACCACACTAAAATGCGTTCATCTAACGCCTGATGCATGGTACTTGGCAGGGCTGAAAAGTCGTACCAAACTGTGTGGTTCAACAATCCGGAGAGGGAGTGATTCTAGGGTTGAATTTTTCAAGAGAATTGAGGATTTGGGTAAGTCCTGAAATGAAGGCAGAAGGGCTGGGGCGGTTAAGGGCTCCTGGGTATACTTGGCTGTCTGACAGCCAAGCTCGGCTTGTTGGCCCGTCCAGCAGCTTGCTGCTGCCCTGCTGAGCCTGAGAGTCCATGTGTACCCATTAATTTCCAGGGTACAAAAACAGCGCCAAGATAACTCTGATGACTCTTGTTTGAGAGATTAATGTTTTCTCTAGACATACTTTACCTGCCATAAAGTAGCATAGACGATTAACGTAGCTGCGCAAAACACAACTTGTAAGATTCCACTTTTCACATGGAAACATTTTCACTTTTTAAGATTCTGCAGAGACCCAGGTGTGACAGTTAAATAGAACTTTACATAAAATCCCCTATACTCATTTACAAATGGCTTTTCTATCCTTTTCTATACTTATTATCAGTCCCAGGCCGTTAAGGCAGCTCTACAACACATAATACAATTCTTCGTTGCAATATTTATTGTTTAGAATATGTACAGATGAGGGAAAAATATTCTGCCTTTTGGTGATTGTGTAGCGGCTGCGACCTTAAAATACTGGTCATGTCAGTAAAAATCAGGCCAGGCGGCAACCCTAATTGTTACATGCAGATTTCTAAGATTGCTTCAGTGGTTACTGCATTTGTCAAAGAGGTACTGATGTTACTTAAAGTGATTAAATTACATTTATTTCAATATACCTCAGTGAGCTGTGAACCGGCATCACAGAGCTTCCTGCAAATTGCAAGGTATAGAATTGCAACTTTTTTTCTTACAATCTTTCCTTACTCCCAGGTTTCTAAAAACGGTTCTTTTGAGTAGAAAAAAGTCTTATTAGCACAGGCAACCACTGCTTTATGTTACAGACCCCGACTTGGTTTCTCCAGGCCAGGTGCTCGGCACATATAATGTCTACCTGTTATGGAGGATATGTGGCTCCTATACCTCCTGCCCCTCATTGCCGAATGTAAATACCATGCATGCATTGATTTACACTGTTGTATGAGTCATTATCTCCGTTGAATATATTTGTGTGATATAAAGCGTTCAGACACCCTATAAACGGCGAAATAGCACTATTAAAGAAAAGTGGTATTTACATCCTTACTGTAATCACTCCTCCCTACCATCTTCAGATTGCTGCTATGAAACTGAAGCAGATGAATTACCCAGGTACAAATTAAACATATTGCACTGATGCTGGGCCTGATCCAGCTCAATAATATACACCTGACCCTCTCATTTCCAGCAGTGATTAAAGGAAATATGTACAGAAGGAGAGAGTGGAAACTGCTGGTGAAAAGGAAAGGGGTGACGAGAGGTATGCAAATGGTGGATTTAAAAAATATGTAGGGATGAAAGGGGGCTACAGCTCTGGCCTCACTTTGCCCAGATGGGCATGCAAAACTGGCCATGACCCAGGTTCCTGCCGCACACGAGCAGTACTTCTTTCATTTACAACTGACGTATGTGTGACTATCGCTGCGCGCTCTGCAGAGGCCCAGGTTTGTATGAGTATTTAATCTGAACACCTTAAAGACCCACTGGCAGGCACAGTGAGAAAATCTTACTGCTTCCAGCCTCAGGGCTCTCAATCATGCCAGTCATAAAGTAACACACCCTGACACCAAGAGGCGACTCAGTTCACAATATGTACTATACAAGTCACACGTTGCATACAATTAAAAATACAGAAACACAACATCTGGTAAAGAAATACATACGGGTGTAGTAAAACATGTGAAATGTAAACAGGGACTGCTTTGCGGACATATATTATCTTAGGGTTTTTCCAGTCTTCGTTGACAAGTCAATCAATGCTTTTGCCTTTAAAGTTAAGAACCTGAATATATGGATCCATTTCAAAGGCAGTTTTAGGACCTTTCACACTTCAAGTCTACAAAGGAGCTGAGCAGCCTCATGTGATTGCCCAGGTCAGTGATGGTATGATCGCAAGACAACTTGAAGGAATGGAATGGGCCTCTTGTCGTACTGCGATGACCCTTGCAGTTTGCAAAACCAGTCTTTCTGGAATTGCTTTAAAGCCAGGGGGGGTTTCTATATATTTGTATCATTTTGTGTTGTTAATCCTGCGAGATCCATTAAATATACTGGTTAAATATACTGTTTTAGGAGCCACATGACAAAGAGTTTCAACATTTTTGCACCTGAGCTTAAGTAAAATGGGTTATAGTCTGCTCTTGTAATATTCATTCATCTGTGCCAGGATCAGATTTGAGGTGATAGAAGTATCCGTTAAAAGGTCCTTGAGGGGACCGATCTTCAAAATCAATAATTATGAATGGGATTTGGACATCATTGCAGAAGTGCATAGGCACCCATTAAAACTTCTACCAATATATGCAAATTGAACTGAAATTAGATTTATGGTCATAATGTTTCCTCAAGGCTGTTTTTGCATACTTTCAAGGTTGAAACTTGGAGTTGTTTTTTGGGCTGATCCTGGTCTGCGTTGGGCTGAATTTGGGCTTGAACCTGGACAGCCTTGGGCTTGTAATGGGTCTCAAAATCTGGCAACACTGTTCCTGGTGCAGAAGCAACAAGGACATTCGGAGCGAGGAGGTCCTGTCAAGTAAGGCAGGTTTTCTATTTTTTGCATATGGCTGCCCCTGATCCCTGCCCCTCCCTGTAGATGCCAGCCGCCACTGATTGGCTCATCTAAGCAGTTCACCCCCATACGTACTCTAGCAATTGAAAACAGCCCTGAGATCCACTTAAGATTTGATCCAAGTATACGGAAGACCCCACCTGGAAAAATGTCACAATGTACAAGAAGAGTCACAAGTACCCATAGGTACAATCAGAGCTAATAGGCCTGTTAGGTGTGTTCATAACATCAGCAAACGTTTGTAAACGTACACAATTTGCAAACCAGACTGAAATTATTTTGCATACTATGGGAGTGTCGGAAACAGCAGCAGAGGACAGATATCCACATAAAGTAGTGATTTGTTAGACCTTGACCAAGCTTCTGGAATAAGCACCTACCTCACAGCTGAACTGACCTGCTATAAGGTGCGCATACACTACACCAAACCTCATCCATCCAGGCAGTTTTAACACAACATGTGAAGAAAAAGCAGGCAAGGTTGGGAAAAAATATTTTGGGAAACTAATGCCAAGTAATGGTACTTTGTGAATGGGTGCATTTTTTAATCTTCTGCATTTGAAATGTATGTGTAGAGTTTAAACACGTCTACTTGTTTTTGCATAACTAACCTGCTACTGCCATTATTCCTCACTCAGCTAACTTGGCATCACCAAATGTGCCAGACGCCTAGCCTCAGATGGGCTACATCCCGGCACAATAGGTAAGACATTTTTAAAACTAGATTTCTCAGTTGAACTGCAAAGTGGAGTAGCATAGAGTGCAGTGGTGTAGAGTGGACTGGAGCGGCGAGGAGTGCAGTGGTGCTGCATTGATTACAGTGGTGTAGAGAACAGTGGTGCAGATTGGATTGTTTCAGAGTAGAATGAAGTGGCGTGGAGTGGTACAAGGCAGAGTGCAGTGGCGTAGAGTTGAGTGTCCTATATAGCAGTCGTGCAAAGTAGTTTAGAGTGGTTAGAATGCATTGGCATAGAGTTCAGTGTTGGAGAGTAGAGTGGCAAAGAATGAAGTGACTCAGAGTTGAGTGGCACCGAGTAGAGTGAAATGGCATAGAATGGAGTGGAGTAGAATAAAGTGTTGTAGAGTGCAGATACATATTGTTTCAGAGAAGAGGAGTGCCGTTGTGTGGCGTAGAGTGCAGTGGCGTAGAGTGCAGCGTGGATTACAGTGGGGTAGAATGGATTGGCATAGTGGTGCAGAGTGGAGTAGTACAGAGTACAGTGTGGTGGTGTGGAGTGTAGCGGCATGGAGTGAAGTGGCGTAGAGTGCAGTGTTGCTGTGTAGAGTGGAGTGGTGCAGATTAGAGTGGAGTGGTCTAAACTGGAGTGGTGCAGAATGCAGTGAAGCAGAGTAGAATGGCGTAGAGTGCATTGCCATAAAGTAGAGTGACATACAGTAGAGCAGAGAGGCGTACAATGAAGTGGTGTAGAGTGGAGTGACACAGAGTGGAGTGACACAGAGTAGAGTGCAGTGGCGAAGAATGGTGCAGAGTGGAGTGGCGTAAAATGGAGTATGCATGATGTGATAGCTCACTGCCATTACATACAACACATTTTTGATTGAAATGACAATTTGCACAGACATATCGTTTTACTGTAAGTATACAGTGCACAAACAATAATTTGGAATTATATTTATCTAGTGTACTGATTTGTTTTAGTCGTATTAAAAATATGTTTCGACCACAATTCAGGATTACAAAAAAGCTTCATTTGTGCTTTCCCATTTCTGATATATTCTGAAATATCTTCACAGTTCTTTTAAAGGCATTTAAATTTTGTTGTGCTATATAAAAAAAAGCCTTTTTGGTCACATAAATCCTCTCACTTTGAAGTCAGAGAAAGAAAAGTAAACACCAAGCTCCCACAGTAGACAGAGACTTACATTTGACCTCGGTCTTTGAATGTGCATCAAACCTGACAAGATAACAACAAGATTTACAGGTCTGTTTACAGAAAGGAGCACTCATGGAAGAATACAGTAAATAGGCTATGCTCCAAGGGAGGGATAAACTCAACCTGGACAGCCTAAAACAAAGTCAACAAATAGAAAGCAAGCAAGTGTGAGGTACAAATCACAAAGCCAATGGTCAACAAGCATTGCAATGCAATAGCTCTCGCATTAAGTTTGAGCTATTGGCATTGCTAAATATTGCAACACCAATTGCAACAAAAGTCTATAAATTGTAGGCCCAAAAAATGTGTATTTATTTTTGTAGCAATGGTGGCATGCTGTGCTTTACATGAATATGTTTAAAAGTAAAGTGCGCCATACTGCGATTGCTACAATAGTTAATTGTGGATGCGTTAACAATTGATGTGTGCACTGATGGCGTGTGTGCCTGGTGGAAGTGTGCACTGCCGGCTGGTGGTGTGTGTGCCTGGTGGAAGCGTGCACTGACGGCTGGTGGTGTGTGTGTGTGCCTGGTGAAAGCGTGCACTGACGGATGGTGGTGTGTGTGTGTGCCTGGTGAAAGCGTGCACTGATGGATGATGGTGTGTGTGTGCCTGGTGAAAGCGTGCACGGACGTCTGGTGGTGTGTGCCTGGTGGAAGCATGCACTGACGGCTGGTGGTATTTGTGCCCGGTGAAAGCGTGCTCTGATGGCTGGTGGTGTTTGTGCCCGGTGAAAGCGTGCACTGACGGCTGGTGGTGTTTGTGCCCGGTTAAAGTGTGCACTGATGACTGATGGTGTCTGTGCCTGGTGAAAGTGTGCACTGACGGTGTGGTTGTGTGTATGGTTTTGTGTATGTGATTATGTGTGGTTGTATGTGTGGTGTGTGTGTGGTTGTGTGTGTGTGTGTGGTTGTGTGTGTGTATGGTTGTGTGTGTGTATGGTTGTGTGTGTGTGTATGGTTGTGTGTGTGTATGGTTGTGTGTGTGTGTGGTTGTGTGTGTGTGGTTGTGAGTGTGTGGTTGTGTGTGCGCTGGGTCAGGCGAGACCGTAAAAAATGAAACCCTCTTGGCCATAAACAGGCTCACAAACTGCTATAAAACCGGCCCACATGCTGACCCATCAGCCTATTGGTCACTGCCTGGCTGCCCGATAGGCCGGTCAGACCCTGCGGCACGAAGAACAAATGCTGCAGAAATACACAGATTTCTTCTAATGCACTGATCTGTTTTACTGTGTAGTGAAAGAAATCATGGTACCTATGAGCGGAAATAACACAATTTAATAAATAACCTATGCTTTGAATTTTGATGAACTGTAAACTCAATTTAGTAAGCAATCCATTTAATATTCATTTATTTACAGCCCTGGCTGGTCTGCAGTCCTTGGAGGTTTTCTAGGTTTGTTTCCTACATGCTTCCATGGTACCCATGTGATGAGAACCTGGACGTGGTCCTCTGAAACCAAATTACGGCTCTTCAGTTTGGAGGTCTCTTATTGCGGCGCAGGGGGCATGGCTTGAAAGACTCAGCAGGCTGGCAAAGAAGGGAACTTCAAAGTTTTAGCAACAGTGGATGAGACAGATGGCTATAGTGTTTAGCAATGCAATGCTGCATATATCCCACATACCAACTGGGAGCCGATCGGATGAGATGTCTTCAAGTATAGCTTGGTGTTGAATAGAACCACCGGGGCATTGTGACCGTCTGCGCACCCCTACAGCTGTCTCTTTATATATGAAAAGAATTGAAAATAACTATAAACCGCGACTGGATGGTTGCCACATCCCAGTTATATCCTCCACCATAGGAACCCATGATGGCCCTACCTTAATGGTCACTGGATGACCAAACGTAAAGCGCTCCTGTCTTATCTATGTCCTGATGAAGACCCCAGAATGAGGTTTCCACTAACCCTTACACCATGCGGGGTCGAAACGTAGACCAGACCACACCATTCCTCTAAACATAGGAGAAAATAAATGGAATAAAACACATCCTATATAAAAGAGCTGTATGGAACTACTGATCTAAATTAGACTGTAAAGGTTGTACTGAATCTCACTGTGATTGTGTTAAGGTCACAACACCTTTACCCAGTCCCCACACTTATCCCATCACCCCTATCCCACCTAACTACCTCCTTTTCTTTATCACCGAGAGCGCGTTGTTATACAACTATGTAAATACTATGTTATAACTTTGATGGACACAAGTTATCTAAATGATTCATTTCCAAGGAATTTCTTTATGTTTTTTTACAAGTTTTTCTGAATTAACAATCTCCGGAACTTATTGATTGATGCTAAGTTTCCGTTTAACTATGTGCTAAAATAAAATATGCATTGAATCAATGGACTGATTATAATTTGAGATACGCAATGTTTATATTTGATATTTGATGCTTTCAAAAGAAATATACTCTGACCCCTTCGTATGTACCTGATTATTGACCCAGGTCAGATAGTTTTAGGGCTAACCCCGTTAAAACTTATCACGCATATATACCCTGGCCGGGAGGCTGGTGGCATCTCGCTGTAGTGACGGACGCTGCATTTTTCAATTATTTGGTGCTGTGCATATATAAAGCGCTCACACTAGACGCCATAGAGCCATAAGTGTTCAGTTGGGCGAGGGTCGCGCAACAAAATACAAGCGGCACTGAACAAAAAAACAACACGGCAGCGAGTGGTATGCGCGCGCCACTGCGAGCCATATGTCTTTAATTATCACGCCTGTGTCTGGGCACGATAGTTGAAGACATATGGGCTTTGGTGCGCGTAACAGACACCAATAAGCCATGGGGGGAGCAATGCGCCCGCCTTTGGCCTATTGTGTGCTCTGTTTTAAAAAAACACGCTCTCAAAGCTCAATAGCGAAACCCAAAAGGGAAAGCACACGCACGATTATGTGCGATTCCAGGGTACATTTTTAAACCCCCTGAAAAACGTCTCAACTGCGCGGGCACTGCTGCGCAGTGCATCACGAGGGGTGAGCCCTAAAAACGGGAGAATGTATTTTCCAGGGAAGCTTTCAGAATGTCTCCAAGATGTCTAAAGCAACCAGACAGCTGCGTTGTCTGGTAGGCTTCGATCTAATAATGAAGTAATTTACACATAAATACTCTTTTTGCTTTGTTTACGCCCCTGATATTTTCCCCCCTTTGCTTATGAATCATGTCCTCAGGCACTAGCTTTAGCTTTTCCTTTTCCTGAATTGCAGCCTCTGTCAAATACCAGGATACATATTTACTCCTCGCTGGATTCCATTTGGGCGAGCTCTCTTCATGGTCCAGCTCTGTGCCCCAGCTAAGATGGTAAACAACCACTGCCAGAGTGAATTTAGCACCCTAGATAATTCCTTCTGCCCTGTACACCAGGCTCAATCTCGACCACTACTCATTTCCCTAATATATACGCTGCACATTCTAGGAACACTGAGTGGTCTGAGGGGGCAGCGAAGGAAGCATTCACACTGCAGAAACCAATCAAGCCCTCCCCACACTCACTCCCCCCACGAGTCCCCTGCTCCGCCTCCTTGCCCGTAAATCAATAACCTAACGAAGTCAGTGATGCGGAATACGGATATTAATTCACATTTCTACAACAAGCGGATGGATGGCTCATGATCCCCCATGGCCAGTGTATTATATGGCAGCATTTTTTTTTATAGCACTTCATATCCCCGGGCAAGGTCCCAAAAGGCTTTCAAATGTTTAAGTAAAAGGCTACTTCATTTGTTAAGAATGGTTGGTAGAGAGTGGGTTTACAAAGCGGTAAAAGGCTACTTCATTTGTTGAGAATGGTTGGTAGAGAGTGGGTTTACAAAGCGGTAAAAGGCTACTCCATTTGTTGAGAATGGTTGGTAGAGAGTGGGTTTACACAGCAGTGTATGTTGAAAGTATTCTGGTGTCCTGCGAGAGGTTCTGAGATGGCGAGAGCAAACTTGCAGCTTGGCTTCACCATGATGTGAAGCTGAGATGTGGCATGGCGAGTAAATGGTGCAGAATACAGCTACAGGGCGGGTGCATGCACTTGACAGGGCATGGAAGAGGGCAGTGGTGTCAGTGGTCACCCGGCTGACACACGCGCAATGACACAGACACACACAAACACGTTACAGCACCAGCTGCTTCCTCTGGCTCTCAGGAGGTGGCTATGGCCAAGACATTGGTCTTGCACCCACGGCGAGTATGCCAAGTTCACCCACCAGGCCCCTGTGGGTGTGATCAGCCTGCACCAGCCTGCACCAGATATTCACAGCACATTGCCTAATACACAAGAAAGGAGGAGACTGGTGTAGTGTCCTGGCAATCACACAAGGACACAAGGCTTATTGTTAACTCTGCTCTTTATTCTCCACGTCCTCTCCCCAACCGGTCCCTACTCTAACTGCCCTTTCCTGTCCTGTCCCCTCCTCTTCCCCTCTGCCCACCTAGCTCCGCCCACCCCAGCTACTGGACTGCTAACTTCGTTACATCTCCCCCTTTCTTAACAAAGTAACAAATGAAATAGAGATTAGTCCATCTCTGCAATCAGTCTCTTGGGAGGCCGCACGTGACGGCGGGGTCTCGCTGGTGTGGACACGACACTTTCAGGTGAGGGTTCATCTATAGGTGAAAGTCCGGTGTCGGGTGCGACAGTCTCAGGGTTGTCCCGGCCTACAGGTGTGGGGACCACAGATGTACTTTCATGGACTTCAGGAGAGCACTTCTTGAAATGAGAAGCGTTACGGGTGACTCTTCGAGTCTCTGATTCTGCTGTCACCATGGTGCCCTTTTGTTGGTTAATTGTTAGGGGCTCATCCTTGAAACGACAATCAGTCTTTTGGCGTTGTTCCCGTTTGACAACAACTCTGTCGCCTTCCTTCAGGGAGGGGGACCGGGCCCTTCGCTTGCGGTCCGCATACTCTTTCATTTTGTCTTTGCGGTGCCGATCTGTTATGGCCATTTCTCTGTGTTGTTGATCTGATGGAGGTTTTCTCAGTGCTCCGTCCCATGTGGGGATCCGATTCCTCATTGTCCTCCCGAGCATGAGAGAGGTTTTCTCAGTGCTCCGTCCCATGTGGGGATCCGATTCCTCATTGTCCTCCCGAGCATGAGAGTCGCAGGGCATTGGCCCGTTGTAGAGTGGGGAGTGGTCCGGTAGGCACTAAGGACCTCGTTCAGTGCTGACTGAAGATCTTTCTTCTCGGCCGTGGCTTGCTGGAATGTTCTCTTAATGGTGGACATGAATCTTTCCACAGTGCCATTGGCCTGAGGCCAGAGTGGCGTGACTTTGCGATGTTGAAAGTCCATGTGTTTCGCGAAGTCGCTGAATTCATGACTATTGAATGGAGGCCCGTTGTCCGTCTTGATGACCCTGGGAACACCCCAAGTCGCGAAGACTTCTTCAAGTACCTTGAGGGTGCAGGCGGCGCTGGTGGATGATATGAACTGGGCCACTGGGAACCTGGAGTATTCATCCAGGATGACGACTACATACTTCCCGGATTGCAAGGGGCCATAAAAGTCCATGGCAACTTCTTGCCATATTTTGTAACCAAAGAAGGATACTGAGTTCCCCGGGGATCCAAAGGGGGGTATGGGAGGTTGGAGACAGAACTAAACTATAGTCAGGGAACTGGGAGTTCCCTTGTTGGAACTAAGGGACCTCACACACCCAGTAAACTAGGTGTCAAGCTTCATCACTGGTCCCCTGCTCCTCGTCAGACTGGCGCTGCAATGTCTGACGGGCGCCGTAGGCGCGCTTTGTTGGAGATCTTTTGTTCCAGCCAAAAGTTTGTATGCGTGTGAGGGGTCTGGTGGTGGTGTAGTCGTGAAGGGAAAGTGAGGTTTAAAAGAAGGTGAGGCAGTCCACAACGGATTTTATTCGGGTGGCTGACTCCCTTATTAAAAGGGTGAGAGGGGAGAAAGAAACTGTATGATTGACAGCGGACTGACTCAACCCTCTAGAAGGTCGACATGTTTCATGCCTGTATGGCAATTCTTCAGGACCTCAAACAAATGTACTACACAGTGCAAAATAATAAGGAAAAATTAAAAAGATACAACCTCAATGGGTCAATCAGGGAGCAAGCCAACAGGTCCTACTCTATGGGGGAACCTGGAAGAACTTCTTGCCATACCCCGTCAGGCAATGGGGTAATCTGTAGGGGTGCAGGTGGATTACTGTGGCTGGTCAGTTGGCATGGGTGGCAGTCTTTCAACGTGTCCTCAACCATCTGGTCGAGGGCTGGGAACCAGACACGTTCTCTCAGTGCTCTTTTGGTGGAGACGACTCCTCGATGGCCTTCGTGGGCCAAGTCGATTACTCCTTGTCTCAGTGTCGCTGGTATAACTAGTCTGTGATCTCTGAGGAGGAGGTCGTCACCAGTTACAGAGAGTTCGTCGGAGACATGTCGGAAGGCTTGGAGTTCTTTCTTGACAGCAGGGCTTTCCTCTTCCTCCTGCGGGTGGTATCTCCATCTGTTGGTCCGGGTACGCTTTATTACTGCTTGTAGGATGTTGTCTTGGTTGGTCGCTTCCCGAATGGCGTGCATGGGGATGGCTGGTGGACGAGCATGATTAGCCACAAAGTGAATGTATTCTTCCGCAATGGAGGGCGCAGTCTCTGATGAGTCTCGGGGGTGGCGAGACATATAGTCAGCTGGATTCTCATCCTTCCCCGGTTTGTGAATGATCGAGAACGTGTACTCTTGCAGCCGCAAGCCCCATCTTTCGATCCTGGGGGGCATCTTGCACTTGGGATTCCCATAGATCGTGACAAGTGCCTGATGGTCGGTTATGAGTGTGAAGTGTTTCCCGTATATGAAGATGTGGAAGTGTTCGCACACCCACACGACGGCCAGTCTCTCCTTCTTCGGTTGGGAGTATCGTTTCTCAGGGTCTGTTAGGCTCCGACTGGCATAGGCGATGATTCTCCTCTGATCCGACTCATGGTCGTACTGTGCCAGGATGGCCCCTAAGCCCACGGGGCTTGCGTCCACAGTGATTTCCGTTTTCCTCTTGGGATTGAAATAGGAGAGGCACTTGGCTGATTCCACGGCGTGTTTGATGTCCTTGAAGGCACGCGCACACTCCGGGGTCCACACAAATTGTGCGCCAGCTTTCGTGAGGAGCCGCAGTGGGTGACTTACGGTGGCGTAATCACGAATGTAGCGGGCGCAGTAGCTTGTCATTCCAAGAAAGGAGCGCAGGTCGTTGACGTCCGCCGGACTCTTGGTGTTGTTGAGCGTGGCGATTTTGTCCGGGTCAGGTCTCATGCCACTCGCTGAGAAGATGTGTCCGAAGAATTTCAGGGTCGATTGATGAAATTCACATTTGTCCTTGTTGAGGGTCAACCCAGCTTCCATCAGAGCAAGGCAGACACGATCGAGGGCGGTGTCATGCTCCTGCGTGTCCAAACCGTAGACCAAGATGTCATCGCTGTAATTAAGGGCGTTAGGGATGTGGTGGATGACGAGACGTATGGCCTCCTGAAAGATCTCGGCGGCTGATGAAACGCCAAAACTGAGACGTTTGTAGCGGAATAGACCAAGATGGGTGGCAAACGTCGTGATGGGGCGAGAGCTGTCGTCCAGCTCGAGCTGATGGTAGCCCTTGTTAAGGTCCAGCTTAGAGAACACGGTTGCCCCGTTGAGCGCCGTGATCATGTCACTCAGGAGTGGGCCTGGGTGTCTCTCCCTCTCAATGGCCGTGTTCGGCAGACGCATGTCCACACAGAGACGGACTTTGTTTTGGGACCCTTTCTTGGGGACGATAACCACCGGGGACACCCATGGAGTGGGGCCCGCAGTGCGCTCAATGATGTCGGCGTCCAAAAGTTCCTGCAGTTCACATTCAACCGCAGATTGCAAGTGAAATGGCACTCTTCGCGGGTGTTGAGCCACTGGTTTGATTTGTTCGTTGACATGCAGATGGATTTGACGGCCTTTCAGTTTTCCCAAACCTCTGACGAGGGAAGGGAATTTTCCAGCGCAGTCCGAAATGTCATGGACATTGAAGAGGATGTGCACCAACTGAAGACGTTCAGCCGTGGGGAGGCTCAGCAGACAGTCAGCCTCAGGTCCTTTAATGACATGGATAACTGCTGGGATGGAGAGCTTGCCATGCGTGAGGGTGGTGTCAAACTTGCCCAAACATTGGAGAGGTTTCTTCGCCATCCAGGTGTAGACGCGGACGGGCGCAAAGTGCAGACGTGGTTTGGGGTCCATTCGGTCATGTTCGGCAACTGATATGTAGTTGAGCGATGCTCCGCTGTCCATCATGAATTTGGCGGCGTGGTTGCCCACTTTGATGTTGAGGCGTGGATAACGTTTGAACTGATCATGATCAGCAAAGTTGACATATTCGGTGGTGTATGACGAATGCCTGGATGAGGACGATCTGGAGTCTCTTGACGGAGAACGACGGTCCCACCTGGAGCGTCGAGAGTCGTGGCTGGAGTGTGAGGACGTGGGAGATCTCGGAGGCTCTTCCTGAACTGCTCTGATGTGATGACGTTTGGCCTCCGATCGTGAGGGCCGCTGCGACCCATCCTGTCTGTCACTGTCGTTGCGTTTTTCTTTGTGGTAGTCCCCACACATGGCCTCAAAGTGGTTGGATCGTCCACATTTTCTGCACCGTTGGCCCATGGCAGGGCAGGAGTCGATGTGAGGGTAGTCGTATCCACACCTAAAACATTGCCTCGTGCGTTCAGGTCGGCGATCTCTCCTTTCGGGTACTTTCCTCCTATAGTCCGGGCGTCGCCTGGGCGAGTACTTGGAGCGCCGCGATCTGTCTCGCGGGTGACGTCTTCCACTGTCGCGTCGATCCTGTCGCCCCTGTCGTCGTTCAGTGATGCGGTTGGCGTGTTCACGGCTGGTACTGGGTCCGGTTTCAATTTCCGCCGCGTTTTCTTCGGCTTGGTCGTAGAGCCGGGAGTTCTCTTCAATCTCTGCGAGTTCCTGTGGTTTTCTCAGGAGTCGCCGCCTCAGCGATTCCGAGTGACACCCCGTGATTATTTGAGATTTGATGGCTGCATCCGGCGAGAAGTTTGTAAAGTCACAGTGTTGGGACTGCCGGCGCAGTCGATGTATGAAGGAGCTCAGTGGTTCTTCCTTTCCCTGGCGCTGTTGGTGGAATTTGTGTCTCTCATAGTCAACATTTCTCTTGTGCAGAAAACGGTTGTTTAGGACGGTTCTTACTTTGTCATAGGTGTCACTATCTGTGGCTGGGATCTCACGTACAATCTTGCTTATCTCACGCCCCCCAAGATTGCGGAGGGCTATTATCTTGTCTTTGTCTGGTTCTATTTTGGACCCTTCAATGTAGTCCTCAAAGTCCTCTAGCCAGTCTTGCCACTTTAGGCCCATGCTGCTTCCCGTTGTGACTGACAATGGCTCCGGGGCTCGCAGGTGGGTGCCTCCCTTGACGTCCTTCTGCGCGGGAGGGTTAGACATCTTGGCAATGGGTTTTGGCGCCCACGTCCGCTTCTTGCGTCAGCGACTGGCGTGCGTTTCCAAGGTTTGTTCTCTTGTGGCTAGCAATGCTTGTTTGTCTTCCGATACTTGTTCCTTTGTCAGTGCTTGTTTTCTCTTTCTTTTTTTTTTTTCCGATGGCCAATGCTTGTTTTCTTTTCTTGATGCCTGACTTCAAAATGGCCGCCTCTATTTTGCCCAGGGAGGATGTCCCAGAAGTCGCCTGACTCAAAGATGGCCGCCCAACTCTCACGAGACTTAGCCACATGCAGCTCTTCTCACCATGCAAGCTTCACAGCTCTTCACAGGGACTCACCCCGGTCTTCATTGAAGTCCCACGCCTTCCTGCTGGGTTTATTTCGTCACTGTATCTCGAGAGAGGGTACCCCACTGGACACCAGGGAACAGGGTACAAAAGACCGTAAGTCAAAAGGAAATCCCTGGGGGATGCTCGTTTCTGCTTTCACACCACTTCATGCATACATAATTAGAGTCTGTGTGGCCAAAAGGCCGTGCTTAAAAAATTATTTCAATTTCCACAACCAGATTGGATCGTTTACAATCTATATTTTAATAAAAACATGTACAAACATATACAAACACATCGATATCACATTAAAAATTTCAGCACATCTCTGTTATAAAAAACACCGATGAGCAGACATTTAAATCACAATATTTTCATCACAGTCAAAAGATTTTTCAAAAATTCAAAGATTAAAAAATATAGTGCAAAACACATAAGAACATATATATACAACTCATATAGAATTAGACCTAATCACGTGTACCCCCTAGTTTGGTTGTGGCTACCGAATCTATTTGCCACTGTTTATCGTTGGATCCAAAGGCTTGCCAGACTATATCATCAATGGGACCAACAGTAACAGTAAGTTCTGTACATCAGTTGTTCACTGGGCCCTAGTTGGATTCTCAGTATTTACAGAAAATGCGTCGACGCGTTTCGGTGCAGCACAATTGATATAGTAGCACCTTCTTCAGGACTTCTTAAATCGGGGTTTCTTACTGGACAAAATGGTGACAAGCACCCTCTCCCATCTATGTTGACAGGTTTGCTAAGTATCTTATACACGTTTAAAACTCTCATTGGACGGGCATAACGTTCGTGCTCTCCTTAGGGAAACTGGATATGTTCTCGTGTTTGATCGAGCCGCGTCTCTGCCTCGATCAAACACGAAACGTGTATAAGATACTTAGCAAACCTGTCTAATACAGCACAAGCATAGAAAAAGCGAATCTGATAGAAGTATCCCTGCTCAGATAATAGAGACAATTCCCCGGGGGGATCCTGAGACGTATCAGTGAAGACGTCTAGAATAACCCCACGGATACCTATAATTGGACCTCCCTCAACATAGATGGTAGAGGGTGCTTGTCACCATTTTGTCCAGTAAGAAACCTCGATTTAAGAAGTCCTGAAGAAGGTGCTACTATATCAATTGTGCTGCACCGAAACGCGTCGACGCATTTTCTGTAAATACTGAGAATCCAACTAGGGCCCAGTGAACAACTGATGTACAGAACTTACTGTTACTGTTGGTCCCATTGAGGATATAGTCTGGCAAGCCTTTGGATCCAACGATAAACAGTGGCAAATAGATTCGGTAGCCACAACCAAACTAGGGGGTACACGTGATTAGGTCTAATTCTATATGAGTTGTATATATATGTTCTTATGTGTTTTGCACTATATTTTGTAATCTTTGAATTTTTAAAAAATCTTTTGACTGTGATGAAAATATTGTGATTTAAATGTCTGCTCATCGGTGTTTTTTATAACATAGATGTGCTGAAATTTTTAATGTGATATCGATGTGTTTGTATATGTTTGTACATGTTTTTATTAAAATATAGATTGTAAACGATCCAATCTGGTTGTGGAAATTGAAATAATTTTTTAAGCACGGCCTTTTGGCCACACAGACTCTAATTATGTATGCATGAAGTGGTGTGAAAGCAGAAACGAGCATCCCCCAGGGATTTCCTTTTGACTTTATTTCGTCACTACCACCAGGTAGGCTCACGGAATTCACTCCGACGCGATCGCCGGACACAGATGCGAATTCCCACGCATCGGGGTGAGGTTTTCAGCAACGCGGCACAGTCTTTCTTTTACGGGACGGCGCTTCTTCTCACAGCGCTCAGCCAGTCCCCAACAATTATTTCAGCAGCGCAACAGGGTCGGGGTGAGCTCCCGAGCCCTTGCTCAGCTTCCTTGAGCCTCGCTTCAGCCCGTACTCACGTGGGCACCTGCAGTCTTTCTTTGGCGCGAACAGCGCTCGATTACAAATTCCTCCCTGGTACTCGAGCAGCACTTTGTTCAGCTGCGCCAGGGGTTTTCATGACATTCACTGATCGCGGCGTGTAGACCTTCTTCTCTGGTCCTCGTGACGGCGATCTTTGGCGGGCTCGCGTGTCACAACCGCAACTCGGTCGGCGCGACGCCCAGGGACCGGACACTGCTCAATTGGGGTTCTTGGGATGGCGGACTGCCATATCCCACCTTCGTCGCCAGTTGTAGTGTCCTGGCAATCACACAAGGACACAAGGCTTATTGTTAACTCTGCTCTTTATTCTCCACGTCCTCTCCCCAACCGGTCCCTACTCTGGGAAGCAGAAAGTGACAAAACAGAACAAGTGCAGTAAGTGACTCAGAATCATTCTGGCCGCAGTATGGGAGTGGCGCGCCATCAAGCAACTGGTATGAGCTGAAACTGAAGCACTGGCATGTCCTGACAAAGCAGGCCCTGGCTGCACCCCGCCTATCCAGAGACGCTTCTACCACATAAATCAGCTCCCACAAGCATCATCACAGCTGAACATAAAACACACATCCGTTTGAGGCTTCCAAGACAGTAATAGGAAGTTGAAATGAAGAAACAAAATACTCAGCGTGGCCGCCCTTGTCCACTGTCTGCCAGAGAAGGCCACAGAAAGCCTGCATAGGACGTACGTGGAGGATAATCCCCGTGTCAGCCACCGTCCGGGCTAAAAGGAGTTCTTCAATGTGGAGGACTGTATGGGCATCTTGATGAAATGCGGAGTCACCACAGAGGACAAAATCTTAAAGGGAGAGATGCTATCCTCACTAGCATACAAGAGGGAGTGGGTTCTCTTTTTCTGAGGACGTTAAGAGGCACTGCAAAGTAGAAAATGGCAGTGCCTTGAACTTCCTACCACACTAAACCAGTGAGGAAGGAAGTGTCTGCAAGCACTGCTGCTTCCTCTTCAAAAGAGGAGCTGTGCCTTCTGCACAGAGTCTGCTTCCAAAAGCAAGAGTCAGGACCGTGCACCTCTCACTAACACTTCATTTACGGTTCTGAAAGACACAGCAATAACATTTTAAGTCTAAATATTTAGAAGCCATTCACTTTCTGGAAGTTTAAATACTTCCATTTTTTAAACTGAAGATGCTAAGCGTAGACCTAAGTGAAACAGCAAATCCATCCTGCTCTGGTTGAACTAGACCTGATAATTCCTAGATTTCATATTGCAAGCAAGATTTATAGAGGTTATTTCAGATGTTGAATAAGATAGAGAGCGATTCACAGAGGAGCAACACAGGTGGCAGGTTGGGATGGAGTAGAATGGTGTGAAGGACTCTTAGGCTACTGAACAGTTGGTCAATTCGTTAGAGACATGGACAATGGTGAAGCGGACTATAACTGTGCAGACAGCAGGCCTTCGGGTTCCACAGACTAATGCATCCACTCCAGGGATCTGTGTGGTTTCACGGTCACAGGCTCGAATCCTGATGGATCCACTAATCCTTGCAAGGTCGATAACATGAGTGCATTGAAACAGATAACTACAGACATCAGTTATCTGTCAATAGCGCCAAGTGTCTTCCTTGTGGGGCAACCTGCGAGCTGCAAGTGCACCTTTTGTTAAGGTTCAGGCATGCTATAAGCTGCGAGTGAGGCTTCAAGTTGTAGGTCATTTACATATAAATTGTATGAAAAGGTGTGTGAAAAGTGTGAATTGCTGTAATTTACCGGCGATACTGGCGTCCAATTATAATTTTTCAGGAACTTGATAGTTTCTCGACAGCCCTGGGAATTACAGATGCAGAACACAACTGAACACAAAATATCTCCACAGTTAACACCCAGCTAAAGTTCACGGGCTTAACATCCTTTGCCAGAGATCAGCGGATACTTCAACGTCTCGACTTAGTGCTGCTAGAAATCTGGCACCTAAATCTGAAGCTCCACAGAGGGATGTGAAATTCTAAACACACTGCAATATATGGAAATCTTTACCCTGGTGGCTCCAAGTTGTTCCTTTTCCGACTACAACAAATGTTGAATCTTCTGAAGGATACATGTCGTACCAGTGAAGGCACTTTTAAAGTACACAGTCAGTCCAGGTCCTTGTAACTCTTGCTGGACTACCAGATTTACAAGAAATTTCACAGGTTATTCAATAAGTTTCTACATCTACTTCAAACAGATTCATTAACCAGTCACTATGGTATGGATTATGGCAAAGTGAACAGAGCGCCCTTCTCCATTCGACATCATCATAGGTCTGGTTCTGGTGTGTCTGCACAATAAGCGTGCACACGACAATGCTACAATTTCCAGTGCTGACTGTTGCAGCAAATCTAAAGCAAGTTCAGGAGAGTCCATGCCAATGGACAAAGTCAGAAACCATCAACTTCTCATCCTGGTCATGCCATTCACCACTGACTCACTGAACGAGGTTGCTGAACAAGCACATTAATGCATTCCTCCAGAGGGTTGAGGAGGCCAGTGGTCAAACGCCCAAAAACCCTCCAGAGCATGTCAGTTTTGATAGGATGGTTGCCACAGTATGACGACAAATTGATATTTGACAGTTAGCAGTTTACTCTTCTCCTCTTAGAAGGGGCTGCCTTATCAAGGAGGGATTGGCGAGCTCCTATTCACTAGCATATCAAAGGACAAAATGGCGCAGTTTGACCAAGATCACAGGTGTGGCAAAAATGACCTGATACACTATTAGATAACCGGAATATTACATAGCCTCCAACACTTTCTCACCCCGAAAGAGTCACAAAACATATAACCTTCGATGAGATGCTACAATTATTTCTGTAAATTAGCCTTAAAAAAAAAAGTAAAAGGACACAGCGAGTTCATCAAGCATGGCTGAAACCACGATCAAACACCGGCTAACAATTTTAAAAAGGCAAAAAAAAAAAAAAAGAAAATCCAAATCGAGTTTAAAGAACTGGGGCCAAGATGTACTAAGGTAAGTGTTTGCAATTACCAAACAGCAACATTTTGTGATTCACTATTTGGTAATCACAAACAGCTATGTACAAATGTGTGTTTAACACATTTTGAGATTCCCAGTAGGTCGCAAGCAGATCTATCTCATTAATATTCATGAGGTAGGTCTCGGTTTGGGACCCACAGGGAATCGCAAAAAAAAAAAATCACATCGATTTGTGGCATGCTGGGGTAATCAGACCACCATGTCTGCAACTGCTCTTCAATAAAGCATTTTTTTTAAATGCAGCACGTTTTCCTGAAAGAAAAAAGGGATGAATTTTAACCCCTCCGCTGCGCTGAACGTTCCGCGCTGGTGCGGAACGTTCTATTGTGCGGGCGGGGCCGTGACGTTCAGCGGACGTGCGCAGCACTACCGAGGTAGTGCACGCGACGTATGCTGAACGTGCGCAGCCCTTAAGAGGTTAAAAAGAAAAATTAAAAGTTTTCTTTTCATTTTTTGAGAATAGGGAGTGGTCTGTGGGACCACTGCCGGTTCTTAAAAAATGTTTTTACAAACATTCACAAAGGGGAAGATGTCCCTTGGGGACTCCTTCCCATTTGTGAATTGGTTACCGCCTACTTGAAGTGGGGAGTAAAATGCTAATCTTTTGCGACCGCATTTTGGTCACAAAACATTCACACATACCACTGCGATTTGGTATTCGGAAAGGACGCCCTAAACACGCCTCTTTCTAATACCGAATAGCAAACCCAATTTACGATTTGGTAATAGGTTACTGAATCACAAATTGGGCCTTTATACATTAAAAAATGCTTTGTTGCAGTCGCAAACGTCCAGATTCTGCGACCCGGGCCGTTGAGACCTCGAAAAAGCTTTGTACATCTGGCACTAGATAGGTTAAAAGATAATTATTACCAGGCAGACTGGGGAGCTGTAACTAACAGTCTGGAGGGAGCAACTGTTATCTCTACCTAAAACGAATTGATGATCTGATACCTAGGATAGAAGCGTGTTAATCTGAAGAATTGTGTGTGTCTGAAGTTTTTTTTAGGGCAGGTCACTGTTACTCCTATTGGTTTATATACATGTTGCTATTTTATTCTTATGCATGATAGGAAATGGGTGTTTCTTCAGGGGTAGATTTGGTTGCTTAAAATATAAAAAATATACTCATTGGTAATTCCATAAAACACATAACGTGAGAGAGCGAAGCTTCCCATGCAACAGAAGCAAAGAGCAAAACAATGACGAAGTACTTCTTGGCAAGAGATGCGAGTGAGCTAACGTAGACCATCTGGAAGGAAAACGATAGGCTGCTGGACATAAACGCGTAGATTGTGTTGCACGGTAACTCCAAGATCTGCGCCCACTTCCCTTATACCCACGCCACATCCTGACTCATAGGAAACGGATGACTCAGCGGCCAATGGGAACTGCTGCTGGTGACTCTTACCACCCCCAACGGTCCCAGAACAAGCAGTGCCTTCAAAATATGAGTTTCATACTTGGAGTTGGTCGCCATATCAACACACAACACTCGTGATTTAGGCGCAACAGTCATGAAACGAGCATGGCAGGCTTTCAAACCCACAAATATTGCTCAATTGGTCACAGAGAGAAAAGGCAACCAATGCCCAGACACATAACACATGACCAGGTCACAAACACCTGGATTATTCCTCCCAGGAAGGAGCTTTTCAAAGAGTAAGCAGGTTGAACACATTCTATACACAAGACAAAGAGAAATGGGGGAAATCCATAGATTTGAAGGGGATCTATAGGAGAGGACAGATAGCCTGGTAAAAGGGGAAGGCAGAGCTGGGAATTTACCACGGTTCATTACTCAGAAACCTCAAACAATGGAAAAGGGGAAGAGACATTGACATAGTCTTTGCCCAAGACAGCAGTAATAGCACTGCAAACCAATCCTCGATACCAGCAGGTATTAGAAAGACCCTACAGGTGGATCCTTAAGTACGCCTGAAGTTTATAGTTCGGATCTATGAAAGTGATTGAACTCAAGGAACCAAAGAGTAGAAATTTGAGAGGAGAGTAGGGGAGGGGTTTGGGGATTGGGAATGGAGTAGGGGAAGGATGGCTGCAACACGAGAAAAAAAAAAAAGCGGATGTAGTGTTCAGTATTGTCCTCCAAAGCACAAAGGCCCTACCAGGCATCCATGGCCAACAGAAAAGTGCCCAGGGAAAGCTTTTTGAGCTGAATAGTCCCAGAGAAAGGACTATCGACAAATAACTCAGGAGTACGTTTCACACATGTACCTACTCACTTCACATATTATGGTAAGGGGCTTTTATATGAGCACTCTTGGTGCCAGGAAGGAGAGAACTCTTCAAAAGATAACTATTGCATTAGAGAGTTAAAAAGCGGGTCTTCAACTTTTTATGAAAAGATATATACGAGGGTGGGGTTCCGATGTCCAGGGGAAGAACGTTCTAAGCCGAGATCGCAAGGTAAGAGAATAAATGGCTGCCTGGCTTAGATTTACAAAGGTGATGGAGTTTTTAACAAGTGAAGATAGGAACAGTGGAGAGTTCTAACTGGGACGCAGGATAGAATCTAAAGGGAAGTGCTGTGATCACAACAGTGCATCACAATAAGAGCTTTGAAGGGAAGCTTGGTACCAATCCAGACTCAGTGGGGTTGGTGAAGACGGGGGCAGAAGTAGTAAGCCTGCCTGCCTGACTGTGAAGCCATTTAAGATGTTGGTGCAGGGTTTTGTTGTGAGCACAATAAACTGCACTGCAGATGTGAAACATCCAGCGCAGGTACAGCTTGAGAATCACACTTAAAGGTGAGCGAAGCAAGAATTTTCTGCAGCTTTGACATCTGAAAAGTGCATCATGTGACTACTGCCAACTGGGAAGATTATAATGATAGATAGATAGATAGATAGATAGATAGACCTTGCACTAATCCAGACAACCCTAATGGTGATTTTAGTGGTCTTAGACAACCATAGAAAGCTCTCAAAGTGGTAGCTGTAGAGAGCAGCCTTCAGACTTAGTCCAGAGGGAGTGTTAAACAGCTCGTTTTACCAGAACTAATCATATAGTGTAAGTTAAACTAAAAGAACCACACAGTGTAGTTATACAAATAAGTATATTTATTATACACACTCGCTAACACATTGGTATATCTCCTACCCGGAGATATAAACACAATGCACACAATACTTCAAATGTAAAACAGGTAAGTAAGCACAAATACACAGTAGACTCCAGGGGGAGACCAAACCATATACTAAAGAAATGGAATGCGAACTGCGACTGAAGTCCGAACTTGGACCAGAAGACTCAGAAGAGATGGAGACACATGGAGCCACCTGAGGTAAGTACCCAGGAACCCAACGGAGGCTGTGTGCAGAGTGGAAACACAGCTGCATACTCAATGAAAGTCAATGTGACAGTCGCAGTTGCAGTTCTTAAGAAGACCCTTCCCAGTGGACCCTGAAGAAACTCCATGAAAGACAGAAGATTGGAGAGTCACTGCACCTGGGTATACCCCAGGAACTAGGATGCCCACACCAGGGAAGCAGGGTGCATAGGTACGAAGTAACATCAGAAACCACCGTAGACCACAATGGAGGACTTCAGAAAGATGCCGCTGGTGAAGAAGGTGAAAGAGTCAGGTGGAATCCAAAAGATGGATTCTTGAAGAGGAGTACCTGCAAGCAGAAGGGACAGAGTCTATGCCACTCAGGAGTGACCAGGAGGCACACAAGACCAATGACCACCGATGATGAAAAGAGCAGGAGTGATGATGGTGACCTTGTCGCTGCAGCTGTGAGGATCAAGCGAAGCTGTTTGGAGTTTGTCTGGGTGATGTGGCTGAAGTGGAGGTTTGTCCTTCCTGCGAAGAAGGGGCTGAGGGTGTGTCCAACTCTGCGAGTGGGCGTGTTGACCAGCTGCTTCAGTCCGAGGTTGGCAAGGTTGTCGATAAGAGTGGTGGAGTCGGGGTTGCTGCAGTTGTGGAGGTGGAAGTTCAGGTCCCCGAATAGAATGTAGTCCGTGGAGGTGATGGCGTGGGGTGCGGCGTGCTGGGCGATGGTCATTGCGGACTGGGTGCGAGGTTCCGGCGGTCTGTAGATGAGTATGCCGCCTAGCGTGGTTTTGGGGTTGGTCTGGATCTGGAAGTGGAGGTGTTCAGTGTTGGAGTGGGGGTTACTCGTGCTGGATGTAGAGAGTCGGAGGGGAGTCTTGTGTGCGATGGAAAATCCTCCTCCTGGCCGGTGGGGGCAGTCCTTTCTCTGTATCTTGTAGCCGTCGGGGATGGCAGTTGCGATGTCGGGCAGGAGGTGGCTTTGGTCCAGGTTTCTGTGAAGAAGGCGACGTTGGGCGTTGATCAGGTCCCAGATCTCTACGGCGTCTCAGTGTAGGGAGCGTATGTTCAGGAGGATGCATGTCAGGGTTTTGGCGGTGCGTGCATCAGGCGGGCCTACGGTGGATGTGGGGGCTTTGTTGATGGTGAAGGATCTGTGGCATGATCTGCGCGAGAACTGTCCATGGGTGGTGTACAGCGAGAATCTTTTGCAGTTGATGCATCTTCCGGGACTGAGTGCATTGAGGGTAGTGGAATCGTAGCGGTGGGGCCTAGGAGAACCAGGGTTCTTGGCGCTGGTCACGGTTGGGTCGTGGATGGGCACAGATGGGCTTATCTTAGGCGCGCCAGCAGCGAGATTAAGTTGGGGAGGGGGCGGGAGTGGGGTAGGGAGGCGGAAGCAGGGGCTGTGCCAGGGGAGGGGCCGCATCGGCAGGAAAGGCTGACTTCAAGGAGAGAGAAATCAAAAAATTAAGCGGGATTGCTGAACACAATTAAAGTGGGAAAAATAATACAGCCTCAAAATGCACAATAGCGCAAGGCTTAAACCTGCCTCCCAGGAAGAGGGCAAGGGGAGCCTTAAATTAAATTACACTTGTGATGATCTATGTCTTCAAATTATATCGAGAAAAGTTATGGAAACTAAATCATTATTAATCAATTTTAAATGATTTTTTTTAGTTTATGTACTATTTAAAATGATTTTAATAATCAATTACTATTTAAAAACGAAAATGTATTAAAATAATTACTACTTAACTTCCCACCCTATGCCCCTATAAATCTAGCAGCACACACCTAAAATACAATTAAAATATAGCACAATTTACATACTTAAATAATTGATTGTTAATTATTTATTGCTTAAATAATGTCCCACCCTATGCCCCTATAAACCCAGCAGCCTGCACCAATAATAACAAAAGTAAGTATTACGCCAGTTTACATAATTAATAATCCGTTTTATGATTAAACAATACATACTCAATCAGCTCCCCATTCTAAGACACTACAAACCTAGCAACTTGAGCCTAAAATATATAATAACTCACTTTGCATAATTAGTAGTCAATAAAATAATGAATCCTAAATTAATTGTTAAATTAAACTTTCCATCCTATAGCCCTACAAACCTAGCACCCTGCACCTAAAATGTAAGTAAAAAAGTCCGTATTACATAATTAATAATTACTTAATTAACTTCCCATCCGATTCCCCTAAAAACCCAACAACCTGCTGAAACACTATAAATTACTATTAACAATTAAATTAACTCTAAATAACAAACCATGTTAAAAAAAAAATATATATATACTTAGACCTTAACTATGACATTTGACGTTCCCTTCGACCTCCACACGATGATTTAATATTTTTTATAAAATCGTATGTTTTTACAGGATTTTAAGAGACTCACTTTGGATAACTTTATACACTGGTAGCACTTTTTTACTACATTGTATCGCGCATTTTGCACATTTAACCAACTGATATTAATTGCACTAGCTTAATTTGCACAAACATCTGGTCCAGAGCCCACTTGGGCAATAACAATTGATAATTGTGGTTATCCATTTGATAAATGTATATGTGTATGATGGTTATATATCTTATTGTTACTTTTAGTATACGGTTGATATTTTAAACATGAACTGAATTTTTTAGGTTTTAATTCAGCTGAGACATCACTAGGTTTTATTAGTATTTTTAGCTATTTATGAACTGTGTTGATACTCATAATTTTGTGTTTACATCTGCAACCTCACGCAAATCATATGAGAGAATTACATTACCTGTGTATCTGATGTTGGTTTTGCATTGACTGTATTCATACGGAGACTTTGTATAGACAATTGCATCCTATCTGTTCAAACTTCAGTGCAGATTGAAAATCCATAGGCATTTGTGCATTAACATGTTAAGAAAGTATTTCTTTTATGCTTATTTGCGCGTCATGCACTTATCACTTTAAATGGGTCGCCAGCCCCCATGACTGCGTCATGTGATCAAGGCTTTGGCCGAAACGCGTTGTGGCAAACTGGTGTTTGGGTTCACAATAAAGATCTAAAAACACCGAGAACTGGGTCTCGCATCATCCTTCGGCAGTACATGCTGAGCTGTTCAAAAGCTGAGGACGACATACAACATAAATATTTTCGGGATTGCTTCCCTGAACATTGCGAGACCCCTTCACGTTATGGGCGAGTGCGGCAAGAAGCAGCAGTTTCCGAGTGCCTAACTTGGGATCAAACTACAACTCCGGGAGGAGACGCCGCCGAAGCCCCAGGAGAGGCAGAGTTTCCGGGTGAGACGTGGAGGGGAAGATCGTGAGTGGTTCTGGGTTAGAGGTCGGCGGAGGCGGACTTCAACTGGGACTGCACCGAGAGTACCTTCGAACCTCGCTGGGTTCCTGCAGAAAATCCTGTGGGAAGTGGTCCAGTAACCGGAGGACGACTGCCCAGCATTGTCGGGTAGGGAATCGTGACCTGTGTTACTATTATTACTATTACCCTAATTAACAAACACACCATGTTTGCGGACGCAGTACGGGCCGTGTGGAGGCTTCAAAGGGAATGTTTACGGACTCCCCGGCTGGGGAGAACGTTCTAAGCACAAACCTCACTCCTGTGCCAGAACCGACAAACAACGTAAGAGACTTATTTAAGAAGTTAGAGAAATGCCGCAAAGGCGAGCAGTCGAAGTGGTGGGAACATAGCTCCCTGACAGGCTACTTGGAAGTAGGGAGAGTTCCTCGGGGGCTTAGACTGATGCTGGCCCCGTCCTACGAAAATCCAGATCCGCAGATGCTCACTGATTGGGCGTTTTGTATCTTGGATGGATCAAAGCGCCTAATGCAGATATTGGTGCAGTATGCAGAGAGCGATAGAAATAAATTGCTTGTCGAGATAGAAAAACTTGAAGCCGAAATTTAAAAGTTTCCCATCACCCCTGCTATAACCAAACTTCGTGAAGAAATGGAAACACGTCTAAGACATGAAGAGGATGTAATCAAACACAGAAAGACATTCAAATTCCTAAGAGATAGGCTTGATTATGAGCACGGACAGATTTTTACTTTTGCCCGCAAATTTGACAATATCAAAAAAATACAACAAACTCCGGACAAGGATGATGCGGAGCGTGTATCCAACACAGCAACCCCTCCAAGTGATAATAGGACAGTTGTGCCTTCTACCTCTGAAGAAAGTTCGCAAATTGATAGTGAATCTGATAATGAGGCAAAAAGAAACAAAAGATTGGGGTTTCGCAGATTTACCCCGGGTCAGGAACTGGGGGTGATCCAACAAGACAGGAAATCAACCCTCCGGTCTGGCACACAAGAAGCCAACTCAAATGCAAACAAAAAAACAGGAAACGCTCAGAACGGAGGAAATGCCACAGGAGGAAACAACACAGGTGGGAGGCAAAGGAGGCAACGAGCGAACCGACAAAAGAGAAAAGCCCTCAACTAAATACCTTAAGAAATGTAATTAACCTCACGGATGTGGAGTTAACTGAAAGTGAAACGAACATCTTATCACTTGGTCTCTCATACTGTCCCAGACGAGACTTTGATTATGCCAATACTCGAATTGATTTATTTAAATATGTGCGCAAGCTAAAATTGAAAAAATATTACAACACACGTAGAACCATCAGTAATAGCCACGCAATTGCTGGGCATTCAGTATCTGCACCTGTGGCAACCAATGAACCTGAGCTACCTCATAGGGGTTTGGCACTTTCACAAGAGTTGGAGGAGTTATTGAGAGAAGATGAGGATGATCCAATCTCAGTGGAAAATACACCTGGTGGGGAACCATCGCAGACTCTAAAGACCACACCCTTTAAACGGAAGTCGAAGTTTTGCCCACTGCTTCTCAAAGACAACTTAGACTTGTTTCACGATAGAGTTTCAAGTGAACTAAAAGAATTACAAATCAAAAATGCGAATGCAAATAAAAAAAGAAATTACCGTGACTTACAGTATCACAAACTTATAAAGAAACTGAAAGACAACAAGCAAATAATTACAAGACAATCAGACAAAGGCGGTAATGTCGTGCTCTGGCCTAGGAAAATGTATATGAGAGAGGCACTCAAACAACTAAACAATAGAGACTGCTATAGGAAAATCAATGCCCAGGAGATGTTAGCAGCCAGAAATGAAACTGATTTGAGTTTAATGGCCTGGAGGAGTAAGGGGTTATTGACTATGGACGAATATAAATTTCTCAAAAATGATTACCCTGTGACACCAGTGATTTATTTTATACCGAAGACTCACAAAAATTACTTGGACCCACCTGGAAGACCGATAATATCGGCTAAGAACAGTTTACTTGAAAATGTCAGTAAATATATTGATTTTTTCTTACAAGAATATGTGAGGAGTCTACCCTCATTTATTCTTGATACAGGTGACCTCCTCAAAAAACTTGTGGATTTTGACTGGCAACCAAGCTTTCTTCTGGTCTCTTTGGATGTCACATCCCTGTATACAAGTATCCACCACAGGGATGGAATTAAGGCCATTGAACACTATTTGAGAAAAAGACCAGTTGAATTCGCAGAACATTCCAACATGATTATTGACATGATCAAAATCTGCCTAGATCACAATGTATTTTTGTTTGCCAATCAATTGTTTTTGCAGACAAGAGGGGTGGCGATGGGGGCCTGCTTCTCTCCCAGTTATGCTTGCCTGCATATGGGCTACTGGGAGGAGCAGGTCCTTATGGGTCAACATGCAGAGATCATGGACACAAAAGTGAAATGTTGGTGGAGATTCATTGATGATCTCTTTCTTATTTGGGATGGCACTTTTGAGGAAGTCAATTTGTTCATTAACCAACTTAATGATAACAACCTCAACCTAGAATTCACCAGCTCTATCAGTGATTGTTCTATTGTCTTTTTGGATGTTGAGATCTATATTGCCAGCAACCAGTTGCATACTAGACTCCATCGCAAACCAACTGCTGGCAACACAGTGTTGCACGCAGACAGTCACCATCCAGGTCATTTGATTAGGAGCATCCCCTATGGGGAGATGCTCCGAATCAAAAGAATCTGCAGTAATGAGTCTGATTGCCTTCAGGCCCAGCAAGATTGCAAGATGAGATTTCTAACAAGGGGCTACCAGGAATCAGTTATTAACAGTGCCATTCTAAGAGCTAACAAACATGATAGGCACACTATGTTATGCAACCTGGATGCGGCAAATAGGGGCTCTGCAAACAGTGTAGATAGTGATACACGCCTCATAATCACCTTCAACAATCAACATAAGTCCATACGGAAAATTGGAAAGAATAATTGGTTCTTGATCAAGAGTGATCCTATTGTGGGCAATCTTCTGTCACTGTCACCTAACATTACCTTTAAAAGATCAAAGAGTATGCAAAACAGTTTAGTCTCCAGTAGCCCTGAGCTAGCCGCGGGTTCGTGGTTAGGGGGCAGCAAAGGATTTTTGAAATGTGCAACGTGCAAGGCTTGTAAGAATGGGGTTAGCAAAACGGAGTTTAGGACACCACTATCCCCATTCCCAATCAAGATCAAGGAAAAAATGAACTGCAAGTCAGAATTTGCAGTTTATGTCTTGGAGTGTCCATGCGGGCTGAAGTATGTTGGCAGCACACGCCCTCAAGTGCATAAAAGAATTTTGCAGCACTTGAGAGCAATTAACAATGCTGATCCGACGTACCCTGTTGCGCGTCACTTTGAAATCAAACATGATAAAAATCCTATAGGCTTAATTTATTACGTCATTGACTGCGTCCCCCCGCAGAGGAGAGGGGGAGACAGAGAGCTTATGTTGCGGAGACTAGAAACCAGGTACATTATCATGTTAGACAGTAGAACTCCAAATGGATTAAATAACAGTGAGGATTGTCACACACATCTATGATATGGCACTTTGGTCAAACCTACTGTGAGGTTTTTCAGAATATTATTGATGCTGCTATAATATACATTATGTACATATTGTTATTTTACACCTTAACTATGACATTTGACGTTCCCTTCGACCTCCACACGATGATTTAATATTTTTTATAAAATCGTATGTTTTTACAGGATTTTAAGAGACTCACTTTGGATAACTTTATACACTGGTAGCACTTTTTTACTGCATTGTATCGCGCATTTTGCACATTTAACCAACTGATATTAATTGCACTCGCTTAATTTGCACAAACATCTGGTCCAGAGCCCACTTGGGCAATAACAATTGATAATTGTGGTTTTCCATTTGATAAATGTATATGTGTATGATGGTTATATATCTTATTGTTACTTTTAGTATACGGTTGATATTTTAAACATGAACTGAATTTTTTAGGTTTTAATTTAGCTGAGACATCACTAGGTTTTATTAGTATTTTTAGCTATTTATGAACTGTGTTGATACTCATAATTTTGTGTTTACATCTGCAACCTCACGCATATCATATGAGAGAATTACATTACCTGTGTATCTGATGTTGGTTTTGCATTGACTGTATTCATACGGAGACTTTGTATAGACAATTGCATCCTATCTGTTCAAACTTCAGTGCAGATTGAAAATCCATAGGCATTTGTGCATTAACATGTTAAGAAAGTATTTCTTTTATGCTTATTTGCGCGTCATGCACTTATCACTTTAAATGGGTCGCCAGCCCCCATGACTGCGTCATGTGATCAAGGCTTTGGCCGAAACGCGTCGTGGCAAACTGGTGTTTGGGTTCACAATAAAGATCTAAAAACACCGAGAACTGGGTCTCGCATCATCCTTCGGCAGTAAATGCTGAGCTGTTCAAAAGCTGAGGACGACATACAACATATACATATATATATATATATACACACACACAAACAGTAGTAATGCATAAAATATATATTAACTAAAACACTTAAAAATAATTAAAATATATCATTTATTACTAATAACTATATAACTGAAAATATTATTAAAAGCTATGGGCCTGATGTAGGAAGCCAATTTGCTATCGCAAATGCTGAAATTCGCAAACTTTTAGCGTTTGCAATCGCAAATTAGCAGGGTGCAATGTAGCACAGAAACTTCCCCTCACAAAATTTGTGATTCCCTATTTTACGATTGCATTTAAGGAATCGCAAATTGCAATTTCTTAAATGCAATGTAAGAAGCACAAAAGAAAGTGCGATTTGGCCATAAGGAATCGCAAATTACCAAAGCACGTTCTTACTTTTTTTTTTAAGTGCCATGTGGCACACATTTATCCACTTAGTGCATGTACGAGCGTCACATGTGCACACATGCACATTGCAAGGGTACAACAGGGTGTCCCTCTGGAACCCTTGCACCCTTGAAATTGCGCACACAATTTGCGAGTACCTATTGGGTACTCGCAAATTGAGTGCGCAATTCCCATTCATTCCTATGTGCCTCTAGGCCCATAGGAATGAATGGGACGGCATTCCTTGATTGCGAATCGCAATTTGCAATTCGCAATTAAGCAATATTAAGGAATCGCAAAAAATATTGCGATTCCTCCCTACATGGCATTTTGCGAGTCCTTAATAGCGACTCCCTAAAAGTCGCCAATAAGGACTCGCAAAACTGCTTTTACCAACATAATAATAAGCGAAATTCTTAACAATATTTTTGCATCCCGATATTTTTGTATCATGATATTTTATTTCCAATATTTCTGTCTCCCAATATTTACAACTCGATATGTTGTCCTTACAACTTGAAGTGTTGTATGCTGCGCCCATTTCATTTTAAGCTTCAGTAAAGAACTGTGCTTAAATTATCACAGTAACTAGGCTCCCGTTCAGAAATGACCTGAAACACTGGGCCTGATCTTGGCAGTCTGGTGTCACGGTAATACCCTAGTTGAGAGATTAATCAAGCTTTCAAATCCCAATACCACAGACTATTGCTTATTTATCCTACGAAAAACAGAATTGGACAGTATTTTTCCTCCATACTAATACCATAAGGTGCAGTCTTGGAATTATACCTGTTAACATTACCAGCTGCTAAATTTTAAATCCTAATTATCCCGAGTTAAATATATCAGCTGTTAAATCCTAAATCTATTCACAACAACCCCAATAGTTTGGCAAGCTGAACAAGGCTTCCAGGTGGACAAGTAGGAATGTTATGAGACTTTTTGAAGAGGCTCCCATTTCAAAACATTTATTTCCCTCTTGGAGAAAGCTATTCCTTTACAGCCAGGAGTAAAATTGAGGGGTGATCCATTCCACATTACTTCCTGAAAGTGGAGTACTCCAGTCATTTCCGGGGCGGAAAGTTACCTGGAGTGATTTGGGAATGCCCACAAATGTATATGCTTGTGGGTGCTCCTAAAAAATGTCCAAGGCAAATCACACCTTGCATGCCCATCTCTCACTCCTTATGTGGCATTAGTCGGTTTCTCAGCACTCTTGGTGAAGAAATAAACCAATCAATAAATGCATATCTGACTGCAATGAATCCCTTTGTGAATTCCTCGTAGGTTTAAAAAGGGTAAATGTGGACTTAAACTTATGTTTATGAGAATTTACCTTTGGGAATAAAGTCCTATAGTTTTTATATATAGGATAAATATTTGGCAATTTTGTTTTGGGGCTCCATATAGGAAGCTGCAGAGCTGTGAAACTCAGCACTTTGCATATATTTTTTTTAACCTTCCTGGCTTTGTGGAGTATGAAGCTGGTAAAGTACTTTTTAAATGTTCCCTCTGTTGTACAAGGCTGTAATGACCCCACTAGGCAACTCTTTCTTTCTGGTTCTGATGAGATTGCAGCAGCAGTCAAGGGGCAATTTGTATTAATTTTCCTACGGAATCCTAGGGCTTAATGGCTGCAGGGAAATACAAGCATTGACAATGCAATCGGTCTCGCATCAATGAAAGTTAAAGCCACAGGCGCTGCAAATGACAATGTTTCTTAGTTATGTTTTTTTGTTTGCAGTGGAGTGATCCTTTGACCTATCTAAAGACACAGAAAGGGAAGAGAATGGAGAGGAAACAGTGGAAAGTAGGGGTGGTACGAGTAGAGCTTTAAAAGAAGGAGGAAAGGTGGAATAGCATAGGCAGTAAAAGGAAATCCGCAAGGAAAGGATGCAGTATCACAGGCTGTAACTAGGGGTCCCTGTGGAGTTCTAAAGGGACCTCTATTAGCCACATAAGGTACTGCACCCTACTAAAGGATGTTGTTCAGGCATTGTTTTCTTTTGAATGCAGTATCAGAGGCGCAATGCTTTAATGCTTGTATGAAACAGCAGCTTTAATGGAATTTAATTTAATTAATTTAATTTCGTTGTCCTCTCTCATCCTGACCACCTTGTAGGTATTTTTCTTGTTAAACTGTACATAATCTCATCTTGTACATATGATATGCATTGCACCATCGTTACTGAGCGCCCTAAGTCACTTTATTACATGTCACTTGAAAATGTACACACCTGGACAGCCTTTTCAATTTTTGTAAATACCTTAGAAGGCCTCAAATAATAACAAGAATTTCACAAACATCTACTAGCCAGTGTTTTTGTGTTCCAACTACATGTAACGTATATATGTAATTTTTTTAAATATAATTTGACATCTCTCTGTGATTCTGTACAATGTATAATTTGTTTAATTTTTGATTCACTCCTCTTATGTGAAGTGATTATTCCCTGCTACAATCGCTACGCATGGCTATGCTTAGTCGGCAATAGATACAGGACTTGGCTGTTACCCTTCTATTTAACAAGTACCATGCCACCAGAACCCAAATCAGCATTTCTTGAAGCGGTGTTCAGAGGGCAGTAGGCATGTGTCCTGATCCTTATGTATGCTCTATGCCCAGTACTGCTGCACACAGAACAAACTGGACACGGAGAAGGGTCAAAGTTCTGTTCAATTAGACCAGTGGTTGAAGTGGGTAGGATCAGAGGGGCACGACATGCCCATTATTTTATTTCCCAACAAAAACAGTTTCCTTACTTTATGTGAAAAGGCAACCATACCGGGATGGTTAATTCCGACATTTGAGATGCCTCAATTGAAGTGGAAGGGGAGAGAGTGTCCTGTGCTCTGAAGCAAATGGAGGGGCAGGCAGCTGAACAAGAACCAAGTCTTCTTGCCATGGTGTTTGCTGCCTGAAAGAAATATAAATGTGAAGGTTGAATGTGATAAAACAAAAGGAGGAGTATCCCCAACGGAGAGTTTGAAAAATTCTCTGGAGGGTGAACTTTCTAGCAAAAAAGGAAAAATTCAACCTTTTGTTTAAAACCCCTCACTCACCAGCCTAGTGGTGACATGCTTCATCATCGGGGTCCACCCTGGTGACCTAGCGTCACCAGGATGTGCTTCAACACCTGTACTACAGTGGAGCGGGTTGTGACTATAGGTGCAAAAAAATGTTAAAAATTGTCCTGGTTTAACTCAAAACATAATTTTTATTTTAGAGCAACTGAACAATGTTAAAAATATTGATGGCGAGACCCTGGTAGGTGAGTTACGACCAGAGAGTCTCTATATGTGTTGGTGTGAGTTGGTCGACATGTTTCTACCAAATGGGCGATTGCCCGGTATTCTTCAGGACCAAAAACAGGTGGACGGAAGGTGTGGGCCCCCTAAAAGGCGCACCCTATCCTGTGCCCCTGTGTACCTAATGGCAAAATGGCCAGTGGTATATACGCTCGATCAATTGGATGAGCTGGAAAATGAAAAAGAGACCTGTAGGGAAAGAAATGTAAACATAATTCAGTTATGATCATGCTTACTCTCCTGTAACGTCGTGACGTGTCTCCATGCTGTGATACTTCATGCCATTAAGCTACAAGCCCTCCGTGTGATAAAATAACGGGGTGATTGAGTGTCTGTAGGGGGTTTGTGGACACTTATACTTATCAATAGGTGCGTGCATTACTTCATGCATTATAGTTTATAGCTCTCGTATATATTCTTGAAAGCGCACTTATCAATCAGTGCATGCATTCCAACATGCATTGTCCTTTGTTGCATTCGTGTATATTCATGAGGGCGCGCAGAAATTATCGTCGTGATCCGCAATCATTGTCTGGTGACTACAAGGAGTCGGCGCTGCATATTGTGCACATCGTCATTGAATAACGTGAATTGGCGTATAATAACGTACAAGACTAACACACATGTAAACATATAGGAGTACATACAGGTTCCATGGTATGAGCAAGGGCTTACTTAGTTATTGGCTCTAACGTACTTCAACGGGCAGGGGGTAGGCTCTTCACGCCATGGAAACATATTCTGTAATGACCGAATATGAAATGGTAAACGGCGTATCTGACAGTCGAGCAAATAGAAATCTACCCGGCTTCGTAGAGCGATCTGCGCCATAATACCCGATAGTGTGTCGGGTTCTCTGTGGGAAAAGGATTTTTCTACCTACAGTTGATGGGCGAAGGAAATGGCCATTAACCTACTGCTACCGTCCTCTGCTCGGCTAGTGTTGCCGTGCGTAGCGGAGACGGTAAAGAGGAGTTTCCCGCTTCCGGGGTGGGCGTGGCTGTACTGCGGAAGTGGGAGGGGCTACTGACGTCGCGTAATGACGTGACGTGTAGGGAAGGGCTTTGGCCATTGACAGGGAGCGTGGCCAAACGAAATGAACAGATAATAAACGGGTCTAGTTAGGGACCATTAGTTGCCAGAAGTGTCTTGCAATATGATATCTGACAAAATGATGTGGGACGCTGTGCCCTGAGCTAGTGATGGGGCAATAGTATCCGAAATCATGTCGGTTTCAGGGGGATGAAAATGCCCCATACTACATGGGTGTTCTATATCAGGAAAAGAGCCAGATACTGGCGGATGACAGTGGGTAACAGGCTCACCCTCGTGGTTTATGGTCTGTAGAGACATGGAGCAAAAGTGACTGTGGGGTTACTCAGTAAGTCAACTGGGTTTTTTTTTTGGGATATCTCTACTATAAGTAATTATTATACAGGGACTGATGGTTTGTTTGAGTACACTGGCCCATGGGATATTATCATTAAGTCCTGTCTTATGGGTGGAAAGTCTATAAATCCACCGTTGTTCCTTTTCGAAGAGACGTGTCTGTACATTAGGACCCGGTTGGATTTGTTCGATCACGGTCCACCTCATGTCATTGGGGATGTGATGCATTGTGAGAAAATGATCTGTAAGTCTCGTATTGTTCTTTCTGCATCTAATTGTGCTGCGATGTTCAGATATACGTTGCTTCACTTTTCGTGTGGTCATCCCTACATAGGATTTTCCGCAGGGGCATTTGATCAAGTATACAACGTTGTAACTATTGCAGTTAGTGTGTGATCTCTGTTCCCAGACTTTTCCTTCTTCCAGGTTCAGGGTCTTGGTGTTAGCAGTGAGGTGGCAGACACTTCAGTCCCCACATCTTGAGTGTCCAGTTACTGGTGGAAGTCCCCATGTTGCTGTGATGCTTGGATTGACGTTGGTCACTGCTGTCTTGGGTCTGGTGTTAACCAGGGTGTCTTTTAGACTGCGTGCTTTTTTGTAAGAGAACAAAGGTTTGTCCCATTTGTAATTGCCAGCGTGAAGTATCGACCAATGTTTTTTAATGCATTTGCTCACCTGGTTGGACACCGCATTATATGTCGTAACACACGTGAGTGGGATGTCTTCATTACTTTTAGGTGTATCTTCAAGTAGGGCTTGTCGGGGTTGATTCCTTGCTCTTTTCTGACATTTTCTGGTGATTTTTTGAGGGTAGCCTCGATTGGTTAATTTCTTCGTAAGATCTTCTGCCTCGTTTATGTAGTCAGACAATTTGCTACAATTCCTTCTCAATCGAAGGTACTGACCATAGGGTAGGTTTTCCCTGAGGGGGCGAGGATGAAAACTGTCATACCTCAGCAATTTGTTTTTCGCTGTTGGCTTGAAATGTGTCTTGGTAATCAAGCTGTTATTTTCTCTCTGAATTTCAATGTCCAAGAAGACCATCTTGTTCATGTCTGAGGAGTGTGCGAAGCGTAGATTGGGGTCACAGTTGTTGAGCCAGGTTATGAATGACATCAATGTCTCTTGCGGCCCTTGCCAGATGTCTATGTATCGTCGCCAAAACTTGATATGATTACCATAGGGATTGTCAGTGGCCAGGATGTATTTTTGTTCAAAATCATATACGTAGAGACCCGCTACACTCTGGGCAAAAACACTGCCCATGGATGTACCCCCCACCTGGAGGTACAGAGAGCCCTCATATTCCAAAAAAATTCTTTTGAGAGCGAGGGTCGCACATTCTATGATTTTTTTTTTTAATATGACGGCTCTCTGTACCTCCAGGTGGGGGGTACATCCATGGGCAGTGTTTTTGCCCCGAGCGTAGCGGGTCTCTACGTATATGATTTTGAACAAAAATACATCCTGGCCACTGACAATCCCTATGGTAATCATATCAAGTTTTGGCGACTATACATAGACGACGTCTTTGCCATCTGGCAAGGGCCGCAAGAGACATTGATGTCATTCATCACCTGGCTCAACAACTGCGACCCAAATCTACGCTTCACACACTCCTCAGACATGAACAAGATGGTCTTCTTGGACATTGAAATTCAGAGAGAAAATAACAGCTTGATTACCAAGACACATTTCAAGCCAACAGCGAAAAACAACTTGCTGAGGTATGACAGCTTTCATCCTCGCCCCCTCAGGGAAAACCTACCCTATGGTCAGTACCTTCGATTGAGAAGGAATTGTAGCAAATTGTCTGACTACAAAAACCAGGCAGAAGATCTTACGAAGAAATTAACCAATCGAGGCTACCCTCAAAAAATCACCAGAAAATGTCAGAAAAGAGCAAGGAATCAACCCCGACAAGCCCTACTTGAAGATACACCTAAAAGTAATGAAGACATCCCACTCACGTGTGTTACGACATATAATGCGGTGTCCAACCAGGTGAGCAAATGCATTAAAAAACATTGGTCGATACTTCACACTGGCAATTACAAATGGGACAAACCTTTGTTCTCTTACAAAAAAGCACGCAGTCTAAAAGACACCCTGGTTAACACCAGACCCAAGACAGCAGTGACCAACGTCAATCCAAGCATCACAGCAACATGGGGACTTCCACCAGTAACTGGACACTCAAGATGTGGGGACTGAAGTGTCTGCCACCTCACTGCTAACACCAAGACCCTGAACCTGGAAGAAGGAAAAGTCTGGGAACAGAGATCACACACTAACTGCAATAGTTACAACGTTGTATACTTGATCAAATGCCCCTGCGGAAAATCCTATGTAGGGATGACCACACGAAAAGTGAAGCAACGTATATCTGAACACCGCAGCACAATTAGATGCAGAAAGAACAATACGAGACTTACAGATCATTTTCTCACAATGCATCACACCCCCAATGACATGAGGTGGACCGTGATCGAACAAATCCAACCGGGTCCTAATGTACAGACACGTCTCTTCGAAAAGGAACAACGGTGGATTTATAGACTTTCCACCCATAAGACAGGACTTAATGATAATATCCCATGGGCCAGTGTACTCAAATAAACCATCAGTCCCTGTATAAAAATTACTTATAGTAGAGATATCCAAAAAAAAAAAACCCAGTTGACTTACTGAGTAACCCCACAGTCACTTTTGCTCCATGTCTCTACAGACAATAAACCACGAGGGTGAGCCTGTTACCCACTGTCATCCGCCAGTATCTGGCTCTTTTCCTGATATAGAACACCCATGTAGTATGGGGCATTTTCATCCCCCTGAAACCGATATGATTTCGGATACTATTGCCCCATCACTAGCTCAGGGCACAGCGTCCCACATCATTTTGTCAGATATCATATTGCAAGACACTTCTGGCAACTAATGGTCCCTAACTAGACCCGTTTATTATCTGTTCATTTCGTTTGGCCACGTTCCCTGTCAATGGCCAAAGCCCTTCCCTACAAGTCACTACGCGACGTCAGTAGCCCCTCCCACTTCCGCAGTCCAGCCACGCCCACCCCGGAAGCGGGAAACTCCTCTTTACCGTCCCCGCTACGCACGGCAACACTAGCCGAGCAGAGGACGGTAGCAGTAGGTTAATGGCCATTTCCTTCGCCCATCAACTGTAAGTAGAAAAATCCTTTTCCCACAGAGAACCCGACACACTATCGGGTATTATGGCGTAGATCGCTCTACGAAGCCGGGTAGATTTCTATTGGCTCGACTGTCAGATACGCCGTTTACCATTTCATATTCGGTCATTACAGAATATGTTTCCATGGTGTGAAGAGCCGACCCCCTGCCCGTTGAAGTACTTTAGAGCCAATAACTAAGTAAGCCCTTGCTCATACCATGGAACCTGTATGTACTCCTATATGTTTACATGTGTGTTAGTCTTGTACGTTATTATACGCCAATTCACGTTATTCAATGACGATGTGCACAATATGCATCGCCGACTCCTTGTAGTCACCAGGCAATGATTGCGGATCACGACGATAATTTCTGCGCGCCCTCATGAATATACACGAATGCAACAAACGACAATGCATGTTGGAATGCATGCACTGATTGATAAGTGCGCTTTCAAGAATATATACGAGAGCTATAAACTATAATGCATGAAGTAATGCACGCACCTATTGATAAGTATAAGTGTCCACAAACCCCCTACAGACACTCAATCACCCCGTTATTTTATCACACGGAGGGCTTGTAGCTTAATGGCATGAAGTATCACAGCATGGAGACACGTCACGACGTTACAGGAGAGTAAGCATGATCATAACTGAATTATGTTTACATTTCTTTCCCTACAGGTCTCTTTTTCATTTTCCAGCTCATCCAATTGATCGAGCGTATATACCACTGGCCATTTTGCCATTAGGTACACAGGGGCACAGGATAGGGTGCGCCTTTTAGGGGGCCCACACCTTCCGTCCACCTGTTTTTGGTCCTGAAGAATACCGGGCAATCGCCCATTTGGTAGAAACATGTCGACCAACTCACACCAACACATATAGAGACTCTCTGGTCGTAACTCACCTACCAGGGTCTCGCCATCAATATTTTTAACATTGTTCAGTTGCTCTAAAATAAAAATTATGTTTTGAGTTAAACCAGGACAATTTTTAACATTTTTTTGCACCTACAGTCACAACCCGCTCCACTGTAGTACAGGTGTTGAAGCACATCCTGGTGACGCTAGGTCACCAGGGTGGACCCCGATGATGAAGCATGTCACCACTAGGCTGGTGAGTGAGGGGTTTTAAACAAAAGGTTGAATTTTTCCTTTTTTGCCAGAAAGTTCACCCTCCAGAGAATTTTTCAAACTCTCCGTTGGGGATACTCCTCCTTTTGTTTTATTGAATTCCTTCCAGGGGAATAGGAGTAATCTCGTTTTCACTCTCAGTGAAATAATATCCCTTGCTCTCTCCTTTGTTTTCCAAAAAAAGGTTGAATGTGACCCGGTATTGGCTTTAATTGATGGAGTCACTTAAAGAGTATTCTTTTTTAGAGGTATTGTAAGGTCACCCGATGAGCCGTGGAGTGAGCTTTTAAGGGACAGTTAGTAACAATGTTTGCAGTAGATACTTTTTGTGCACTTTGTGGCAGCCTATTTTATACAGTGTGTAATTCCGTACATATTCACAGTGCTTTCTGTCACAGGCTCATAGCACTAAAAACTCACCATTCCCCACTGCACCAACCAGAGTACAATTCTGTGGCTCTAGGGTTACATACACAGATATCTGTGGTTCACAGTAATCAATAGAGGTTTCATAATGTAGAATAGTGCATGTCTCACTGATTAGTTTTACTTGCATTTATTTCACTTAAGGTGTGTGTACATTTTTATATACAGTTACTTGAAGGTAAAAGACCAACTAAATTGTTATAGAATATTTTGTTATGTTTAACCACACATTTGATCCCGCCCCCACGCTCACTGACCCCCCCCCCCCCATTGGATTCAAGATCACAGTTCCCATACTTTTTTTAAAGCACTTTGACCACTGATTTAGACCCAATACCTAAACATACGCAAGTTTCACTTCATAGACTTGTCAAAATTGGGCATGTATTGCCAGTGTCTAAAACAGAAGATTTTCAGAAATGCTACATTGACCTTCACCCCACCACATTCATCATCCTGGCCTACCCACGTTTCTTCATGGCCCTTCCAGATCAAGAATCCTGGAACCAGTATGGCAGATCCAGACAACCATCATTACATTGTGTATCAGGTGCACACCCCTCAGAAGTTTATATTTGATATAAGAGGGCATCTTATATGGGGCCTAAGTGGCGCATGCCCTTCCTTCACACACAATAAATTTAGGGGTGGGAGAAGAGTAATTCTGTCTTTAGCGATATTTCTTAGCACAAAAAAGGGCGTTCATGATGGATGCATGTATTGCACTTTTATGCTAAGAAATAATGCTAAATGCAACAAAACACAAACCGCAAGTGCAAGCATTACTCTTAATTACGGGAGGACGAGTAATCATGCAAGTCGGGTCTGGTGGCTCAGTGGACTAAAGCAGCCACTGCAGGGGCCTGGGTTAGACCTCATGGTCACAGGTTCAAATTCCGGTGGGTCCACTCAGCCTTTCATCCATCTGAGATTGATAAAATGAATACCATTGAGTTGTGTAACAATAAACATCTGTTATTCAGCGCCAGGACACCTACGGGTAATTGTGCGCTTTACAACTACACATGTTATGTTATGTTATTATTTGTAATTTCAAGTGAAAGAGTAACAAAATTACTCCAGCGTAATTGAAATTCCAACCAGGCCTAATTAAAATCCATTTCCATGTTGGATTTACAAGTCTTCCAACTTTCATCAGAAAAGGCACGTGCAGCACAAGAGAAGGGACTGGAGGCGGGTAGGGTTGGGATGTTGCAGAGGGGACAAACCTCCATAGCATCACACTCACCATCTCCATCTGGCTTCCAACATTCACCCGACGCGGACAACCACTCTATAGAAACAATGACTCAATATTCGTACACAAGTCTGCCTGGCCGAACTTCTTCGCTTGGGTTCATTAACTAAATCATCTTTATCAAAAACACACCAAAAAAAAAACTACAACAGTTAAACTTCTAAATTAAAGTCTTAAAACCAGCAACCAGTACATTAGGTTGCAGATAAACGAAGCAGTGAATAAATGTATTGTCAAGATTGTAATGCTTGAGATGCAACCAATTGTTCTGCACCAACGGATTGACAATGTCTGACGTCAGGGACCCGCTGGAGGACATTTCTGCAAATATTTATCTTAGGACTTGTGACAATTTAAATAAGACCCGTTTAGTTCCTGTTTCAGTTTTGAGATTAAATGACACACATCCCCCTTTGAAAGATATGAGACTTCATGATGCGGGACATTTAGTTGCAGGATGTATCTAGAAGGTTCATTGTCAGTCACTCAGCATTCCCTATGATTGAGGGAACAGTGAAGTTAGGAGTCATATCTTTGCTTGGAGGGGCCTTCACTTATTAGAAGGGAAAAAAACGGGTAGCGTCTTATGACTGCGAAAGGCTTGTGTGTTTATTGACATTCTAACAGAGCGAGGCCGTTTTAGAGAGGTGCATTGTTCCTACTGGCATCATAAACATAAGTAAACTGTGCAAACAGCAGGAATCCTAGACTCCAGGAGACAAAGAAGAGACAGGCCCCTGCACACAACCCGTCTGCTCACTCACTGCCCCTATTCCTCTTGAAAGTCCAAGTCCTCCTGAACTGAAGAGCGGATTTCTCTATCTCCCCGACATAAGGAAACAGTCACCCAAATCCCCAGAAGGCTCGACGCCATTACAAACTTCACATGCCAGTCCACTGTAACCCAAAACTTTGGTTCAATTGGTGCTATGGAGGTGAAGCAAAAATCCAACCCCAATACTTACTGAACGTCCAAACTACAACATGGTGTCATTGACGACAAATTAATCCGATAACGTTACAAAAAAGTGTAAATACCAAAAACATTCCTTAAGAGAATACATAAATATACTAAAAAGGTTACCTGAAATGCACAGTTTCTGTACATTTTGAACAATCTGTACAATAGCTGTACATACTAGGTGCACAATAACTTCCAGAGGTTGGGATAGGCTCCTTTGCAGGCCTTGAAAACATGACTTTCCATTTAGTGCAGGACACTTCCGGACCAATTGGAGAAGCTGCATAGTGCCCCAGGGGATCTCCTCTGCTTTCGGCTAATGTGTCCTTTAAACATGCATATTACGAATGTGTTGGGCCAGGAAAAGCATTGTATTATATGGTCTGGTTGTACAACCTCATCTTGGGAATATACTACCAAACCTCTTTAGGAACAGTAGGTTTCGTTTGTTAAACCCTTTAGCTCAACCATGCTTTGGCTCTGAGCAGTCAGGCTTACACAAAGGAACACATGTAAAGCAATCAAATGCAGTGGCGGCTGGTAATTGTATGGGGCGGATGGGACACACACGCACCCTCACAACCATGCATTCACACACATCCATTCACAACACTCATTGCTAAGTATTCAAACATGCATGCACGCACCAAACATGAATTAATAAAAAATAGGAAAATTGAAATCACGCTTAACTTAATCTCTGCCTCTGAGGTCCCAGGAGGATTGGAACTGCTGCCTTCCCTCAAGGGGGAAGGCAGCAGTCTCTACGTAGTCACAGAGTGGGATGGCGTCAGTGACATTGCGGTCCCCACCCCACTTTGTGACGAAGTATTACTGATTGACACTCGACCCTCGGCGCTCCAGGGCTTAAAACGGAGGCATCCAGGTGCGAAGCAATAAGTGACGGTACCACTCGTCACTGATGGGAAATAGCCTGCGTATTTCGTGCAGGTCTAGCTCCTGGCTGCCTGACCTGAAAATGAAGGGTGTCTGTCATGCCGACCTTTGCTCAGCCTGACAGACACTGTTCGTGAGGGGCAAAAGATGGGGGTGGGGGTGGCCCTTTAATCCCAATGGACTGGCCACAGCTGTTCAAACTGCACCAAAACAATTGAGGAGGAAATAACTGAGACATTCAAGAAATCCAACACCAATTTATAAAAATAGTTTTGATTTTTTATATAATTTATGACACCAAAACTAAAAGGATCCATTGAAATATTCCAGAATGTACAAGGTATAATAAAATCAGTACTTTTTGCTTAACAACAAACAAGCATTGGCAAATTCAACGAATTTGACACCTAGAAACTTTTTCCAATGAATACGTAGGTAAGTATCAATGCGGTTACTTAGAATTACTTCAGGCGACCAACTCAAGCAGGGAGTCACTCAAGAGGACCAGCAAGGTCCACAGAAAAAAAGTTACCTTGTGAAGGAAAGTTTTCTTTAGTCCAGTTCCAGCATCAGTGGACCTTGCCATTTACTTCTATGGAGTAGTCCTAATACAATGGATACATGATCGTGAAGATGCTCAAGGATGCTGAAGATGTGCTGTTGACAGGGGTCTTCAAAATGCCACTCCTTTGTCCAAGGACTTGGTGAGGTAATCCTGGCCATAGGGGTAGACATCCCTCCAAGTACTCTCAAGCATGGCAGAAGTCCAGTCACCTGATACAGCGGTTTCAACGGTTTCCTTCTTTGGGCAATAACTTGCTTTCTGGGCAACCAAAATGCACTCCAAGGACACTCCCAGGTGCAGCAGACTCTGAGGCAAGTTTTTAACCTCGGATATCGGGCGCTGGTGCTGAACACTGGCAAGGAGCGGCAATCCAGTGATCTGGGCTACCAACTCACCCCAGCAGGCATCTTCAGCTGAAGTGGTCCAGAGCTGTGAATAGGGCAATTGGAATCTCTTGCTTCAGCTGGGCTCAGGAGCCAACTTCTCCATGAGCAGGGCACAGCAGGTACAGTACTTTTCCTTTGCAAGCCACCATGTGTATCAGATGCAGTTTATGCTTTTGTAGCCTATCTTTGCCGGGTCCTTGGAGCAGCAGGGCTCTTCATAGGCGAATCAGATCTGATTTCTGGGTGCTAGAGGTACCGTTTTGATGCCCAGAAAATACCCTCAGGTGATGTTGTGCTTACTAGCCAATGGTCTACTAGGTTCCCTCCCACTGGATGACTACATTATGTGAAGTGTAGCATCTACTTAATCCAGAAGTCCTTGTTCTGCCCACTTCCAACATGGCAGAACTCCTCTCTCGATGTGCAGAGTTCCCTAGCCCAACCCAGAGGTGTGGCTACCAGGGGGGCTACACGCCCCTAAATAAACAGCTCAACAAATGGCTTCCCCTCTCGTACCCTAGTGCCAGCCTGTCTACCTAGATAATAGAGCAACCCCTTTCCCATGTGTTAGTCATTTTCCCTTCAAAAGCGGCTTCTCCTTTGAAGTTTGTCTACACTTGTGTGGCTTCCTGCCAGGGAGATACAACTCTTCTCCCCCCTGCAGGCATTTTTTGTTTCCTCTCCTAGAAGTTATCTGCATGTCTCTACAAGAGGACAGAAAGCTGTCTCAGGGACACACCTCATGTGCAACCATTAACGGGCACAGGCGACGTTGGGCAACAAAGTGGCAACTTTGTAAAGCTTGCACACCGCAACAAGTTAAATTAATTTCGACTTGGGCAACACATCGGCCTTAATGTAACTCGTTGTTTCATACCTAACAGTACTAACATTAGTTGTCCCAGTCAGATGTTAGCTGGGCTGCTGTTACAGCATGTAAGTCTGCACTCGCCAATGGGCCAACTAGCCTTTTTACGAGTAAAAATAACACAATTGGGTTTTTACATCTGAAACATGTAAAGAGTACATGTTCAACTTATTGATATGCTGCACCCTGCCTTAGGGTTGGATTGATCTACCTGTGTTCTGCTGGTGTTTTTTATTCATCTTCAAAGAGCAAACGTCTGCCCATTGCAGCTCATTATGCATCAGTAGGGTTAATGGTGTGACGTTCTAAGTCACTTTTCAGATTAGAGTTTCAAAGATAGCCTCTCAATGGCTAATAAAGAGGATGCTACCAGTGTGAGGGGGTTAAAAACACCCGCGGTCTCGTTGTGTGTTGTTTGTAAGTACAAGCAACTGCAGTGCTGGGGCACCAGGTGACATCTGTCAGCCTCCTTTGGGATTGGATAAGTGAACTTAGTCCCCTCACTAACATACACTTGCGTGTGTGTGCATCTCTGACTTGTGCACCACTTGCAAAGCTGTCTCTTCCCATTTGCATAATCATGTGAAACAGAACACTGCTGTAGAAGTTCATAGATACTTCCATGCAGGTGGGCAACTAGAGCCAAATTTCGGGGGTGCTGAAAAATATTTCGATGGGGGTTAATTCTTCCAACCATAGACAGAATGGCTGTAAGAAGGGGTGAAAACACAACAAAAGCCTAATTTACAAGTAAATGGTCTTTTAAAGACCTGTTAAGTACTCGGGTGCGGCTGCTATTAGATGGTCGCCAGCCCGCGAAGCTGGTTCAGCCCGGGCTGACACACACGACAGGGGGGGGGGCTGAAGCCCCGTGAGCCCAATGGGTGTTGCGCGCCTGCTTCCATGCCTGGCTGCATCTATTCTCGCAATTTTCTCCAACAACATCGCTGCTTGATCCACAGTCACAATTTCAAAGCATCATGACTGAATTCTTTGACTGATGCTCACGCACCGCTCTCTACCAAGGTCAGACTGGGAACTAAAATCAGCCAGGGGAAAAATGTCTATGCCCTTGCTAGGGGAGGCTACGAGTAGAATGGGGCAATGCAGTGCATAATTTATAAAAGAATAAGAGTTGGGCCCAAACTTATGCTCAGAAGTCCGCTGCTGGTGCTGCTGACCGTCACCCTACCAAATACCACAGCTGTGTAGTCTTGATTCCATCTCATGCCCTTTTCATCCACACCAGCACTCCCTGCCCCTTTATATCATGCTTGACTTAAGCAGATATAGCGGGTGCTTCACTGCGCCTTTGCCCCATTGTCATTCTTTATGTGATAATCAGCCATAGTCAGAATGACACTGGGCCTGTCCACAGACTGAGCGAGGTCGGGGAGGGGCTGCTGCAGCTTGTAGAGTTCAAAACAGAGGTGCAAGCTGGCTCCAATTGTCGCAGGGGAACAGCACAGCTTGCTGCCATCCCCAAAATTATGGACAAAAGGCGTCTGTGGAAGAAATCCTCATGGACAACGGACAGAGGCCCGAATAACGGGCAATCCGTGAAATTTAGTGATTTACCCAGAACCCCAGGATGTTGAGCAGACACAGAGAGTCGAACCCAGTTCCCCAGTTCCAAAGTCAGCAGCCCTGGTCATTACGTCACATCCTCTCCAGATTGATATGTGGTGATTCACCAAAGCTATTAATAAAACTACCCTATATTGTTACGTGTTGGTCATACAACCCTATGTGCGTTACAAATTAGATTCCAAATTAGTAAACATGTTATTTCCCATGGCAGTCAAAACACGATGCAGACACAATGAAACCTTCAAAACAGAATTTAAAGCAAAAGCAGAAGCTACGTTTACACAAACTCTAAATGCGGAACCCAAACTTCTTTTTTAGCATGGCTGGTGTAAAATTAGTTCTTGCTGAACTTTATTTACATACTTCAACCTATAACATTGAAAAAATCGATTTCAAATTAGCTGTCCTTTTAACAAACGGCCTTTATATCATATTACTTTTTTTTGGTCCCTCTGCTTTAATAAGGCAAATTATGTTGTAAGAGTTATCTGCCAAATGTGAGACTGCTTAAAAATAAGCAGATCATAGTAGTTATCCAGATATATTAAAACTCAGCAAGCACCTAACTGAAAGGCAGCTCCTGTCTTATCAAGTAATCCTGCATAAAGAAACGTTAACCAGTGCTGAAGAACCAGGCTGCTTGCCCAGCTGACCACATCTGATGTTGGCATCAGGGAGATTATTGTATACGTGTGTGTGTTTAGAACTGATGCAGACATGCCATGTCATGCCATTTATGATCATCTCACCCAGATATGCGTTTTTATTCAAAGAAACCATCAACCACAAGGAACCATCAATCACAAGAAAGTAAGTAGTTACGTCAGGACCGGTAAATCTGCTCCACCCTAACATGAGAAAAGTTCAAATCTGGGAGTAAAGTCTTTTTGACTAGCTGTGAGTCCACCTAACATCCTGGGCACAGCACTGATGACGGGGACTCTAGTGTTAATAGCAGAGAAGGAGCCAGCAAGACTGGCTGCTACTGTTTCCTAGTGAACTTTAACTACTCTCTTCCCTTTTGATCTTTTGCTACTATCATTCCGAGATTACTTTTGGTACTCTCTTTCCTGGATTACTTTTGCTACTCTTTCCTAGATTACTTTTGGTACGCTCTTTCCTGGATTACTTTAGGTACTCTCTTTCCTGGATTACTTTTGCTACTCTTTCCTAGATTACTTTTGGTACGCTCTTTCCTGGATTACTTTAGGTACTCTCTTTCCTGGATTACTTTTGCTACTCTTTCCTAGATTACTTTTGGTACGCTCTTTCCTGGATTACTTTTGGTACTCTCTTTCCTGGATTACTTTTGGTACTCTCTTTCCTGGATTACTTTTGCTACTCATTTCTAGATTACTTTTGGTACGCTCTTTCCTAGATTACTTTTGGTACGGTCTTTCCTGGATTACTTTTGCTACTCTCATTTCTAGATTACTTTTGGTACGGTCTTTCCTAGATTACTTTTGGTACTCTCTTTCCTGGATTACTTTTGCTACTCTCATTCCTAGATTACTTTTGCTACTCTCTTTCCTAGATTACTTTAGGTACATTCTTTCCTGGTCCACATCAGTACAGTGCAGGTGTATCATGGAGAGAATGCTGAGCCCCGCGGCTGTTTTTTTGGCGAAAGGAGTAGGGTAAACACTAATGGAGGCAAGGACTTTCCTGAGGAGTGCCGTATTTTTGAGGGGTTCGTATTCCTTACCCCTTTTGGGTTGACTCTGCCTTTCTTTCTTTCACGGTTGTTAAAATATCCAGTAATCTGACAGAGGACTGGTAGATTTGCAAACCGTAGAAGTTAAACGATACGGGCAAAAGTGTAAGACCCAGCTATATTTGAGATGTAATGGACCCTAAACGTATTTTGGCGGCGTGCACCTTTTAAACCCAGGCTTTCGGAGTTCATTTCCTTTCCTCATTCAGCCAGTACCTAAAGGACTCAAGTTCTACAAAAAGATCGCGTACAGTCACAACGTCGGCTCTAATTCTGATGGAGGAGGTGACCTGTGGCAACCACAAGAGAAATGCTTTCCTGTTGCATTGAAAAAAGAAGAAAAAAACACCAGGCTGCTCTTCCGTACATAATATAATTGCGGAAGCTGATTGCTGCAGGGACACCGGGTGAGTGTCGGGTAGCGGGGAGTACTCACAGGCATATCCATGGTTGCACCAGCGCAGACAGCTGTCTCGGGGTCCCGGCCGCTCCCTCAGTCTCCGAAAGCAGCCAGGAAACTTTCAATGTTTCTAGCAGCAGCCGTCACGTGAAACCGAGGCAAAGTCACATGGGCGGCCCAAGGCATGCTGGGAGATGTAGTTATACACGAATTGCTTCGCCGGGACTGGTAGTTCTTTAACCTCTCTGGGCGCCCCAAAGCTGTCAAAAAGCCATTGTCTGAATATAAACCAGTTTCAGTCTCCAAGAAGGTCTTTTTTTTGGTACTTGCGAATGGAAACTCACCATAGATGCGCAGATAAAAGCATGAGGCTGACTGTGTCGGGGCACTTCTTTCACAGGTGCAATGTAGGCTTATAGTCCCTGTCCCAGGTCAGTCCATACTGGCCCAAAGCTGTCAAGTTTTATACCTCAGTTTAGGTAACTAACTGGCATGGGTGCAAATTCAGGACAGTAAGTGTAAAAATTCAGGACAAAGGGTCAAAATTCAGGACAGAAGGTCAACATTCAGGACAAAAGGTAAGTTTTACAGACACGCCAGAGAAGGTTGCACAATAGTATATAGGTAAATAGACAACCACTTATGTACAAGTCAAAATACGTTTATAGTAGGTTGAGACAATTGTGCACTTCACGGTTTTTCTGAATGCTCGCAGCTTTGAGCAAATGAGCAGGTCTTTTTGTGGGATTTCATATGATAATCTATTTATATGGTTACTGCTCTGGGTTATCCAGTCTGATATTTTGTTTACAACTTACAGCTCTCCCTAAAACCTTACACCTAAAAAAAAACCATGCAAACATTTACTAGTGTAACATTCAAGAAGCAGTTGGGTGTCACTCAAAATGTCATATGCATGATGTATAGATTCCACACATAAACACACAGCAAATACAGACTAGTAACACATAGGCAAGGGAGTAGCCAGGAAATTAAACTACCTCCCACTTTGAACTAAAGCTCTTATGGCACCAAGAAAGCAACGTAAGTCATCACAACCCTTCCCAGAAGAGATCTCTTGTCCTAGGAATGAACCGTTCTTCCTTCCATCAAACCCCTGATATCCACTCTTTCATATTTACATTCTGTCATCCATCTTTCAGTCTTTCACCATTCATTCTGTCCTTCTATCTCTGTGCCCATCCATATCCAAACCTATTCAACCATTTGCAAACCAATCCATCATCTATCATATCATCCATCATTTCACTCATCTAACCCTCCATACCCCTTTTCACTCATCCATCCATCATCCATCCACCTTTTCACCCAATCCATCCTTTCACTCATCCATCCACTCTTCCACCCATCCTTTCACTCATCCATCCAACCATTTACCCATTCACCCATCCATCCATCATTTCACTTACTCATCCATCCACTCTTCCACCCATCCTTTCACTCATCCATCCAACCATTTACCCTTTCACCCATCCATCCATCCACTTACTCATCCATCCACCCAGTCACTCATCCGTCCACCCATTCACCCTTTCACTCATCGATCCATTCTTTCTTACAGCTCTCCACCCTCCCTTTCACTCATATATGCATTCTTTTTATTCATCCATCTTTATATTCTTTTTTTACTCATCCATGCACCCATTCGCCCATCCAGTCTTCCCATCGTCCATCCATACTTTCACTCATCCATCCATCCTACCTTTCTCTCTCCATTCCCCTTTCACTTAGCTATCCATCCTTCTATCCACCCTTCACTTATCCACCCACCCATCCAGTTACTCATCTACTCATGAATCCATCCATTGACCCTATCACTCATCCATCCTTTCACTCATCCATCCCTCCATCCTTTCACTCATCCATTCACCCTTTCACTCATCTATTCATGATTTTGTCCATCTATCCTCCCTTTCGCTCACTTGTCCATCCTTACATCCACCTTTTCACTTGTCCATCCTTACATCCACCTTTTCACTTGTCCATCCTTACATCCACCTTTTCACTTGTCCATCCTTACATCCACCCTTTCATTCATCCACCCTCACTTATTCATTCAATGCAGCCATCATTTCACTCATCCATCTACCCCTTCACTCACCCATCATCCACCCTTACACTCACCCATCCACCCTTTTACCCATCCATTTACCCTTACACCCATACATCCACCCTTTTACCCATCCATTTACCCTTACACCCATACATCCATACATTTACCCTCATCCATCCATCCACTCACTCATCCATCAATCCTTTCTCTTATTATCCGTCCATTCACCCTTTCACTCATCCATTCATCCTTTCACTAATCCATTTAGCCACTCAACCATTCCTTTACTTACTCACTCACCCACCATTTCTCATTAATTATGAGCGGAGCCTTTGTCTTCAGAGTTGCAGACAGAAGAGGCCCCTCAAGAACTCCACCCTCGCTGTAGTTACTACAGCAAGTAGTGGGGTGGGGGAGGGTTCACTATGCCCCTGTGCATAGGCAATCTGAGAACTTAGAAGTTATAAGTTAGGCATGATGTACCGTACCAGGACATAAGGTGACTGTGACATGGGGTTGTTCCCAGGGCTTTAGGTGGGATGAAAAATCGGGGGGGGGGGGATGGGTTCTCCAAGGGGCATGGCTGATGTAATGAAGGGTGTGGCTTAAAGCACTTAATCTAAACATTTGTGCTTAGCATAGTGACATCCGACTGGTATTTTACTGTTTCTATCATTGCATCCAGTAACATTACACCTACAACAAGCCATGACTATTGGCTTTGTCAATGGATGTTAGATTATTAAAATAAATTAAAAAAACAGTTCTGATCAGCCAAACAAAGGTGGGTCTACGGATCTCCTTAAAACTACATTTGATTACTTTGAGGCAAACAATCTGAACCTCAACTTGGAGAAAACCAAAACTATGACAATCAAAAAGAATTCCAAGAACACACCTGTCTGGTTTTGGGGCAAGACCCACATAGACTCAGTAAAAGAATATAAATATCTTAGGGTTAATATTGACAAAGGGGGGCATTTGGATGCCCAAAGGGACACATTCAAAATGAAGGGAACAGCTCTAGCAACTTGATTGAGAAACCTTAACTCCAAACTGAGCGACTTTCACTTGCCCCACTGGTCGAAGTAATACAGGCAAAACTCCTGCCTACAATAACCTACGGGAGCGAGGCACAGAGGGGAAGGGACTCCAAAATCTTGGATGGTGTGGTTGCAAAAGTATATAGAATAATCTTTGGTCTACCAACAAGAGTCTCTCCGGCACAGATTAGGCTCGAGTTTGGTGTTCAAAAACAGACCCTTGCAAGACAAGGTGCAACAGTTATTTTTTAGGACAAAGTAAGAAAATCAAAACCAGGATCCCTAAACTGGTATTTGTGGTTAGAACTACAACAGAAAAAAACATCACCAGCAACAAAATACCTACTAGCAAGCCTGACCACCCTGGACCTCCTCGAGCTTTGGGAAACATGTATAAGCCACTGCCTTCTCGAAAAAATAACATAGAAAACAGTTAAGAGCCAATCCTGGATCAAAGACAAGGCAGCTCTACCCAGAAGATCACACGGCTGGATGATCCTGAGCTCCTATACCTCTCCCGCTGCTCAAAAATACCTAGCCCTAGGGTTTGCCAAATCCATTAAAATACAATTCCTGAAGTACCGACTTGGCCTGCTACCATGCATAAAGCACTATCCACATTGGCTAAAAAAACAATCCGAGTCCATCTGTCGCCTGTGCGGCACTGCGCAAGAGGATATGCTGCATCTGCTCTGTACGTGCAAAGAACAGGAACGGAAACAGCTCTTAAAGCCACTTTTTAACCAGAGAGGTATCCGCACATGGGGACACGCAGCTGAACTGCAGCCTGGTAAAATATTTGAGACAAGCAGAGATGAGAATGCCACAAAATCAAGATGCTGACCACTGGTCGCTAACTTTGGACAGAACAACATTATAGTCATTAAGAACTGAGTTGGATGCTGCTAAACAAATATTTTCTACAGATTTTTAGCAAATTGTTTTATATTATGTTTTTAAAATTGTAACTTATAAATGAAATGCAATGAGATGCTTTGTATCAATGGTTTTAAGTAACTATGCTAAATAAAATACTTCAAATAAAAAAGCAGCAACTATGGCTTCATTGTATATAATATTGAAAATGCTTCAGTTCTGAAATAAAGAGACTGTGAAAGAAGTATAACCTCTTTTTTTTAAACTTCTTTCACAACTTCTTATCATGAACTGTCACATAGCAGCATGGGTGTTTTCGTACATTTGTTTTGTACATTGCTTCCATCTGACAGAATGCCCTGCCCTAGACCGAGGCAGGAGGAGGCTCTCCACATGCTTTAGCAGCCCAGACCGACTCATTGTCATTCTACATGTGACCATCAGCCGCATACAGAAAGACAATGCGCCGGATGGGGCTACTCTTGTGCTCCAAGGATGAGGGTGAGGCGGCCCCATCAGGGAGCTGAAGCTTCATGCAGGGGAACAGCGCTGCTCCACGCAATGCCCAAAATAACAGACTAAAGGCATCCGTAAAAGGGATTGTCACAGACGTGAGATCCAAATCACAGACAGTCTGTGAAATTTACGGACGGTTGGTCACCCTAACCTCAGTAGGTGACTACGTGGTCACTAGTCGGGCTAGTCCCAGATATTCTTAGAATTGTGGGACTCGTTGTCCTGGTTTTATGCTGATTGTAAGATGACTACAAGTAAAATTCCAAGAAAAATCTCGAATCGGCCTAACTAGTTGCGCATGAGCCTGGTAAACTTGACAGCTATGGTCATGTAGACTCTGCGATGATGACAGAGCCCGTGGTCGTAACAGGTCTTTCCTCACTCCACATTTTCTACTTTCACACAACTTTAACTCAGTGTTTTTGTGGGAAAAAAATATATGCCATCGGAGAAGACTTTACTAAATCAATGTAATTTTGCTGGATTGAAAAAGCAGCTCAATTCGCTTCTTTCCTAGGTCCATGAGTAGCAGTCCAGGTTTTTTCTTTGCACGCCGGGACCTGCAGTTCTGTTTATCTCATTATAAAACCAGGACTTTGAGCATGGGCCTGCCTCTTTTAAGCATAGTTATAGTGCTCTAGGCTGTGATGTCAACTTGCTTTGTGAGTTGTCTGCGAGGTTAGGGGGTTCTGGTTTGGAATGTAGGTGGTGAGTTGTCTGAACAATGACAGTTACTGGTGGACGGTTGCCAGAACAAGATTCTCCTCAGTTTCCCCAGCTCAAGCACTTTCACTACAAATTGATCGGCCACGAGCTTTGTACAGAGACCGCAGCACCTGCCCACACATATAAATAAGGAGGATCTAAGGAATACCTTCCTCGATGACTCGATGAAGTGCTGCTTCAATAGGTTCAAAGTGTCGACAGAAGTGTCAGCGTAGTGCAGGAAAGTCGTGGAGAGCACTGGAAAGTGACAAAAAATTAGATGGTCAGTGCGCATGCAGCACTGTGAAGGAGTATGCAGGCTCATAGGAGTGTGGGCCGTGGTGCGTAATGACGCAAGGCTAGCGCCCCACCATCGTAGAGACACCAAAGTGACGTACTAGTGTTGTTGTGACACTTGTCGCCGAAAGTGTGCGCACCACCATTTTGAAGGCAGAAAATGTTACTCCAAATCACAGTCTAGCTTATGCGTGATGTTGCATGATGTGTACGCAGTGTGGCGTGCCGCCATTTTGTATTCAGTATTGCAGGATGCTATTTGGGCTGGCTTCAGCTGCAGCCATTTTTCAGAGGATTATGTTTCAAATGTTTAAGGATGTAAAGGGGGTTGCTGTATTTCAGGATGATGTGCTGATTTATGGGGCAACAAGAAAAGAACATGACCATATCTTAACAAAAGTGGTGAACATAATACAGTAAAGAGGAATAGTAATGAGAATTGAAAAGTGTCAGTTTTTTAAAGATAAGGTTGAATATGTGGGTCATGTGGTGTCTGAATAGGGAGTGGAACCAAGGCCTGCGCTAGTCAAAGCCATCATTTAAGTTTCACCACCTGAGTAAACTGGACTTGTTTTTTATTGGTCTTTGAGAGTTCTATTCACGTTTCAGATTTGATTATGTGCCAAACATTAAGCCTTTGACCAACATGATAAAGAAAAGCACTACTTTTTTTTTTTGCGGCAACAAGTGTCAAAAAGCTTTTGAGTGGATCAAGTCTCAGATGGTGGGGTCAAGGATTTTGAAGCCATTTAAGCCAAAGGTGCAATGTACGATCAGTGGATGCCAGCAGTTTCAGTCTAGCAGCTGTTCTCACACAAGTAAAGGATGGAGTAGAAAACACATTGGGATACACCTGTGGTAAATAAATAAATAATACCCTATTTTTGACTAAGCATATAGCATAACAGATAGCTCAATAAATAAGAGTCAAGATTCGAGGTAGTAGGAGTTTCTGCAGGTTTATTACAGCATAAGGACAGGATCAGGACAACCTGCATAGGAACAGAGTGAGAGTGACAGGGCCCGGCAGCTGCCGGGGCTAGGTCTGGGATGAGCGCGCTAACTTTTAATAACAATCCATCAACTTATATACATAACGCAAACACATAGCATTACATTGCAGTAGGCGTAGCAGTGGGTGGAGCAGAAGGCGTGACGCGTAGCAGTCGCGAAAGATAACAGTGAAAGTAGGTGTAACTGGGAGTATACATAGACATGTGGTGCAAACGTAACAGAATATGTCATGAATGGGGCGGAAACATAGGAGGGGGCTACCTAAGGAGCCGGGACCTCTAACCTGGTGGTGCGCGAAAACTGGCAATGACGTGTTACTAGGAGAAGCTGGGGGCTATGAACTCTGTGCTAGGAGCAGAGACTAGAGTCTGGAGGGTCGGAGCGACATGTACCTAAACCCTATCTGGTATCTAATGTTTAGAGAACATGTTGATATAAACTAAGAGTCATGAGGGGAAAAGCTAACTTGATTCTAAGACTGGACCATACATTATTCTACATGAAATGCGTGATGAGGAATACTAAATGACCATTAAATACAGTATTTCTCTAACGTGGAGACGTGAAGGCTAGACAATGACGGGAACTATTGATGCAGTTCAGTAGCTTAGGAATGTAGAGAAGGAGGACTGAACTGATAACTGGAACTATAACATACTTTTGGCAGACTCAGAGGCAGAGCCAAGCTGCACCGGGCACTGCGAGGCAGGAAGTAAGTGAAGGGTCGAGGATACAGGTGGGGGCTGTATCGCTCCTCAGCGAGGCTTCAGGAGACAGGAGCTGAATCTGATGTCCGGGCCCTTTTGAGGCCTGGAAACGGGGACTTTATAATGGAATAACGTGCACACTGAGAAACGTGGCAACATAACTTTACATAGGCCTGATATTCGTAGTATTCACGAGGACTGGAAAATGACATACCAGAGGTGGACACAACTATAATTGCGTCATTAATCGGACATGGGGAATAACATATGCATATTGGTCATGCACACATAACATATGATGGATGAGGCGTAGGGACACAGAACATGGCAAAATTTACTTTTCCACATTCCCTCCTTGTCACTACGTTTCCATCAGGAAACATCAATTTTCATGATACCATCTATCATTTCATACAGTATCATTTGATCGTCTCGAATTGTCTTGGAACGGGATTTAGAACGGGGCTTGGGACTAGGAATACAAGAGGTAGCACAAATGCCGCAAATCGCAGGGCCACATTGTATACAGAGGCAGCAGCTAAATATGATCGCTACTGCAATACCTAGAAAGGACAGGACTTTCCATCCCCATGCGGAAATTATATTCCAGAACCAACCGGACCATGTCCAGGTGCCTGGATCTTGGTGTAACAGATGGGCAATTTTATGGAGTCTGGTTATAGCTGAATAAACAGACGGCGCGTTATTTGGAATGAAAATGCAGCAACTAGATCCGATGACTCTACAGGCCCCGCCCCTATCGGCCAGTATGACGTCAAGGACGAGACGATTTTGCAAAACGACAAATCTCATAGCAGATTGTTCTTCGGTTAAGTTACCTAGAGCAGAGGCAGTCTCATTTACTACAGCTTCAAGGGTTCTTGTTAACCTACGAATTAGTTTACTATTCTGGACAGGTCCTACGAAGAAGAAGAAACCTTTATTGAAATCTGTATACTGTTCTAGAGTAGTTTCAGTATAATCGACAATTGGGGACTCCCTTCTATGTCTAATGTGTACTAGATGTGTGTTTCTATGATAATCAGATGGGGCTAGGAAAACAGGTGGCAGTAGGAAGGCAATGTAACAGGTTCCCTCCCAATCGAGGGGCAGACGAACATATGCAGTTTGACCACAAATAAAATAAGAATGGCGTGAAGCTTTAAAAATAGATTTCCTACTGTCACTATACTTGACAACAGTAGTACATTCACTATGTCCTACATGTACAGAACCATAATTACGGACACATAATTCACCTTTGACTGGTAGTACTGAAATAGCAGGTAAGTCTGGAGTAGTATCAGACTGAACATTCAGAACCATGAAATTCGACGAATAATTACCTAAATTATACACTTCATTCTCTAGATCTAAACCTGTTCTGTGGGGGAGACCTTGCTTGTCTGGAAAACATGTACTGTTAAGAAAAGACATATCTGTTGCGGATGACGTTAACGTGGACCATGCTCCACACGACCCATTATGTGAGAATGGATAAGGAAAGAGTGGCAGAACTCCCTTCGGTGTCTGGAAAGGGGGGAGTCGACCACACACCCAACAATTAGTGGCATTGCTGGTCTGGTGTGAGTAATGTAACATACGGATGAAAGAATTGTTGCGCATAGCGAGGCGGTATGAATATTCGTGAGGAGGCAGATCACTAAACGTGTGCTCCACTGTAGCATTAGCAGACATATTTACATGAGGAACTGGAAAATACAGATAGAATGCATAGCTGGTGCAGGAAATCATAATGCTGATGAATAATATGAAACTCAGAAAAACAATACATCGGTTTGCGTTTAAACTGACTCTCTCACTATGGGGGTCTATTTTATACATGTCAGAAACAGTCTAACCGTTTCACCTAGGGGAGGACTTATACAATCAAACTGACTGACTTATTTTACTAGACCTGAGCTTTAACTTATACTCCTGTTGCGGAGTTTTCTCTACCAAGGGAGGGGTTGTAACAATGTCTTTTGCGGGACAGTCCTTAAGAGCAATATTCGGGCAATGTTTCAAATCCTGGGAAATGTTTTTAGAAACTGGTTTCAGTCCTTTGAAAAGTTTAACATGAGAAAGGTGTAGCCATCCTTTTCTGCCTTCCAACTTCACGGCGGTACGGGTGGTGAGGAGGACCTGACGGGGCTCCTTCCATCGGGGCTCCAGCGGACTTGATCTGTCAAAATTTCGGACCATCACAAGGGAACCTGGAACGATTTCATGCGGTGCCACCTCGGTATTGTCTGGAAATGCGGCGGCAACCTGTGAACGACATGAGTTGAGGGCAGACATCAAGGAAGCTAGGTAATCTGTCAGCATATTACATGAAACATCGGTAATACTTCGGGGTCTAGGAGTACCCCACATGTTAGGGGGGCGGCCGAATACGACCTCGTACGGGGACAGACCTGATCTGGAATGTGCAACCATGCGCATATAAAACAAAGCGACTGGCAGAGCTACTAGCCAGTCTACACCTTTGTCTTTACAAACTTTTGCGATACGGATTTTCAGAGTCTGGTTATGTCTCTCGACCAGACCGGCTGCTTCAGGATGGCGTACACAATGAAACTTCCACTGGTACCCTAACAACAGGGAAACATGCTTCATTAACTCTGAGGAGAATGGCTGACCGTTATCAGAATATACGACTCTAGGGAGTCCATACCTAGGGAAAAATTCACGAACCAACTGTTTGGCAGTGGTCGCGGCTGTGTAATCTGGGACTGGATATGCTTCTGTCCACCTGGACAAAGCGCATACAACTACAAGGACATACTTGAAACCTCGACATCGCTCCATCTGAATATAATCCATCTGGAGGACCTCAAAAGGGTGGTCAGGGGGCTGGAAACCACCTTGTTCCACCGGGACACTTTTACCTGGATTAAACTGACAACATATCATACAGGTACGGACTTTCTGCTTGGCTGCAGCTCGTAAATGCTTGTTGAACCATATGTTCTGGATACTGTCTAACATAGCTTTTTCTCCTAAATGTGCTGGACTATGTGCGGTATTGATAATGACTTGAACCATAGAGTCGGGGAGAAACCATGTGGCTCTACCCTTCGTTAACCATCCTTGATCTGTCTGGACCCCTCCTTGTTCAGACCATTTCTTGATTTCATCGGGAGTAGCATGTAACTGGATATCTATGACATCTTGTGTAGGGTCCTTAACTGTCATGCATGTAGTCAGATCTGGAGTAAGTGTCATGTTAACTGGAACGTCTGGAGTCTGTGCTGTAAGTTTGGCTGTGCGATCTGCTAGATCATTACCTTGGGAAATAATGTCAGTGACTTTCGTATGTGCTTTGCACTTCATGATAGCGATAGATGTCGGTAAATGTATGGCATCCAACAGAGCTTGAATAAGGAGACCATGCTGAATCTTGGTTCCATGCGAAGTCATGAAACCTCTCTCCTGCCAGAGCACCCCGAAGTCGTGTACAACTCCAAATGCGTAACGTGAGTCTGTGTAAACATTAACTTTCAGGTTCTTGGCGTGTATACAGGCTTGTGTCAGAGCGACTAGCTCTGCTGCTTGAGCGGACAGGGTATCGATACGGTGTGTTTCAATAACTTCGGTGTCGGTAGTTACTGCATACGCGGCGACTAGTTCTCCTGTACTTGTTCTCATACATGAACCATCCACATAAAGTGTCAGGTCAGGATCTGGTAACGGACTGTCTGTCAGGTCTTGTCTTGGCTTTGTCGTAATGTTAACTACTTCCACGCAGTCATGGGGGTCAGGATTTGAACTAACTGATGGTAACAGTGTAGCAGGATTCAGGACGTTGCAGCGTCTGATTTCTATGTGTGGCTGGAACAGTGTCAATTCATAACCTGTTAAACGTGCAATTGTCAAGTGCTGAGTTTGTGTTCGGTTTAAAAGAACTTCTACTGAATGTGGGACTTGTACTGTCAGAGTATGTCCTAAAACTATGGAATCACTTTGTCTGATAGCTAGTGCTGTGGCTGCAACTGACTTGAGGCACGCAGGCAACGCCTGGGCGACTGGATCTAATGTGCTCGAAAAATAAGCACAGGGCTTGGATTGTCCTGCTTGATCTTGTGTGAGAACAGATAATGCTGTACCTTCGCGTTCAGTAACGAAAAGTGTAAAAGGCTTACTGTAGTTCGGTGTAGCTAGAACTGGAGCTTGACATAAAGCTTTCTTTAACTCGTTGAAACTAAGTGTGTGTTCAGATGTCCAAGGGAGGACAGTCGATACGGCTGCCTCCTGTGTCGTTAACTGTATCAGTGGCTTGGCTAGAAATGCATACTGGGGAATCCATTGTCTACAATAAGAAGTAAGGCCAATAAAAGCACGTACCTCCTTCTGGGTTCTGGGCTGGGGAAGACTCACTATTAACTGGATACGGTCTGGTGTCAACTGCCTACCCCTCTTGGACAGTAAGTGTCCTAAGTATACCACTTGCTGGACACAGAATTGAAGCTTCGAAGGTGACACCTTGTGCCCCATCTCGGCTAGGAAATACAAAACTGTCAGTGACGCTCGCTCGCAGTCACGTTCAGAACGGGCTGTGATCAGTAGATCATCGACATACTGGAGCAGGGCAGTGTCAGTTGGCATGTGAATATTGTCTAGTTGTCTCTTTAGTGCTTGACTGTAAATACTAGGGCTTTCAGTGAAGCCTTGAGGAGCGCGTGTGAACATATAGCTTCTTCCATTTAAACAAAATCCGAAAAGAAACTGGCTGTCTGGATGAATTGGAACACTGAAAAATGCATTCTTGAGGTCAATAACAGTGAAAAACGTGGCTTCGGAATCAATGGCTGTCAATAGGGAAGAGATGTCTGGGACAACTGGGTACTGCGGAATAATACATTTATTAAGCTCTCGTAAATCAATCACTAATCGATATACTGGGGGTGCATTTGGATCAGTACGTTTCATGACTGGAATGATCGGAGAATTACACACATTGGAGTCAGTTTCTACAACTACTCCTTGAGCTTTGAGCTCGTTAATAATTTTGGATAAGGCTGCTACAGCCTCGGGTGGCAATCTGTACTGTCTGATTCGTGGTAGCACTACACCTGGCTTGAGAGTCACACGATGGGGTGTGATTTGCATGTAACCTACATCAGTTGGACCTTGCGCCCATAAATGCTGCGGAACATTAGACAATCTGGAATCAAAATCTCGTAATACATAGTGACCCTTAAAGTCACGTAGGAACAGACGTATTCCCTCTGGGGAACAGCAAATAACTGCACCTAACTCTTTCAGTGTCTTAATGCCTAACAGATTTTCTGGACATGACTTAGTAAGTAACAGATCAGTAGTGCGGGACAATGGACCTACTTCTAGAGTAACTGGCTTTGATATCTCGTTAACTATTGGTTTTCCTGAAAATCCAAGGGAAACATTTCTTGAGCCTGAGAGCGGAGCCCCTGGAACTTCGGCATGACTAATTGTGGTCCTACTTGCCCCTGTATCGATCAAAAACTTTCTGTCTTTCCCTAATACTTGACTGTGAACATAGGGACCTTCTTGATCTACAGGTATCTCGATGAGAGGCAAGCCTACCTCCCTCTCTAGGCTGTTTCATGAATATGGCTGATATTCTGGATACTCAGACTGTGCATACTGGTACATCTGCGATGTAACGTGCTGTGTTGCAGCAATAGGCTGCGGTGCTGTAACTGTCTGTTGTGCATTCTGTGGCTGAGGAATCTGTGAAACTTGTTCTTGTCTCGGCGGACGTGGTCTTTCTTTAGTCTTACCAGTAGCTATGTTGTGTTTCAGAACTGCACACTCGTTTATAAAATGACCTGGCTGTTTACAATAATTGCAATTCCCTTTAACGGGAGCTGCAGGATGACTGACTTGATTGGCTTGATTTGGACCCCTCTTCTGACTGTCTTGAGGAACAGATTGTGCAACTAGTACTTTCATTTTCGTGTCTTTCATACGTTTTCTCTCGTGTTCTTGCTCTTCCCTGATTCTATTCTGGTGGTACTGGAGCATCTGGAGCATCTGGGACGGAGTATTTGCTTGCCAGGTGCTTTCGACTTTCAAAACTCGATTTTTAATTTGTGGGCTTGAATTCTCGACTAATTTAGTAACAAAAAGGTGAGGGTATGACTCACTACTTGTCTTGAGACCACTGTTGATACTGAAACATTTTTCAAATCTAGAATAAAAATCACTAATATCTTCATCTTGTTTCTGTTTACAGGCTGAGATTGCATCCCAGTCTTCTTTTCTAGTTGTCAATAATCTGGGTAAAACTTGAATCAATAATTCTGGTAAATCTTTACATTTATCTCCAAGACCGGTACCTGGTACTCGTGCCTTGTCTTCAGCTTCTAGGACTGCCCAATCGATCTTTTTCTCTCCCACCTCCCATTCCTTTTCCTTTAACTTTTCATACACCCCTGCGGGTAACAGAACCTTTAACATTTTAATGATATCTGGGTAAGTGTATTCTCCCATACGGAGCATGTCTTTTAATTCTCTATGGAACCCCGCTGGATCTTTATCATGACAGGGAATTAATTTCTTCATTTCAAGAAGTTCCATCTTTGAAATCGGAGTGTATACAAACACTCGTTGCATATCGCCACCCGCCCCTTGGACTGGGTGGACCTCTCGTAACGGATTCTGTCTGTCTATGTAGAATGATTTACTTTCTGGGGGTGAGACATGAACAAAATGCGGGTTCAGGAACGTTCTATATTTGTGGCGCTGTTCTAAGATGACACTAATTAAATCGGTACCTAGACCTCTCCATCTATACTGGAGTAACTCGTTCAGGACATCGTGTAACGGGCCTGGATCAGAATGTTGACCCTCATACAGAGTAATGAGGTGCTGGATCATATACATACCCACCAGTCGCTGCTCGGCTGGGGGCAATTTCAGAAACATTTGTGCCACTATTTCGTCTGGAAAAGTGGTAGAATCAGTAATCCATCGGACTGCTGATCGGACTAGTTCTTGTTCATGCATAGTACTTAATTCGCTATAACCGATTCGTGATTTCAGAATGTGATCGGTAGCTTGAAATACTTGTTCTAGGGAACTGCTTGATGATGGAAAATAGACTTGGGTTCTAGACGTAAATGGCGATCTGGAAATCTAGATTTTCCTACATACGCTATTCTGGCGGGATTCTCGTCGTCTTCCTCTTCAGGTTCAGAGGTACTTTCTTTCTCGCTTACTTGTGCTGCTTTACGCTGTTCGTGTATCTTCATTATCTCTTTACGGATTTTCTTGTACATACTTTCCATGGCACTGACGGTCTTGTGCTTACCCTCGGCTATATTATCACTCCACCTTGTCAGGATTCTCATTTCGGCCGGATCTTTAGACGGGTAATCTTGTTCTCTTATTAGGCAATTGATCAGGAACTTTAATATCATGAGCTGGATCTCGGCTTTCCTTTGAGACATGGCATCACTAATACTTTCTGGATCATCCCCTGTACGGATGAAACGATATATTCTGTCTAGATATTCTTTCATATTCGGCAAGGTGACTAGATACTCGGTCACTCTCCTTACACGTAAGGAATATAAAACCATATTATATTCGCCTGGAACTGGATCATAGACACATTCGGTAAGGGTTTGCCTGATCTCTGTAACAGACTGATGTTTGGGCGTACGCTGTAACGCTTGAGCATGTAATTCGAGTAATGTTAAACGCTTGTGTGGCGGCGGGGTTTGAGGAAGACCTCCTCCCGCGGCCCCTAAACCAGTATCATCAACTGATGCTTTCCGACCTGGCAGGGTCGGTAATTGTACTTGTATGGCGGGCTGACCCGGGGGAGCTGTTAAGGGCACCCCGGTGTCTGGAGGCGCAGGAATTACCTGGTTTACAGGGACTGGCGGAGTGCGAACAGGATTTGCATATTCAGGGACTATGTCGTCCAAATAGGACGAAATAAAAATATCAGCTGCGGTCGGTTTGTGACGTAGCTTGGTCGGAATTAATGGTGGCGGGAAATTACTGGATGCCTCTGGGGTCGCTTTTGGCAAACCTTCGGCAAGGAGAGGATACATACCCTTAATAAGGGCATGCCTCTGTCTGTCTGACTGTTCGGCTTTGACTCGTTCACCTATCTCGATTAATTCTCTTTCTTGGGCTCGTTCTTGGGATTCTCTACTTAACTCTGACTTTCTGACTTCCTTTTCCGTTCTTCTATGAGCTTCTTTACGCCATAACTCGATGGCATCTTTCTGTGACTGTCTGGCTTTCTTTTTCCATAATGCTTCTTCTACTCGCATGATACATTCGGCATCCCATGTACCCGATACGGGCCATCTATACTTTTCTTCTAACTGTTTGGTATACTCTACCCATAAATCTAGATACAATATGGCGCTTATGCCATGTTTCTGATACATAAAATGACCTGGACTGTCCCTGGGCGGGACAGGAACTGCTTCTTCTAATAAACCCTTTCTAGTTTTTAACTGACGTAATCTTGAAAAGAGCGGCATTGTAAACTTGAATCGGAACACAATACAATACACGAAAAACAATAACAATTGGGAAAACAATTCAGGCATACCACGACATTGGAAATACATTGAACAACATTATAAATAACAGTTCGAACAGAATATTACCTGGAATACTGAGAACAGAAATACAAGAATTTCTCGAGAACGGAACAGACTAGAGTTACTGGATGCACTGCTATAACAGTACGGAACATACCGGTCCCATAAAGGAACGCATCAAGACCCGTATCCACCTAGGTGAACACTTCGTTTGTGGGCTTGGGTACCACCAACCCACGGACCAGAGTCAATTTAGACTGACCCTGTCTAGATACTACCCCAGCAATGGTACTCACCGGGCAGCAAGAACGGAAAGCCTCGGACTGGACTGGACTGACGACGACGGACTTCGGACTTCAGTTACGGGTGGGCCTCCGGATACCTCGGACCTTGGACTCTTGGCTTGGGCTCTGGTCGGGACTCGCCGCGTTCCTCCACCGTCTCGTTCGGATGCTGGACCACCTCCTCCGTCTCCTCCGTGGGCCTGAGGGATACTTGAGCAGAAATATCTGCCACTGCGCAGAAGAGTTCCGTCACGACTGCAGAGGGTCAGGGGGTCGGCGTGGCTTCACCGACGCGTGGGGAAAGGGCAAGTCCCTATTCGGGCGCCATTATGTGGTAAATAAATAAATAATACCCTATTTTTGACTAAGCATATAGCATAACAGATAGCTCAATAAATAAGAGTCAAGATTCGAGGTAGTAGGAGTTTCTGCAGGTTTATTACAGCATAAGGACAGGATCAGGACAACCTGCATAGGAACAGAGTGAGAGTGACAGGGCCCGGCAGCTGCCGGGGCTAGGTCTGGGATGAGCGCGCTAACTTTTAATAACAATCCATCAACTTATATACATAACGCAAACACATAGCATTACATTGCAGTAGGCGTAGCAGTGGGTGGAGCAGAAGGCGTGACGCGTAGCAGTCGCGAAAGATAACAGTGAAAGTAGGTGTAACTGGGAGTATACATAGACATGTGGTGCAAACGTAACAGAATATGTCATGAATGGGGCGGAAACATAGGAGGGGGCTACCTAAGGAGCCGGGACCTCTAACCTGGTGGTGCGCGAAAACTGGCAATGACGTGTTACTAGGAGAAGCTGGGGGCTATGAACTCTGTGCTAGGAGCAGAGACTAGAGTCTGGAGGGTCGGAGCGACATGTACCTAAACCCTATCTGGTATCTAATGTTTAGAGAACATGTTGATATAAACTAAGAGTCATGAGGGGAAAAGCTAACTTGATTCTAAGACTGGACCATACATTATTCTACATGAAATGCGTGATGAGGAATACTAAATGACCATTAAATACAGTATTTCTCTAACGTGGAGACGTGAAGGCTAGACAATGACGGGAACTATTGATGCAGTTCAGTAGCTTAGGAATGTAGAGAAGGAGGACTGAACTGATAACTGGAACTATAACATACTTTTGGCAGACTCAGAGGCAGAGCCAAGCTGCACCGGGCACTGCGAGGCAGGAAGTAAGTGAAGGGTCGAGGATACAGGTGGGGGCTGTATCGCTCCTCAGCGAGGCTTCAGGAGACAGGAGCTGAATCTGATGTCCGGGCCCTTTTGAGGCCTGGAAACGGGGACTTTATAATGGAATAACGTGCACACTGAGAAACGTGGCAACATAACTTTACATAGGCCTGATATTCGTAGTATTCACGAGGACTGGAAAATGACATACCAGAGGTGGACACAACTATAATTGCGTCATTAATCGGACATGGGGAATAACATATGCATATTGGTCATGCACACATAACATATGATGGATGAGGCGTAGGGACACAGAACATGGCAAAATTTACTTTTCCACACACCTCTAGAGTGTTGAGAGAATCTGAGTTACATTTTTCAGTTATTGAAAAAGAGCTATTAGCTTGTTGGTGGCCCATTAGGAACTTTCACCCATATGTATGGGGTAACCGATTTATCTTACAAACTGATCACAGCCCTTTGGTTTCCATTTTGTCAGGAGACACGATTAAAGACCAAACTCCACACATTCCTAGGTTGTCCACTAAGTTGTTACAATACAGCTTTGAAGTATTTTAAATACCTGGAAACTTCAACATCAGGGATTTCTTACCTAGATTTCCAGTTGAAGAAGTGGATGTAGATGACACCGAGGAAGACAAGCAGGAACATTGTTTTATAGCAGCTATTGATTTAGAGAATATGTGTACTATTCGTGAAAGTGAATTGAGGGAAGAGTTGTACAAGATGTGTTTTTGGTGCAAGTTATGAATTTTGTTAGGAAAGGTTGGCCTAAAGAGAAAAATTCACCCTATCAATTTCAAACGTTTGTGACAGTGTCCAATGAATTGTCAGCTGAGCATGGTATTCTGATGCAAGGCTGTCTTAAAAGTACTGAAAACGAAAGTATTCTAACTCCCTGCTACAAAGTAATATGAGTAAAATGTTACCAGCTGTAGGAATGCTATAATTCTATTCTGTTGCGGTCTAAAACGAATTATATTCCTTGCTACACGACAAGCAAAATGTAGCATCTCATGTGCAAACATCCAATTTTTCATCTTGCCTATGCAACAAATTGTTTTCTTGAGGGCTATATCTATCATCTTATTCCGTATGGTACCAAGGGTGCCACGTGCTATAGCGACAGGAAGGAAAATAGCACCCCTCACCTCTGCTCAACTAGTAAAATCCAGAAATAGTAAGGCCGGAGATTAACCCACCTGCAAACTATCTAATGGACGCTCACAAACCATTTTCACTATAATGAGGTTTGTTTAATGATCAAGATTGGCAGAGAAAAAGGTTATGTGAGCAAAGGTAATTCTCTCTGGATGCATCCATCAAGCTAAGCCATTGCAGAGAGGGATGGAGACCCTCCATTGTGTCTTCACAATAGATCTTGCCTCCCCCTATGTAAGGTCTAGAAGAACCAAAAATAAGCAGTGATGACGCGCTGGAGCCACAAACTTGACTGAGCATCATATGGTTCCCTGGAATTTCTGGAGAGCTCTGGATCAGAGTGGATGATGGGAGTAAAAGGAGGAATTTTTCTGGGAAGTCAATCATGAGACCAGCTAAATTTGTTAGAGACCAAGTCCATGCAGGAAGCAATGTTCTTTACACTTGGTGTTCAAATATGTCACAAGGAGGCCCACCTCAGATGATCCTAAACTGCTAAGATTGAATTGAGACCTGCCTGGCTCATTTCAGACATGTGAGCATGGGAAGGCATCTGCTGAGACTGACAGCCAAACAGCTGAGCGCCCCAGCATTGTGAGACAACATAAGAAACATCTTCAGAGTAGACTAAATACCCACTAATCTTGGGTTCCGGAGCAGCGTGCTGCCAGTATAAAGTGCTTTGATATCTTGTCATTACAATAGAATTGCCAGATTTGTTTAATCAGTCAGGAGGCAGAAGGGGAATGAATGACAGCCTGTTTTCCTATCATATGGCTTGAGCAGATTGTGGCCTCGTTTTACTTCAGAACAGGTAGGAAGGCTTTTAGGTTGAAGATTATCATGCTGAACTTGAACATGTTTCCGTGAATAGGTATTCTTGAATTGACTTATTGAGAGATACTCAGTTTGTACTCAGATCGAACCATTAAGAAGGTTCCTTGGAAACTGGAAAGAGCGGTCCAGGATGCACTCACCACCTCAGACTGTAGGAGGGAATGCTGGACCAAGATAGACTTGGCTTGACGACTGAGTGGAGTGCTCCACCGAGTGAAGCTTTGATGAGAACATGTGTAACTTGGCTTGGGTTATTCCATATCCATGCATAACGCCTGAAGGCCCAGAAACATTTGATCGAGATCCACCAACCTCTCATGAAATGCTTGAGGAATAGACTGCCTTTTGGTCATCAACCACTCCTATGGGGAGATGACTCTTAAAGGTCCTGTGTCCTAGACAGCTCACATGCACTAGATTCTTCTGAATGGAGCCAGCAAGGATTTTAGAGTGTTAATGAAGAGTCCTGGATTAAAAAGATTCCAAAGGGAAAGTGTCAAGCTGAGTGAGGGGAGGTCCACAGATTGATTTTCATCAATGTAATAGTGTCAAAGAACCTGAAACCATGGTCAACAGCTTGATGAATGATCTTGGGCTGAAATGGAGATAACAGGAATTATCCTGCACGACAAACCGAAAATATTGTTTGTGGTCTTGGGCACCATGAGCATGAAAGAACGCATCCTGCTAATGCATGGAGTCCAACAGCCAATACCTGTGCTAAAGTCAGCATTTTGCATTTTTGGAGGGAGGAATGAAGATGGTTCAGATTGAACACATTCAGAATAACACCCATGGGGCACCTATTGTCGCACCTCATCCATCAAAGGGACACAGCAGTTCTTCACATAAAAAAAGAGATTGACGGCCTAGTCCTGAGCCTCTTGCTTCATTTACAAAAATTTGGAAAAGACCAATATCCATGTAACAGCAAGAAAAGTCGCCTAGCTCCATCAAAATTGCTCAGCCGCCTCTTTGCCATGGCTGAGAATGGATGTGTACAGCTTTTGGACATACTCAAATTAATACCAAGCTCTATATTACCCAGCCCCCCTAAGAGGTCAAGGTGGGTATGGGAACAGACAACTACTGAATGATCTCGGTGTATGAAAGGACTACATTTTTATTATCATAAGTTTTCTGCTCTTGTTGGTCAGGAATGAAGGTCCTTGCTGAAGCATGTTTTAAAAATTAGAAGCATGGGGCGTAGCCAAGATGGTGGTGGGGTAGAAAAGTTTCATCTGTGCTCCAAGCCTTCCATTTACAGCGCACACTGCCCCTGTCTGACTGCTGGTGCCCCCTTCTGAGAGAAAGTGAGATGCCCCAACTTCGCTAATGCATTTGACACTAGCTGAGCAGTCCGGATACCAGTTCGATTGAACCCTCTTTGATTGCTCCTGCCTGCAGTGTGGTGGGAGGCCCACTGCAGAGATCACAGAAGTAGCAGTGAGACCACGGGACGCCCATCCGTCAAGCAGCTGCAGCGTCATCTCCCCCAGAGGCCACAGATGGAGGGGAGCATGGACAAGCTGACTAGACCCAACGGAGAGGTGCAGAGGCCTACATGCCTTTCGTGAGTGGGTACCTGCACCCCGAGGAGTCAGTTCCATGGGTAGAGTGGACTGCGCCCCTGCCTACTGCCCGGACTATGCTTTGGCTGACCCCTGGCATCATGGACACCACGAGGCGATGGGCCAGAAGGGGCTTTGACTTCAACCGGTGCTCAAGGAAAATCAGCCAGGATATGCTGTGAATATTCTGTGGGCATCTGGACCGGCGTCCACTCTTAGGAGGGACTTTGTGGGTAAGTGCGCTATACTCTGTCAAGACTCATGCCTGGTTCTGTCCTCCATTTGTGATGAGGGAATCTGTCCACCAGCTCTCAGGAGACCAGTGACCGGTTTGCTTAGTGAGCTGCACTGGAGAGCCCAGAGGGAAGTCAGATAACTGCACACAAGTTGCCCACCCCACACTCTCCCATTGTTGGCATTACTGGAGGGCCATTGTGGTGGTGATTGGCCCCTCCGGGGTTCGATGCGATGGGTGTGAGACAGGTCTCAACCACTTGTAGTGCTACCTCTGCTGACCCCCATGCCTGACCCCCTGCAGTTATGGCGGTGCACAAATCATGCAAGGCTTATCCTTGAGAGACATGCTTACCAAAGACCCCCCCACCCCCTAAAGAAAACCAATGTGCACCGAGAGCAAAGTCCCAGCAGGGATAAGATCAGAGAGTCCTCACCACACTGAGCCTCACCAACAAGGGAAGAGCCCCCGTTCAGCAGGTCCTTCATGGAGGACCTCTTCGATACGTTTTGCCACGATATAACCCTCCTGCGTGCCAAAGTTTAGAAGGACATAAAGGAAATAAAATACGAACCTGGTGACCTGGGGCAACATTTCTCCACTCTGGAGGATGCCAGCGATGTGGGAGGGGAGGAATTAGATGCTTGCAAACAGGAACTGGTCTATCTGCAAGAACAAAATCTCATCTTGCAGGTGCACCTGAATAACAGGTCTGGTAGGACAAACACCCATATCCGTGGTGTCCCTAGGGGAGCAGAGAAAAGGGGTATTTAAAGTGCCTATTCCACCAGATCCTCCCCAACTTGGCAATTACAGATATGCAGTTGGACAGAACCCAGAGTCAATAGAGCCACGCGTGCAGGTGGTGCCCCACCAAATACCCTGACCTGCCTGCACTACTTCCGTCAGAAGGAAACCATAATGGAGGCTTCCCGCTAGATGAACGCCATCTAATTTGAGGGCACTGCGGTGCTCCTCAATCAAGAGTTAGCACCGGGCCTACATCGGCGGCAACTCAAGCCTGTCACTACCTTCCTTCAGAGCAAGTCAGTGAGTACTGTTGGGCGCACCCCTTCCAACTAATCTGCGCCATTGGAGAGGCAACGCGATTCGCTCCCTAGCAGAAGCTGTTGCAACTGTTAACCTCCTGGAGCTTTCTGACCCAGCCCCTTCATCGGACTGTCCAATGAGGGTGGATCGTCCACTGCAGAGTGCTGGGAAATGGACTAAAGTGTCATGGGGAAATCAACAGGGAAACACTTCAGAGGGCAAGATGCTGAGAAAACAACAAGCTACAGATTGCCAATTTGAAAACTGGACAGTGAACGCAGAAACGTCCACCTGGTATTTGCTGTCACAGTCTGGTATGGGGCAGTGAATATGCATCTCTACAGCCTTAGGGGGGGTCGAGTCGGAGGAGTACCAGGTGCACATTAATGACAGGTAAGATGAGCCAAGGACCCTAAGGGGATCCTTTGGATCCCCAGTCAATATGGACTCCACCAGTTGGAGTGAGTAACCATTTGATTTTACTTTTGTTGTTATTGAGGAACACTAGGGACACCATCACCACACCACACCACGACTCCACGCCACACTTGCACAATGCTTTGCTGCTGTAATAATCTACAAAGACACCTAAGCCACACATCAGGTGTATCTAGCGCCCTCACCCACTACCACCACTGCGCATCCTTAGCCTGAACACTAGGGGCCTTATCGCCCCAGTAAAATGTGGTGCCATGCTGAAAATGCTTAAAGATTCAGGTTGCGACATATGCTGCTGCAAGAAATGCACCTCCTTAAAAGGAACAGGAACCGGCTATGATTATGCTGGTTTGTCCAGCAGGTCTTGTCTTCCGGTCCAGCCAAGAGGGGAGGGCTGGCTATCTTACCAGCTAATAAGTTCACCAGAAAACTACTCTCTCTGTAGCTGAGATCCCTGGTATCTCTCTGCTGTTTGGCCTGAGCTTACAGGCTAGTAGTTTACCTGCTTTGTCACCCCGGCCATAATATCAATGCTTGGTGCATAATAATACATATTCCCTTGCAATCCAATCTAGAGCTATGAGCTGCTGTCTCACCATCGTATTTTGGCACCAAACCTTCTGGGAACATGTACTCTTATGTTGAGCTTCCAGTTCTCTGACCTTAGCCTTCCTATCTGGGTTGAAATTAGGTTCAAGGGCTAAAAGTGCCTGCAGTAGGACCACCTTAAGGACATCACAAAGCATGGCAATCTGCGGAACCGACCCATCATTCTCCACCATATAGGAGGAGATATAACTGCGGATAGAGTCTATGATCTCTGGCTGCCCCAAGAGATTTATATTCAAAAGAGGGGGATATGAGGGGGCTATTTCCACTCATCAAGAAAGGGAGGTCCAGCACAAACGGGTGCCCCAATCAAGACGTCAAGGAAGGAGTGTTGTGCTATTCCTCAGGCAGGAGTTGCAGAAGTCACACGAAGGCTGGAAACCACTGGGTCTCACCGAGATCTACAGTTTGGAATCCATGTTTTGGATTTTAATGCCCTCACACACCCTTTCAGGTGTCATGCTTCATAATATGGGATGCTCCTCGTTGGGTCGGCGGTACAATACCCAACGGTCTCACCTCTAAGAGGGGCACTTTACCGGAGATCTTTTATCCAACAGCCGTATTGTGAAGTACCATGTGCTTCCCCTACAGCTATCCCAACTATTCTCTGTGATGCAACAGTTATAAAAGGGTTTATCCGGAAGGGAAAGAAAGTCTGAATGCCGAAACAACAGTATGTCCCCACATCTGATGGAGGCGTGGTATTAGCTACCTAAAAAACTAATATATGGCCCTTCACCGCACTCAGCACTTTTCCTGCTTCTTTGGGGACTTCATCCCCCACCGGACTTTGCGTCAAGGGCCGCCAGCGCATCAGGACACGCACCCGCAGGCGGATAAGGGCACCTAAGGGCTCCCGCAGCGCGGGAGCATTTCCCGCACACAGCATTTTTCCTGCTCCTTTAGGGACTCCATCCTCCACCAGACTTTGCAGGCGGGGCTGCCAATGCTTGAGGACATGCGACCGGAGGTGCAAAAAGGCAACTAAGGGCTCCCACAGGGCGGGACGTGTGCGGGTGTGCCTGGGCCAAGGGCGGGCCCGTATGCACCCGTCAGCGACAGGAAGAGGTGGGGCGGGGCAACCCCTCTTGGCTGGCCCCGTCAGAGTTGTTGAACTGTAAGTGAGTAACGATTGACTAGAAAATTGCAATTGTGGCCTGTGTTTTATTTTTAAATCTTTTGTAAATCAATTGCATATCTGTTATATAGTGCACTACCAATTTTCTGTTTGGAGTTCTTGCGGGGTGGCGGGCTTCGTCTACTTTTGAACTAACCTTCTTGGTGCATCTAGTGACTTAGAAAGTTGTTGAGTATACTACTGGAAATGGGTAAAAGAAAGGCCCAGGGCCAGTCATTGCAAAATAGGAGGCCGTCTAGTGCGTTCTGCCAAGAGACAATGGACAGGATTAGGACTATTCTAACAGAATGCCAGGACCCAGCCAATTCTGGCCTACCAAGCCCTCCATCCTTGTGAAGTAGTCCCAATAGTACTGTGAATGCCTCTGGTTCCATAATAGTCACTGCACCTGAACCGCCCCCAGCAACAACAACAAAAAAAACCAATTTGGCCTAGCAGATCCCATTAAAGTTTAAAAAGTATAATAAAAGGCGTAGTAAGGCCTCAGCCATTGAGCCCTTTGAAGCGGAGCGGAGCGAAACAGTTATTCAACCTGGAAATAATTTAAAGAAAGTGTATAGTATATGACCGAATGTCAACATTGAGTGCCAAAATAGATTTGATGTTCTTGCAATGGAGGAAGCAGGGGTGGGGAGAGGGAGATGATCCTGCAGACATGTAAAATCACTGTTGCTGAAATCCAGTCACTAAAAGACCTTATTGAAACTTTGAAAGATGGGGTAATCTCACTTAGAGTGAAGGTTGCAAGCTTGTTAGAGAGGGCAAATTGTGGGAATTTGGCGGCTTCAGAAATGTTGTCACCACTAATGAGTAGGGGTGCTAATGTGGTAGATGCATGTGGTCTGGAAAATGCAAACAGTACTCAAGATTCCACGAGAACAGGGCATATTCAGTTTTTGCAACATACTATTGGGGATTGCAGCTTAAAAGTCATCGCTAATCAAGCTCAGAGGAATCCTCCTGGTGTTGTACAAGACAGAGGCATAGATAGAGGAGAGGTTGTATTGGATGAAGAAACCACACATATGTGAAATCATGGGAGGGTACCAGACAGGGGGAATCTAAGGGATGGTGTTTATATGAGACCTAGTATATGGCAATATTGTTTACCTTATAGAAGTTCCTAAACTCTCTTTCAAGAGATTCGAATACCAGGACTCTCTTAAAAATAAGGACATTCTTACTCAATCATCAGGGAAGATATACAATCGGTAAGAAGGATCCCTATGCAGAGGTCAACTTGGGATATGATTGAGGTTTGTTTCCAGGATACAGGTATCATCACTGGACTATTATGAACGGACTCAAGCATAATCCCTCCAGGAAATTCCCGTATTTCAATCAGATACAGCCAGCCTGCTGGAGCCCTCCTCAGACCTCAATCGCCATCCTATGCCGAAACCCGTACTAGATTGCCAGTATCAACTTATGGGCCAGTCCCTCCAGGGCTGCCCCATCTAATGTGGGTGTATTGACATCTTATGCCAAAACCCGTACTAGACTACCACTATCAACTTATGGGCCAGTCCCTTTAAGGCTGCCCCCATTTAATATGGGTGAATGGAGAGGGTATAGTTGACATCTGTATGAGGAATAGATGATGCCTGCAAACATAAGAGATCCCTCAAGCCCACCGGGATGTCACCTACCACTACCCCTCCCTCCCCCCAATAACAATTCCTCAATCATTTGATTTGGGTACGGAGCCAGAGGTAAATAGTAAGATCGTTCTTTTGGATGAAAGCAGGGAAGCGCCTCTTTTACTCCTGAGGTTGTAGAAGGGGGAGACCCGGCCAATCACTCTTTAAGAGTCCTTGTATGGAATGTGGCTGGGATCTTCAAGTTATTGGTGGATCCAGAATGGTGTTCCTTTGTAGATCCCTTTGACGTAATCTTTTTCCAGGAACTTGGAACCTGCAAATTTCCACACAAAAGTGGTTTCTCCACTTATGCTATTACTGCTACAAGAAAAGAGCTGGGCAGACCTTCGGGAGGGCTAGCAATATGGTTGAAAATTGACCTAGAGGTAAAAGTTAAACTCTTATATGTGGATTCCAAAGATATCCTCACATTGGAGCTCACTTTTTACAATGGACAAAAGATTAGGATGTTTAACATTTACAACAGAGTGCAGCGGGCCCAGGTGGAAACTAATACATTGTGCATTCTAGACCTTATTTTGTCACATTATACAGATAACATCCCTGCACTAGAAGTGGGTCATTTTAACTGTACATTTGAAACGCTTGCCCGATTCCCCCAGATTTGAAGATGAGTGAGATAGAGAGTGGCAAATTAGACAGTTAAATCTCCCCTTAGTAAGGTGATTCAAGAAAGGAGCCCAGATGATGGCTCTTACAATACTTTTACAAGCATAACGGCAGAGGAACTGAGGAGCCGCACACACGTAAACAGTTCAGAACGGATCGGCTGAGAGTGAAGCACGAACATTGCTGCAGAAAGGGGCCTCCGCCATGGCTGGCAGTCTCGAATTTGATTAAAACGAACGACTACGGAGAACGTCACTTCATTTGAGCAAGTTTGTCACTGGCTCTAAATTTGAAAACACAAGTCCATGCCTTTTACAATGTGAGAATTTCCATGCTCTTCTATGAATATTTAATCCAAATTTGGAAGGAACATCCAAGTACAGTGAAGGCCATTTCTAGTCCACGTCCTGATGAGAATCCTTAAGCAGATTTGGGTTCGAAACGCGTTGACTCTGTGCTGAAGCCAGAATAAGAATGGGCATTACAGGGAATGACTTTTAGGATGTATTCCCCCTGTTAATTTGACCCTCAGTACCAATAGCCTTCAGCACAGTAAACAAGCAGGCCCTATCTGAACTATTTGTTGTCCGCTTGTTTATGTATATAACACATAAGGACTGGTGCCCTCTGAACTAAATAGTTGGAGGCATTTCACTTAGTATATGGTGTCATTGTTTGATACATACGGTATGTCATTTATTTGTACCATGTCTTTTTTTTTATTTTGAACGTTCATGTATTGTAGGTGTAAAAAGTGTTAAAATGGTGTTGTAGTTTTTTGGATCTGAGGAAATGCTTTGAAATATGCAAATAAGTAAAAATGATGAAATGAAAATTCTGCTCACATAGGATTTGTTTGCTAGGTGGGGCAGTAGATTGTGAGAATAACCTATCTGGTCACCCTTTTTGATTAGCAAGTGTGAGTAGTCGAGGTCAGGTAGTGACAGGACCCAAGCCTTTTTGTTCAGTCGGCACTTACAATACAGCATGACTTGAGAGCCACAAATGGAAAGACAATCTCTGACCCAAATGGGGGCCCTACTTTCAATAAACTAGGTCATGAAAGCAGAATAGATTACTACCTAGTATCTCTCAACTTCTGGCACTCAGTTAAAGATATGGCAGTGGTCAAAAGGGTCGACACCGACCATAACGCTCTAGCACTTACTCTCACCAAGCAGGGCACTGTTGAGCCTGCCAAAAGGGGCTGCCCAGACCTAGGTGCTTTGTCAATCACCAATAATCAGAAAGCAATTAGATGGGAATGGGTGGAGGCACATCCGGGGGCCTTAGACGCAGCCAAGAGTAAGGTTTGTCTGCTACTGGAGGAACTAGCGAGGACCACTACTCAAAATATTGAGGATATATTGGGCTCCAGCCATGAGTGATTATATAATGAGATAACGGAAATGTGAGGCCAATCGCGCAATCTTCAGAAGAAAGAAGGTAATAGTGCATACCAGAGGTTAGCTCAGCAGAGTGCCTGGTACAATAAGGATTGTAGACTTTACAACGAGGCGCTTATAAGGACAGCAAAGCAAAAATCACATACTGAGGTAGTGGCCTGCAGAGCGAAGCATAAGCGGGCAATTGAATTTGCGAAGGAGTGGGAGGGATCCCTGTGGTCTGCCCTACGGAATGCACTGTCAGCTAATGATTCTAAGAGCTTCTGGAGCAAAGCAGCATACTGGCTAAAGGGGAGTGGGAGAGCCCTAGAATATACCATCCAGCCTGAGGAGTGGGTAGCACATTTCGCTCCTTCTAAGAGTCGAGGGACACTATAGCTGAGGAAGTACCTCAGAGACGAGGTGAGGTGCCCAGTAATGAGGGTGGATGTCTTACTTTTTCTATAGAAGAAACAAAAGAAGCATTTTGCTCTTGCACTTCGGCCTGTACCCCTGGGCCAGATAGAATCCCAAATGACTTATACAAAGAGGATATAGTACTCTGGGGATCCTATATACATTTTTTGACCAACTCAATTCTAAGAGGTACCCCCATCCCTGCCTCGTGAAAAAATGTGAAGTTTATCCCCATTTATAAAAAGGAGGACAGAGCGAAGCCAGCCAGCTACAGGCCTATTCGCCTTATCGACTCGCTGCAGAAGAACATTTGCAAGCAAATACTTGGTCAGATACAGGACTGGATCCTGGAGTCCAATATCCGGAGTGATCTCCAAGCAGGTTTTTAAGAAAACAAGCACCATGGACCATACTTTCTGCCTATTATGTACCTACTGGAAGGAAGCCCATGTTAAGGGAGGAAAGCTTTATGTGGCTTTTGTTGATTTACGGTCTGCCTTTGACCTAGTTCCGCGTGCTAGTGTTTGGAGGGTTTTAAAGGAGCAGGGCATACCAAGATGTTTTAATTAGATTACATTCATTAAACACAGCACAGGTGAGGTGGGGGTGAATAACCAAGTTACAGATCCCTTCCCAGTTCAGTGTGGAGTAAGGCAGGGATGTGTTCTAGCCCCCAAGCTTTTTATCCTTTTCATCAACGGTGTCATTGATTTTCTAGACAGAGATGGGTGTGATGCCCCAAAAAGCGGATGATACACTTCTAATTTCAAAATCGCCGCAGGGACTACAGCAGCAATTAAATGATTTTAAGTTTTGTGACGAGCGAGGGTTGGTGTTAAATGAATCCAAAATCAAATATATGATTTTTAGAAAAGGAGCGGCTAATCCTACCAAAAGACCTGTTAGTTGCCAACACTAAACTGGAGCGAGTTGACGCGTTTGATTACTTAGGCTTTCGCCCAACACCACCAATTAAATGGGCAGCACACATTGAGAAAGTCAAAATGCAACTTATACATCTGACTGCCAATATTACTTAAATACATAGGGAAACATGGTCAAGACTGCTTGCTATTGCTATGGAAATTTACAACACAAGGTACCAGGTGGGGCCCTCTATAGAGTCGAATCGTAGGGTTCTGGAATGACAAATTGTTTGACCACAACTGAGAATAGTTTTCTTAGATCCCTGGTAGATCTACCTGTTAGCACCCCGTTGCTGCCCCTATACCTGGATCTTGCGCAAAGGCAGCTAGCACACAAATGAAGCTACAAACTCCTTCTGTTTTGACACAGGTTGTGGTCTGTGGACAAGCTCTTGCCTTATCGGGAGCTACTTTTCGAGCTCCTGAAGTCACCATCGATAACCTTGATCCCCTGGTTTAGAACATTAAGAGAGTTATTGGGGAGGCTTGGGATGGAGCGGTTTTATTCTGACCGTGATAGCCTGGCTACTACATCGAGATCGAGTTTGAAAGAAAGGTTTTGGGAAGCAACGTCAATACAAGCTTCGGCAATAAAAGAGGGCCGTTTGACTACTGAATTTTTAAACTTTAAATCGGTCTCCTGTTTTGAGGACACAATAGATGAAATTGTCCCCCCTTTGGCTCATAAACTATTCTTCCAGTTTTGCTATATAACCATACCTACGAAACTATTTAGTAAAAAGTAGTGTAATTATGGTTTTATTGATGACCTCAGTCCTGCTTGTTATGCTAGTCCTGAATCCATTGTGCATATGATACTCTTTTGTCCTAATTACAAATTGTTAAGGAAAAAATGGATAATACCACTCTGTAAATTAGTCAGCCCAGGCCACTACCGTGACGTGTTAAGAATTCTGAGGACTGATACACGCAGAGTTGTGGTCTTTTGGCCTGTCCAGATATTGGCATGCACTGTGGATTAAGCATACTAAATGCACTTAATGAAGCACCACATTTTTTAATTTACGTGATTTTAAATCCATTTGTATGGTGTTGATCTTTGAACTTCGTTCTGTTTAAAAATTGACATGCACTGTGGACTAAGCGCTCTAAATGCACTTTATGATGTACCTCGTTTATAAACTCACATGATTTTATATTTATTTTTATGGTGATCTTATTCAAGCTTACCTACTTAATTCTTTCTATTGTACCAATTATGTGCTGTGTACTTTTATGATCCCTTGTGATCGAAATTAAGTTGATGATGATGACTCTATGGCAACCCAACTGCTCAACCTGGTAGTATGGCATCACAAGACCTCTGAGTAGCATTGGTGCTTTAAGGACCAATCGGTCACTGGCATTCATATGTGGAAGACTCCCAGGTTGCTCAAAAATCACAGACCAGGGGAGAGCACATATACCCTTCCCAGTGACTCGTATAATAGGCAACCTGGAGTTCCCCCCAGCTGGAGGTTGGCAGTGACTTCCTGGACTGGCCGATCACGAACTGCAAGCATATGGGGAATTATCTGATTAGAGACCAACCAACCAACACGTATTTGTACATACTGCTCAAGATACACAAATCAACACAGCCACACACCCCCTACCCCCCCACCGGGGAGGCCGATATTGTCAGGGAACCCCTCTCATGTTTTTGTGATTACTACCTGAAACCACTCGTACAGAGATTACCAGCTTATCTTCAGGACACACAGGACATCCTAAACTTGATAAAAAGAGATTGAGTTTGACCCCAACGGTGAGTTCCTACCGGGCCTGGACATAGACACCCTGTATACGAATGAAGCCCAAAGAGAAACCCTGCGGGTTTTGGAAGATATCCTGTTTGAAGCGGAATGGCCATACCAGACCCCCAGAGCCGTCATCCTCAACCTGGCGGAGATTGCCGTAACAAGGAACTTCTTTGAGTTTGATGGGACGCTGTACTGACAAACCCACAAGACTTCCATGGGGAGCACATTCGCCCAGAGTTTGGCGGGACAATACGTTGGCTCCTTTGAGAAAACGATGATCTTCCATGAAGGGAATCCATGGACATACATTAGACCAGGGGTATTCAAAGTACGGCCCGCGGGCCAGTAGCGGCCCGGCAAGCCTTCCCTGGCGGCCCGCGGAGCTTGAGACACATCGCACCTGTGTGTGCTGTGTGTGTTTTTTTTTTTTACTTCAGCAAGCACCTCGATGAGCAGCAGTGCGAGTCAGAGACACTGCTCTGTGGGGGCCTGGGCGATTCCAGCCACAGTCAAGAGTGGAGCTGCAGGGGCGCTAAGAGGTGAACAAAGCCTCATTAACAAACAAATGGTTTTTTAAAGACGTGTTAAGTACTGGGGTGCCCGGGAGGCGGTGTCAGCCAGGCTGACGCACAGGGGGAGAGGGGGTGGGGGGTGGGAGGGGGGAGGTGAGAGGACAGCAGGAACTGAGAGCTGGGTGAGGTGGGAGGGCAGCGCAGGAGTGAGAGCCCGGGTGAGGGAGGTGGAGGGCAGAGCAGGGAAGAGTGAGAGCCCGGGTGAGGGAGGTGGAGGGCAGCGCAGGGAGTGAGAGCCCGGGTGAGGGAGGTGGAGGGCAGCAGGGAGTGAGAGCCTGGGTGAGGGAGGTGGAGGGCAGCAGGGAGTGAGAGCCTGGGTGAGGGAGGTGGAAGGCAGCAGGGAGTGAGAGCCTGGGTGAGGGAGGTGGAAGGCAGCAGGGAGTGAGAGCCTGGGTGAGGGAGGTGGAGGGCGGAGCAGGGAGTGAGAGCCCGGGTGAGGGAGGTGGAGGGCAGAGCAGGGAGGAGTGAGAGCCCGGGTGAGGGAGGTGGAGGGCAGAGCAGGGAGTGAGAGCCCGGGTGAGGGAGGTGGAGGGCAGAGCAGGGAGTGAGAGCCCGGGTGAGGGAGGTGGAGGGCAGAGCAGGGAGGAGTGAGAGCCTGGGTGAGGGAGGTGGAGGGCAGAGCAGGGAGGAGTGAGAGCCCGGGTGAGGGAGGTGGAGGGCAGAGCAGGGAGGAGTGAGAGCCCGGGTGAGGGAGGTGGAGGGCAGAGCAGGGAGGAGTGAGAGCCCGGGTGAGGGAGGTGGAGGGCAGAGCAGGGAGTGAGAGCCCTGGTGAGGGAGGTGGAGGGCAGAGCAGGGAGTGAGAGCCCGGGTGAGGGAGGTGGAGGGCAGCAGGGAGTGAGAGCCTGGGTGAGGGAGGTGGAGGGCAGGGCAGGGAGTGAGAGCCCGGGTGAGGGAGGTGGAGGGCAGAGCAGGGAGGAGTGAGAGCCCGGGTGAGGGAGGTGGAGGGCAGAGCAGGGAGTGAGAGCCCGGGTGAGGGAGGTGGAGGGCAGAGCAGGGAGGAGTGAGAGCCCGGGTGAGGGAGGTGGAGGGCAGAGCAGGGAGGAGTGAGAGCCCGGGCGAGGGCGGTAGAGGGCAGAGCAGGGAGTGAGAGCCTGGGTGAGGGAGGTGGAGGGCAGCAGGGAGTGAGAGCCTGGGTGAGGGAGGTGGAGGGCAGCCAGGGAGTGAGAGCCTGGGTGAGGGAGGTGGAGGACAGCAGGGAGTGAGAGCCCGGGTGAGGGAGGTAGAGGGCAGAGCAGGGAGTGAGAGCCCGGGTGAGGGAGGTGGAGGGCAGCAGGGAGTGAGAGCCCGGGTGAGGGAGGTAGAGGGCAGAGCAGGGAGTGAGAGCCCGGGTGAGGGAGGTGGAGGGCAGCAGGGAGTGAGAGCCTGGGTGAGGGAGGTGGAGGGTAGAGCAGGGAGTGAGAGCCCGGGTGAGGGAGGTGGAGGGTAGAACAGGGAGTGAGAGCCCGGGTGAGGGAGGTGGAGGGCAGAGCAGGGAGGAGTGAGAGCCCGGGCGAGGGCGGTGGAGGGCAGAGCAGGGAGTGAGAGCCTGGGTGAGGGAGGTGGAGGGCAGCAGGGAGTGAGAGCCTGGGTGAGGGAGGTGGAGGGCAGCAGGGAGTGAGAGCCGGGTGAGGGAGGTAGAGGGCAGAGCAGGGAGTGAGAGCCGGGTGAGGGAGGTGGAGGGCAGAGCAGGGAGTGAGAGCCCGGGTGAGGGAGGTGGAGGGCAGCAGGGAGTGAGAGCCTGGGTGAGGGAGGTGGAGGGTAGAGCAGGGAGTGAGAGCCCGGGTGAGGGAGGTGGAGGGCAGAACAGGGAGTGAGAGCCCGGGTGAGGGAGGTGGAGGGCAGAGCAGGGAGGAGTGAGAGCCTGGGTGAGGTGACAGAGGGCAGCAGGGAGTAAGAGCCGGGTGTTGTGAGACAGATAGAGATAGAGACAGATAGAGGCAGATAGAGGCAGAGACAGAGACAGGGACAGACGGAGCTAGATAGGGTCAGAGACAGGGACAGACGGAGACAGACAGCGATAGAGACAGACAGCGATAGAGACAGACAGCGATAGAGACAGACAGCGATAGAGACAGACAGCGATAGAGACAGACAGCGATAGAGACAGACAGAGACAGAGAGAGAGAGACAGAGACAGAGAGAGAGAGACAGAGAGAGAGAGACAGAGAGAGACAGACATAGGAAGGGATGGAGACAGACAGAGGGAGACAGACAGAGGGAGAGAGGGAGACAGACATAGGAAGGGATGGAGACAGACTGAGAGAGACAGACAGAGGGAGACAGACAGAGGGAGGGAGACAGACAGAGGGAGGGAGACAGACAAAGGGAGGGAGACAGACAAAGGGAGGGAGACAGACAAAGGGAGGGAGACAGACAAAGGGAGGGAGACAGACAAAGGGAGGGAGACAGACAGAGGGAGGGAGACAGACAGAGGGAGGGAGACAGACAGAGGGAGGGAGACAGACAGAGGGAGGGAGACAGACAGAGGGAGGGAGACAGACAGAGGGAGGGAGACAGACAGAGGGAGGGAGACAGACAAAGGGAGGGAGACAGACAAAGGGAGGGAGACAGACAAAGGGAGGGAGACAGACAAAGGGAGGGAGACAGACAAAGGGAGGGAGACAGACAAAGGGAGGGAGACAGAGGGAGGGAGACAGAGGGAGGGAGACAGACAGAGGGAGGGAGACAGACAGAGGGAGGGAGACAGACAAAGGGAGGGAGACAGACAAAGGGAGGGAGACAGACAGACAGAGGGAGGGAGACAGACAAAGGGAGGGAGACAGACAAAGGGAGGGAGACAGACAACGGGAGGGAGACAGACAACGGGAGGGAGACAGACAACGGGAGGGAGACAGACAAAGGGAGACAGACAGACAGAGGGAGGGAGACAGACAGAGGGAGGGAGACAGACAGAGACAGACAGACAGAGGGAGACAGACAGACAGAGGGAGACAGACAGACAAAGGGAGGGAGACAGACAAAGGGAGGGAGACAGACAAAGGGAGGGAGACAGACAAAGGGAGGGAGACAGACAAAGGGAGGGAGACAGACAAAGGGAGGGAGACAGACAAAGGGAGGGAGACAGACAAAGGGAGGGAGACAAACAAAGGGAGGGAGACAAACAGAGGGAGGGAGACAAACAGAGGGAGGGAGACAGACAGAGGGAGGGAGACAGACAAAGGGAGGGAGACAGACAAAGGGAGGGAGACAGACAAAGGGAGGGAGACAGACAAAGGGAGGGAGACAGACAGAGGGAGGGAGACAGAGGGAGGGAAGGAGACAGAGAGGGAGACAGAGGGAGACAGACAGAGGGAGAGAGAGAGACAGACAGACAGAGGGAGGGAGACAGAAAGACAGATGAAGGGAGGGAGACAGAGGGAGGGAGACAGAGGGAGGGAGACAGAGGGAGGGAGACAGAGGGAGGCAGAGGGATAGAGGGAGACAGACAGAGGGAGATAGACAGAGGGAGGGAGACAGAGGGACAGAGGGAGGGAGACAGAGGGAGACAGACAGACAGAGACAGACAGACAGAGGGAGGGAGACAGAGGGAGGGAGACAGAGGGAGGGAGACAGACAGAGGGAGTGTGACAGAAAGACAGAGGGAGGCAGACAGAGGGAGGGAGGGAGACAGACAGACAGAGGGAGGGAGGGAGACAGACAGAGGGAGGGAGGGAGACAGAGGGAGGGAGGGAGACTGACAGAGGGCAGACGGAGGGAGGGAGACAGATGGAGGGAGACGGACAGAGGGAAGGAAAGAGAGGGAGGGAGACAGAGAGAAAAAGAGAGGTAAGACAGAGAGACAGAGGGAGAGAGAGAGAGAGATAGGAGGGAGGGAGAGATAGGGAGAGATAGGGAGAGAGAGAGAGAGAGAGAGAGAGAGAGAGAGAGAGAGAGAGAGAGAGAGAGAGAGAGAGAGAGAGAGAGAGAGAGAGAGAGAGAGAGAGAGAGAGAGGTGTGTGTATGCTGGTCTGTTGGCTCACTGGATGAACGCGTCAGCTGCAGGTGCCTGTGTCCAACTTCATGGTCACAGTTTTTTTCTTTCTAGCCCCACCCCCTCCCCCAGTGACCCCGCCCCCACCGGTGCGGCCCTCGGCCACAAACCACACTGTAAATTTGGCCCCCGAGAGAAAGTTTGTGAGTACCCATGCATTAGACTATGGTGGAGATCCATAGCTGATGTAAAAAGTGATAAGGAAGGGGGAACAAACATTCAGTCACCTAATTCCTGGAATGGCTCAACAACAGGAACCCTCTGTTGTATTTCACCTCCGCAATTACCACAACACAATTACCATTTCTGGATCTGGTCATAGAACCCAGAAACGGGAAGCTCTCAACCAGGGTCTACCAAAAACCAACAGATAAAAACTCACTGCTCGCCTAGGATAGCTTCCATCCGCAAGCCCTCAGTGAAAACCTCCCGGTAGGGCAATTCTACACACTCAAACGCAACTGCACAGACCAGATTTCCTTTAACGAAGAGGCAGGCCTCTTAATGAAGAAACTGTACCAGTGAGGATACCCAAAATGGGCAGTCGGAAAGGCCAAGAAAAGAGCAGTTAATACCAACAGGGATAATCTTCTTGAAAAGGTGGAAAAACCTACAACGAACAAGCTAGTATGTGTCACCACCTTTAATATTCCGGAGTAGCAAGCTACTCGCCCAAAAAAAAGCTCCAACACCCCATCAGGGGTAACAAGCACTATGTAAATGCCTACCTTTTCTGCTCTTCTATCCCTCCCCTATCCTTCTGAATCCAAATAACTGATTAACCTATCCACCACTCAAATTACTTTCATATTACACTATACTAATTCAACACTAATCCTTATTGGGTTCCAGAGTAGTGTGCTACTCGCTGAAAAAGCGCTTTGATGCCTCGTAAGGGATAGTAGATGCTATGTAAATGCAATTTCAATACAATACAATACAACACTGCCGCGCACCACATCAAACAACCCATATTAAAGAATTGGCGCATACTTAATTTGAATGGACTGGATGTTGAGAAGCTTTTATTCTCCTTTAGAAGAAGTGCAAACCTGAGAGACATCTTGGTTCATACCAGACCTAGGACTTACCAGTTTGGAGCCTCAGGTTTATCAAGGACTCTACCCCCAGTATAGGGACATTCTAGATGCGGTTCGTGCAATGTATGTCATCTTACAAAGAACACGAAAACGATGGATGTGGGTCTGGCATACCCATGGGAACAAAGAACTCACACTAATTGCAACTCTGAATGTGTCATATACCTGATTAAATGTCCATGCAACAAACAATATATAGGCATGACTACCAGACAAGTCAAGACACGTATAATGGAACATAGGAGCACCATTAGTTGCCAGATATCAAACACAAGATTGACAGCACATTACTTGGAGCAACATCACACAACAGACGACATAGCTTGGACTGTGATTGAAAAACTTAGACTTGATTCAAACACAGGCGATAAAACAAGGGCGTTGTTGCTTAGGGAGCAGAAGTGGGTCTATAGACTCAAAAGCCACATAGTGGGGCTGAATGATGACATACCCTGCAACGCCATAATTAGTTGAAATTCTCACTATCATGATTTCACTCGAGGGGGGCAGATGCTGGACACCTTATTGATTTAATGAGACATTTTATTATTCACACACCATTACCTACACTTGTGGGAGCCCTACATCCATTTTACATACTTAATAGCTTAGTGGAATAGGGGTAACTGTCTAGACACACACACATATATATTACCTACTGGCGGTCGCCAGTAGGTAGTTATAGTTAGGATTGTTTTCCATAGGAAATCCGCAACATTCTATAGGGAATAACTTTGGCGTTGATGGATGGAATTGGCTGAATTTCTCCAAGAAAATGGCCAGCTCCGCTCCGCTCCTTCCCTGAAAGTTTTGGGGGGATTCGTGAAGTGGGGGCTGAGAAAAAAGGGGGGTCCCAAAACGTGTTTTCCCCATGTTAATTTCCATAGGGCGGTTGGACTCACTTTTAGCCCGAACAGCTGAATGGATTTCCACCAAACTTGGCAAAATTGTAGGGACTGGTAGCCCGATGTGCCTTTGCTATGTCTCAAGATATGTGCTCCAGTGGATTTTGAGTAATTTAGGTTAAAAAAAAAATATATATCTATAAGCGCGCCCCGGTACGCGCACCGGGGCGCGTACCAGCGCGCTACGCGAGTACGCGAGCGGAAAGCTGATTGGCTCTCGGTTGTCTGTCAACATTCCAAACAGTCCGGAGCGGCCGCCATCTTGTGTCTCGGTAGGATCGAGACACAAGAGGTGGCAAAAACAAAGGAAGAAATGACCAAAAGGGGGCAGGGTTGGCCCCCCCCCCTGGTCCCCTAGGTTTGATGTGGGGGCCATAAAAGGGCCCCGCGGGGCAAACATTTTTAAAAAATTTTTTTCAATTTTCGCAGGGGGAGCGCCCGGTACGCGCACCGGGGAGCGTACCCTGGAGAAAAAAGAATGACAGAGTTTTTTAAAAATGTAGCATTTTTTTATAAATTGGAGGTAGTTCTAAAAAGAACTGTTTTTTTATTCTTTTTGTTGTTTCATTTTTTTTAATTGTTTTTTGGAACATTTGTAACTTTTTTTGGCTTTTATGAACAATTTTATATTTTTTTTTGTAATTTTTGTGGGGACAAACAAAAAACAGGGAATTGTAAACGGCTCAACTGGAGCAAAAAAAATCAGGAAAAAATGAAGGTTTCTTTCTGCAGTTGTGGTTGTTTCCAGCACGGTTGATCAATTTAATACTTTGCTCTCCATAGGAAATTGTACTCCCGCAAAATATACAAATTATTTTAAAATCACCAAACTGGGGTTGAATATTTGGGACCATCTCCCTTGTCTCTGGACCCGATGGAGTGGGTTGTTTGCTTTTGGAGGTGCTTGGAGAAGATTGGGGAGGGTTTCGTGTCAGTTCTCTGACCTCTGCTGCAGAATAGTTGTTGGGATGCCTGCGTTGCATGTGGCGAATCATGGTATTATTGCCAAAAGAATACTTCTTTGCAGGGTTCCCCCTGGAAAGTACAGTGCCACAGATCAGACATGTCACTTTTGGCGCATTGACTTTCTTTAGTCCCCTTGGGATTTTAAAAAACTCCCACACAATGTGCTCCTTCGGTTTATAGGGGGGGATTATCTTCAGGCAGGAACTGCCTCTCCTCCTCCTCCTCCTGTGTTTTTAACTCTCCTGTTTGCTATTGGTGCACTCACCCACTTGCTCTCTGTCTGGTCGAGACGCCCCGGTCCACCGCAGCCACTCGGGCTGATTGTTGTGGAGGGCGCCCGAACACTTTGGGAAAACATTCACTTCCTGATAGTCGGCTAGCCGCCCTTTTGGTCGGCGGTCTAGCGGTCAGGATTTCCCTCGCCCTCAGGTATTTAAGCCGGCTCGAGTCAGGGGTCTGGTTGTTACCAGTGAGGTGTGCCTCTCTATCGGCGCTATGCTTTATGTTTTAAATTGATTACAAGCTGAATAAAAAGCTGTGTTTTTAACTCTCCTGTTTGCTATTGGTGCACTCACCCACTTGCTCTCTGTCTGGTCAAGACGCCCCGGTCCACCGCAGCCACTCGGGCTGATTGTTGTGGAGGGCGCCCCGAACACTTTGGGAAAACATTCACTACCTGATAGTCGGCTAGCCGCCATTTTGGTCGGCGGTCTAGCTGTCAGGAGACGTCACTTGGAGTATTTAGGTGGGCCATGATACGGGAGCGCAGCGGACGTGCGCAGCGGGCGCGCCGGAAGCGCGCCTAAGGCAAGCCCGTCTGCGCCCGTCCGCGCCAGCATGGGCCTAGGGACTAGGCATTATGGCAAAAACCTTAGCTACTCCTCTACGGAGCTTCGCTCACTACAACACTCTAACCTCCCTAGTCTGGACCCAGCCACACGAAGTTGTCTAGTGGCTAACAACATCTGCCTTCCCCGGGCGGGTCGGGCCTCCCCTCATACTGCACTATCTCGTTTGACCCCTATTAGGAAAATCTCGAAGCCCAAGGACTCAACTTTCTGCTGCTTGTATTTGAATACACGGTCCATGGTAAAACATCAATTGGACATTTTTCTACTCCTCAATACAGATAAACCCGACATTTTACTCATTACCGAAACCTGGCTTACCCAAGACTCTCTGCCGGATGTCCTTGCTGCTCTCCCTTCTGACTATTATATACTGTCAGCGAACCGGCCTCCGGGGAAGTTGGGGGGCGGTGTTGCAGCTATCATCCACAAGGACCATAAGTTCACGACTCTATCTCCCCTGATCCTGTCGGATACAGAAAACCTTGTAGTCAAGATTGACACAGACAATGGGACCATGGTGTTGGCACTTATTTACCGTCCCCCGTATGTAATGCCCACCTTCCCGGTCTCACTAAGCGATCAACTGGCTGGGTTAGTTGTTAATTTTGCCAAGGTTTTGCTGGTTGGGGACTTAAATTACTGGTTTAATGACTTAACGGGAGGGCCTCAGGCCACTGAACTTTCAGAGCTCCTTTCTCATTTGAACTTCACTCAACACGTCCGGACCCCTACCCACGAAAAAGGACACATTTTGGACCAAATATGGTCCTACAATGTACCTTTGTCTATCCCGACGGCAACCCCTTGCATCTGGTCAGACCATTATTTAATCCAGTTTTCATATACTCTGCACGGCTGTTCAAAAGCCCCCGTCCCAGTGGGAGGGGTAACTAGGAAATGGAGATCATTGAATAATCAAGATTTTATGAACTCCCTGACCAACACCATTCTGGCTCCTAGCCATAATCTCAACCTTATGGAAAAAAATCATTCTGATTGGCTCTTGGCAGCCTGTAACGCACATGTACCGCTCAATAAATTCTCCCTTGCCCGTCGTGCAGATGCTCATAGATGGTTTTCGGCTGACCTAAAGAAACTAAAATTAGAACTACGTCAATATGAGAGGAAATGGAGACACGGATACTCTGATGAAGACAGGGTGTTATACACGACTGCCCGTAAGAATTATAAGAATACTATATTAACTACTAAGGCAGCATTTTTCTCAGAGAAAATTCTAAAGTCGCATAATAAATCTAAAGAAATCTTCAAGGTGGTGAATGCCCTTTGTAACGATGTAAGAACATCTCCTCCCCAAGTCCCAACGCAAGTGCTCTGCAACTCGCTTAAAGACTTCTTTATGGATAAAATAGTTACCATAAAAGAAACATATCGGAATGGCCTAATATGGTTTCTACAGAAGATTCCCCTAGGAACCCATCCGAACTGGATGCTATCCCCCCGATTGACCATCCTAAGCTAGTTGAATTGATGACTCGGGTGAAATCTGGCTCACCAAACGATTGTTGTCCCCCTCACGTCCTTAAGGACGTCTTTTCGGCACTTCCACTCTGCATACTTCCCCTTCTTAATGAGTCATTAGCACAAGGTAGGGTCCCCACCACTTTTAAAAATGCTACGCTGGTCCCGCTCATAAAAAAACCTGGGGCCGAGCCTGCCAATCTCTCTAATTATCGGCCTATATCCCTCCTTCCTTGTGGAGCAAAGATCCTAGAGGCTCACGTGGCTAGATGGGTCTCTAATTTCATCGAATCGTCGGACTACCTGGAACCTAATCAAGCCGGGTTTCGTCCAGCGCACTCAACCGAGTCCGTGATCCTTGCAGTCCTGGACATCATGAGATTTAACGCTGACAGGGGTATCCATCAGGATCTGGTGCTCCTGGATTTGTCGGCAGCGTTCGCCACGGTGGATCATACCATCTTATTGCACCGTGTCGAACAGGCCGGCCTGCGGGGTTCCGCTCTCAGCTGGGTGAACTCCTTTCTGAGCGATCGTACTCAGGCAGTTAGGCTTGGGAACTTCACTGCGCCCAAACTGGCTACTACCTGCGGTGTCCCGCAAGGATCGTCATTGTCTCCTCTCCTGTTTAATTTATATCTCAAACCCCTACTACATTCTCTAAAAAACAGGAAGGTCACTATTTGTAATTATGCCGACGATCTGCAGTTAATATTACCATTGGACTCCTCAGATTCTGTCACAGAATTCCAGGCCTCCATGTTGCATATTCAGCGGTGGATGGAGTTGAACCATCTAAAACTTAACCCAGGGAAGACAGAGTTGTTACTCCCAGGCAAAAGTGCGGCTAGTTGGGGTCCTCACTTCTGGCCGTCGACTATGGGGTCCCCTCCCTCTCCCTCTTTTTCGGTGAAAAGCCTCGGGATCACCATTAATTCAGATCTTTCCCTTAAAGGACAGGTGGGAGCAGTGATTTCCTCCAGTTTCCATCAATTGCGCAAAATAAAATAAAAATCGCCCATCTGCTCACCCATTCTGCGCTTGTACAAGTGGTGCTCGCCTTGGTTTTGTCCCGACTGGATTTCTCCAACTCTATTTACCTAGGCTTGCCCATATTTCTGGGAAGGACATGGCTTTTGTAGTTCGGAATGGACTGTTCCCATGGGGCACAGGGTCAGCGCTGATTTGCATATCGCCATTGTCTAACCCAGGGTGGTGTGGAGTGGAAAAACGATGGATTTGGGCCCAGATCTTTGGACTGGGGTGAATGTGTGACATTGATCCACATTCTGTCCATCATTGTTGTGTTTGCAGTTACCGCTCTAAGTGTACTGGGGATGCTCAGACGTGAGTCCCAGGCACTCCACACCACTGGAATCAAGCTAGCCGGGCTGAAGAGAGGTGTTACCTCGAAACCGGGCCGGTCCTCGGATGCTTGTTTCCGTTCTGGGAAGGACATGGCTTTTGTAGTTCGGAATGGACTGTTCCCATGGGGCACAGGGTCAGCGCTGATTTGCATATCGCCATTGTCTAACCCAGGGTGGTGTGGAGTGGAAAAACGATGGATTTGGGCCCAGATCTTTGGACTGGGGTGAATGTGTGACATTGATCCACATTCTGTCCATCATTGTTGTGTTTGCAGTTACCGCTCTAAGTGTACTGGGGATGCTCAGACGTGAGTCCCAGGCACTCCACACCACTGGAATCAAGCTAGCCGGGCTGAAGAGAGGTGTTACCTCGAAACCGGGCCGGTCCTCGGATGCTTGTTTCCGTTCTGGGAAGGACATGGCTTTTGTAGTTCGGAATGGACTGTTCCCATGGGGCACAGGGTCAGCGCTGATTTGCATATCGCCATTGTCTAACCCAGGGTGGTGTGGAGTGGAAAAACGATGGATTTGGGCCCAGATCTTTGGACTGGGGTGAATGTGTGACATTGATCCACATTCTGTCCATCATTGTTGTGTTTGCAGTTACCGCTCTAAGTGTACTGGGGATGCTCAGACGTGAGTCCCAGGCACTCCACACCACTGGAATCAAGCTAGCCGGGCTGAAGAGAGGTGTTACCTCGAAACCGGGCCGGTCCTCGGATGCTTGTTTCCGTTCTGGGAAGGACATGGCTTTTGTAGTTCGGAATGGACTGTTCCCATGGGGCACAGGGTCAGCGCTGATTTGCATATCGCCATTGTCTAACCCAGGGTGGTGTGGAGTGGAAAAACGATGGATTTGGGCCCAGATCTTTGGACTGGGGTGAATGTGTGACATTGATCCACATTCTGTCCATCATTGTTGTGTTTGCAGTTACCGCTCTAAGTGTACTGGGGATGCTCAGACGTGAGTCCCAGGCACTCCACACCACTGGAATCAAGCTAGCCGGGCTGAAGAGAGGTGTTACCTCGAAACCGGGCCGGTCCTCGGATGCTTGTTTCCGTTCTGGGAAGGACATGGCTTTTGTAGTTCGGAATGGACTGTTCCCATGGGGCACAGGGTCAGCGCTGATTTGCATATCGCCATTGTCTAACCCAGGGTGGTGTGGAGTGGAAAAACGATGGATTTGGGCCCAGATCTTTGGACTGGGGTGAATGTGTGACATTGATCCACATTCTGTCCATCATTGTTGTGTTTGCAGTTACCGCTCTAAGTGTACTGGGGATGCTCAGACGTGAGTCCCAGGCACTCCACACCACTGGAATCAAGCTAGCCGGGCTGAAGAGAGGTGTTACCTCGAAACCGGGCCGGTCCTCGGATGCTTGTTTCCGTTCTGGGAAGGACATGGCTTTTGTAGTTCGGAATGGACTGTTCCCAGGGGGCACAGGGTCAGCGCTGATTTGCATATCGCCATTGTCTAACCCAGGGTGGTGTGGAGTGGAAAAACGATGGATTTGGGCCCAGATCTTTGGACTGGGCTGAATGTGTGACATTGATCCACATTCTGTCCATCATTGTTGTGTTTGCAGTTACCGCTCTAAGTGTACTGGGGATGCTCAGACGTGAGTCCCAGGCACTCCACACCACTGGAATCAAGCTAGCCGGGCTGAAGAGAGGTGTTACCTCGAAACCAGGCCGGTCTTCGGATGCTTGTTTCCGTTCTGGGAAGGACATGGCTTTTGTAGTTCGGAATGGACTGTTCCCATGGGGCACAGGGTCAGCGCTGATTTGCATATCGCCATTGTCTAACCCAGGGTGGTGTGGAGTGGAAAAACGATGGATTTGGGCCCAGATCTTTGGACTGGGGTGAATGTGTGACATTGATCCACATTCTGTCCATCATTGTTGTGTTTGCAGTTACCGCTCTAAGTGTACTGGGGATGCTCAGACGTGAGTCCCAGGCACTCCACACCACTGGAATCAAGCTAGCCGGGCTGAAGAGAGGTGTTACCTCGAAACCGGGCCGGTCCTCGGATGCTTGTTTCCGTTCTGGGAAGGACATGGCTTTTGTAGTTCGGAATGGACTGTTCCCATGGGGCACAGGGTCAGCGCTGATTTGCATATCGCCATTGTCTAACCCAGGGTGGTGTGGAGTGGAAAAACGATGGATTTGGGCCCAGATCTTTGGACTGGGGTGAATGTGTGACATTGATCCACATTCTGTCCATCATTGTTGTGTTTGCATATTTCTGTCCAAGCGCCTACAAATTGTTCAAAATCAAGCGGCCAGACTCATCTTTAAACATCGTAATTGGAGATCGGCTAGACCATTGCTCGCCACCCTCCATTGGTTACCTATGGCCCAAAGGGTAATCTTTAAAGTAGGGTGTTTGGCTTTTAAGGCCCTGCACGGAAAAAGCCCCATGTTCATAAACAACCTGATTGTCAAGCATGAGCCTACCCGCAATCTTCGCTCAGCTCATCTCTCCCTTCTCACCTTACCCTCCTTCAAACGGAAGCGTCAGGGTGGGTGCCGATTCGCATACCTCGCCCCGAAGGTTTGGAATACTCTACCTTTGACGATCAGGAGTTGCACTAATCTCATGGAGTATCGGAGAGCCTTGAAGACCTGGCTATTTAAGCAAGCTTCCGGATAGATTATCTGTCATCAATTTTTCCTCACTGTCAGCGCCATGAAACCCCTGGGTGCCCGTGCGCTAAATAAATTCCGATTAACCTAACCTAACCTCCTCCTCTTCTTCTCCTTCACCACCACTGTGGTGGTCCTTGTCGTGGTGGTGGTTGAGGTGCTCCTGCTGCTGCTGCTACTGTAGCCATTTCTCACTTACTAGAAACAGGTCTTCCTCAGTCAAACAACAAAGTGAGAATGAGGAAAAAAGGTGGGGGCTTTCATCATTTGGAAAACAAAACTGTTCTGAACCAATGAAAAGTGTTATTTTCAGGTCACATGACCGACACGCTTACGCTACGCGCCCCGGGCCGCGCAGAGCGATCGTATGCGCTCGGGCGCTTCCGGGTGCGCTTACGCCGTGCGTCATAAGACGCATCACGCGGCTACGCGATACGTCACGATGATGTTTTCGTTCGCGGCAATAGCGCTAACGGGACGCTCACCGGTACGCGCACCGGGGCACGCCGCAACACTGCGCTTACCGGTGCGCTCACGGGTACGTGCACCGGGAGCTCCCCAAAGCACAAAAAAAAAAAAAAACATGAATATACATAAAAAAATAGTATTACATAAATATACAATATAGGATTCTTTATAAAAAATATATTTCATAGCTATAGAATTTTGCTATTAAAAAACCTTTGAAATTCACTGAAAAAAACATAGGTTTGAGGCCCTATATATAGTTAGGAATTAGCATTTACAAAACCTATTAAATTCACTGAAAAAAACATAGGTTTGACACCAGTTATAGTTAGCTGGAAATTTTACTCGCATAAAACCATTGAAATTCCCACGTTATAGTTAGTTGGACTCACTATAACTTGCGCGTGCAATGCACTGCTGATGACGTCACATATTACATCACTCATGACATGGTCAGTGACATCACTCATGACATCACTGATGACACCATCCTTGTGACAGAGTGACAGACCTCCTTTCACTGTAATGTAACCCTTGAAACACATATTCAAAAATAGAAACTAAAATGTTCAAAAAAATGGAGATACCCATACCAGTTACAACAACCAATTCAGTAATTCCACCATCTATATACACATCCACTCATTCACCAACAGTTCTATATAGTCACTCATACATATACTCACTCATCATATGTAGTGATACACCTATACATCCTGTTACACAACGACAGTCATCCAAAAGTCACTCATACACATACTCACACATGCAAATAAACTATTGAACATCCATTTATTTGCATATACAGCTATACACACACTACCACCTTACTTCTAAGGAAACTTACACATACTTACTCTCTTAAACAATCACATATAGAAACACATACTTATTTAAACAGGAACTCTTACAATCTCTTACTCTCACATATACTCACTTATATACATCAATATTCACATATACTAGATTAAAACATATGTAGTTACTGATAAAGACACTAGTGAGACAGTCATTCACTCACTAACACACACATATATACACACTCATCCACCCATACAGTCCTGCACATATGCGGTCTTCAAAACACATACAGAGTCAGTCATTCATGCATCTATGTGCTAAGTAATACCCCCACCAAACCATACAGACACTCATACTGGTACTAAAAATAACATCTAATAACCCATATACATACACATGTAGCTACTCACCAACCCATGCAGCCACTTATACACAAAGTGAAACACTAACACATATATTTAAATATTTCAACATTACTCACTAATATATGTATTCACTAAGATACACTTAATAAGCCAGTTAACCAATCCATTTTTTTTTTTTAAAAACATCCATTTAGACACTTATTTAAACATTTATTCTTCCATCAACTTTTACATATACATATATAAAACATATTTATTTTTCAGAAAGACACATTCACTGGATGGTGTCATCAGTGGTGTCATGAGTGATGTCACTGACCATGTCATGAGTGATGTAATATGTGACGTCATCAGCAGTGCATTGCACGCGCAAGTTATAGTGAGTCCAACTAACTATAACGTGGGAATTTCAATCGTTTTATGCGAGTAAAATTTCCAGCTAACTACAACTGGTGTCAAACCTATGGTTTTTTCAGTGAATATATATATATATATATATATATATATATATATATATACATATACATTCACTGAAAAAACCATAGGTTTCAGGCCTTATATAGTTAGGAATTAGCATTTAAAAAACCTTTAAAATTCACTCAAAAAACTATACATTTTAGGGGTGTTATAGTTAGCTGGACATTTCACTCATACAAAACCATTGAAATTGCTCCTATATAGTTAGTTGTACTAACTATATTTCGCGCACCCGCAATCCACTGCTGATGATGTCACGTATTACATCATTCATGACATGGTCAGTGACATCACTGATGACATCATCCAGTGAATGTGGTTTGCTTCGTTATTTAAATATGCATTATATATATAGCAATTTGCATTGAAGAATGAGTGGATATATAAAAATAAATATTTGGATGGAGGATTTAGTAGCAGTGTAATTGACTTTTTACTTGACCAATTTATAGTGTCTCACTAAATATAGTGGATAGTGACTAAACTGTTTGAATATCTGTATCACTTTATCAGTTGTTGTATAAACAGGTTCTCCAGTTGGTTACTAGCTATGTGAAAGCCTATATTAGTTATTGATTAGTTAACTGAGTATTTGTATGGGAGAGTGAATGTGTGTGTTGTTCGGTGGGGGGTGTGGGACTGCCCAAAGATGTGTGAATAGTTGATTCACTAGATATATGAAGTTAAAACTACATGTTCTAACAGTTGTTTGGGTGAGTGAATATCTTTATGGGTGTGGTGATGAGCAAATATATTTCTCAATGGTACATGTCCAACAAACTAGAAAAATAAAAGGCAGTGTATGTGTCAGTTGTTGTATATAAATAAGTATACATAAGACTCAATGATTGTGTGAGTGACAGTATGGATAACTTTATACTTGTAATAATGATTTTATAATTCACTAAGTATGACTTACTATCTAAATGAATAGATGAAGTTGTGTTTGTATAAGTGTGTAGCTAAGTAAATATGGAAGTATGATCCATAGTTTGCATAAGTGAGTAGGATGACTTCATATGTGAATAGGATGTGTGCTGGTGTGTAATGTCGATTTAGGTGTATAAGTATTTTTGATAGTGTTCTATTGTTCATTGACAGCATGTATGAGTGAATCTACAGATAAGTGATTAGATGTGTGTATACATCTATGAATCACTGAGGGGGTTTTTAGATACTTGTATTGCTGTAACAATGGATTCAAATATGATACTCTGTATTTTACAAAGAGTGATGAAAGATTTTACTAGTGTATGAAAAGGTGTATGTGATTGTCATGTGGATGAGGTCATAAGTGATGTCATTTGAGATGTCATCAGTGATGTCACTGACCTTGTCATGAATGATGTAATATGTGACATCATCAGCAGTGGATTGCGGGTGCGCAAAATATAGTTAGTACAAATAACTATATAGGAGCAATTTCAATGGTTTTGTATGAGTGAAATGTCCAGCTAACTATAACACCTCTAAAACGTATAGTTTTTTGAGTGAATTTTAAAGGTTTTTTAAATGCTAATTCCTAACTATATAAGGCCTGAAACCTATGTTTTTTTCAGTGAATGTGAATATATATATATATATATATATATATATATATATATATATATATATATATATGCAAATATACCGCCACACTTGTATCTATCCACACCTAAGAAGAAAACGCAGCCATTATAAACAATAAAGGAATATGAGTGTCCAGTGGTCTATGACACGGTCCATAATCAACAATCACAAAGTGCTCCCAACATCACCCGCAATATAAATATATTAAGGGGAACCGGTTCCGTTTGATCAAACAGGAACACGCGCAAAATTTTAATGAAGGATAATTGTGCAGAATAAAAATGCTCGCTTATCTGATTTAGGAGCAAAAGCTGAAACACAAACTCTAGTAACCATGGACATGCATGGACGCTAACACGCCCCCACACGTGATGGGAAGTGCAGGCGAGAAAAAGGAGCCCGCCCGCAATCGCTGGTAATCTACACGGCAGAATTGGGGAATCCTTGGGCAGAGTAAGCAGGGGTGAGGGGGCCAGGAATATGGACGTTTGCCTGGGTCCGGTAGGCTTCCACTTGCAACCTACCACTGTTAAATCGCTGAAGGTACCGAAGAGCATCGCGCGTGATCGAGCGGGGGTGAAACAAACAACTACAGGCACCTTGAAAGCATGATATCTACCCTAATACTGCTTAACCTTTTTTTAGGATAACAAGAAGTAATGTGACTATAGACATCTAGGTCATTTTCCTTACGTTTCTAGATCAATTTATCTACTTAATAGCGGTCCCAGTAGCGATCACCACCCCTTGTTGTAAATTATTTTGTCCACCCTAAGCGTGGAAGGGTATACTCAAATGTGAGTCCCTTGCTCATTGCACCATCAGGATTCAAGCAAGCCGGGCCGAAGACGGCTGAAATGCCAGAAACCGGTCCCCGGAAGCTTGTTTCCTTCCCAGTGTAAGAATTGGCTTTTGTAGTCTGGTCTGCCCTGTTCCCATGATGCACTGGGCCAGGGACAGACTAATTTGCATACAGCCAGGTTCTGAAACTGGGATGGTGCAATGAGCTAAAAAACGGTGTTGGATCTAGCCCTGATCTCTTGACTGGGTGAGAGTATTCTGCTTAATTCAGAGACTCTGTCCATCACCACCCCTTGTTGTAAATTATTTTGTCCACCCTAAGCGTGGAAGGGTATACTCAAATGTGAGTCCCTTGCTCATTGCACCATCAGGATTCAAGCAAGCCGGGCCGAAGACGGCTGAAATGCCAGAAACCGGTCCCCGGAAGCTTGTTTCCTTCCCAGTGTAAGAATTGGCTTTTGTAGTCTGGTCTGCCCTGTTCCCATGATGCACTGGGCCAGGGACAGACTAATTTGCATACAGCCAGGTTCTGAAACTGGGATGGTGCAATGAGCTAAAAAACGGTGTTGGATCTAGCCCTGATCTCTTGACTGGGTGAGAGTATTCTGCTTAATTCAGAGACTCTGTCCATCACCACCCCTTGTTGTAAATTATAGACATCTAGGTCATTTTCCTTACGTTTCTAGATCAATGTATCTACTTAATAGCGGTCCCAGTAGCGATCTGATCTACACTAATCGATCAGGTCTGATTCAAAATTGCATTTTGAGGAATGACTTTTTAACCATTGGATTTCCCGCCGTTATATATTTATAAAGTAGACTTACCATATGAATGATTGACTTGCCAGAGTGTGGACAAGCATGGAAAGTATAGGACAAATAATGCCAATACTTTTTTTACTCGGTGGCACAAGCAAGCGAATTCTAGCACTATGTGAATGAATGGTTCAATTCCACATGCGAGTAATACGTCTCTGGCTTGTTCTCTTCCTTTCTAGTACAACGAGAGTTAGTTACTTAGGGGTAGTGTCGCTTTGGGAACGATTTGTTCCTAGAAATACCACTTCTTGGTATTGAGGAATACATAACTCCGGTGGGATCAAGAAAGGTCTTGACGTATGCCGGTGTGACCTACAACTGCGGGCACAAACACAGCAAAAATATGTTGACGAATTGGCACTGAGGGGTGTAGGCAGTCCTGACTCTTTCCTGTCACCACCATCCTTTACGTTTTTAGGGCTCGGACTCCTCCCCAGTGAAACTGGGAGGAGTTTCGAGAACTAATGTTAAAGGAGAAAAAAAAGAAGTATCTCCTAGGGCCTTGGTGAGAGGAATTCCACACATTCCTTAGCGTTTTCTGTCATCTGGTCAGTGATTCGTCTTCCCTGTGCTGTGTATGTAGTAGCCTTGAAGTGATAGGCTGTAAGTAATTTACGCGTGCCCGATGTGGCATTTTGTGTGCGAGAACGAGCATGGCAGAGTGATTAATCTTAATTACGAGCTGTCAGAGTGCCCGTGTAATGCAAGCCAGATGGTGCGAGCGCGTACACCATTGCATGCAACAGAACAGTGACACGGTAAGCTCGCAGATGTCCTCCCTCTCTCCTCAGCGCCCCTCCCACCCCCTCTGAGTCGGGAAGCATGGCCTGTGTGTACTGGGTGTACGCAGGGGCGACGAGGGACCCGCCCCCCCACGTCCTCCTTTTCAAATTCCTTTCTAGCTGAGCGGAGCCTGCGACTGCGGACTGCGAGCATGAGCTGCTCCTCCCGGCCCCAGCCCCTCCTCTCCTGTGAACTCTGGAGTCTGCAGATTGCACCGGCGGCCGTCCCCAGCAACTTTAAAGGTGAGTGTTGTGTCCTCATGAAACGTAACTGGTGCTCTGTAAAGCGCTCTGATACCCGATTCGGGTCAAGTTAGCGCTATTTAAAACTCGGCAAAAAAAAAAACGGACGTCAGTGATTTCTTGTAGAGAAGCGAAGACTTCACACGAAAACCTACAAGCCACTGCAGAACTCCAGTCCTGGTGGAGAAACTCTGCACCCTCCTCCCCACAACAGACACACCCGGTCTTCCTTCAGCCCCAGTCTATGTATTAGGGAGTCCAATATACACTGAGTGTGGCCGTAGTAGATTAGACGCCACTGACTGCTTGGGCGGGAGCACATCCGTTTGTGGACAGCAATGGGCCAATATTTCATCTGTCAAGGGACCTAAACCTGCCCCCACGCTGATGCTGCGGAGTTACCTCTAAATGCATTTTGGGTTTTGCCGCCTTGTATAATAGGGTAATACAGTTTCTGTAGAATGCGTTGTTTACAGCAATTTTTAAAGGTTCCTGTGAGGTTCGGTGTCAGTTGTGTGCTCGCCGTGTGGAGCGAGTGAAGTGAGCACGCCCAACTCCTATATTTCGAGGGGCCAAATGAAATCCATTGCAGCGCTATCTCTACCTCTATTATTCCCCGAACTCGTGCCAACCGAGAGTGTCGTACCTCTTGGGGTTCCATTACAGCGCAGCAAGAATCTACTAAATGCAGTATTCTCTAATGACTCGAGGCGTGCATTCCTCCCCGGGGCCAAGGTAATTAATTTTATAGAACCTTGTTACGCTGTAACGCTTTAATAACATGCCGGTAGTTTCATGCATTTGGGGCGCCCTGGGCAAATGTATTTATGGGGTCCTTGTGGGGAAAGTTGGAGTTCTGATAGTTTCGGCTCGTTCGTGACCTCTTTGACTAGGTCACTGACAGTGCAAGAAAATCCCCCTCTAAGTCCTACATGTGTTTATATCTCCTATTCAGGGATAGTTAAGTGTATGAGCAACGATCGTTCCTTTATTGCACGCATCACCAGTTCTCCCTAAGCTGTTGAACCCGAGGCAGTCAGGTTAGCAGGATTGGGGGGCCCTGCTAAACTGATATCGTGACTCTCACTTTAAAAGCAGATCGCTTCAGGCAGTGCATAAGCCAACTGAGCTGCCTTATCAGAAAGGAGCCAAAGACTGAGAACAGGCCCCTGTATTGATAGCTGTACCCCAGAGCTTGGATGCCATTCTCCACGCAGACCACTTCCTCCAGCCTACTGACCACGACCTGCACAGGGCACTAGGGATTACTGTCCATGCCACGCGCGGCGCGCCTCGAGGCACTCTCAGCTGCCCATGAACGCTAGTTTAGAAGAGTCATCAGCCCGAGTGTGCCGGAGCATGAGGGGGGTGCAGTAGGCTGCATAGTGAGCCACAGGTCCTGGACACAGAGCCTTTAAGCGCAGAAGGTCAAGGTTCTCAGCAAACGAGTACCCCAAAGACTGGCCCAGGGACAGTGCCTCGAGGTGCAAAATGTCTAGGAGGGAAGGGCAGGAGTAGTTTGTAGCGCCTAATACCAGTATTTGCCCAGTATTTGCAGGAGCGGGAGAGACACAGAGAGATGGGATAGAGAGAAATACAGAGAGTCTAGAATAGATAGAGAACCTGAATGTGCCTCAGAAAAGTAAGGGAAGTGAAAGTGGTTGTGAATAAGGTGAAAGCCCTAAAGCGCTATGATGTGACTGACATAATAATGTGACTTCAAGCGGCCCATGTGTATGTTTGGCTCTTGCAGACATGTTTTTTTTTTCACTTTGGTTCCGCTCTCTCGGTCTAGTTTCGTTTTTGCTGCACATTTCGAACGTTTGTATGTTTAAATTAGTATTTGGGAGTTTTACGTTTTTCCATCACCAATTGGAAAGAAGATTTATCAAGTTCTTTGCAGAAACAGAAGTGTGAAATCGAGCCGGAGGGAAGTGTGCAGGCCCACCCAGTTGGAAAATATTTCTTGACAACAGGAATTTTTATTTGCATTTATATTCTAATGAGAAACAGATTTTTACCTTGTAATGTGACAGAGGTAGCTGCACTTTTCTGAGAGGAATAGAATTCGGGCCTTGTTCACATTGAAAACGGAATAAATCCCTTCTGCCTGGAACAAAGTAAACGTTTCAGAGCGATATTTGTCTTTTATTAATAAGCGCTGGTGGGCAGATAGTTATCCAGGCCCTGTGTGTTTCATCATTTGTGCTTCATTCACAGATTAATGATCGGAGTGGGCATTTCAGCTGCATTTGAATTCCATTTGATTATGTACATATAATGTGCATTTAGGCGACTTTTAACAAATCTCTGTTGGTAGGTTCATTTGCTAATTGTGTCGCTTGTGTGCCTTTTGGTTTGTATGTCTTGCACTTATTTTGTGCTCTTTGGAGTTTATTTAATTTACTTGTATATCTGTTAACTAGTTTCTGTCTCCTCTTTGGTATTATGTAGTACGTTTGAGTTTTTGGTGCATGGGTGTTGTCATTTGGGTAGATGTGTACAGTTTCGTTTGTACGTATAGCATTTATTGTGTTTGCTGCTTATCTTTATATTACAGACGGTACATGTGTGTATGTTTGTGCCAGTTGTCCTTTATACCATTTAATATGTATGTGACATTTAGCGTGTTGGAGTGTGTGACGATTTCTTTATTGGGCCTGCCGTTAGTTTTTAATTTTATGTCCACGCTCTGCTTGCTGCTGAGTGTGTGTGTGTGTGGTATTTCGAGTAGAGTAGTGAGTAGTGAGTAGAGTAGTGAGTAGTGAGTAGTGAGTAGAGTAGTGAGTAGTGAGTAGAGTAGTGAGTAGTGAGTAGAGTAGTGAGTAGTGAGTAGAGTAGTGAGTAGTGAGTAGAGTAGTGAGTAGAGTAGTGAGTAGAGTAGTGAGTAGAGTAGGGCGTGAAGTAGTGAGTAGAGTAGTGAGTAGTGAGTGCAGAGTAGTGAGTAGTGAGTGCAGAGTAGTGAGTAGTGAGTGCAGAGTAGTGAGTAGTGAGTGCAGAGTAGTGAGTAGTGAGTGCAGAGTAGTGAGTGCAGAGTAGTGAGTGCAGAGTAGTGAGTGCAGAGTAGTGAGTAGAGTAGTGAGTAGAGTAGTGAGTAGTGAGTAGAGTAGTGAGTAGAGTAGTGAGTAGAGTAGTGAGTAGAGTAGTGACTAGTGAGTAGAGTAGTGAGTAGAGTAGTGAGTAGAGTAGTGAGTAGAGTAGTGAGTAGAGTAGTGAGTGCAGAGTAGTGAGTAGTGAGTGCAGAGTAGTGAGTGCAGAGTAGTGAGTGCAGAGTAGTGAATAGTGAGTAGAGTAGTGAGTAGTGAGTGCAGAGTAGTGAGTGCAGAGTAGTGAGTAGTGAGTGCAGAGTAGTGAGTAGTGAGTGCAGAGTAGTGAGTGCAGAGTAGTGAGTAGTGAGTGCAGAGTAGTGAGTAGTGAGTGCAGAGTAGTGAGTGCACAGTAGTGAGTAGTGAGTAGTGAGTGCAGAGTAGTGAGTAGTGAGTGCAGAGTAGTGAGTAGTGAGTAGTGAGTAGAGTAGTGAGTAGTGAGTAGTGAGTAGAGTAGTGAGTAGTGAGTAGAGTAGTGAGTAGTGAGTAGAGTAGTGAGTAGTGAGTAGTGAGTAGAGTAGTGAGTAGAGTAGTGAGTAGAGTAGTGAGTAGAGTAGTGAGTAGTGAGTGCAGAGTAGTGAGTGCAGAGTAGTGAGTAGTGAGTGCAGAGTAGTGAGTGCAGAGTAGTGAGTAGTGAGTGCAGAGTAGTGAGTAGTGAGTGCAGAGTAGTGAGTAGTGAGTAGTGAGTAGAGTAGTGAGTAGTGAGTAGTGAGTAGTGAGTAGAGTAGTGAGTAGAGTAGTGAGTAGTGAGTAGAGTAGTGAGTAGTGAGTAGAGTAGTGAGTAGTGAGTAGAGTAGTGACTAGTGAGTAGAGTAGTGAGTAGAGTAGTGAGTAGAGTAGAGTAGTGAGTAGTGAGTGCAGAGTAGTGAGTGCAGAGTAGTGAGTAGTGAGTGCAGAGTAGTGAGTGCAGAGTAGTGAACAGTGAGTAGAGTAGTGAGTAGTGAGTGCAGAGTAGGGAGTAGTGTGTGCAGAGTAGTGAGTAGTGAGTGCAGAGTAGTGAATAGTGAGTAGAGTAGTGAGTATTGAGTGCAGAGTAGTGAGTGCAGAGTAGTGAGTAGTGAGTGCAGAGTAGTGAGTAGTGAGTGCAGAGTAGTGAGTGCAGAGTAGTGAGTGCAGAGTAGTGAGTAGTGAGTGCAGAGTAGTGAGTAGTGAGTGCAGAGTAGTGAGTAGTGAGTAGTGAGTAGTGAGTAGAGTAGTGAGTAGTGAGTAGAGTAGTGACTAGTGAGTAGAGTAGTGAGTAGAGTAGTGAGTAGAGTAGTGAGTAGAGTAGTGAGTAGTGAGTGCAGAGTAGTGAGTAGTGAGTGCAGAGTAGTGAGTAGTGAGTGCAGAGTAGTGAGTAGTGAGTAGTGAGTGCTGAGTAGTGAGTGCAGAGTAGTGAATAGTGAGTAGAGTAGTGAATAGTGAGTAGAGTAGTGAGTAGTGAGTAGAGTAGTGAATAGTGAGTAGAGTAGTGAGTAGAGTAGTGAGTAGTGAGTGCAGAGTAGTGAGTAGTGAGTGCAGAGTAGTGAGTAGTGAGTGCAGAGTAGTGAGTGCAGAGTAGTGAATAGTGAGTAGAGTAGTGAGTAGTGAGTGCAGAGTAGGGAGTAGTGTGTGCAGAGTAGGGAGTAGTGAGTGCAGAGTAGTGAATAGTGAGTAGAGTAGTGAGTAGTGAGTGCAGAGTAGTGAGTGCAGAGTAGTGAATAGTGAGTAGAGTAGTGAGTAGTGAGTGCAGAGTAGTGAGTGCAGTGAGTGCAGAGTAGTGAGTAGTGAGTGCAGAGTAGTGAGTAGTGAGTGCAGAGTAGTGAGTAGTGAGTGCAGAGTAGTGAATAGTGAGTAGAGTAGTGAATAGTGAGTAGAGTAGTGAGTAGTGAGTAGAGTAGTGAATAGTGAGTAGAGTAGTGAATAGTGAGTAGAGTAGTGAGTAGTGAGTAGAGTAGTGAATAGTGAGTAGAGTAGTGAGTAGAGTAGTGAGTAGAGTAGTGAGTAGAGTAGTGAGTAGAGTAGTGAGTAGAGTAGTGAGTAGAGTAGTGAGTAGAGTAGTGAGTAGAGTAGTGACTAGTGAGTAGAGTAGTGAGTAGAGTAGTGAGTAGAGTAGTGAGTAGAGTAGTGAGTAGAGTAGTGAGTAGAGTAGTGAGTAGAGTAGTGAGTAGAGTAGTGAGTAGAGTAGTGAGTAGAGTAGTGAGTGCAGAGTAGTGAGTAGTGAGTGCAGAGTAGTGAGTGCAGAGTAGTGAGTGCAGAGTAGTGAATAGTGAGGTGAGTGCAGAGTAGTGAGTGCAGAGTAGTGAGTAGTGAGTGCAGAGTAGTGAATAGTGAGTAGAGTAGTGAGTAGTGAGTGCAGAGTAGTGAGTGCAGAGTAGTGAGTAGTGAGTGCAGAGTAGTGAGTAGTGAGTGCAGAGTAGGGAGTAGTGAGTGCAGAGTAGTGAGTAGTGAGTGCAGAGTAGTGAGTAGTGAGTGCAGAGTAGTGAGTAGTGAGTAGTGAGTAGTGAGTAGAGTAGTGAGTAGTGAGTAGAGTAGTGACTAGTGAGTAGAGTAGTGAGTAGAGTAGTGAGTAGAGTAGTGAGTAGAGTAGTGAGTAGAGTAGTGAGTAGAGTAGTGAGTAGAGTAGTGAGTAGTGAGTGCAGAGTAGTGAGTAGTGAGTGCAGAGTAGTGAGTAGTGAGTGCAGAGTAGTGAGTAGTGAGTGCAGAGTAGTGAGTAGTGAGTGCAGAGTAGTGAATAGTGAGTAGAGTAGTGAATAGTGAGTAGAGTAGTGAGTAGTGAGTAGAGTAGTGAATAGTGAGTAGAGTAGTGAGTAGAGTAGTGAGTAGAGTAGTGAGTAGAGTAGTGAGTAGAGTAGTGAGTAGAGTAGTGAGTGCAGAGTAGAGTAGTGAGTAGGACATCACAGGCAGCAGCTGTGCAAGCTTCTTACACTCACAAGGAGACCACAGGCAGCTGAGGTGCAATCTTCTCACACTCACAAGAACGACATCACAGGCAGCAGCAGTGCAAGCTTCTTACACTCACAAGAAGGACATCACAGGCAGCACCAGTGCAAAGTTCTTACACTCACAAGGAGACATGCCAGCAGAGGTGCAAGCTTCTCACACTCAGAAGAAGGACATCACAGGCAGTAACGGTGCAATATTCTCACACTCACAAGGAGATCACTGGCAGTACACACCACATGAACACACTCCACAACACATAGCAACAATACATTGGCATTTATAATGCCATTAGCTCAAACTCAAATAAATCCGAGCCCGATTGCATTTCTAATGCTTGTTAATCCTGGCTGGAGGGTCCAGGTCTACGTTTTTTGAGTAGTGACACCTCTGAGCTAGTTTCAACTTCCACTGCACTTTACTTTCGATGATCGCATTATAATTTGGCATTAAATATTTGTATACCTTACATGTTTGTATTGTCTTCCCCTCCCTTTTGCTCCACCCAATAGTTGGACTGCATGGGGGTGCTTGGTAGCAAAGCCTGATGAGGAAGCATGTCACAACATTGTGAGTGAGGGCAATATTTTCATACTGTGCATGTGCCTCCACAGAGACCTTTCCTTTGTTACACTCTACCCTTTGTGTGTATAAGCTTGCGTTTAGCGGGGTCTGAGTAGAGTTTTCAGCCCCTCTACTCTTCTTTATGTGTATTAACTTGGATGCTAATGACAAGGGTAACTCGTCATGGAGTTTCCATTGATTTCAATGGAAATTACATTAAAAGCCATAAAACACCTTAGCATCCAAGTGGTTAAGGACCTTTATGACCAAAATGGTTTACAGCCCTTTGAAAAATTACAGAGGGACTATGGCCTACCAGGGAGGGAATATATGCACTACCTGTAAATGCGCCACAGGGTGACAGAGCCAGAGATATAAGGGCCAGCAGCTCGACCACCAATTCTCTATGAGAAATGGCTGCTCATCAAATCTGATCATAAGCACTTGGTCTCGGACCTCTACAAACTAATATTAAATGCGACCCCACATGGCTGTCCAAGAGGGATGGGAGAACGATTTACAACACACACTAAAAGACAAGGAATGAGGGATATATTTTGCCACACAGGCACAACCGCAACCAGTGGCGCAGGAATGTAAGCCACGATTAAGGTCACAGATTAATGTTGTATTTTAAACAGGAACAGCAGGGTTGGGAGGCAACAGTGGAGAAGAAGGGTGGGCTGGAGTGTTTAAAAAAACGACAAAGTCAAGAAAGATATGAGGGGAAGTAACAGATGAGCTTGGGTGGGGAACATCATGGAGAGTACAGAGATGGCAAAGCGGGAGCAGCAGATGGGAGCACTGCACTAGAAAACACATGCAGTCCAACCACTCACACGGAAAGCTTGAAGCAAAAGAGAAAAGTAGTTCTCTGATGTGGATAAAGCTGCTGAATGATGAAAGTCGTCCTATACAAAGGATGGCAAAAAGATATGCTCCAAAGTCAAGAAGAGTAAGCAAGGCCATCGAGTGATATGCAAGTTAATAAGATTAAATGGAAAACAAACAAATTGTACACAATGAGCTCACGCAAAGCCTGCTGTAATTATTGGTACTGTACACAATGGGCCTTCAAAATTGTCTGAAAACAAGACCTAAAATGAAAATGCTTAGAACACACTTAAGGCAACTTTAAGCACAGTGACAAATGTCCCACGTTATGGCCTAATCTCCAACTACTCCTTTACTTAATTTACTTTGCAAAGCATGGTAACGCTTTGTATGGGATAATTTTGTTTCATTTTAATTATATAGCACATTTTTATTTATTTATGTATATGGGTACCAATGCCATAACCACATGATCAATTTAAAAATATGTAAAAGTTTGCATTAACATGAGTAGCTTAAAACCAAATGCGTTCTTTCAATCTACGTCAATCTTATGTCCGGTTAGTCTAAAGCCAATGCTGTCACCGTCAGTGGATCTGTATTCTTCACAACCAGTTTTGGAGCTCACACTTTTCTGAGATTCAGAGTACCCCTTGCCTAAACTGCTTGAACATCTTCTAATGACAGAGAAGAAGTCTGGCACAGTTTCAAGTACGGTTCACAAACCGTATTTTACTCAAGTTAGATTCCTAAAATATGTTTCTATATACCCATCATCGGCACGTTAATGAAAAAAATTCCAGGATTCACGTTCTTTCTTGACATTTTCACTTCCTGATTTTATTGACTCTTCCTACTCGTGCCATACAATACTTCAGGTGCTCTGTCTAGATGCATCTTGCACTCAGAATTACTAATAGTACTATTATCAGGTTTCGGTGATCTCATGAATTGAGTGATCATATTTATCATCTCACCTAAATTCGCGCAGATATGCTCCCATGAAGGTATGTGCGGTCATGAACTGCAGGGGATTTGGGGCAAGATGTAGGGAACACTGGTCACAAAATACTAGTTGCGCATTGTGACCAGTGTGTAATTTCAAGAACTAAACTATGTACTAAACGGTTGGTTCACAAAATTCTGAGCCATAGTGGGTTACAACCTGAACTACCTAATCAATATTCATGAGGTAGGTCGTAAATTGCAGCTCACTACTTTTGGAGATCATCTAGGCGATGATGCCTGCCAGAGCCAGCAGACCTCCATGTCTGTTATCACTTTTAGAGCATTCTTTAGCAGAAACAAGACTGCACTTAAATAAATAAAAAAGTTTACACTTTTTTTTAAGTGCAGAGAGTAGACAACGGCCATCTGGACTGCTGCCTACTTCCCAATCTCAAAAAAATGGTGTTATATATTCACAAATGGGAAGGCATATCCCTCCACGTTGGATTTACGACTGCTAAATAGCTTTGTAAATCTGGCCCCAAGTTTAAGTGTATCTTGTTTGGTTTGGATTAATCTGCCAAGTTCTTCTGCATGCCCATTTCCTTGATTCATTCAGCTTAGGTTGGTGGAGTTCTTTTGCCGTCTTTGACCTTCTGACTTAATAGCATCAAAGATGCTGACCTTGCTTCCCAAAGTATTTGCTCTATTACGAGTGCATCGATTTAACTTACCAGCAGGCACACACGAGCATGGGCCTCACTCTTTTGGTCTACCAAGAACAGTTGATCGTAGTTCCTGATTAAGTGCTTTAGGAATATCTGCACAATCTATCACGTGTGTATAGCCAATAAATAAATCATTAAAGCTTCAAACTCTAGTGCCTTCATTCGGTGTACTACTAAGAATGCATGGAAAAGACAGGGCCAGTTTCCATATAGGCCTCTGTACTTAGGTTGGATACGCAGTTCATAGGAAATGCATCCTTAATAGCATTCCCCCACTGTTGACCGATCTTCAGTAAACTTGGGGGAAAACATCGTTTTCTGGGACATCCAAGTGTGTGAAACTTGGCACAGTTCGAACAGTTCAGTAGTTCTAGGGAAAAGGTGGGCCAAAATAATTTTTAACTTACTAACAAAAAATTCTCATGAGAGGGGTTTCTCCACACATAATTCCAAAACTGTAGAATGAACGTTCACCAAATTGTCATGGCATGGCAGCCCTTGGATCATTGGGTACCTTTTTTTGGTTAAATAAAAATCTGTTCTAGCATTTTGAAACCATACACCAAAATGTCAGAGTCCAGTACACATGTCAAATGCAAAAACAACAGTTGATGGATAGAATGCCGAACAATGTCATACATTCACCCCAGTACAGAGATATGCGCCTAAATCCACCGTTTTTTTGCTCACCATGCCATTCCAGTTTGAACTCAGCCATATGCAAATCAGTATTGACCCTGTGCCTCATGGAAACAGTACAGTCCAAACTGTCACGTCGGGTTCTCCCTGGACTGGAAACAAGCATCCTAGGACCAGTTTCGGGGTTTCACCCCTTTTCAGCCAGAATAGCTTGATTCCAGTGGCATGGAGAGCATGGCAACCACGTCTGGTCATACCCGTCCCACTGGGGGTGACAAATACAAAAACAAAAGTTGATGGACAGAATGCAGAATAATGTCATACATTCACCCCAGTACAGAGATCTGGGCCTAAAGCCATCGTTATTTTGCTCACCATGCCATTCCAATTTGAACCCAGCCATATGCAAATCAGTCTTGACCCTGTACCTCATGGGAACAGTCCAGCCCGAACTGCCAAGCCAGGTTCTCCCTGGACTGGAAACAAGCATCCTAGGACCGGTTTCGGGGTTTCACCCCTCTTGAGCCAGGATAGCTTGATTCTAGTGGCATGGAGAGCACGCGAACCACGTCTGGTCATACCTGTCCCACTCGGCGTGACAAATGCAAAAACAACAGTCGATGGACAGAATGCAGAACAATGTCATACATTCACCCCAGTATAGAGATCTGGGCCTATATCCATTGTGTTTTTGCTCATCATGCCATTCCAGTTTGAACCCAGCCATATGCAAATCAGTCTTGACCCTGTGCCTCATGGGAACAGTCCAGCCCGAACTGCCAAGCCAGGTTCTCCTTAGACTGGAAACAAGCATCCTAGGACCAGGTTTGGGGTTTCACCCCTCTTCAGCCAGGATAGCTTCATTCCAGTGGCATGGAGAGCACGGGATCAATTGTGTGTCAGTACATATGTCAAGGCATGAATTAATTTAGTCAATAGTTTGCAAACTGCCTGTAATAGATCCTGAACCTTGGAAACTTCTATAGTGCACAGGCGCGGCACTTTGATCACGCACTTTGATCACACACGTTGGGCATTTACATGGCTTGCACTTCTCAGAGTTTTTGGACATTTAGAGGAAAAGCAAAAAAATATAAAGCATTAAAGCCCGGGCCACTGCTAGATTATTGATTTGTTGGTATGCCTTGGACCAGTCACATTTGCATACCTCTGAACAGATTATGGGAGATGCGGGAGGCCTTCACCACACCTCAAGCCAGCCTAGCCAGGGTTAGCTACACATGCCCAGCTCTTACGCCACGGTATTTTAACAGCTAACTGTCCCCGAGCTAGCCAAGCACCTTGCCCATGGTTGGGGGAGAAGAAATTTGTTTTTTGACTCCCCTGCCTCAGCTAAGAGCCGAGGGGGCCTAGAACCCAAACCTTCCTCACCTTACCCAAGGCGAGAAATTGAGAAAATAGTGCGGAGATTGATTTATGGTGCTGTCCCAGCACTACGTTCACAACTGAGAACACAACACTGGCACAGCATGTTACATCTGTCTGAGGGATGCGTTTTCTACAGGGACACAGCGCTGTGACAGATATATGGTTCACAAAAGAGAGCACACAATTAGGAAAGATGTAAGATGATGTGCCTTAGCACAGTGCTGGGGCAGCACTTTATATTTGCCCCAGCAGGTTCACACAACAGTGCTGAACTAGCAGACACTTGAGTAAATGCATCTTGACGCTGTTTTATCAACTGTGAAGACAGCACCGAGACGTAAGTGAACTTCCCCTGCCCCTCCTCAAGATTGTCAATTGAATGGCATTGCAGCTGCTGCTGCTTATCCCACTCTTCATTGCTCACACCACTGTACAAGCCACAGAGGAGCAAAGCAGCTGTTAGTGGGTGTGATGGCATATGATGAGTGTATTGGTGTATGAAGTTAGTAATTTTTATGTATGATGGTGGTTCTGTGGAAATTCACAATGTTGGTTCATGTTGGTGTGTGTGAATGATGTTGCTGGTGCAGACATTTGGAGGTGGATACGTTTCCCTTTCTGTGTATGCGGGCTTGTGGGTATGTTAGCATATGGCAGTAGGTGTATTGATATACGTCTGTTTGGGCGAATCATGGTGGTTGTGCTGGAGTTAGACAATGGGTGTTTTGGCACCACAGCCTTGTGTTGGTTGGTGTGCTGGCATATGAGGTGGGTCATGTCAATGTATAATGATGGGTGTGTGGATGTATGTTGTACGAGAATTAGTATGCAAAACCTTGTCCAAAATAACTACTGAAATTTAGAATGGTAACTTTGATTCCCACTCCTTCTCCCAATGTACTGTGAGATCACATAGCATTTGATTTACAGGCTCCCTCTTAAGCGTTACTTGTTTACACAAGAATTACTTTTTTTTATAGACGGCCAAAATACAAGTATTATAGTATATTTTATGTTTCTTCCAAGAACTTTTGTACATGAAGGCCTTCTATTTCATTATGGAAAGATAACTGTTTAAATCGTCATGGAATGCAGAATTTGAGTAGAATTCAACATTAGAACATTAGTGCCACAAAGTCAACCATCCCACCTCCTGCCTTTCCAACTAACACCAGTTTGATCACATGGGTGCGTGCAGTGTACAAAAGATCTCTATCCCCGGTGGAGTCACCTAGGGCTCTATACTTTTTTTATTTTTTTGCAGAGTTTTATATAGCGCGAACTAGAACCGAACCGAATCAGTTATCAGAGCGCTTTACATAGCACCAGTTACGTTACATGAGGACACACTTTCATTTTAGGCATGGGGAGATTAAGTGATTTGCCCAGAATCACAGGGGGTTTTTGGCGTCGTTACCGAGACACGAACCCAGATCCCCAGGTCCGAGGTCGAGCGCCTTAGCCGTTAGGCCAACCCCTCTCCCCTATACTGTCTCCTTTTATCATCAACCTATACAGGGATCGGCTTGGTGCTCTGCTCACACATAACAGCATCTAGATTCACCAATGATACACAACTCTGCTTGAAAGTCTTCTCTGTTTCCGATACTGAAAGTCTCAAAAACACTACTTGGCCATCCTTCACACCAGACTGGCAAGCGTCTAACTGAAGCTCAATCCAACAAACACAGAATTTCTGTCATTTGCCAAGAACAGCAAACAAGATACATGCAAACCCGACTCAACTACATGAACCTTGACAGCTTCGAATCCCAACTTTAAACGAATGCCAAGTCACTTGGATTCACCCTAGACACCAATCTCACCCTCAAGGAACACTGCCAAAAATCACAAGGATGGCTTGCTACCAGCTCTCTCTTCTAAAGAAAGTGAAAAAGTTTCTTCCAGAAAGTGACTTCATAACTGCTGTTCAAACTCTTGTATATGGATGATGGGAATGCTCTACTCCAAGGCCTCTCGGGTGCTGCACTGGCACCTCATAAAGTCATCCTATGTGCTGCAGCACATCTCTTTCAGACCCTGTAGGAATATGATCACATCACTCCCATCCTGAGGAACTTATTTGAGCTCCCTTTGCCAACCACCACTATCTTCAAAAGCAGCTGCATTATTTACAAAGCTGTCATGACAGCACTATGCTTATCTTGCAGAAAACAACACCATCTTTGGTAGATCTCAGCACACACAGTCAGGACACCATCAGTCTGCAGACTAAGAAGCGTAAAAAAGAGATATCAAAACAGCAGGCCTGTTTTTATCTATGCACTCAGGATCTTGAACAACATTCTGTCATCCATCAGGACCATCCCAATGCTGCTCCAAAGTAGGAAAGAGTTGAAGACTCACCTCTTGAGAACACCACATCACATCCCGAGGAAGATCCTTCTCCCTTCTGGGCCCACAGGATTGGAACAGCATGCCTGATGAGTTACATCAAATGAATAATGAACGGTCTTTCAGAAAGGAACTAAAAACTTGGCTTTTCACTCTCTAATTCTGTCCCTTTGCATTCTTTTACTTTCTACAATAGTGATGGAACACTCCTTGGAGTAGCTGTGTGCTTTAGAAATCCCGACATTCATTCATCACAATGCATCAACCATCCGCAACCAAGCTTCATCTGCTCAAACTCACCGACTTCATGGTTGGTTGTAACCATGTACATCGCTCTGCTGACTTTTGCCTAGGTTTGCACTAAAGAAATACCTTATACAAGCATACAGACAAATTGATTAGTGTAAAGGAAAAAAACAAGGTAATGTATGAAAATGTGCAAACTGCTTTAGCCAATAACATGGTTGTGGGAAACTATTTGAGGGAAAAACTATGCTGTTATCATTTGACTCCTCATAGTTCTCAGTTTAAGATATGGACAAAGGGGGTTGCAGAATCACACTTTTTCCTGGATGAAGAAATAAAATGTAATTAAACAAAACAAAGATAAATTGAAGGGTCAGTTGAAAAAGGTGATCCTTCACATGAGTGGGTGCATAGAAAATGGACTGAAGTTAAAAATCATATAGGTTGGATAAAAAAATGATATTGAAATGTGAATATCCTTTTTAAATTGATGAAGAACAGGGATGGAGAACAAAACCAAGAAACAAAATGTGGGCTAGGGAATTTCGGAAAAAGTACATGTGAAATTTGGAATCCAACATATTTCAAAGAATGTGTATGGCATGAATATGGTCAATTGTAGTTTTTGCTTCTTTTAAAGGGGGGGACAATGCTATTAGCTATTATGCATTGGTATTGCGTATGCATGTGTGCAAGACTTATTACCAAGAGTTTGTGTTTATTGTTCTTTTGAGGACTTAGTTGCTCTGTCCATTGGCCAGTTCCATGTTCCCTTGCTGGCAGCCAGGAAAAGACTTTTAATTACCGCTGTGCCGCAACTATGTTCTAAGTGTTCCCACACCCAGAGTAAAATCGATGGAGTGCCCATATTTGGACCTTACAATTGCCTCCTTTATGCGATTAGACTGGATTATGGCATGAATGTACTTTCTTACAGTAGGTATACAAGCTTGAAGTATTGTGATTCCCACTTGCATCCCAGCCATGTACTCCTGCACGGGCCGATTTCAGCATTATGTATGACTTATAACAAATTACTGTGCAAACGGCCATTTTGGGGGGAAAGGAAGGTATGGTAATCAACCTTTACCCATCCCTTCCTACCGAGTGGCTGATGTTTAAAATTTAAAAAGAAGCAACTTATAGGCAGATCTTAGAACGGCACACGGGGTGTAGCACTTCAGTCAGCTCCCTCTCCATAACTACCCATAGTGCAACTTAAAAGTAAGATATTCTGCCTAGACCTTATCTTAAGTGTGTGCTGCCGTGCTAGTCTGTAGATCAGAAACAACTCCATCATGAAAAATTACTTATGGCAATCAGTTCCAGCCAGTTAAAAGTGTAAGAGAACACACAAGCATCGTGCCACATCCTGGTAAGCATAGACACCCTGCGCCAACGACCTTTTACCCCTATGATCCTCTTGTCCTTGCATCGCTCTTCTTGCCCTGTGGTGCTCAGCCTGGGGATTGCGGCTTTGCCTCCACAATCTGTGATGCAAGTAGGTCTTCACATGGCTGGCGAGCAGGTGGAGGATTGTCCTGCGTTCATCATGGCATCAACGTTAGGTAGCATTTAGCCCTTGCACTAATTCAAGTGTTCACAAACTCTGCCCCCAGTGATATTAACTGAAAAAGATCCTTAGCGTATTCAGTTTGGTAAGCTGACCCAGAAGCATTAAAAACGTTACTGAAACTAAGTAATTTCAATGAGGTTATTTTTATTGCTAGAATGTTAGTTACTGTCATTGCAACCGTAGAGCAGAAGGACTCTGCTATCTAAACATTCACTGCACATTTGCGAAGACTGTAATCCAGTTACACTGAGTGAGCCTGCTTGTCCCTCAATGCTATTTCTGTCTCCCTGTAGTAATACTGGAGCATAGTCTACCAACAATAACCAGCAATAGTGCTTTATCCAAAGACCATCAGATCACTATGGGGCCTAGTCCTTTCATAAGAAAGAGCTCCAATATTTGTTATCTCGTGCAACTGGTTGATGTCGGACCTCGGTAATCAGCAGAGCTAGAAACCTCTGGATCCCACCATTTGAACTATTTTTTTCAGTCAGTAAAAATGTATCTCTGACTGGATAGCGATGTTCATTAGATGATACTGTAGCTCGTATTTTATATAGTAGCAAATTTTACACCACCTTTCATGGTTGAGTGATGACTGTTCGACCAAAGCCGTGGTCGGGTGATGTGAAGAAACTAAGGGAGTCCTAGCAAACTACTACAGTCCAAGCATTCAGCATTTAGAACCCTGGCCAGAAAACAGAAAGGCGGTGTCTCCTTTGATACAGCCAGGTGTTCCCTACAAACCACAGGATATACTGCGAATGCCTTAAGTTTGCCTTCAAAACAGTCAGTGTCCCTTTAAAAGCCAAAAATAAGTTTAAATGTAATGCACTCAGCATTCCAAAGGAAAAACGTGATCCATGTTGACGGTTGCCCAGTACATTCCAAAGAAGAATCTCCATTCTGTGCATTTAATATTTGCCAGACGAAATGTGAATGGCTAGAAAATTGGAGAAACCCAAAAGTGTAACTAGATAATTTTCTTAGAACATACATACACACACGGCTGTACTACCTACTACTAAGGAACCTGCTGAATACTGAACTTTTTAGCAAGTCTTTAAGTGAGAGTTTAGACGGGCGAATTACAGTGACTAAGTATACCAGGTTTCCCGGCTCCAACTGCTTCCTGCTCCTAACGTACTCCGCACAATCTCCACTCACCATTGCAAATACCCTGCTTTCCTAAAAATGCTTCAACACGTATTACTGACACTAGCCCACACTCAATTCTGTATACCGACCCAGCACTAAAAATGATATATTTGCAACCTTTTCAGTAGATCAAAACACTCTGAAGTGGCAACAATGTGATATAACTGGTGCTACAGACAACACTACAAATGAAATAAGCATTGACGAAGCAAATATGTCTCGCCTTTGAGCTCTAATGACTTTGCCTCTGTCTTTAGTTTATGCTGTACAGCTTTGCCAAAAGTGCTGATGTTGTAAAGCATAAACAAAAGGCCAAAATAAAGGAGTATTGGCGCTGCGCCATTTCGTTGGAGTGCGCAACTATCGTAAAGCATGCATGCAACACTGGTGCCAATGATGGATCAGAACATAAAAAAAATATCAAAATGAAGTAGTACGAAAGCACTTTTATTTATAAAGCAGAAGGGCCAGAAGCAATTTGATACCAGACCTCCTCCCAAATATTGACTGCATGGACTGGGGCAGAGGAAAGAAGACACAAGGGTGGAGGGCACAGAGAAAACACACATGAGGGAAAGAAGATGAGGAGAAGAGCAAAGCAAAAGACAAGAGATAGCAACACAGAATGCACGGGAGAGGGAACCACATGGGTGCGAGCGAGCAACACAGACCAGGCCGGACTGGGAACCCAAAGCAGCCCTGACAATTTTGTTTCAGACCACCCCCATAGGGTACAAAAATCACCGGAGTTAGCTGAACACTTTTATTGTTGCCTGTAAACAACTGGATTTACAAGGAATTCTGCAAGTACTTTCAAAACTGCTTCACTTCTACAAAACCAGTACCCCACTATCAGACCCCCCCCCCCCATCCTTCCAGCCTCCTGGGGAAACGCCAGATGCGGGCCATGGCCAGTCTGGCCATGAGCAAAGAGCAGAGGGGAGAGAAGCACATGCACTATGATGGCGTTTTTAAGCAAAAAGAAAAAAGTAGTTGCCTAAATACACAAGTAAAGCGCCTATGCTCTAGGGGTGAGACAAACACAGGATGTACAAAGCAAGCCACTGAATACGTGAGAATGATAATAAGGCCAACCAATGAGCAGTCTTTAAGCCTCGTGTAAGTTCTTGGTAACCTGACAATAGGTCTTTTGCAACCAGATTACTCGACCTGCAAACGAGAAGCATTACATAGAAAACATAGAACCCAACAGATGAGGCAACTGTATTTTGAGCTGCCACTTATATACTTATTTATCATATGGCATTTTTTTTATTAAGTAAATGACCTTGGTTCATGTGGTTGCACTCAGAAGATGAAAAGATCCAAATCTTTCTACTTTTCCTCAACAGAACAATTCCTACAACAGTACAATTAATTTACTTATTAAACGTTAATCCCAAACTAACCTGCAACTTGGGAGCAGGTTTCTACCTTAGCCTCAACGCAGCATACATTACTTCTCCATATCAACACAAAAAAAACATTCAAGGTTGAGAAAAACAGAATTAAAAAATATGTAATAAAATATAAATTAATCATGTTCTAGTGTTTGTAATGTCCATCTGCGGAAATTTTTAATTTAGAGAATAATTTCTACTCTTAGAAAACGAAATATATATATAAATCATTTGCAAACGCCTAAGAGTAAAGAGGATATTCAATGTCTTACTGAAGTTCGTCTGCTTCATGACAGAGATCTACGTTTGATTGAATTGGTAAAAGGTTTACCGTTCCTTGACCTAATGTAGGCATGGAGGCGTTTCCTTAATTTCATGGAATGATGCAAAGGAATATTTATATGGCCCTTAATCCGATTCCTTTTAACAAATGGCTTCAGAGTACACCCTTGTATTAAGCCTTTGAAATAGTGCTGAAGTTCATGGTCTGGTTTTTGAGCCTTCGTATCCAGAATCCACTGATCAAACGTGTCCAAACCACGCAAGTTAATGCCACGGATTTGCCTCATCACTTTATACAAATCACTGTAACCAGGACGCAGAGATCTATAGATGTGGAATGCCAGTTGATCGAAAGCATAGCCCTTAAAACTATCAACTGTGTGGATTTGTAAGCCTTTCAGCACCATTGTAAAATAATATGCTACAGAGTCAGCGTGTAGTGGCTCCAAAATAGAGTAATTGAGCACAGGCCAGCAGAGATGAATTACTACTTTGTAGCTAATTAAGTGTTTCCACAAAAGTGAGGAGAATGATGTGTTCAGTATGGCAGAGCGAATGTCTTTGTTTTCCATCAAGCAAAATCCCAGCGGTGTTAGCTCTGGGTATTTTGCTTTTGTAGGCTGATGCAGTGAAGGTGGCTCCGCTGCTACCTCACCCTCATCAGATTCTGAAGCCCTGAAATTGGAATCTGCATTCTCGTCTAACAAATGGCAAATGACGATAGTGGATTCAGTCGGGGAAACTGCACTCACACTGGGCAAAAAGAAACCTACTGCAGATTTTTCAGGAACATTAGATTCTGCAGCAATAACACTGGTATCTGCCTTTTGATTTGATACCCTGCAAGCGCCATCATTCACTGCAGATAAAACATTGGTAGGTGCATCATCAATGCATGCACAGTCATCATCATCTGATTCAGCAACACAAATAGAGTCATCCTCCTCCTCATGGGGCACAGTGCACACATTACCAGTTTCAATCTCCTCATCGGGCACAGTGCACACATCACCAGTTTCAATCTCCTCATCGGGCACAGTGCACACATCACCAGTTTCAATCTCCTCATGGGGCACAATGCACACATCACCAGTTTCAATGTCCTCATGGGGCACAATGCACACATTACTAGTTTCAATCTCCTCATGGGGCACAATGCACACATCACCAGTTTCAATCTCCTCATGGGGCACAATGCACACATCACCAGTTTCAATTGTGACAGCAGTAGTATCTCCATCCACACTACAACCATCTCTTATTATGGGCAATTCAGTCTGAAAGTTAGTTACAATATCATCAACAATGACAGTGTTTTCATTGTTGCAAGACACACAGCAATGAATGATTAACTCCATGGCTTCTTCAGTCACGAGCATGACTTGCTTTGGTAAAACTGTCAGCAACTTTGGGTTTTCAAATGCAGTTTTCTTTTTTAAGTTCTTCTGCTCAATGGTACTCCAATCATGAGTTAGTCTTGTGTAGATGAATGGTAAGAAAGTCCTCATAATAGGAGACACGAGAGTCTGATAGAATTCGGGAGGGCAGGAGTCCACCAGAGGCTTCAAAAAGTCACGAACCATGGAAATGAGTCTGTAGTCTGGAATGTTTTCCAGGTTTGCAAAGGCAGATTCAAGAAGACGGGTAGAAAGGTTGTTAATGCTGAAGAAATCCTGATTTAGGGAAGATGTGCCATATCCCAAAATACTGAAACAGAAAGCGTACAAGGTGCAGAAAAATCCCTGCATTCTTTCTAGAGCAGTTTTGTATTCTGGGGGGTCATAAATGTCCAGCAAAGGTTGTGGAAGGTCTAGGCTGGAAGTATTCTCCAAACCTGGTATACTTAAGACCTCTGCTAGTCTGTTACCCATCCTGGACACCACCTCTGGCAAATAAAGCAGATTTTGGGTCTTTATAAGAACGAACACATTGTCAAGTAGTTTTAGAATCTGTTCACTGCATGGGTTGCGGAAGATTGGTTCCCCATTGGGCCGAATACCAACAACAAATCCTCCAGTCTTAGCTGTTTCCACATCAGCAGGACAACATGACCACCGCAACACTCCAAGAATCGTGGCAACACAATGGATTATTTCTGAACTATTTAGATTCAGGTCACTTTCAACAGCTGTGTTTGTGAGCTGGAGATCGGCACACACATATGAGGCCAGTGTTTCCGGGTCAGCAAATACCTTTTGCATCTCATTAGACAGCCAGAATGAAGAGACTGGAGCCATCAGCTCTTCCAAATAAACTTTCTGACAATGATAATCCTTGAATTGGTTGATAAATATGACCATGGCCTCAATAAGTGTACTCTTTTCCATCTGTGTAAGCTGCAGAAGCTCATTACACAGCAACTGCTTTATGTGGCTAAACAGCATCTCAAAGTTAGGTAGAAGGAACTGAGCTTTGTCTCGACAAATACGATTAACACAAGAACAGGCATCTCTTCTCCCACTCTTCAGAGCATGAGACTTTGGATCTTTGATCTCTTCAATACCTTCAAGCAACTTATTGAGAACTCGAGGCAACCACTCATTTTTAAAATTAAGTAAAGGCAGCAGTGTGCATATATTAAATGGAGCACAAGTCAAGATGAGAGGATATTTGGTCTTAAAACTCAGTAGAAGTTGGAGAAGATCTATTCCTTCATTCACTGGTATTCTCCTTTTCTGCAGATTTTTTGAAAGGTTTTTAACAATAATATTAATGAAGAATGAGACTGCTTCCCACTGATGGTAGGAGTCTGTGGAGGTGCAATAGAAGCCATCCTGTGTCAATGAATTTATGGACACAGAATCAACTGGAGACAACAGTTGGTGTTTAAGGAACCTGCTAGCCATCCTGAAACAAGTATTCGGGTCAAGACGGCATGCCAAGCCAATCACCTTCCGTTGCACTTCTCGAAAAGATTTTAAAAACACATGAAAATCGTCATCAGTGAGAAAATCAAAGCGACAATATTCACAAATACGGCTACAATTTTTGGAAGGGAAGCATACCATCATCAAATTTGTTCTTGTGGCAAGTAGATATCTTGGGAGCACAGTTAGCAAAAGAGGGTTATGGGATAAGTGTTTGTGGCTAAAAAGCTTCTTCCACGTGCTCTGGGTTAAGTAACGTAAGTAATGGGTGCTACGTACTGTGAAATCAAGTAAAGCCTCCAGATATTTACCAAAGGTAGGCGGCACATTCTCAAAATGAATTGTACGACAGAGCTGCTCACCAAAAGCACAGAGGAGTTGGCACCGCTTTTTTAGGAATAAATAGCGTCTCTCCGTAAGCACTTCCCCAGTTGTTGTTCCTGGGAATGGGAAGATGTACGGTATGACAACATTTTCGAACAAGACAAGGAGTGGCTTGCTGTCACAGAGTTTCCCAATGTGATTCACCACAACAAGCAGGCCCTCTGCTGCCTCCAGCTGCAGATCGTTATCATTCAGTAGGCACCACAGGGAATCCAAGAGCTGGAAGTTCTTAGGGGTGATAAATTCCAAATGCGCCAACTTAACATACTGTGCCAGAGTATTGATGGCAACTGTTATTATGCGGCAGAGCACCTGAAGCTGCGACGTGGAAGTCTGATCCTGTTTCAAACGTTGATACTTTTCGACACTGTGATTTAGTGAAGTATGCACCACTTCCAAGAAGCCATGGATCCGTTTGTGTAGGGCATGACCTAATCCACTCATCTTCCTGACACCCTTTAGGGTGCCCTCATCCTCGGCCAACCGTAGCAAGATGAGCATAGCCAGCTCAGCCTGTGATCCCCCTTTTAGGCAAAGGTCACGCAGATCAGCCAATAGGTACTGCCAACGCTTCGGCCAGTTACATCGAATTAACTGCACCACAACACGCACCAAAGCCTCTTTAATACAGACATCTTCTTCCAAAATATGTTTTGTGACATTTAATACCAAGCCCATAACGCTGTCCTTAAAGCGCATTCCCTCATTTGTTGAAACGTCGACCATGACGGCACTCACGTGATGTTGTAACACTTTAAGGGCAAAATGTCGCACATGGGTGTTTTCTGTTTTCTCAGTCAACTTCAAACTGCATGGGACACGAAGCACGGCAATATTTTTGAACTCATCACAGAACTGTTGGGCCTCGGCACGCCGTTGGAGGCTGGTGGCCGGGTCCACGATCACTGTCACCGCTTCGATGACCATGTCACAGACGTACTTAATTTCTGCGGCCGACATCTCTCAAAGCTGCCAGGGGCATGAGTTACCTCAACTGAATGGCTATTTATTTTGCACTTTTTAAACCGGAATTTCCGGGAAATTTTCTGTTTCAGCCAAATCCAGTCTTTTCAAAATGTTTAAGACCCCATTCCATGATGGCCGCCAGGTTACTGAGTATTCTCTTGTGGTTACCCCAGGGGTGCTTTACCTGGCTTATCTCGGAGGCATCAACGAACATAATTCCCTTAATTTTGGGCAATTATGATGTTAGACGAGGCAGGTAAATAAATGAGCTACTACTAAACATCACAGATAAAAATAAGTTATATTTACTAATACAATATAAACAATTGAGGTAGTTGTATTGCAGGTACCCCCGGGGGTCTTATGAGATAATACTATCGACGTTTATCTTTGTCCGTTTTCTATACCTGCAGAATTAGATCCGGAAGTGCCCGATTGCTTTCAAAATATACTTCCGCAAATAATCTAGGATTTTTATGATGTTGTATTACATTTCTGGCCGTCATTGGGGTGTAGTGAAGAAACTTCATTTGGACCCTCCTTAGTGAGCACTTCTTTGCCGTTGAACAACCTAAGGAAAGAGATGAGCCTGGTCCTAGAGGGCGGGCCACAGCTGATGTCAAGGGAGAGGAAAAAATCAAGGGGCGGAGATAGAGGTTAACAAAACAGCTAGAACACCGGCATAGGAAGAAGAGGGAGAAAGACAGTAGCAATCCATTGCAGAAGGCTAAGGAAAACAGCTGAGAGCAAGGCAGCAGGAGATGGCAGAGCTCGGCGAAGGGAGCAAGAACTAATAGCTATGAGTGGGAGACAGGAAGCAGAGTCACAGACTGCACGGCAAATACCGTAAAGAACAAGATAGATTCTGGGAGGCTCCTTTCAGAGGGAACGAGAGGTATTTCTGGAAGTAGTGAAAGAAGGCATAGACAGCTGTAGACGAAGATTCAGAAAGTGCGAGGTTCAGGGTGGAGATGGATGGATGGCTGGCTGGCTGGTTGGAACGACAGAATTAGTGCAAAGGGCAACTTAAAGTTGGAGAAAAGACACCATCTAGACCAAAGGATAGTGTGAGAGGTAGTAACGTAGGGAAAGGGGCACTGACAGCTGCGAGCCACTGTAAAAAGGACCTATCTGGACAGATTGGAAGGTCTCAGTGCAGGGATGCTGATAGGGAAGTCTTAAAACAAGAGGTGTAAGGAAAGAAACCGGGACAGGTGTGACAGCGCCAGCCAGACGCTGTACCTCACTGGAATTAGAAAACAGACGAATAAACTTTTGTAGTTCTTCGATCGGTGGAACCTTTATAATTTCTAATTGTCGAAGTTAATGGGCAGGGAGTCGGTAACCAAGAGGCAGATGGAAAGATTTTGTACTTAGTATAAAGACTGTTTCGAAAAAACTGCGGGGTCAGTGTTAGAAGAGAGACCTAAACACTGAAGAACTGTTGAGCCAGATGATAAAGGAAGGGTAGCAGTGTACTACAGCCATTTTCCACAACAGGCATACAATGCTGCGTTATTTTTTATAATGGCATTCGTAGCAGAAATGTTCTGTGGACAGTCATCGGGAAAGGAGCTCTTCCTGTCTGTTGTAGCCATAGCATATTTTTCATGTTCTGACAGCTGTAGGAGTATGGGGATGTTATAGGTCTGCATGGTAACAGCATGGTCCGAATTAGTAGACACTACAGAATACACATTTTAGGGTATCGCCATGGACTGGTGTGTAGTGACCCAGTGGGCCAATGGCCCTAATGTTCGTGATTATTGGAGAGTAGGTCCGGTGGGTTTGACGTCAGCCTTTTTAGGTAATGTGGTAGGTAGGAGAAGCTGGACCCCAAGAGGCACACCATGCTGGCCTTGGAGCCCGGCAATGTTGGTGTTCCTGATTGCTTTCTGCAGTTGGGTTTGTGCTGTTGGAGGAGTCGAGGTGATGGAACCAGAAGAGAAAAACAGGCTCAGGTAAGCAAAAGCCCTGAATTTCCTATATTTGCCAGAATATAAAATGATACATAGATAGCAGAAGTATAGGGAATGCCGGTGCTTAATTTATAAAATAACTGCTTCCACTTAACAAAATGCTAGTATTAGAAGTATTGCACTAAAATTCTGTGCCCAAGGACATCTTTTCAGCTGTGTTAGTCTCTTTGATGCCATAACGCCATGAAACGACACAAAACTTGCCAACCTTTACCTACTGGTGTGCATATCAAGTATTTTATAGAGGTGGGAGAGCCAACAAATTAACAGGGAGAGCTGAGCCATGGGTCTGGTCCAGCTCTTAGAGCTAGAGGTGGGTGAGTCTCTGAAAGCTTGAGCATGAATCCTGGCTCTGCCGCAGCTCAATGTCCTGTTGGAACTCGAGCCCATAAGAAGGCGAGTTTTCATGTGGTTCTGTCTGCCACCCTCCCTCTACCCAGGATGTAGTGTTATGGCCACAGCTGTCGACTTCGGAACTGGGGAACCAGTCACTGCGTCGGCTCACTAGCCTGTGATGGTGGGCAAATCCATCTCCCCATGCCTATAAACAATGACTGATGGGCTTGTGTCACTTATCCGGTGCTCATGTAAAGCGCTCCAAAACCTTCAGGTTGAGTTCATGCTATATAAAAGAAGACAAAGCGGTAAAAACAAAGCCTTAACATAAGGAAAGAAAAATAGATACTCATTTACTAGCAGCTTCCCTGCTTGGACGGTGTGATCTAAGACAAATATTTTTTTTCTCGAAAACATTTTTTTTTCTTCATTATTTTGTATGAAAGCACTTTCAAATATGTGAGTTCAGAATACCAGATGTTCAAAAACCCATTGTGTGTGACTTAATAGGCTATAATTTTGCTCTATAATAGTCTGGACCTTTACAGGGTTTACATTACAATTGTCTTGCATCTTAGTTCAATAATAGTTTATGTTTAAAACCATCACTTTTAATAAGGACTGCTACGTGCAAAGTATTAATGGCAATGCTTCTGCATGTTGTTGAATTTGGAAATAATTTACCATATTTTGCGTTATGTTTGTATGGTTCACACAGCAACCATTTTTAGGGCGTGACTTGTACATGGGCTCTAATATCCGATCCAGACCATTAGCTCGGCTCTCCCTGTTAATTTCTTAGCTCGCGCAGCTCCACTAGGAGCCAGTACACAAACAGAGCCCTGAAAATGTTACTTCAGTATTCAAAAAAGTGTATTTAATATGTAGAAACTTTGACATTAATACACCACGCTATAGCACTGCAATGAGAATTACTTACTGAAAGTGATAGTATTTAAACATGAACCATTAGTGAACTAGGAGCCAAGACAGTTGTCATGTAAACCATGTATGTGACGCACATATTTATAGAGCAACGTTATAGTCTATTAAATAAAACACAATAGGTTTTTGTACAATTGTTTGTTTCAACTCACATATTTACTTCATACTGGATAACGAAGAATAAGTAGTTTTGGTGAAATAAAATATTTGCTTAAGATCACCCAATTTATTTTGGAAAGCCACAATTTATCCAGGTTTTCAGCCTTCACTTTGTACAAATCAGTCAGTAAATGTGTATCTTTTTTGTCTTTCCTTATGTTGAAGCTTTGTTTTGACCTCTTTGGGCATTTTTCTGCAGTTTTTATATGGCACAACACGACTAAAAAGTATTGAAGCACATTACATGAGCACCGGTTACATTATTAAAGATCACATTTGTTGTTTATAGACACAGTTATATTAAGTAATGTGCCCAGAATAACTGGATTGTTGAGCCTACCCTGAGACTCTCACCTTGTTCCCCAGTTCCAAATTCTCTCCCATGGCCGTAATGCCACATTTTGGTTAGAGGGATGGTGGCAGGCAGAACCCCCATTGAAAACGTGGCTCATTATGGGCTCGAGGGACCAACAGGACTGTGAGCTGAGTCAGGCTTCAAGCTCGAACCTGGCTTACGCTTTCAGTGGCTCACCCACTTCTTGTAGTTTAATACTTATTTATTCAAGTTTGACTGTTGGAAAATGTTTATATTCTTATTCTGTATTTTAGCATTATTGTTAATGCTGCTAATTCTGCATTTGCTGCCTTTTGACTTAAGAGTATCAGATACCTATAGTGGTTGCCATGTTTGTGGTCTTCTCCATAACATCTGTGTAGGAAAGTGGCTCTATATATACTGGACCAATGTAAGGTACAGTGTGTATAGAGTCCCCAGAGGTTTGGCTGAGGCTAAAGTTAGATGTAACCTTACTCTCTAAAGTGGTAGCTTGGTCGAGCAGTAAGGCAGTATCAGAGGACAGTGTAAAGCATTTGTTGTACACACTCAGTCAGCAAATGGTCTCACACACTCAAGAACTGAACTCTAGGCCAATTGTTTTGTATCAAAATATATAGTTGTTTTATTTAAGAACCAGCAAGGTATAAAAATATACTTTCTCAGGAGAAGTTACTTTAGTTAAATAGTTTTCAAATAGGCAATAGACTTTTTGAATGCTGTAGTTAAAGTTTGTTGCAATAAGCAACACAATTTCAAACACAATGCAACATTGAGCTCTATGGCAATTTCTGGTAAAATGCAGTAAGTTACTTTGTAGATTACTTTTCTAACCACAGGACTGGATCCTAGATTCAGTCCTGTCACATGAGCTGTAAACGGTTAAGCAAAAGCGTTTTGGTTACAGTAGTGATTTTTAAGGAATATTATTGTATTTTAAAAGTTGACACTTAGAAACTTTTCCAGTTGGAATTACCAATGTTATCATATGGAAGGAAATTCAATTTGCAGGTAAAGTATGTTCACGTTACTTTTGTAATCCAGTACTGGACTGGGACCTCTATCTAAAACAGGTAAGTAATTACGTTTTGGTAGTTGGTATGATTTTTAAAGAATATTTGTAGTTTGCTAAAATCGACACTTTTAAGAAATTTCACAGAAAAGCAGTCAATGGTTTCCTGTGGAAGAAAATTCAAATTGCAGGTAAAGTACGTTCAGGTTACTTTTGTAATCCAGTACTGGACTCCTAGGTTCAACACTGGGACCTCTATCTAAAACAGGTGAGTAATTACGTTTTGGTAGTTGGTACGATTTTTAAAGAATATTTGTAGTTTGCAAAAATCGACACTTGGAAGAAATTTCACAGAAAAACAGTCAATGGTTTCCTATGGAAGAAACTTCAGGTTGCTGGTAAGTATGGTTACAATTACTTTTCAGGGTTGGTGCTGGACTAAGAGGTGCAGGACTGAGGTCTCTCCTGATGACAGGTGAGTAAATCGGAATTCGTTGTTCAGCTGATTTTAGGTGAATATTTTAAAGTTCCAAAACTCCACACTTCGAAGAATTTCCAAGTGAAACCAGTCCATGTTAGCCTATGGAAGAAAAGTGACTTATCAGCTTCTAGGTAAGTACTCGACTGGCAGAGTTAAGGTTCTGGGCATAGACTCAGGGGTCTCCCAGGGTCAGGTAGGTACGGTTGGTACACCCTCAGCGCCACAGGGGCAGCCGGGTGCAGAGGTAGTTAGGCCCAATGTTATCCAATGAGAGCCTTCGGTTGGTGGCTGCTGGCTAGCAGGCCACGCGGCTATGGGAGCTGGACTCCTGTCACTTGCTCAGGGCAAATGGGGAAGTAGGATAGGACAAAGGTTGCACTGCCAGGGGCACTCAGGGGCACTCAGGCGGCTGGGTGCAGCCATGTTATTCAATGGAGATCTTGAAAAGGGAACAAAGGCTGCAGGCTCGGGGACGGAGGATCTTCTGGAGCGACCAACACTTCGAGGGGTAAGTTGGGATCTTGTAGGATAGGTAGGCACCCAGAGTTAGGCACATGGGGCCGTGGGCGCCGGGTGCGGGGGTGTCTTTTGAGGTCGGGAAATCTTACCGCCTGCTGGTCGCGGTTGGAGGGGTCCCTCGTCCTGAGGCTGCAGGCGTCGTCGGGGTCTGAATCGCCGTCCTCCGGGTCTTTGTCTACTCGGGTACAGGCCGGGCTCGGCGGGTGCAGAGTGGGCTGGATTCGTGGTTCCTGGCTGGCACCAGGGGTATTGCTGTTTGAGCAGAGCCACTGCTCGGGGGAGTCCCAGTCTCTAAGAGGGTCAAGGCAGGCAGGTCCTCCGGGGTTCTTGAGGTTGCTGTCCGAGGAGACGCCAGGATTTAGCAGGAGCAGGCCACGTCCTGTAGGGCTGGGGCCTAGTCAGTTGATAATTGCCAAGTCAGTTGATGTCATCCTCTTGTTTAGCAGCTGCACAGAAAGTCTTCTTCTCCTTGGTCTTCTTTCTTGTTTCTAAATTGGGATCTGAGGAAGGAAGGTTCAGGGTGCCCCTAAATACTACATTTAGGGGCGTCATAGGTAGGGGAAGGGCTGGGACCAATAGGTCGCTGTCCTCGGGTGAGTACACCCCCTATCCTGCTCATCTCCTGTGGGAGGGGGGCAGGAACCTATCTCTAATTGGGCAGGGCTCCCCATGCTCAAGATGGCAGGAGCCCGGAGTTGTGTTTCACCTCGCCTCTCCCACCTGAGGGGTGGAGTTGGCACAGGCTGGCACACTCCTTTCCTCACGTACGTTTTCCTGCCAGAGTGGGGGTCAGAACCGATGGGGGCCAGTTGCTGAGTACAGAAAGTGGTCTGGAGAAGCTCACAAAGGCGGTATGCCTATGAAGCTCCCCCCTGCCATTCTTTGGGGAGGAGGCCTAGCACCTCGCCCAGGATGTGCATTGTTGCAGGCCCAGAAGAGCGGGGGGCTCTCCACCCAGGGACCCAGCAACGTGTCTGCTGTGTGGCAGCCTAGCCAGCCTCTCAGCCAGACGTGGATTGCAGGTTAGGTTTCAGGGGGCATTTCTAAGATGCCCTCTGTAGTGCTTTTTACATTAAATCCCACACTGGCATCAGAGTGGGTTTAATGTGCTGAGAAGTTTGATATCAAATATGTCAGCTTTCAGTGTAGCCATTATGGTGCTGTGGAGTTCGTAATGACAACCTCCCTGCACCATATACTCTTAATGGCATCACTGCACTTACAGTGCCCAGGGATGGCCCTGGGTACTGTAGGGGTACAGGGCTCATGTACCTGTGCCCACACCACTGGCATAGGGCACCCAGCTAAAGGGGAGACAGATGTATGCCAGGGCAGTGGGGATTTGTGCCATGTTGACTCTTTGTTTAGTTCTGCACCAGGGCACTCAGTCTGCAAAGGCAGTGTGTGGGTGTCAGGGTGCAGGGCCCCTAAGGGTGGCACAATAAGTGCTGCAGCCCTTAGGAGTCTTTTCTGGTCACAATGCCCTGGGTACCTAGGGTACCATTTACCAGGGGCTGACATGTGGCCAGAGATGCCAATTGGGTTTCAGCTTCAGTACAGTTTTAGGGAAGGAACACAGGCCCTGGGCTCCTAATTGGCAGGGGCCCAGGGCACACTCAGTCAAAGCACATCAGCAATTCAGCAAAAAGTGGGGGCATGCCATGCAAGAAAGATGGCACTTTCTCACAATCTGCGCATTAGAAGACTGATTAAAACATCTTCAGATCAGTACATAAGAGAGGTCTGAAGGGAGTGAACAGCTAGCAGGTACCCCTTATACTCTGCTGGTGTATGAAGCACATTAAACTGTCTGGATTGTGACAGGTTGTGGTGGGCAAAATACCGAAATAACACAAGCATTAATAGTTGGCGACCTTAAAGAAGTAGACCAATTCTTGTTTAGCATACGACCAGCTATCTTACATTCTTTCTCTGTGACCTAGGCCCATTCAATACCCCTATTACCATCACAAACTGAGCTGTCAACCTGCATCAATATCCAATTGCTTTCCGAAAAAAGAATGAAAAATGTGAATGTCTTTTCCGTTTTTCAACTTTCTTGGAATAGTAGTGTCTAGTTCAGTTAATCTGTGGGTAGACCTGCCCCATCGTACTCCAGACCTAAATTTGGCGCTGTGTTATTCCGGGTCCCAAGAGGATCTAGTTGTTTTATTTAAGGGGGTCAACACATTTGGGGGCACGCAAGAAAACCCGATTATGCTTATTCAACCACATTGGTTTTCAAATAGTATGGTGTAATCTTCTATTTACAGAATTATCTCAATTAGTAGGATTACATGATTAGGCCTTGTGATACTCTGACTCCTCTTGGCAAATAGGTGAGAAACCTATAGGCACCTGAAGAGGGACTTCACTCAGGATTCCTAACATTCAATTGATCCTCGGCATATATTTTTGTAATCTTGCCTCAGATTTCTTCATTAAAATTTATTTCTCTCTTAAGCAGATCTGTTGACAATTTTAACTTCCTTTTTCACACTATGCCCACTATCTACACCAATGCAGTATCAAACAACATGGTTAGTAAAAACATCTCCACTAAAGAGCCCCTTATTGGGGCGCCTACTAGGGTTTTGCAGTTACTTGCCTAGCATGGAGCATAACCCAATGATTAGGCATGACACCGAGGTAGGAGAGGGGTCGTGTTCATGAATAAAGATGCTTTGGATATGCAAGTGGGAGCAAGAACAGGGTAAACAGCACTAATAGAGTAAGTCTACTACCAAGCTGGGGTAGATTTCCATTTAGGAACATCACATATGTTGTTGTGTTTTTTTTTCTTTCTTTTTTAGCTAATAGAACAAGCCAAAACATCACATTTGTCAGTTTTTTGTCAATTGGTTTGAAAACATGGTTATTCCCTCCATTACAGAGGAACATATCCCTGCCAAGTCCTGACCCCCTGCTTCGTTCCTCTGGGTCCCCTGAGCTTAGGGGAACCAGCCATAATTTTTTTTAATGTAGGCTCAGGATACCTGTAGACAGTAACCAGGTGCAGGTCATTTTTAAAGTTTGGAAAGCAAGTGCCATCAAACTTCTAATTCAGCCGCCTACCTATCTTTTGGTATCTGTTATTCTTGGCCTGTGTGGAAATCTTGCACTACAGTTATTTTTTTCGATAACTGGGTGTCAGACCTCCCTCAAGTTGACTTGCTATATGGGAGATTGTGCTGAATATGATGTTTGTTAGATGTTTAGCATTTTATTTCCCAAAACAGGATCATACACTCACATCTCCTTTGCGCAGGACCATGTCCCTGCTAAAGCTTAAAACTCCGTTTTGTTCATCCGGGTCTCCTGAGCATGGGGGCACCACCCATGGTATGGGCAATCTATGAGTTCAGGGTGCACATAAGTATGAATACGGGGACTTTGTATTTTCATGTAATTAAGCAGGTATCTACATGTAAGACAGCAGTGATTCTTTTGATGAGGGAGATTCCATTGGGGGTGTCTGCGGTATTGGAGTCTGGGGGTTAGCTGGTACACAAGAGAGCCTACCTACCCCAGGCATTTCAGAAAACTAGATTCACATGGGAATACACAGCGATGCTACTAGCATGAATCCGGACACATTTTATTGTCCAGAATCCCTTACAAATATCAAAGTATGGATAAAGCAAATGATAGTTTTACTCTTTTCTGTGACAAAAAACTCCAGAACTTAAGACAAATGGCAAAGGACTTACCACTCTATTTTCTCACACTTCTGTTACAAACAGTACCCCATTCTGTGTTAGAAAATGTGGTGCTATCCATGGAAGTTACACCACCCAGGACTCTTCCCAGTGTCTTGTGTTCAGAGATGTCTGGGTTTAGTAGATTTCTCTAGGTGCCAGGTGACCCCAGGCCCAGAGTTGTCTCTGTACCCCAGCAGCAAGCCTGAATCTTCAGACACTGGTTGGATTTTTTTTGAGACTAAGGAAAAAAATCCAATCAGCAACCAGCTCCTCGCTGCGATATGGATGTGTCTGTGCACCAGAAAGGAGCCAGACACTATCTGGATCCTTTCTTAGAATAAGAAAAAAATTAAAACATCTGTTTCCTCGCTGCAGTATAGAACTGCTTGTGTTCTCTATGGATCTGTGAAAATAAAGGAAAAACCAATGTGGTACACCAGTATGACCGTTATATTGGATAGGTTACCTCTTGGTATTAAAAATATAGTTTGGGGAAAAGAGGAACTAATACCCCATCACCACTTAAACTGTCAACCTGTTTCTGCCTATTGGCTAAAAAAAGTCCATGACATTCGTCAGGACGGAACACGGAATTGTCCCTTGACAAACACCCACTGCATATGCCACTGTTTTGCGGTCAAACCGCTGTCACTTCCATGTGTTCTCTGGTCCCTAAGAACCCCAAAATTAGATAATCTTGGCCTGAATGAAGAAGGGCTCAGTCACACATACATCAAGGTGCGTTCCTCATTCAGTCACCTACTGCTTTCCGCTCCTTCCTCCTGATGATGGGGAACATAAGGGTGGCAACAAAGGTCTGACTAGGGGTACTATTTCCCATTTTCCCCCACACTATGCTTTTAATACCAAGTGGTACCCCATCCAATATAAAGGTAATGTTGGATTTCCCACATTGATTTTCCTTATTTTCACGGCTCCATAGTTTGGTAGAAGTGCCTCCCTGACTCCAGGGACTACTCTTCATCAAACAGGGTTTTTGAAGAGCGAGGGGAGCCCTATGATGAAGCATGACACCTAGTGTTGTGAGGCCATCCCATCACATTTTTGTGTGTGTCCATTACTAGGCTGATGTAACATGAGCATGGTGCATAATGTGCTGATTGAATATAATTTATTTATTTAACCTTTATCATTTTTAATGAAGACTCAACAGGTGTTCATCATTAAATAGCACATACGAGTGGATTGTACAGCAGAGTACCATGCTTAGAGCAGGACTTCCCACTGATTGAATATCTTTATAGTTTTTCACTCGCGTGGCTCATTTTTGTGTAACATTGTACAATGTGAACCTGTATGTTTCCTGATTTGGGCTGGAGGACCGTCTTTGTTGCAATAGCATCCATGTTGGCCACTTCCTGTTGAGCCAAAGTAGCAACGGTCGGCTCAGGAGAGGGATCCTCAGCTCCAAAATACATTTCCCCACCAACATGGTATTGAGGGTTTTGGAGCAGGGGGGTACTCCCCGATGGCTGCATTAAACTGGGGTTGTCATAAGGGGGAGGGCCAAGTCTGCAGAGCAGCCTCCAGAGGCGCTTCATTATTCTAATAGATCTTCGTGGCAGCTGGGCTGAGGGAGGAGGGCAATTAAATAGTCTAACATTTTCTAAAACCACAGGGAAACCCCATCCCGCCCTGCCCCCACAGTACCCGCGGTGCCCACAGCACGCAAGGTTGTACCAAACGTATTGGGGAAAGCATCAACAGCCGGCTCCACGCCTGGGGACTGACGAGCCAGTCCAGGCAGACTCGCATCTTCTTCTTTTCTCCTGTCTTCTCCTGTTTTTGTTTTCTTCCTCATAGGTAGAGCAGCCCCTGTACAGCTGTTTCCCAGCAATCGTTGGGGTGGTCTGTTTCAGGGACCCCACTCGGGTGGGGCCTCTCCCTGGGGGGTTGGAAGGTATCTCCTATAAGCAAAAAGAATGTGTGGATCACTGGTGGAGGTTTTATTACTTTTTTGGTTCAGAATGCACTGGGAGGGGGTTTTGGTCCCAGAGCTGACTGCAGCCACGTGCCATCTGGCTGATGTCCTGAGTGTGGTGGGTGATGTTCCTTTCTTTAGGGCATAAATCATGGGTGGCATGTGGGCTCCATGTTTGGGTGGATTAGTATTTGGGGGGCTGGCGAGACTTTTCGGTCAAAGTTTGGGCATGTGGGTTTGCTTCCCTGTTGAAGGGTTGGTAAGGGTTGAGTCTATGGAGACTTTAACGTTACATTATGCCTGAAAATAGACTCCAAGCACCAGGCTCAGGGTCATTCGAGCCTGGCGCTCTGGAGGAATCGGTTGTCTAGGATGCCCTCAAAGCTTTCTGTCGGGGGCAAACACTGTAATTTGCGGCCTATCAGTCGAGGCAGCCATACTGAAAATCCGCTCAACCCATAGCACCTTGGAGACTAGGTTGGAGCAGAGTATAATTGCCATGGTTTGCTGTGGACGGAATGTCTCGTGGAGCAGGTGGCTGTCCTGCAGGCTTCTCTTTGGAAGTGCATCTGGGATCAGGCAGCCAAAAAGTGCTGAGCACGGCAACTGTCAAGCTTCGAAAAGAGTAAAGAGCCGGGTCGGATGCTCTCCTTTAGCGTTAAGGACATTTCTAGTATGAAAACAATTCTGCGGATCAGGAACGAAAAGGGGGAGCTCATTGTAGACCCAGCAGATATCAAAGAGGTCTTCCAGCGGTTTAATCAGGGGTTCTATTGAGAGGATTGTTTTGTCTCTACTGAGGCAGTGTGCCAATTTATTGGGCGGCATTTTCATTATAAGTTGAATATTGCCCAGCAGTCTAACTTAGAAGAGCCCATAACTTTGACCGTGGTAGAGGCTGCTATTAACTCCCTAGCTAAGGGTAAGCCCTCTGGTCCCGATCAAATTCCTCTAGAATTTTATGGGTCTTCTTGAACATTTTAGCCCCTGTCCTTTAGAATATGTTTAATGCTTTTAATGTACTTGGTCGGGCCCTTGGGCCCTAGTGCGAGACCAATATTGTCATCCTCCCTAAAAAAGGGAAAGACTCTACCCCTTGTGGCTCATATTACCTGATCTCTTTCATCAATGCGGATTCTAAGATCTACATCCGCATCTTGGCTAACCAGCTATCTGTGGTAATTTCAGGGCTGGTTGATCTGAATCAGCGCGGGCTCATTCCTGGACGCAATACATCTTTGCTGTCATTACAGCGTTGGATGCCGCCTCTGCTGGTTGGGGGCTCAGTTGGTATGATTATGCTCAATGGGGAGAAGGCTTTTGATCACGTTTCTTGGTCCTTCCTCTGCATGGTCATGGAGTCTGTGGGATTTGGTACTCGCTAGAGTTCGCCAACTATATGTTGGCCTGAAAACAAGGATCCATTATTTGGGATCTCCGTCTGACCCCGTTGATATGTCGCGGGAACTAGGCAGGGTTGGCCTCTTTCCCCTCAGCTGTTTGCTCTATATATCGAGCCCTACCTACAAGCTCTTAGAATGGCGGAGGATTTCCGTCCCCTGTGTATGCATAGTTTTGAGGAGCAGGTTCTAGCATATGCTGCCGATGCAGCAGTCCTAACCACCTCCCCGCTAGGGATATAAAGGCGGTAGAAGAGGTCGCACAGGTGTAAGGCGCCGTTTCAGTATATAAGCTCTACCATGATAAGACACAGCTTCTGTCTAATGTTATCACTCCCGTCCAGAATAAGCAATGGGTATATTCTGCTACTTATCTGAGCATAGAACAGTCAGCCCGAATGGAGGACATCACTGAACTTTATTAGTGGACAGTTATTGTTTTCAGTAAGCGGAATCGCTTGCACCGTGGCTTGATCGGCAGGTGAAATCCTATTAAAAGGTTCATTCTTCCTAGGTTCTGTATCTCTTTCGTTGTATCCTTCTTTTTTTCTCCCAAAGATAAAGATGGGCTTTCCCTCCCTGTTCTGTAGTTTTACTATCTTGCTTCTTTCTAATCTTGACTCTGTCTGGTCGTGGGCTGTGGTGGTGGTGGTGGTGGTGGGGGGGGTGCCGCATGTAGTTAGTATTCGCTTGTCCCTGGTACTGCATGATCGATACAGTCTACTTTAAAAGGACTCGATTCAAGACCTTAAAATTGTTTAATCTTATGTGGAGTTATCTAAAAAAAAGTATTTCCTGGCACTTCTACCTTCAATCAATTTACATATTTAGGATTTAACCCCAACTTACCTCTCTGTGTCAATCTCAGATTTCGTGAAAGCTCGTAGGCGGCAAACATTTCTATCATGGGACAGTTGTTCAAAGGGGATGTTTTTCTCTCCTATGAGACCATTCAGCGCAAGTTTTCTCTTCCTCATATTGTTTTTTCAGTATTTGCAAATCCAACCTTTTATCTTGATAGAGATGAGATCAGTTGTTCCCAAAATACTCTCAGATTTGGTAGCGAGTGCTTCTGTAAGGAGGGGAACATCAGTCTGGCCTATAAATTAATCTTTTCAGCTAACTTAGATCATTGGGCTGATGCCGCTCCCCTGAGGGCAGATAAATAGAGTAGGTTCTTGGACACGGTAGTAATAGTTGAGGATATAAGGCTCCATAATCATCTTGCACAGATCGTCCTAAATATATCACATATTAAGATCCATCAATGAAATGCATTAATGATTTGTATTACCCCCTCCCACTGTCTCCGGGCAATGAAGCTTAGAGCGGATGGTTGCTGCTTCCGCTGTGGGGTGGAGGGGGCCAGTGCGGTCTATGTATTCGCTACCTGTCCTGTCCTATGTGAATATTGGGTTTTTGTTTTCTGGAAAGTCAACAGTATCTCGCATTTATCAGTGACTCAGCATTGATCATGCTGGGGCATTCACCCCTTATCCCTCAAAATGTGGTGGGTCTTTATTTCTTTTCCATTTCTCTGGCTGGATTGGTTGGGGCATGCACCTGCCTCACAAGTTCAGCCCCATGTTCTTGGAGGTGGTGGTGGCGAGAATTCCTTAACACCTGTTTTTTGGAAATGTCTGTTAGAGAATGATGTTCGCAGACAGAGTTTGAGTAAGATATGGGATGCACTTCAGCTTTGGATGGGTGAGACGTTGGCTAGCCAAGACAATGGATTTTTCTTATGATGTTATTTCCAGGATGCTGCTCATATTTCGTATGTCGTGATGGCACTTTGTTATATCTTCCCTTTGTTTACCCCCTGTTTTTTGCTTATTTGTTTTGTTGCTTTATTAATTTTGAGGTTCTGCTGTTCCCTTCTATGCATTTTGTTCTCTAATAAAAAATATATTTAAAAAGGAAAAATATATGGGAATAAATCCTGTATAATTGTACGGGCATTTTTTTTCTAAATTGCAGGCGTGGGTTTGTACTCGTAGAAAAGCATTTGAGGATGTAAGTTGAACTTACACATTTTTTTTTTTTGTTTTTGTTTTTGCAGAGTTTTTATGTAGCGCGAACTAGACCCGAACCGAATCAGGTATCGGAGCGCTATACATATTTTCCAGTTACGTTACATGAGGCACGGGGAGATTAAGTGATTTGCCCAGAATCACAGGAGGTTTTTGGCGTCGTTACCGAGACTCGAACCCAGATTCCGAGGTCGAGCGCCCTAGCCGTTAGGCCAACTCCTCGCCCCAAATGCAAGATACACATGCAAGTGGCATAGTGTATCTGTCCTATAGTGTTTTGATGTTTGCTGCCTGCTATCCATTGCACAGAGTAATTTTTCTCTAGTTTATGCCTGGAGAGGGAGGAGGTGATGGAAGGGTGGGTAAATGGAGGGTGAGCCGGTTGCAGTGAAAGAGAAATGGAGCAAAGAGACCCATTTCATTTTGTATTGATTTTAATTGCCTGCTATATCCCCTCAATTTTCCTCTTAAAACTCATGCTACAGCATACCAAAAAAAGTATTTTTGCAGACCGCACAAGACGTTTATGAGAACATTTGGGGTCTTTTAGGAGCACTCCTGGATTTTTTTGAAAATGTTATAAAAATCGGAAAACTACTCGAAATGTAAAAAGTATTAATAGAGGAGCAATTTGGCTCGTACTGCAATCAACAATAGCATCTGACAATTGCTTTGGGAATCCTGAATATTCTGGTGACTGGAATTCCCCTCCAGGGAAGAAGAGTGTCCCTATCTCTTCCTGGATGATGTGTCGGTGAATTCACTGGTGGTAATAGCTAATAATGCCCTTGTGCGGATCATTACATCATGGCATAGTACACAGAAGAAGTTTTAATGATCTTACAGAGGTGCCGTAGCTTATCGTGTGGCGGACCCCAATGGGCCTGATGTAGTAAAACTTTGTAAAGCAAAGCCAGAAATTTGTTCTTGTAGGTTGAGGTCTATGATTTGCATGCTTTTCTATCTCGTTAGAATCACAGAAATCCAAGAGTACTTTTGGGAAGCTAACACTGTCTCTGCTTCCCTGTGTATTCGCAATTGTGAAAATATTCACAAATCCAGACACAACAAATTGATATTCCTACATGCTTTAATGTAATATTTGTCCATCTGCACTATTTTCTTTCTGTTGTCCGTCCTTGATGGAAAATTTATTTTACCTGTCCGCAAACGCCTCCTCCTAAGCCCCGAACAATGTTAAGAAAGTCCACTCTTACTTTCTTTTCTTTGACAAAAGTAAGTCGTGGCTGTTTTATAGTGGTTAACTATTTGTAATAGATTTGGGAATGCCCAGATTGTAAATGTGTTGTGGTTTACCACTTTTTGTATACATGTAAAATTAGAAACCGAGCAGACCAATGTATCATTTCCTGAGATGGAGCTTGTCGTTTCTTGAAGGGCAGTGTGTACGTCATATTTCTGCTACAAAGCCAGAGGAACATTTATTTTGAAATAAACCAGCTATGCAAAGGAGTAACAATATGCAGTTCCAACTGTGCTAATCTTAAGGTCGTGATGGGGTGTGATTGTCTTCTGAATGTACCTGAATGCATTTTGTGACAAAGAAGCAGGGTTTCAAAATGACTTATCAGCAAAATGATCACATCAAAAGAAATTACATGATGCTGCAAGCAGAAATGACTTTAGCCTGTGAGTCGGGTAACATCATGATAAACATCTTGACCTAAAAAAAAATACGTGTGTGTATATGATGGAGGGGGAGAGAAAAGCTGGAAATGAGCTAAACAGCAGTTACTGTGTGGCTGAACTTGCTCCAGATTGGGGGGAACAGAGTAAAAACCCCAGGAGACTTGTGTCCGTGAAATACACTAATACATTTGTACTTCTGACTGCATGCACATTCTGTTATATAAGACAACTGTGCGACACTGTGCACTGTCTTAGTGTGTTTTGACATACAAATCCATCTTTGTATCAATCAGCCTGGCAATTGCATCCGCCTTGAAGACCCATCTGCCCTGGAGCATTACTGATGCGGGCTACTGATGTAATAATAAATTTACTCATGAATGAAAACATTTGTGGCTTTTCACTCCATAAGAGTGTTTAAGGGTGTAAAAGGAGAAGACAAAACTTAAGATAGCCTACAAAGTCTAACGCGAGTTGAATGCCAAATAGCCAATGCCAAATAGCCAGTTTGCAAGGAAAAATAACGCAAGGCTATTGCAGTTTCAACAGACCAGAGCTTCCACCATGTCAGTTGGAGTATATGATGCTAAAATCCATGCATTTGTTTGTCAAATTTAAATACAAGTGAATGGAACCATGAAAATGCGACTTAAATGAAACAAACTAAAACTAATGAGCAGGTGCCCGGATATTCTCACAAGGATGAATGTGAAAAGGCCTAATGAAAAAATCAGGAGTGGAAGAGTATCATAAAGGAGGACCAACGGCAAACTTTTTGTGAGACCCTCAACAGCTAGGGGCATGTTTTCTGCTGGCGTACTTAGTATCTTATTGTCACATCATTGGGTCTGTCATCTACCAGGAGGAATTGTCTCTCATGTTTGAGACTATCTGGGAGCCATGGTGTGAAAAATATGCTTAACTCACCTATTGTTGAAGGGAGGAGGTATTTATTTATTAATTAAAAAGTGGGTAGTGGTATGATTAAAAGAAAAGGAGAGTTGAATGGAGAAGTACATGGTGTTTCTCACATCCATATCTGGAAAAATCGGTCAACAAGTTTCAGCTTGCTTTTTTTGGATCCCTTCTAGAAACCTTTTGGGATACTTTCCCATGGTTGTAGAAGTATTCTCTTAATAGAGTATTAGAGGACATTCTGTCCTTTCCTTAAGTTCCATCCCTGGTGGGCTCCGCTCCATAAGTCTGGGGAGGGAGGCAGGGTACAGATGTTCCGTCGTACTTCACACCGCTTCTCATCTTACAGGTGCAGGCTGGAAGTACGCCAGAGAGAAGCAGTTTTGAAATACTGTGGAAATCTGCAGTTGTGCAATACGAAAGAAATTGCTGCAGCGCACGAGTAACTATTTAACTTCGCACGCACATTAGGATTGTAGTGGACTTAATGCTAACTTAATAACACACAAAGACATAGAAATGTAATCGTAAAATGCAATCGTGCATGTTAATGCACAAATGAGCACTGTTTTTGCAATATACTTCTATCTGCGCCTTATTAACATTAGGTAAGTCCACTTTCTCAAAGGTTTAAGTTGTTTGACACTGCAGGCTTTACTTTTCCAGTCTAGTTTAGTTTTTGCGTATTAAACATGTTTCAGCTTTTAACTAGTTGTGTATATTTATGCATATGTGTACACATATTTGCAAAATCAAATGTGTGTGTGGAGCAGTGAGTGCGGTGAGAAATCCCTTGCAGGGGAAGTGTGGCTATAAATAAATATATATATATTGCTAAACGTTATGTGCTTATTATTTACTCCTGCTACCCAGAACTCTAAAAATCTTAATAAGGATAATTTGTATGTAGAACTTTGTAGCACATGACTGTCATTTTTAAGATCTATAAATGATGAATGTAGTTATTACCCATGTAATTGTATAATATCTAGATTGTTCAGATTAATAATACTGTAATTGGCCAGCCTTTGGTATAATCTCAAACATTAAATGTGAGCAACTTCGCAGACCAAGAAGACCGGGTTTGCGAAACCGAAACCAAAAGAAATTCCTCTGGGTAAAGATTTCGTACTCACTTCATTTAATCGCACTCCCACACATATATTGAATTCATACTTCAAAGATATATATATATTATGAGAACACTGTGAAAACCACTGACATTTCTAAAAATTCTCATTAAATATTTATTATTGTTCTTTAACGTCAAGTGAAGGTTTATTAAAGAATTAAAATTGTTGTGAAAACAATACTTCGTACAAACAGTTATTTATCAATGCATACAGGCATGAGAGAATACTGTTAATATGCAAAAAACCAACAAGGCAATAAAAGTGTAACATTCATAGGTTCATGAATATTGCAAATAGCAGTACATGTCCACAATACATCATTAAAGGAGTGCAATAGGGATTAACAAAATAATCAGAATTATATACAAGTAAACAGTAGGAAGTCACGGAGGCTTGGTAACATCTTGTATTGAGGGCTCGGGGGAGGAAGTGTGTTTTTGCTGCTGTATTTAAAAAGTGTGTGAGGAGGGACCAATGTTTTGAAATCTGTTGAAATGCTACAGCCAGTAACAGATCAATGAGTCTTAGCTGAGAATGACTTTTCCCCCATTCCGGTGATAAGCTACCCAAGAAAATATTGGTAAGGGATAAGTGTGCTGTGGTATGAAAGATAGTGTTAATTTGGTGCCAGACCTGTTCCCAGAATTTAAAGACGTGTGCATATGAATAGCATGTGTTTATGGTCAGCTTCACTTTGGGAACATGTCCAACATGTGTTAGGATTTGTAATTTGTATCTTATTGAGGTAAATTGGAGTGAAAAATAACTGATTATACAGAAAGAAAAGTGTTTGCATTGTGCTGGCGGCTCTAGAGGATTTCCTAAGTTTTAACCAAATTCTATAGAGTAACAGGCCAGTTTGTTTTCAGATCGGATTCCCAAGAGAGTTCTACCTTGGTCTTCTGTCTGTCATCAGGAGGTTCCATTAGGCGAGAATAAATGTTTGAAGCTTTGGGGTTTGTGAGCAAGAGGCGGTGCCACGGAAAGAGGGGTTGGGATTGTGAGGAGGGGGAGGTTGTAAGTTTAGCACATGCCTTAATTAGTACATTCTGCAAGGTCAGAAATTTAGATTTAAAGGAAAGGGGTAAATAATATAGAGTTTGTGTTTGGGTGAATTGAATGGGCGAGCCTTGGTCGAAAAATTGGTGGACCCAAGGTAGACCTTTGTTCCACCAGAATTTCCAATATATAGGTTTCCCTTTGATAAGGATCTGTTTGTTATGCCAAATTGTGGAATTAAGAAAGGATTCGGAGTCGTGTGTAACTAAATGAGGTGCGTTGGATAATAGTTTACATGATTGCTTAAGTATTGGAGTAGAGAGTTTTTGTGGTTTTCGGGTAAACAAAAGATATTCCTGGAATGAAAAGGGGGTTAAAAAAGAAAGTTTGAGATCTACCCAAAGAGGCCTGTTTTCCGATTGAGAAGTGATCCAGTTTGATAATTGTCTTAGTTGAAAGGCTTTATGATAATTAGAAAAATGGGGGAAGTTAACTCCTCCTTTGGATTTTGGTCTTGTTAATTTCTGTAACGCCATTCTTGATTTTTTTTTACCATTCCATAGAAAAGAGGTGAGAAAGGAAATGATTCTTTTAAAGGAATTCGAAGGAATGGATAATGGAATGTTAGAGAGGAGGTATAGAACTATAGGTGTCAGCATCATCTTGATAGTGTCCAAACAACCCCACCAAGATAGATGCAGGGGATGCCATCTTGTAGTTAGTGATTTAAGTTTCGTTGAACACTTATCTATGTTTAGAGAGATGGATGTTTTAACGGAGGAAGAGAACCAGATGCCAAGATATTTTATATACTTAGAATTCCAGGTGAAATTAGAAATCTTAAATTCATCTTTGAAAGTGTATTTGGTTAAGGGTAGTATCTTGCATTTCCCTCTATTTAATTTATAGCCTGACACCAGACCGTAATCTTCCACTTCGCCTAAAAAGGCTGTGAGGGAGGATTGTGGTTGGGAAAGAAAAACTAAGATATCGTCAGCGTATGCTGCTAATTTAATTTGTTGAGGGTCTGAGACAAAGCCTATGATAGATTGATTTTGACGAATTTTTGACAGGAATGGTTCTAAAGCTAAATTAAAAAGAAAAAGTGATAAGGGACAACCTTGACGAACTCCTCGTTTGAGATTAAAGAAAGGAGAAATAAGACCGTTAGCTGATATTGCAGCTTTGGGTTCTGAGTAAAGTAAGGCAATTAAGGACGTGATTTTTGGTCCAAAACCAAACCACTTAAGAGCGTGGAATATAAATTGCCAGTAAACCCGATCAATGGCTTTTTCTGCGTCTAACGCAATTGCTTCTGGGGAATCGGAATAGTGTGATGATTTGGAGATATCAAAAAATAAACGTGTGTTATCTGTGATATTACAACCTTTGACAAAACCCGATTGTTCCTTACCTAATAATAGGGGAAGCTGTGGTTCTAGTCTTAGAGCTAGAGCTTTGGAGAAGATTTTATAGTCCACGTTAACTAAGGAGATGGGTCTATAGTTTTTACAAAAGCGTGGGTCCTTATCGGCTTTCGGTATTAGACAGATCAGGGCTTCAGAAATAGAACCAATAGACTTACAGGAGGTAATAAAGGAAGAAACAAGAGTATATAAGTGTGGGAGTAGTAAATTAGCAAAGTGTAAATACAATTCCACTTTAAAACCATCAGGGCCAGGGGCTTTGTCTTTTTTAAGGGTTTTTAAAGCATTAAATAATTCTGTTTGTGTGAGGTCAGATTCCAGTGATGTTAAATCCAGTTGGGGATTAATGGGTTTTTGAATTGTGGAAAAGTACTGGGAGGGATCTGTATCTGAGGGTGTGTTTTCTGGTGTGTATAGAGACTTCTAGAAGTGTACCAATTCTTGAAGAATATCAGGGTCTTTGAGTTTTGGTATTTGATTTTCATCTATAATGGAGTCGATATGAAGTTTTTGTTGTTTAATTTTTAAATAATTGGCTAGGAGTTTGCCCGATTTATTTTGGCCCGTATAATACTTTGCAGAGGATTTTAGTAGACATAAGGAAGCCTGTTTAGTAGTCGCTTCATTGAATGCTATTTTTGCATTAATGAGATCTTTAAGAGAATCTTTCGATTTGGAAGTATGAAAACAGTGTTCGAGCTTTTTGATTTTATCAAGAAGGGTATTGTGAGTTATGCGGAAAGCTTTGCGTTTGTTTGATACAAATCGAATAATGAAGTCTCTAGCAGTGGCTTTGAAAGCATCCCATACAGTGTGAGAGGAGAGATCCTCCGTTAGATTGGTAGAGAAGAAATCTTGAGAGAAGGAAACAAAAGATGAGTTAAAATTGGGGTCAATAAGTAAAGTGTTATTAAAACGCCATTTTTTTTTGTTGAGGTGGAGTGGCTCAAAAGATCTAGTTGAACCGAAACAGGGGCATGATCTGAGATAAGTATGGGTCCTATATCGGCAGAGCGTAAAGATTGGGAAACGTTTCGTGAAATAAAAATGTGGTCAATTCGGGATTGTGTTTGATGTGGATGGGAGAAAAAGGAATATTCTCTTAAGGATCGGTTGCAAAGGCGCCATGAGTCTAATATATTTATTTGTTTAATAGTTTGTATGAAAGCTTTGTGCGCTGCATTTGAGTTAAAGTGGGAACTAGAGTTCCTGTCAATAAACGGATCAATTACTTGATTGCAGTCACCTGCAAGGATGAAGTTGTCTGACGGATAATTGAGTAATAGTAGAAATGTGTGTCCAAAAGCTTGCGTCACCATTAGTAGGGGCATAAATGTTAAGTAAGGATAATGAGGTCTTTCCTAACAAGAGATTTGTGAAAACCCATCTACCTTCAGTGTCAACTTCTTGAGACACAAGCTGGGCTTTCAATGCTTTGTGACAGAGAGTTATAACCCCGTTTCTTTTACCATCTCCTGGCGAGCAAAAACCTCACCAACCCAATTTCTTTTGAGCTTTAATGACTCGCTTTCAGTGAGGTGAGTTTCTTGCAATAATGCAATATTAGCATCTAAGTGAGACAAGACTCTGTCTTTTAATAGGGGAATTCAAGCCTCTGACATTCCATGAGATCAGTTTTAAGAACATGTGTCAGTTAGAAGTAATAAAGACACCAGTGAAGCAGTAACATTATGTATATTGTAAACAGTATATTGTAAACAGTATGTTTTCCAAACAATTCAGCAACAATCAGAAAATAAAGAATTTGAAGAAAATGTATATCAAGTACGAAGATATTTAATGTGAAAACCAATGTAAGACGAAAGAGTAAGAACATAAGTGAACCAATAAAGTCCTGTATACTGTGAACTATAGTACTTGTGAAAAATTCAACAATGAGCTATAAAGAACATTGACGTAAACTTTATATTAGGTACGAAGATATTGAAAGTTAAAACCAATTGAGAGAAGCTGAGAAGATAAGAAAGATGAAGAAAAGGAATAAGCAAGATTAGAGAAAGATGCGAATGATAGAAACATGTATGATAAAAAGAAAGAAGAAGGAGTAAATGAGAAGGGGTGAGAGCTGTAAAGAAGAATATAAGAAAAAAGATCATATCCACATAAAGTCAAAACAATGGAAGGATGGGGGGCAGACCACATGGAACGATGACGTACCCGGACTCCATGAGGTAAGACGGGGCAGACTTCGGGATGTAAACAACATTCAAGACTAATAGGTCAAGCACATGAGGTTGGGTCCTGTGTAAAAAGAAACACAAAATGGTTAATACAGACAGGATGGAATATGTTGTAACATATTATGATATCAGACAAATGAGGTTATAGTCCTGAAATGAAGAGAATAATGTGAGCTAACAAACCATAAACCATGGCAGAATCTATTCTAGAATCCTGTAAGTAAAACAACATGTTGAAAAATTAAGCCCTATTCCAGTATTTGACGGAGGAGGAGCTATTTAAAGCGAGTGTTGGAGATGTCCATCTTTTCTGGGCAATATGAATTGAGAAAGCTCTTCAACTTTGTTGGATCCTCATAGGTCATGGTGTTGTTATTGAAAGTAACTTTGAACAAACAGGGATGGAAAAGCCCGAATCGTGCTCCAATAGAACGTAGTGCTGGACGCATAGCAAGGAATTATTTTCGTCTATCTGCTGTTGATTTGGCATAATCCTGTGAAAAAAACAATTGGTGACCAGAGAATGAAATACGCTTCAGGAGCCTAACTGCTGATAGCACTTTGAGGAGATCCGTATACTCAAGAAAATACCAAATGACTCCCCTCGGTCTTTTCGTACTTGAGGATGTTGAATGCAGTGGGCCCAATCTATGTGCGCGTTGTATATTGCGAGTAGTGTCTTCCGGCACATTCAGTGTTGATGGCAAGAATTTTTGAAAAAAGGAGATCGGATCCGACCCCTCCACGCCCTCCGGTAGGCCATAAATGCGGAGGTTGTTGCGTCTATTTCTGTTTTCTAGGTTTTCAACCTGTTTTTGCAAAGATGTGATTTGGGAATGAAGAACGTCTACTTTGTTGTAGGATGCATTAAGATTTTCAACACTATGTTCGACCTTAGTGACTCTTTCTTCCAACTTTTCCCATCCGTCTGTTAAGATTTGTGTCTTGGAATTTGTCTCTTCAACAAATGGACGCAGGGCTCGGATTTCCTCAAAAAGAAGATCCATGGAAACAGACGAAGATTGCTTCGGTGGAGAAGGAGGATCCTTTTTGAGACGTTTAGTTGTTACTTTATTGAGAGAAGAGGAGCCATTAGCCATAACCAAAGAAACAGCTAGTTTAGATGTTGATGCTTGGGAGTCCTCCATTTGAATGAGGTTCGCCCTTGGCTTTGAACGACCAATGAAACTACGGTGTGAGGATACTTGCAGAGGGTTTACTCTTTTTAACCTGGCCATACACTAGGAAGAGTGTAAGTCTATATGTAAGAGGCGGTTATATAAAACTGCAAGCAACAACCTAAGTGCGCAGTTCCACTTAATAATAATAATAAAAAATACACTGTAGAGGAAGTTGTGTGCATATGGCATCTAACAGGGTATTATAACATACAATTACCAATAAGCATAAAATAAGGTATAAAAGTGGGAACCTTAGACTTAATGAGAGGAAAATGTGTGAAATTTAAGTCACCACAATTCGTTACAAAAGCACGTTCACAGCATATTGAGCAATTCAACATGCTAAACTTAATGCTATAACCAAGGCATTCATTTTAAATAAATAGCTGTGTGGTACATTCATGTAACATTACAGACTCTGTGTGTGCAATTAGCATGTGATAAGTTGTTAAAACATAGATGAGCCCATGGGCGCGAGGAAAAATATGAAGTTGTGACCTTAGGTATAATGAGAGGTGTAATAAATGTGTGAGAGATAAGTCATTTCTTATGTCTAAAAGTCATTTGATATATTTCACCTCACTTCTTAACATAGGCTTACCCACAATAAAACAAATAGCATAGTATGTTGAGTTTAAATATCAAACCCTAGAGCCTAAATGGTAAACATAGAGCAGCAAAAGGACACAAGAGGGAAGAGTAACCTCTGTTTTGATACTAAGGCAAGCAATGTTTTATGAGTCCGGAATAAAGAAAAAAAATCTGCAATAAGAGTTTTGTTGAAGAAAACTGCCTCATTCTAAAATAATTAACTATGAGGCACATCAATAGAACAATATAGGGTCTGAAGAAATCAATCGAGTGATGTAGTGATGTACACTGGCAGCTCAGAAATGATTATTGCTGCTATGCCCCTTCAAAAGCTGAATAATAAACAGAGAGGGGTCTTTGTAGGTTAGAATAAGGCCAAATATCCCTTTATTTCTTAGCTCTTTAATTCCAACATTCATTAGTTTAGTTTCCTGTCATTAATAAATCAGAGCACCCTCTGAAAGAACACAGCACGTGGTGAGAAGGAATTCCCTCAGAGCGCAGGCAGTTTAAAATTGACATTTACTGTTGTGCCAGTTCAGAGGTAATGAGGAGCAGAAAGGGGGCACTGCATGTAAGAATGAAGTCGAAAATCATTCCATTACTTAGCTTTCAAAAGGCAGTCTTCATTAGTGTGTTTCCTTGTCAGCAGTGCAGCCATTGAAAAGCACACCCTGTGGTAAAAGCAGATTCCTTAAGCGCGCGGGAAGTGCTGAGGTGAAGGTTACCAATACAGCATCTCCAAACACAATGAGCAGTAGAGGGGCAATACACGTCGGAAAGGACTCGAAATTCCTTTCACTGTGCAGCGCCGGTGTTCCGACCTTCACTTGCTAATTCCACCGCAAGACATGACTCGGGCTGCGCAGGAAAATCCCTCGGGCTGCCCCGCTCCCTCAGGCGGCTCACGGGGGAACCACCATCTTCCTCGGGCGCTAGCCACACCCCCCCCCCCCCCCATTTAATATTGTTCTAAAAATCATCTATCCATTAATTTTTAGGTCTGGGCTAAGCGCGCGGAAGCGCGTTCTCGCCGAGAACCTATTGTGGCCGTGTCTGCTTCCCAGGAGACAATCCTGGCCACGCGCATCGCCTTGGAGGCGATTTGAAACTGCCACGCGCACGCGAACGCGCGCTGTGGCCAGGCGCTGTCTCCTGGGAAGCGCGAAACACCACACACGCATGCGCATACACACACAGACACACACACAAGCGCCCATGCACGCACGCACATACATACAGAGACACCCCCCCCCACACATACACACACGCGCGCACACACACACAAGTGCACCGAGCCCCCCTCCCCCCGCCGCCGCCACCGTCGCACACATACATACACACACACGAGCATACACACACACACACACACACGTGCAACAAGCCCCCCCAGCCCTTTTGAACTTACCTGGCCAATCTCGGGGGACTCTGCTCTCAGCACGCGGCGCGCAACCTCCTGCTGGTTTTTACTTGTGTTCAGCCGCCGGTGTGCGTCGCTGTGTTTTGTTGTGCCTTCTACTCTATGGCCTCTCCGCTAGACATTCCTGCCACTCGATGATTTTCCGCTTTACCAATAGAGTGGCGTGGCTGGACCTTCCTTCTTGGTGGTCTTGGCTTCTAGACTGTCCCGGACTCTATGATCTCCTCCCGGGCGCCCTCTGCAGCTCGCCTCCATTTTGTGCTGGGGTTCTGGAACAGGGGACGGGCGCTGTGACTGTTTACGAAGCTGCAGCTGTAGAGGGGTCGCCACTGTCTGCCCGAGCTCAGTAACGTGTTTCTTTCAGATTCATATTTTAGCAGAGTACTTTGTATACCCACCACAATCTTTTAGTCGAGCTTCCCTGGATAACCCCAGACTGCCAATTGTTCCTAGAGGAGCTTTGTGCTCTGTTGTGGGTACAAACAGCAACACTGCTCCTCTCCATGCCCTTGAATGTTAAAACAAAGCATGAAATATAATATAAAACAATTAAGCTAATTTACTCCTTCGTCCTCGTTATTTTGGGGAATCCGCCCGACTAATGTAACTTTTGGCCACACATGAGAGACAGGGGTAACCGCAGACTTCATGCTTTAAAAAAAAAAAAAAAGTAAAATATCCGTTTTCAGCTGGGTTTACAGTCTGAATAACACCTCTACTACAGAAAATAGCCCGAAGCGACGGTAGCTGCATGTTTCCTTTATTTGACTTACATGTACAATTAACAGATTGAGGATCTTCTACAGGAAAGTAAAAAAAGTTTTAGTTTCCGAAAAATTAGTGTATTCAGTGTTTTTCAACGGTACATCACACTTCATTCTCCAGATAGGGAAGTGTTTGAAGAGGAAATAGGCAACTGAGTTACTCAAGAAAGCGCGGCCGAAATGTGGCTTGCCCATGCTTAGTCTTGAGACTGTTTTTGCCATAAAGGGTACTCCTGGGGTGTAAACATCCTAAAAAGATGCTTTTAAAAAGTGGCAACGTGTTTAAATGCTTTCGCGCCGTCTAAGCCCTGTTAACCTATTGCATAACTTTCAGTGCAACCTAAACTTCCATATTTGATAACACTGACAATAAGAAAGTAAACCCCACAATTGTCTACTTTCTGTGGGCTGTGCAGCCTTCCTCGCTGAATAGTGGGACAAAGTGCGACTCAACCAATGCAGCTGGAAAGCACATTTCAGTTATAACAAGCATTTACAATGCAATGGTCTCGGCATTATTAAAGGTAGAGCTGTTGGCATTGCTTGTGACTTTTTTTTCCATTTTTTTTTTAAAACATAAATAAATTGTATTGTCATTTACAATAGCAATAGGTGAGCATTAGAGAGTAGTAGAGAGTATTCGCGGACACAGAGCCGCACACACACAGAGCCGCGCAGACACACACAGACAGAGCCACGCACAAACACACACACACAGACAGAGCCACACACACAGACAGAGCCGTGTGTGTGTGTGTGTGTGTGTGTGTGTGTGTGTGTGTGTGTGTGTGTGTGTGTCTGTCTGTCTGTCTGTCTGTCTGTGAATATTGTCTACTACTGTCTAATGCTCACCTATTGCCATTGTAAATGACAATACCATTTATGTATGTTTTAAAAGAAAATGAAAACAAATGTTATGAGCAATGCAAATAGCTCTACCTTTAATAATGCAGACACCATTGCATTGTAAATGCTTGTTTTGTTATGTGAACACCGTAAAAACACGTGATGTCTATTGTTTCATTAGAAAACTGAAACTTAAAAAGTTCTTTGCATTAAAATCTGGCAAACAAATAACAAGCACTGCACCTGAAGAGAATGAAGGTGTAGGTCAAATACTATCGGTCTCTGACATTCCAATCTTGTTAACCATGTACGACTTGAACGATCAAACTGAAATTCAGTTTTCACTTCCTGAGATAGATGTAGCCACACAAGAGAAACTGCGGAAAATAAACCTGTTGCAGAAAGGGGCTGGGAGCAGCCCTTTTAAACCCAAATATTGCTTTGTGCCACTTATGCCTAAAGATGCGATCGATACTTTTCATGATATTGTCATTGAGGATCTTAAAAAATTAGACCATCAAGTGAATAGCAAAAAGAGAAAAAATATGCACTATAAGAAGCATGAATATGACAAGCTCATGAAAAAGTTGGGTGAGAATCACAAAATCATAATAAAAAAGTCGGATAAAGGCGGCAACTTGGTAATTTAGCCTAATTTAACCTCAGACAGGCCCGGTGGCCTGGGCCTGTCTGAGAGCCTTGCATCTCTCACCTAATGTGTATTTGAGACACTCAGCCCACATGGACACTCGTTGAGAGGTACGTGGTGGGAAACGCTGTTTGGGGCACAAGACTCGGTGATCTCTCGCTCAGCAGCCTCTCCATAGTACCGCCCGCACCCTGTTATTTGCTCATCTTTTAAAAAAATTGTATTCTCCTGATTTTACTTGCTAGTTTGTACAGATCCATATTTTAAAAACAATTGAATTCCTCCTTACCGCCTGCTCCTCTGCCTGCACACCGGTCCACCACGGGGCTCTCCCAATTGTTGTGGTGGGTGCAGGCTCATGCAGGACGGCAGTCTTTCCTCGCTGCCAGTTGGGGGCGGAGCACCGCGATTAGCGCCGTGCCCCCACCCATAACTGGGGATGTGCTTCCCGTCGCACAGCGGACGCCCGCAGCAGGCGCGCCTCTGGCGCGCCAAAGGCAAGCCCGTCTGCGCCCGTCCGCGGCCGACTGAGGCCTGGGCCCACTCACTATGCCCGATTCACCCACTGTTACACAGCCACAGAGCTCAAATCCCTCCAGGGAAAATGGCCCATCAGCCCTGACCTCCTCAGTACATTGAATAACGCTGGGATTCGATCGTCCACTAACGTCTCCCTCACCCCTCCCATGGACCCTTCCCCTCACATCCCCCCACGAGCCCCAGGGCCCCACACCCTATAACCCCCCCTTTCCCTCAGAATGAACCATGACCATCTATCCATATGGTATCTAAATACTCGCTGATTTGTTAAGCACCAGCTCGAGATTTTTCATCTTTTAGATTCCGTCAGACCGGACATCCTGCTCTTATCCGAAACATGGCTCTTATCTGAGTCCATGCCAGACACACTGGCCGCCATCCCTGACAACTACTATATTCTTCAGGCAAACAGGCCAGAAGGCAAGGTGGGGGTGGGGGGAGTAGCAGCCATCATCGCTCATTCTCACAAATTCACATCCCTCACTATCCCTAAAATCCCTTCCGCTGGCATCTTGCTGTTCAAACTCGACTCCAAACGTCTCCCCTTAATATGTTCCCTTATCTATAGGCCACCTGCCCATTCGTCAACTTTTCTCCAGCTCTTCAGTAGTTTGACAGCAGAGCTAGCAATAAATCATGCCAAAATCCTCATTATAGGGGACTTCAATTACTGGCCCCACGACGTGCGCGAGAGCGTCTGCTCGACACACTTCACGGAATCTCTAAGCGGCCTGAATTCAACCGAGCACATCAAAGTGGCCACCTTGGACCAGGTCTGGAGCTTAAACCTGGACATCACCGATCCCCAGATTTCCCCCTGTGTCTGGTCTGACCACTTTTTTTAAATCTCTTTCTCCATTATCAAACCTACCACAACCAAAGCTCCAACAACTGACCCTATCATGGTCAGGAATTGGAGTCGGGTGGACATCCCTACCCTTTGAGCATCCCTCACCTCTGCTTTGCCCAGCACCTCCCAATGCCCAGCACTCTCACTCCATACACAGGCTGAGGATCTCAACTACTGGCTGTCTCAGGGTACAGGTAACTTTGCCCCTTTGAAAAAGCTCAAAAAGAAGCGGCCCCAAGACGCCCAGCTCTGGTTCACCAAGGACCTCAAAGACATGAAACTCGCGCTGCGTCAAACTGAGCGCAAGTGGAGACTGGACTATTGTCCCCTCAAAAAATCCACCTTTCTTACGGCCTTACAAAAATACAAGGCAGCCATCCTCCTAGCCAAAACCGAATACTTTTCTGCCAAAATCTTGAACTCGACCTGTAAATCTAAAGCCATCTTCTTGATCGTGGACAAACTTGTGAAATAGGATCGTGTCACTATCAAACCCCTGTGTACACAAGAGGAGGGAGAAAGGATCTGTATGATCAACAGGGCGAGAGTACCACTCAAAGCGAGTGGAAGGTCCAGCCACAGTATATGCCCCAGCGAAGATATATGTTACAATAAAATAACAGGCTGTTCCTAGGGAGGATTAGTGTGCAGGTCACAGGGGTGTGGAGGTTCAGTGGGAACCTACCAAGGGGTATCCATTTTGTTGGATATACTGGCCTCACACACCTTTGCAGGTGTCATGCTTCATCATAGGCAATGCTCCTCGTTGGGTAAGCGGTGCAATCCCCAACGGGCAACACCTCAAAGAGGGGCTCTTTAGCGGAGATCTTTTAATCCAACTGCCTGTAGGTGAAGTGCGGGTGAGGGGCCAGGGTATTGTAGACGGAGTGGTGAGTTAAAATGAAGCAGAGAGTACCAGAAACAACTTTATTCGGGTGGTCCCTTGCGTCAATTAAAATCAGCAGCTAGTCCGGGCTTATTGGAAAATAATGTTTCCTCGTTCGAGACTAGACTAGAAGGTGTAGAACGTGGTCGACATGTTTCTCGCTAAAGTACATTGACACGCGATTCATCAGGATCTATCAAATCAAATTGTCAGTCTACAAAAAATTAACTATATCAGTATCATATTAACCATTACGGATTATGAATCGGAGTACCTGTGTTACAGGGTTCCTTGCCTAAAGAGGGAGACGAGGGAAGCATATTACATAACCGGTCCGGTACATTTAACACACTCACAGTGACCTGGTGCACACACAGTGACATACGTGTGTCGGTTGCACTAGCATGTGTTTAAAAACAAGTGAGTGCTCCCCACAACGAGCATAGTGAGGTGGTATGCTCTTGTGGAATGGCACGGTTTAAAACGATATTTAAAAGTGAAAACAGTTATACATTGCAGCAGCATTCCGGTTGGTCTCAAGGGGGACCGCGACTCACCTAATGGTCAAGTTTTATGTGTAACAACAGTACCCGGCGGGTTGTCCATCGGGAGTGAAGCCTCTGTAGTTAAGGCTAGAAACGGAAGCAAGAGAGAAACGGAGAGAACAATATGCATAATATCATACATGTTGTGATTCACCCTCCTTCGTGCTATGTCCCTGGCTCTTAGGGTGCTGTGGGTCCATGATGCCCGTTTGAAAAGGTGTTGGTCTTGAGAATGTAAACGCAGGACCTCAGAGGCCATTCTTGCTGTTTGTTTGATAGTGAATTGACGTATCTTGTCGTATCTTGTAGTGAGGACTATGGGTTAAAGTCGATCTTATCTTATACCAACAGCGCCTAGTGGAGTCGGCCCAACGGGATGGACCTTATGTACAGGGTCAAATCTGGAGAGTCATGTTAAATCTCCCTTCAGCATTCTATGCCCGTAGTGTCGGTAAAAAACGTGTCCAGTTATCCAGGCTCAACTTGGAAAGTTGATGCATGTATGCCAGGAAAGTGCCCCCATACAGCTTAATATAATCGTTACAAAATACCGTCATAGTTACAAGATCGCTGCTGTTAAATAAGGCGGGTGACGCGTGTAGCGCATTCAAGCAGAGAATAACCAGTATTGCCAGAGTATTAGAGACGCCAGGAAATGGTGCTGCCATCACAATCCCTCTGCGACTCCCTTAACAGCTATTTTATTGAAAAGATCACCAAAATCAAAACTAGTATCCCCAAGGTCCTATCACCCCCTGATTTCAATAGCGCACCCCGTACCTCCGTCCTTTTCTCCAACTTCCCTTTGATCACTGAAGAGGCTTTTTTCTCCCTCCTCAAGAAAGTTCGTTCCGGCTCTCCACGGGACAGCTGCCCTCCTCACATTGCCCGGGAAATTTTCCTCACCATCCCTGATCCCCCCCCCCCCCCACACACACACACACTCTCCCTCCTGAACAACTCCCTCACCTCCGGCGTAGTCCACAATCCCTTCAAAACTGCTGTGGTTTCACCCATTTTTGAAAAAGTAGGCTCCGATCCTGGGGCATTATGCAACTTTCGCCCAATTTCACTTCTTCCCTACCTGGGTAAAATCCTGGAGGCCTTTGTGTCAAATTGCCTAAGCACATTTGTGGGAGCCACCCACTACTTGGACCCCCACCAAGCCGGCTTTAGGCCTCAACACTCCACCGAGTCCATTGCCCTGGCCGTCCATGATGAGTTCAGAAAGGGAGCTGATAGAACACCTCACCGGCATTGGTGCTCCTGGATCCGTCGACGGCATTCGACACCGTCGAACACGCCGTTCTCCTCGACCGGGTCGAGAGCGCCGGCATCCGGGGCCCACCGTTGAGATGGATCGCCTCTTTTCTCCAAGACCGATTCCAAGCCGTCTGCCTCCCCCCCCTTCGCCTCGGAAGGTAAACGTCTCACCTGTGGAGTCCCTCAGGGCTCCTCCCTCTCCCCTCTTTTGTTCCATTTGTATATTCTTCCCCTGATCTCCAAACTTCAGCAAAGATCAGTAGTTATTTTCAACTATGCCGATGACCTGCAGCTCATTTTCAACATTGCCCCCTCTATTGAGAACGTTCAATCCACCATCTCCTTCATCATCAGTTGGATGAACGCAAACCAGCTCAAACTTAACCCCAAGACTGAGCTGGTTCTTACGGGGCCCCCAGGTAACCCATGGAACTCCACTTTCTGGCCCCTCTCCTTTGGCTCACCTCCATCCCCTGTCAACTCTGTCAAGAGCCTAGGCATTAACCTCAGCAATGACCTTTCTATGAGGGCTCAAATCAATTTAGTGGTCTCCGTCTGCTTTTACCACCTGCGCCGTATTAGGAAAATAGCAGACTGTTGTCACCTGAAGCTCTCGTCCAGGTCGTCCTGGGACTAGTTATGTCCCGCATTGACTATGCGAATTCTATGTAAGTAGGTATACCCGCGTACCAATCCCACCGACTCCAACTCGTCCAGAATCAAGCAGCCAGGCTTATCCATGGCCAGCCCAAGTTCAGTCATACCAAACCCCTTTTTAGCAACCTCCATTGGCTCCCGGTGGCCCAGCGCAGCCTTTTTAAATTGGGCTGCCTGATCCACAAAGCCCTCTCCTCCCAGGGTCCCTCCTTCATCTCCTCCCGAATCCACCGTTATGTCCCTTCCCGCGTCCTACGCTCCTCCTGTTCCAATCTCCTGTCCCCCTGCTCCTTCAGGCGCAAGAGGCATGGTGGCCTGAGATTTTCGTCCCAAGCCCCACTCTTCTGGAAATCCCCCCCCCCCCCCCCCCCAGCACTCCGCCTTCTTCCCTCCTATGCCCAGTTTAGTAAGTCACTTAAGACCTGGCTTTTCTCCCTAGCCTACAACTAATTCCACACTCTGCTGTGCACCTCAGCCTTCCACTCAGCGCCAAGAAACCTCTGGTGAACGCACGCTCTATAAATTCCCTTTATCATATCATATCATATCATATCATATTCAGGAGGCGAATAGACAGCTGAATAATAATGAATGTTACAAGAAAGCTACATTGAAAGAATCCACTGCAGCAAAAGATACATTACAGAAACAACTAGCCCAATGGAGACTAGAAGGTCTCTTTTCTACAGATGAATACAAATTCATGTACAAAGATTTTCCTGTTCTACCTGTACTGTACCAGATTCCAAAAGTACACAAAAATATAATGCCTATTTCAGGCAGGCCCATTATTTCAGCCATCGACCGTGCAGGTGAATAAGTAGGACAATTCATCGATTTCTTTTTACAGGGTTTGGTCAAGGAGTTGCCTAGCTATGTTAAGGACACAGGAGATTTTTTAATGAAGACTTAGGACCTAGTATGGACAGATGACTTGTTTTTAATTACACTTGTCCTAGAGTCACTCTATACTAGCATTGATCATAGCATGGGATTGAGAGCAGTTAAACATATCCTGGATGTGAGACCTTGTGAATTTTATGAGCACAATAAGGTTATTTTAGAGCTCATTTTGTGGTGTCTTAATAACAACTTTTTTCTTTTTGTTAAAGATGTTTTTAAGCAATTGAGCGGTGTTGCGATGGGAACCCTGTTTCTCTCCCAGCTACGCGTGTCTCCACGTTTACTGGTGGGAGGAACAGGTTCTTAGAAGGTTTTTGTTATGTGAACACCGTCAAAACACCAAAAAAACAAATAGCACAAACGGGGAAAAAACATTAATAATCAAGCTATTACATTAGCCTTCAAATTGATTCTCATCCACCAATTGATGTCCATGTACAATTATGAATTCCTTTTTCATATATAATCATTTTGTGATGGTGGTTTATGTCACTATTGTTGGACGCCTTTCGTGGAAACGACCTTCTTTAGGACTTTTGAACTATACATGAGTCCTAATTTTGTTTTTTGAATCGCATACTGTTAATATTAAATAAGAAATATTGAAGTAAATAAAAATTGAATGAGGCTTGCACATATCTAAATTCTCATGGAACGATAAAGTAATTGAATGGCTTTGTTTCTCTCTTCAAAAGCATTGGAAAACAATTTTTAGCAAATACCCCACAAATAATAAAAGGGAATGGTTGGTGGGCTATATTTGTCATATAAAAATGACTCCTGTTTGGATCTCCAGTTCGTTCTCTGCAGCCTTCTGCTGCTTAATAATGAAAAATAGAAAGGCTCCATCAGAGCCACTGTTGTCTTATTTCATTGCCCTGGTGATCTCACTTGTATCGCGATCTAAAATTCTAATGCCATTTGTTCGATCTTCAACTCACTGAGGGTGTAAAAGGAGTTAACCCACGAGAGGTGCCTGTGTTATTGTTTGTGATGCATATGCTGAGAATTGTTTTCAAGCCCTTTTGAGAAGAGAAACAGTCATTCAATTACCAAATTGTCTCATGAGAGATTAGATATTTACAAGCCTCATTCAGATTTATATATTGCAAGATTTCTTTAGTTATTACTTACAGTATATGCTTTTTAATTTTTTGTGGAAGATAACATAGTTCCAAAGTCCTGTAGAAAATGTATATATGCTTAAATGTCTGCATACATGCTTGTAATTGTTTCCTTGTATTTCTTTTCTAGGAATCAGGTCTTAGAAATGTTCGATCATGCCTACGGCAGTTACATGGTGAGCTTTACTCCTCTTGTTATTATGTTTAATCAAGTGTCCAAAGCAAAATGTGCAACGTTAAACAAACACGCGCAGAGCTCGAAGCCTGGTCGGATTAAAGAGAAATATCAATAAATGAGTTGTGTGTAATGAATTATTAATGACTGATGATATCCACCTTGTACAGCGGTCTTGTTACCACAGTAAAATGCAGCGTTCGTTGTGAGCAAAAGACAGTGATAATAATAACAGCAATAACTACCCATTAATGATGTAAGTTGATTGCTTTCTACCAACGATTCTGATTTTATTGCAAGTTAAGTTACTGGAAAACAGTCATATAAGTATTTGCTTAGTTTACTTTCACATGCTCTGTTATCCTAATCACACCTCTGTTTTAAGTCTTCAGTCTCTGCAGACCCATCTGTAAAACATACTTACTGCAGTAAAACATCAGCAAGAATTCAATCAGCCTGCTGCAAAGGTTGATTCCTGGCTTGCACTCAACAATACAGTAGCCACTTCCAACTTGGCTGCTCTATATTTCTTTGTTTTAATTTATGACAGGCAAACTGGTAGGGGAGTAGCTGTTTCTATACTTCATTAAAAAAATCTATGCAACTTATCCCTTCTCCAGAGCTCTTCGGTCAAAGGACGGATCCTACTCGCTCATTGTGAACAATCTGGGTATTACTTTGGATGCTAACGTGGCTCTCAAATGGGCTTTTGTGTGTTACTATTAACTGGCCTATCCTGCAACTGCTGTCAACTGCACATATGCTCTTTGCGATTTGGGCAGTATTTAATTCAAGTTTGTCTCGTGCTAGCTTATCAGATATCCAGATCAGCCAGTTGCACACCGAGCAGAGCAAGCCACATGCATGCTTCAGTAAGAGGGATCAAGCTAGGCTAACTCCAAGAGCACCTCTTCAATTACTAGTGAAGGAAAGAATTTGCTTCCACCTTGGCTACTGGATTTTAAAGTGTATTATCAACCTTGCCCGAAAATCCTTCCAGCAAACCTCTTAACATCAGCCCTTCGTAAAACTCGCATGTCTAAATGATAAACTACTGAATTACCTGTGGGTTCAAGCTGAAATGAAAAGATGGTAGAACCTTTTTCATCTCAACGACCAGCATCCTGGAATGATCTTCCAGAAGCACCAATGTATTTATCCAACTCACCAGCTTAAAATAAATAAAAAATAAAATCACTAAAAGCAAAACTTTTCTATAGTAGTGTTTTAAGACCAGAGGAAAAATTCACACCCTGATGGTGGTTTACATATTCTAATTGATATATGAGTGATAGATAGCTGTTCACTGTATACAGAATCCCAGTAAACTCAAAGCTTTGGTCTAAACCTTTAAAAAGATGGCTTGATTGATATTCCCACTCCTCAGGCTGATATTGTTCTTTGTGCACTGGATTTCCATTTCAAACCTTCTTATGATCTCAGCTCTCATCTTCCCTGTTAGTGATCTTCTAGAGGCTAAAGTAGCTACCATATGTTTCACATACCCTCTGACAGCCATGCAGCAAACGGCTTCTCCAAACATTATATAGCCTAGTTTCCCAACTGCGTCCTTTTTACAACAATCCAGCTGAGGTCCGCATATGCGTTCTTTCACGTGTGCAATACTGAAAAACTAAGCTCACCAGTTGTAGCTGGTAATTAGCCCCCAAAGACCCTTGTTGCCTCTTCAGTTCAGCAACAGAAAAGGTAATTTTACTTTCATTGCGTCTGCTTCTGTAGGCAAAAACGTATTACGCTGCTTCTCATAATGCAGAACCATCATCTGTGATGTTGCATTGCGTTAAACCTATGACATGATTTCTTTGCTGTTGCATATGTTTCCACCAAAAATACTTTTATTCGGTATGTTAACCAGATTATCCTAGCACACATTTTTGAAGCTTTTATTGCACCCATAGGTGTGGCCTTAGGGTGCCACTTCAGCTGTCTGTCACCGACTACATATTACGCAGAGTTTCTCTTTACTCATAAGTGGCTGGCTTTCTTGTCAATCTTAGTTCCTTGATTTTTTTTTTTATTGGTGGCTTTCTTCCCTATTCTGTGCTCGTCCTCCCCTGGAGAATAGCTTGTATATCTTGCTTTTGATTGCCTAAGGTGCATACGCATTTCCACCAAAGGCATACAACCTGAAAAAAAAAACTTAAATTCTTCGGATGCAATAAAGTGCGAGTGCAGTAAAACAAAGTGCGCATTACCATTGAAGGCAACATCCTACAGGCCTGCCATTGGAGCCAGTGCAAGCCGGTGCTAGAACCACTTATGACCAATATAAGTTTCCTTATATCCGAGGTTCACTTAAAACCTATAAGTCACCCCTAAGGCAGGCTTTTCAATCCTGAAGGCAGGGTGATCGGTTCCAAGTGTAAGGGCGCCCCTGCTTGAGCAGGACATCCCTACAACCTTCAGAGTCCATTCTCCTGGGTTGTAAGTGCATCAGCCATTATGATATAGATTTGCCATGCGTCATTATGCGATGACCATCTCTAAACTAAAATGTCAGATACGGTTAGTGCTTTGAAATATCTTGATAGTAACCTTCGAAACCCATTCATAAATCAAGATGGACATTGGTATGCCTTCTTCCTAAAATCGCTACCGCTTTTCAGTGGGCTCTTAAGGGTATCGGATTAGTGAAGAACCTCTATGATACTAATCATGACCCTCTTTCCTAGCCAAAGAATATAGTGTCTGTAACATGGATTTCTACACTTTATTGAAACTAAAAGTCCAGCTTTCTAAAGTAACCCTTTCTGCGGAATCTGTTATTATCTCACTTCTTTCTATGTGGCTAGGCTCAGGCCATATTGCTTCCAAAATGTATACATTTTTATCTGCTCCACTGTCCTCACAATCCACAATTACTTGTATTAAATGGTCTCACGATTTTTAAAAACAATATTTTTAAACCTATTTCTCAGCATACCTGGCAGTTGATTGGGAAATTATCCCTGCGTAACAAAATTGCTGCTTCGCTGATTCAATCTAATTTCTTCACAATTAATCTCCTACATTGGACTCCTGCTCGATTACACAAACTGGAATTACAAGATAGTGATCTATGCTGGAATTGCAATTCAGAACTAGGTACCCATCAACATATGTTCTTTGAATGCACACTTTTAGAATCCTTTTGGGGCCCTATACAAAAACATTTGTCTTTAATCTTTAATACACCTATAACTCTTTCTCTTCATATGATTATGCTGGGTCCATGGGCTGTAGTTCCTGCTTTACCGCTTGATAATACAGATTTGGAGTTATTAGATTTGCTTGTATCCATTGCAGTTAAAATTATACTTCCAGAATGGAAATCTTTTCATCTTTTATCTTACCATACTTACTTGGTGAGCTTGGGTGTCATATGTTCGTGGAACTCCTACTCTTATTGAAATAAAACAATATCAACCTTCAATCCTTAGCAATGTATGGCATTCTTAGGATAATTATATGGATTTGTCTACTCAGGGCTTGGTAGCTCAACATCCTTTTGGGTCCCTCTCTTGATTTATCAATTATATGTGTGGCAGATGTCCCATTGCACTCCTAATATATTTTCCTCCTCTCCTCCTCTTTCCCTTCTCATTTCTTTCCCCTTATTGATGTGTTCTATTTACCAAGCGATACACGCTCTATCATATATGACTTTACTGCGCCATATGATGATCTTTCTTCTGTTCCATCTTCCTTGGGATTATAATTACTACTTGATGAATTTGAAATGCCTGTTATCTGTCATGATATTTACATGATCATATGTACATGATAACTTTCTATCATTTTCATCCTAGCTCAAATATTGCTTGTCAAGTAACCCATTTTAACTTTTTAACTCCTTACTTGTATGCATCAATTTCTTATTTTTATGTATTACTGGTGTTTCGAAACTGTATTTCTTTTTATCCAAATACAATAAATATTTGAACACAAAATCCTTTAAATCACCCCTAAAGCAGGCCTTTCAGTCCTGAAGTCAGAGTGCTAGGTTATAAGTGTGAGGGTGCCCTGCATGAGCAGAGCACCCATTACAAACCCCGGAGTCGATTCTCCAGGCTTTATAAGTGCAGTCAGACATTTTGATGCATATAATGGCCATGTCTCATTACGTGATGGCTAACAATATAGTGGCTGTGCCAAACCTGTGCATGTTTGGTATCAAACATATTCGAATCATACCCCAACACCGTTACCGGTGTTGGAGATATGATTCCATGCACTCAGTGCTTCTGGTAACAGCCTTCCAGGGTCTGCCTGCTACTGAGCTCGAGCTGGGGAAGGTACAACAATAGGTTCCTGTTACAGGGAAGTGTGACCAGCTCCCAGACAGGACTTAGTGTATTGGGCAGCTGTGGGGGTGCTTGCCAGTGCCACCAGACTTCTTTGAAGGGCACATTTGGTGCCCTCCTTGCATACTCCAGTTTGAGCCATTTCATGGAGCTCTTTGCTCCCCCTCTGGCACAAAACTGGACAAAGGACATGGGAGTATCCTCCCCTCTGTCCAGCCCCTCCTCTGGTAGGGACACTTGAACCGTCCCAACCCTCGCCCTAGGGTAGTTAAGGGCTTACCTGTGGGTGGCTCTTTAGATTTGTTGTGGGACAGATTCAAACTCTAAACCACTTCAATGTCAACCATCTGGGCACCCTGGATGTCGCTGGACTTCGCCTGGAACTGAGACTGCACCAAGTAAGATTCCTGCTGCTCCTTGTCTCACGGTTCGGCAAGTCTACTTTGTCGTCTGTGCCTTTGCTTCATCTAGGTCCCTCTCCAGGCCTCTCTGTGGAAATAACATCAATTGAAAGGGTCAGGGATCCCTTCCTAGACTCGTATGGAAGTCAAGGCCCTTTACCCTGCTGTAGGCACCATGGAGATGGATCCGGAACTGTCTCCGCTTTTAATAGCTGGTCAACCACATATGCCTGCTCCGTATAGTAGTACACCTACTAGTTCATCCCATGCTCATTTATTAGAACTTTCTGCTGAAAGGATATCAGGAGTATCAATCGATAAGGGGGTAGAGAACATTATGAACTCATTTGAGAATGTGCGGATGGGGGGGTACCTTGAATATTTTTAATGCATTAGAGAGAATTCTCTCCGCAATTTTATCTTTGCTAGAAAAAAGCACAGTAAATACTGATCATATATTGGAAGTCCTCTCGCCCATACTAATAGGGGTCCAAGAACTTACTCAGGTCAAGCAAGCCATAAAGAATTTGGAAAAGGTTCTTGAAGTACCCAGTCATTTATGTCAAATATGTAACAGGATGCCAAAAGTTATACTAAATTTGTGGACTGGGAAACGAAATAAATGAATGAGGGATCTAAAAGTGTCTCGCTTAGAGGTAGTACAATTGTAAGTTTACCCTAAGTTAAACTCCATGAGAGTGCACAGCTTACCAGCCAAGGGGAAACATTTAATTTAAACATAGCCCCACTAACTCCCCCTTTATGAGTCTACTCTATTTTTAAAAAAAGTAACCCAACCCTACAGTTAATTGAAGAATTAGCAAATACCTCAGATAGTGTACCCTTAGGGGAGGCCCCAGTATTGAGTGAAGGTAACATCAGAATTGGTCGAAGGGGTAAGAAGAAGACCAGGATTCGAGGTATTCCTAAACGAAAACAGAAAAAATTGTGGTTCCTTTCAGTAAGTGAGGAAGTAAATAGTACAAAATCTCCTCCAAGTAGAAAGGACACAGGGACTTTGCGGCAACTCGTATTGAATACGGGTCAAAAGATTGGGCAAGAAAATGATATAATCAGTCGATCTGTTCGAACCTGGTGCTGCCTGACCCACAGTGTCGACGGGGCCAGGAAGAAAGTTGTATAAACCATGAGATAAGTAGAGACCCCATATCAGGAAATTTAATGGAACATTTATGTGAGCCTGCAGTAGGTCAATATGTAGGCACAGGAGGTGCCGTACTCCATCCCTGTGGGCGGGATACTTTTCCAGCAAGGTTTGATTACAGCCAGGGGACAGTTGGGGTGGGAAACTTGTTCACAGTTTTTATGGAGGCAAGTTAGAGAGAGACTCAGTCTCAGGGCAGTCCGGTATTAGGCCAATAAGGAATACAGGGCCAAGACTCGGGCAGGTGAGCAGGACCTTGTTTTTGAGCTTTCTGTTTGAAACTGAACCAATGTTATTGAATAGAAGTGCACTCCTACACATTTTAACAGAAATAAAGGATTTGGGATTCATAACAAGTAAAGATAATGAGACGGTCTACTTAGACTGTAGGAGCACTCCCCCCAAGTACTAGAGTTACATTCTCATCAGGTGTAGTGTCGGCACTGCTTATAGCTAATGCAGACTGCTTTAGGAAAAGAGGTATAGATGTGATCCCTAGTGTATCCCCTTGCCGAGTTCCATCAGAAAGCTTAGGAACGATTCATCAGATGCAAGGGTATGGGTTCTATAATAATAGGGGTGTAAATATCCCCATAAACCTTTAAGATATCGAAATAACAGTAGGGAGAAACCTAGGAAATAGAGAAATTAACATTTTAGCACCTGAAGCCCGAAGGCCCACTAGTCCCAATGTGGAGGATAAGGTAGCAAAGTGGAGTTGGGTTGCAGGTACCCTGAATGGGTAAAAAATATCTACCATTAAGCCCAAAGTGCGGGGGTAGCCAAATGGGAAATATCCTATCCTGGAATGTGGCTGGGGTAGGAAAAATGAGTTGTAAGCTTGTCATTATTAGAATTAGATCCCAAGATAATTTGCCTCCAGGAAACGTGGATGGGGGAGGAGTTTGAGTTTGAGAATTTTTATGTGTACTGTTATACAGCAAAAAAATCTGTAAAGGGGCATGCGAGTGGAGGTTTAGCTATTTTACTTAGCTGTGACATAAGATGGGATTCTGTGCTCTATAAGCATCCCTCAAAATGCTGTATCAGAGTAAAGTTGAAAATAGTTGAAGATAACCTGGGGCAAGCAATTTTTCTTTTACTGGTAAACGTGTATAATCAAAAAAACAAAATGGAGGAGTACTACCCGATGAGGGTATGTGAAGGCTCTTGTCTGAACTCAGGAAGAATTGTTCCTTTGTTAGGAAACCCCTCACTCACCACCTAGTGGTGACTTGCTTCATCATCGGGGCCCACCCAAGTGGCCTAGCGTCAAAACAAGGAAGTGGGTGGTATGTGCCCCCTAAAAGACACACCCAGACCTAAATCCTTGGACAGCCAGAAGAAAAATCAGCTTCTGGGACGCACACCTAAAATAGAGGGTGCTTTAAAACAATGCTGTAGCTCAACTCGAGCTGCATCAAGCAGGAGGGGGGCGCTATGCCGGTAACAACATAGTAGTTGTCAGGGCGAGATCAGGCGGTTCACCTACTTCCCCGTGCTCCCTACCGAGCAGCGAGCACGGGGAAGTAGCTGTCCAAGGATTTAGGTCTGGGTGTGTCTTTTAGGGGGCACATACCACCCACTTCCTTGTTTTGGTCCTGAGGAATACCGGGGATTTTCCCCTTATGGTAGAAACATGTCGACCAACACATAAAACAGAGATTAGTGGGCCGTAACTTCCCCACTACTATCTCAACCTTATCTTTTAATTTTGTCCAGTATCTTTTTTATTAAAACTCTATACAAAAGAATACCAGGACAATTTTTAACACTCACATTCTTTTTTGTATGCACCCCACACTTCACTACCAGCTCCACTGCAGTTGCAGGTGTTGAAGCACACCCAAGTGACGCTAGGCCACTTGGGTGGGCCCCGATGATGAAGCAAGTCACCACTAGGTGGTGAGTGAGGGGTTTCCTAACAAAGGAACAATTCTTCCTGAGTTCAGACAAGAGCCTTCACATACCCTCATCGGGTAGTACTCCTCCATTTTGTTTTTTTGATCCTTGACCAGGGAATCAGGAGTATTTCCCGTCCGACGTTCACGGACACAACTCCTTACTCTCCTACTTGTTTTCCAAAACGTGTATAATCTCCAGGGAGAGCGTCCAACGTATTGGTCGACTCTATCTGTACTTTTGTGCAAGTGTTAAGTAACAATGAAGAATGCTCACGTATAATGATGGTGGGTGATTTTAACACCAAATTATCCAATAGTGCAGTTATGTCTTTTTCTAACCCTGAACTGGAAGAGGTATGGGCTATCCCAGATTCTGTACTGCCAGTACATCTAAGGTCAGATAAACGAGGCTTGTTACTTTTGCAAAATTTTAGAAGCTTAGACCTTGTAACGTTAAACTGTAGATTCCCGAGGGACTGCCCGCAGCGTATATCTTCCGGGGGGCACATGGTTACTCCTTAATTGATTATATGGCAGTCTCTCTTCAACTATTTAATGTATGTATGCAATTTAAGGTATCTGCCACAAAAATGAGCGACCATAATATTTTAGCTGTAAAAATGGACATAGAAATTGAAACGCCTGAACTTTGGAATCGGAGGGATGAAAAGGTCTCTTGTAGTCGTAATAATGGGCGTACTTTCTGGTCAAATAATTTGCTTCCAAATTTTAAGAGGGTCTTTGAAAATACCGCCTTTATTTCCAGCCAAGAAACATCGGTTCAGAGGTTCAAGAGAGTCTTGGCTGCAATTAGAACTTTTGGAAGAAAGAAGCAAGTTATTAGTTCTACTCCATTAGTAATAATACCATGGGAAATTAAAAAACTGAATCGGGAAATTAACGGTTTAATTAGAGACCAATTTAGGGTGCCCACGACACAAAGGAAGAGATAAATAAGTAGACTGAAACAGGAACGGAAAAGGAAAATAACATCGGATTGTAGGAGGGCTGAAGACGAAAAATGGGTTAGACTTCGAGAGGTGGCTCTTTCCAGGGATACTAGGAAGTATTGGGCACTGATAGCAAAGTTCTGTGATGGGAGAGCAAAGTCAAAACCTATTTTAATCCCAGAAGCAGAATGGTCCATGTACATTTCCCAGCTCCATGCTTTAAATCTCGCAGTTGTACAGAACCAAGAGGTTAGCATCACTCCAACTACAGGGAGTGACTATGGTGCACCATCATGCATGGAGATTGAGGGTTACATTAAAGGGGCAAGATATTTCAGCGCAATGGACCCAGATGATGTACCAGTAGCCATAATAAAACAGGATTGTGAAGAGTGGGCAATATTTTTGCCTCGGTTGTTCGTCCATTGTTATACCCATGGTGATCTTCCAAAATCCTGGAAGGAAAGTATACTAGTTCCGCTATATGAAAAGGGTCCAAACAATCCCCATCCAGTTTTAGACTGATTTCGCTCCTGGATGCAACCGGGAAATTGTTTGCAAAGAGTATTCTCACTCGTCTTCAAGAGTGGGCATTTGGAAATAATTGTATCCCTTTTGAACAAACAGGATTTCGTAATAATAGTGGCACACTGGATAATATCACCATTTTGCAAACTTAACTCGGAAAAATATCCAGAAAGTCGGGGTGTGCCGTTATACTCTGCTTTTATAGATTTCTCCACAGCATTCAACAGGGTAGATTGGGAGAAGCTGTGGAGGAAATTGGTCACTATGGGGGTTCCAGGGAATCTTTTACGATTAATAATTGCTCTCCACTCTTCCACCTGGACTCCGGTATTATTGGGGGGAACACAAGGTCTTTCGAGGAAAATAGTAACCAACAATGGGTTGGAGCAGGAGTGCCTTTTGGCCTCTTTTACTTTTTTCCATCTACATTAATGATTTGTCAAGAAGAGTGGGGCTTAGTAAAGGGGATCCCCTAAATTAGGAAACTTAGAGCTGAGCGGTCTGCTATATGCAGATGATGCCATAATAACGGATTTAATCCCAATTGGACTGCAAAGTCTACTTGCTGCGCTAATTACGTACACGGAAGAGTATTATTCAAAAATAAATATTTTAAAAAGCAAAGTCATGATTTTGAGTTACCAAGGATGTAAGGTCAGAAAAAAATTGAATTGGCTCTTGGGAAAGGAGAAATTAGAAGTAGTAAAATGTTATCCATATTTAGGAAAAATATTTACAAATAGGTGCTCAGCAACTAGATAAATGGACCATTGCAAAGGCAAAGCAATTTCACAAGCCTTCGCAATTAATCGTCTGTACATACACTGTGGGAAAAGACATTTCTCACACATTATTTTGGTCTATAAATTAAAGATCCCACCAATCCTGAGCTACGCCAGTGAAACAATAGATGCACAATAGTGGACCAAATTCGAGAAAGTGGAAGGACAAATCTGGCGCCAAATATGTAATTGAATCGCGTGGCACCAATTGCAGCGCTTAGGCTCGAATTTGGTCTTCTTTCCACACATGTGCTATCAATAGCCGCGTGCTTAAGATGGTGTAATGCACTGTTAAATAGCTCTGAGAATCTGCTACGGGTAGCACTGTACAGAGAAATATTTGTAAATATGAAGGAAAAAAGTGCTACTTTTAGGAATAATTTAAAAGCGTTATCAATGTTTGGTTTAGATAAGGATGGGGTGGTGATTCTTTGCAAAAGGGCTTTGAAAACTATAACTAGGAAAACAATCTACGGGGTTTCTCGTGAAAGAGATATTAAAGTGTGTTCAGAGAATAGAAACATTGATTGTATTGTGGGGAGCAGTATTGTCAAAAATCCCCAACCTTATGTTTTATGCAATCTTAAACATGGAGTGCGCAGGGTGATTTTGCTACTGCGATTGAATTTACTCCCCCTAATAATTATAAGAGGAACTTGGGAGGGTATTCCTAGACAAGAAAGGTATTGTCATTTATGTAATTCCTGTATACAAGACTTGAATCATGTTTTATTCGGTTGTCCCGCATTACAATCAATACGTCGTAGATATCTAAGGAATTGTTTTTCAAAGTATAATATCGCCACAGCAGAAGAGGCCCAAAATTGTCTGCTGTCCCCCCCCCCCCTTCTGAACTCATGTGTCTTAAAATGTTTAGTTTTTTTCAACAATTTTTAAATATATATTAATATCGTAAAGATTTTCTCAATATATATGTACTGAGCACTTGCACTTTTTTTGACCTTCCGTTATTTATGGCCGATTTATTATGTTTACAATTAAGCATGTGCACTTTAACAAACTTTTTCTGCTGCTAGTTACTCATCTCTAGGATCCCAAGCACTTTACTAAATTTGTTCTGCTGCTAAACTATCGTGTATGTCACAATTTTTGCACTTTTTCGACCCTTTGGTCTTTTAAGCGCGATTTACTAGGTTTGAAATCAAGCATGGGCACTATTATAAACTTTTTCCTCTTCTAGTTACCTATCCTCTAGGATCTCAAGCACCTTTCTAAATTCTTGTTTTGCTGCTAAATTATTGTGTACTTCATGCTAAAAATGGCGTGTTTATGTTATTGAACTACTTTGTACTATTATTATGCTGCTGGTTAAACAGTACAGTTTGGTGAATAGATAAATTATCTTTTATTAGATGGTTATTTCGTCCTTTATCTAGTACTGTATAGCAAATTTTAAATCTTTGCACTTTACAATACGTTTTAATTCTTAATGTTTTATGATAGTATTAGATTATAAGTTTGTATAAATCAGAAAGAATCCATGTATGACAATCTGATTACTCAAGGTTCACAACTTCTTGCACTGGAAAACCTCAAGAACGGCTGCTACTGATTTGTTCATCCGTGTTTTTAGATGAAATGACAAGATTAATTTAGATTGGTAATTTTTGTGGAATGTAATGTGTTTTTAAGATGTATTTTTATGTGGAATTCTTCGGAATTCCAAATCATAATGAATAAAAATTGAATTGAATTCACTACCGTGACTACAATGCATCGCTCCAAAAGGGCGGGCCATTGGAGGGCTTTATATTGACTGCAGGTGGAACAAATCGGATAATACTTGATGAACAATGCAGCAGGCTCCCTTGAACAAGGCACATCACCTAAACGTGTAGGGAAAGCGCAGTTGGTTCGTGCTTCTAAGATAATTAAAGTATTTGCCAGTCTTCGAGTGCAGCTTACGCTTCCTGGGGCATCGTGGGAAGGTGTTTGGAACATCTATCTATCTATCTATCTATACACACACACACACACACACACACACACACACACACACACACACACATACATACATTACAAATAACTTTGTTTTTTGCATAAGCAGACTAGCAACGGAGGCGATGGGTAGGTTAGTGAGGAATCCACAGGTAGATACTGTATCAACCAGAAAAAGTGTTGCCAAAGGTAAGTAGCTTGTTCTTCTGATGGATGCATCTAGCTGTGAATTCCTCAACTTTTGATTAGAATCCCCTAGCAGTCTGACACTCAGAGGTGGGTGCCTGTCTGCCCATACCAAAAAATCCTGCAAAACAGAACGGGCAAAGCGACCATCCCTACTTACTTCAGAATCTAAGCAGTAATGCTTCGCAAAACGGTGTAGGGAGGCCCAAGTTGCCGCTTTCCAGATGTCAACTACAGGGACACCTCTAGCTAAAGCAGAAGTAGAAGAGTTTGCTCTAGTATAGTGAGCTTGAATACCTTCAGGTGGCTTGTTAGCCATGGCGTAGCAAATCTTGATGCACATGATGATCCATCTGGACAGTGTCCTCTTATGCACTGCTTTTTCCTTCATCGTGCCTACACAGCCAACAAACAGCTGATCATCCAGCTGGAGCTCACGAGTTCTGTCCACATAAAAGCACACCGCTCTTTTAGGGTCCAAAACAGTGAAGGCTTTCCTCTTCCTTAGATGGATGTGGGGGAGGACATAAAGTGGGATGGGTGATGGACTGGCCCAAGAGGAAGAGAGTAACCACCTTTGGCAGGAAAGTAGCCATGGTTTTCAATACCAACTTGTCTGCATAGAAAGCCGGGAAGATTTTTTTCCACACTTAATGCCTGCAATTCACAGACCACTCTAGCCAATGTTCTAGCGATTAGAAAAATCGTTTTGAAATTAAGTATACTTAAAGGACAACTATGTAGGGGCTCAAATAGAGTACACAAAGATAGGTTACACCAAATTAAGATCCCTATGATGGAAACTTGTTATTAAGTCCCTTAACACTGTAGTGGACTTAAAAAGGGAAAGTTGGTCAGGTAAACATAGGAATGCTGAAAGGGCAGACAAATATACCTTAACTTTTGCAACCACACAACCTTGCTGCACTAGGGAAAGCGCAAAACGTAAAATGTCAGGTAAATGGGATTTTAAAATGTCAATTACATTTTCTTCACACCACTTTACAAGCTTTGCCCATCTGCCAGCATAAACCGACTTGGTTGAGTGTCTTCTGGCTGATAGTCTAAGTTCCACCACCTCAGGAGGAAGAGAAAAATTATTCCTGTGGCCCTATTCAATCTCCGGACATGTAGGTGCAGGCTCTGGGGTGGGGGTGTAGAACCTGCCACTGCGAGAGGATGTCTGCCTTGTGAGGGAGATAGAGTAGAGGGCACAGAGAGAGGTTAAAAAGGTCTGTGTACCACATCTGTCGCAGCTAATCATGAGCTGCTCACATGATTTGGGCCCGGTCTTAGTGAATTTTCCTCAGACCCCGAGGAATCAAGAGTTTGGGGGAGGGGGAATGCTGAAAACAGCTAGGCACCCTAGTCGAAATGCGTCCCCCAGAGCTCCCTGCAACGGATATTGAAGGCTGAAGAACGATAGGCAGTTCACGTTCTCTTAAGTGTCAAATAGACCTATCTGAGGGCCCCCCATAGCCAGAAAATGTGTTAGATCACTTCCGGATGGAGACGCCACTCATGATTGGCTGAAAAATGCAGACTGGGACTGCCCGCACGCATGTTCAGAACTCCAGCCAAGTGATTTGCAATGATGAGAATCTGGTGCTCCCGAGCCCAGGACCAGAGACATAGAGCCTCTTTGCAAAGAAGAACAAATCCTACTCCTCCCTGTTTATGTACAGACTTGAACTGACTGACCACGAATGGAAGGGATGAAAGCCAGATACTCCTGCACCTGTCCAGGAGACATAGGCTACGGCAGGCCCAGTGGGAGAACTGGATCCAGGACTGACTCCGGATCAAGATGTCCAGGTGGAGTCAAGACCCTTGGACTCTAGGGCGACACAAGCACCAGCCTGAGACTGAGATGGAGACCCCTCACCTCTGCTTTCATGAGTCTTCATACTCTAGGACTCCAACCTCGGTGAGTCATCCCTCGAAGAACGATGTCGGTAACCATGACGCTGCTTCTTCTTGTGCTTCCTTTTAGATTACTTTGAAGAGTGGAGAGACTGCTACACCAATCGGGGACTGGACTTCCGATGTTCTCTCCTTCTTTCTTTCCTTGCCCATAAAAAGCTTCACCTCCTTGGGGTTTACTTTCTGGCAAGAAGAGCAGGCGTTGAGTCATGGTCCGAGCTCAAACACCAAAGCCAGCTGTTGTGAGGATCTGTGTTCGACATTTGACCTTCACATTCCCTGCAAGGCATAAATCCAGACTTCCTTGGAGGCGACATTCTCTCCATGCAACAACGATGCAATATCCTGGAAAAGATGTCAGGAGAGTCCTATACTATGGAGAGCCTAGGAAAAAATGTTACACCTCGAAGGTGTGGAAAATAGGGAACTGACGTCAGTACGCCAATGAGGGTTTCTAATGGCTCCAATGACGTCACGCAGAGTCCTGCTCGGAGCTGTGGTATTATGATTCCCTCGATGTTTAGAGCTGTAAATACATTTTTCAGTGGAAAGCTGGCGCATTGGGATATTCAAAAGATAAGAAATCCACAGGTTGTTCTATCCATTAGAACCCTTTTTCCATGAACACGAAGATTTTTTTTTTTTTGATTTTTTTTTTAAAACCTTTATTTATACAGAAAGGATATACAGGTCGAGGCCTACAACCAAGCTGGCCGGCCACAATACGAAAAGCTGACGACAAATCCAGAGAGAACAGTACAGAATCAATCATAAAGGAGCATGAGCAACACAATCTTAAAAAGGGGAAGGAGAAAAGCAGATCTAGACGGCCAGCAATCAGGAGCAAAGAAGGTTAATTTTATAATATAGGGAAAAGGGGTATGACAGGCTTAGTGGCAACATAGAAGAATCCGGAGTCCCCAGATAAACCATTGGCAACAAAGCGGGGAAAGGGCCATAATACAGGAGTATGAGTACTGTATACATCGGTACGAAAACAGGTGCGGTAAATACAAACAATATGCAGTTATTAACAACATCGCCCGCCCACCACTCAGAAGCACATCGGAACCAGGACAGAGGGGCCGGAGGAGCGACTTCACCAATCCTAGCCCATCATAGCAACCTTGGAGGAGAAAAAAAGGGGGGGGGAGGGAAGGGGGGGGAAAGGGTAAGAAGAAAGGGAAAGAAAAACACAGTCGAAAGAAGGAGTGCCGCGCAGAAAAATCACGCCCCGAAAGGCAGGACAGACGCAGAACTCCAATAAAGATACACAAAAGGGCCATAGAACTGAGGAAAAAGAAACATCATAGAAAACCCATCCCACCCATCCCACCCTGCACCCCTGCAGAAGGCTACGGCCTACCCTCCAAACAGCGTGCCTGTCGCCCTAAACCTGAACCCGAAATGCAGTAGAGAAAGAGAGAAAAAGAGTAAGGAGACAAAAAAGAAGAAAAGAAAAAACAAAGTAATGAATGGGGGGAGGAGCAAAAGGGCATAAACAAATACGGTCGGCCACAGCCCTCCGCCCAACCATAATCGTATTACGTGGGAACCAGAACGTCACGATCTCGAGCGCCATAAAAACTGACAGGAGGGTCTCCCACAGCGCCATGAATATAGACAACTGCGCCATGAATCCGTACACCAATAAACCACCGGGAGTCGTGCGTCTCACCCCAATCCTTTCTTAACCACAATTCCCACCCACCACATGACAAATTGAAGTGAGCAACACGATGCGAGGCAAGCACACAATTGAAAGAAAGTACGATCAAGACGGAGACCAGGGAGGGCAGTCGATCTACAAGTGAACAAAAGTTCAGATAGGTAGTTCAAATGTCTCAGCAATAGCAACACAAACAGCAAAATATAGGAGTTCAGTCTCGTAGGTCGGAAAAGCGGTGGTGTACTTGCAAAGGAAAGAGACAACCTCGTCAAGGCAGCAACAGGAAGCAGTCCACCATATTTCTCAGGCATCCGAGGAGGAACGGGCCTCCGCTCTATATCCAGGTCCCCTAACTCCAACCATAGAAGAGCAGGAAGTTCCAAAGCCACCGGCCCACAATCCCGTCGACGAACAGCGGCAGCAACCCTCATGGCGACCGAGGGGGGCGAGGCAGCGGCATCACCGGGACAAGAAGGGGCCATGAAGAAGCGTCCACCCAAGATGGCGGCGGATCGCAACGAGTCTCCAGGGGCATCGGGGGCCAAGGACGCGTGCCAGGATCGCAAGGCACCAAGAACATCTCCAATAGTAAATTTTCGTGCACACGTCCAAGCCCCCGTGCAATCCAGCGACCTGAGTCCGCCATCACGAGGAGATCTACAGCCCAGATCGTCGGCAGCCATTTTGTAAAGTAAGCCTCCTCACCGCCCTCCGCAACTCTCGGGACAGTACACAAATGCAGGACTTTACAGATGTCCCGGGGGTCCCAGCAATAGCGGCCTTGGCACAAAGAGGAGTACCGCCCAACGCGGGGGCCCGCCCGTACCACCACCGGCGCCTCCCACGAGCAGAGCCGGAGCGCGTGGGTCCAGGGCCACCGGACGGAGCAGCGGCGGGGGGTCCCCTTCACGCAATCAGTCCCCGGAGCACCGCGCCCCGCACAGCCCCACAGCCACCAAGGCAGGCCCGGATCAGGGTAACCGGGATGTTCGCACAATGGCTCTCACCAGCGGTTCACTCTCTCGGCCGGGGCCTGTGGTCACAGCAACGCCTGGCCGGATCTCATAGGCGAGGCCCCGGCCCCAGCCCCAGCCCCACGGAGGCCCCGGTCCCCTCGGAGGGGCACAACTTCGGATTCACAGCTCGCCGGATCTTCCAGGTCAGACGGTAAGTGAGAGCGAAATGTTGCGATCATATTTCCTCGAAAACGTGTCGTCTCTGGGCAGGATATGCATCAGGATATGCGAGTCAGGCCGGAGGGCTGACGGAGCCGAGCTAAAAGGCGACCATCGCGCTCGCGAGCTTGGCTCCTCCCCGAACACGAAGATTTTTAATTTTTTTTTAATTAATTTATAACGTTTTATATAGCGCAAACTTGATCCCAAAGGATATCAGAGCGCTTTACAATTTGAGGCGATTAAATAACTTCCCACCCTATTCCCCTATAAACCCACATCCCACTATGGAACTAAAACGGCAAAATTAGAACAAAAAAAAGTAATAACTACAAAAAAATTTACAAAGATAATAAAAACAAAAACCAATCTTATACCAAAAATACATGCATCACACACATACACAATAAATACAAACATAATTTCTAGGTTAGGGTGTGTCATCTGCTGCAGAACTGTTTCAAGAAGTCATTCAACGTATCATACTTCCTGTCTTGTATGCGTTCAATTACAGCAATGACGTATTGGTTTTTCCTTTATTTTGTTTCTTGCATATTTTTTACTAAAGCACAATCTTGACCGATACAGGCTACACAGCTCCTTACCAAAAGGGAGAATCTTGTAAAATAAGTGAAACCTGGAGGCAGGAAGTACAAAGAACTGAATTACGAAGTCTGAATACTATTTGGACATCAAACAATTACTAATAGCTATGCCATCAAGAGTAATCTTAGAAAGTAAGGATTTATTAGAAATATACATAATTAGACACCCAGTACAGTTCAGAAAGGAGGCACATGAAAACAGTGTACTATTGCATTACCAGTTAGCGTCTGAAAGCTGTATAGTTTAGTAAAAGGCATGCTTGGAACAGCTGCTTCAATTACTGACGCTCTGGACTGCATAGGTATATTTGCGTTTGTGCCCCAGCCGCTTCGCATCATCAGCAGCATCATTCTGGGAACACTGTATGAATTACATTATAGTTCCACTATCGGATCTTTTTCGCCATTTTAGAGAGAATGGGAAGGCTCAAGGTAGTGCGACAAATACCTCAATACTAGAGATACCCAAGGAGGGAATGGAGTCTTTTCCCCCAGCAAAGCTACAAACCAGTATAGCTTATATATACTGACTGCAAGGTGTACTCGAAAATCTTAGCTAATAGACTGTGCTGGTATTGATCTACCGTTTACAGACTTGCTTTTTGAGGAACAAATTCTCAAGTGAGATTATAATATGTTTGCACATTTTTGAAAAGGCAAACATAGTTTCCCCTCCAGTAGTCGTTGTGGCTTTTAACACTGAAAGGGCCTTAGACAAGGTGTCTTGGACATTCTTGGATGTAGCACAGTGGAAGTTCTAGTTTAGCTATGACTTCTCTAGGCATGTGCATGGCGTATACTATTAACCATCAGCCAGAGACTTAATCAATGGAATTGTATTCAAACATTTCCCTTTGCATTAGAGGAGTAGGCAGAGTTGTGTTGCTACTTTGGTTGAACCATTGTTAGAATCTATTAGGGAGGTCTACAGGCCCCAGAGCTTTCAAGCTAGCTGTCGTACAGATGTTTCTCTCATTTTCCCAATGATGGCCTTCTGGTTCATTGATGCACAGTCTCTGCAGGGCTTTGAATCGCGGCACAACCTCAGACACTGCTGGTGAACCTGGTGGGGATCTGTCACAGACATCTGCTTGCATCGGTCCTTACAGGGCTTCAACCCTGTCGTCGTAGGCAGTGACATCCTTTGCACACTGGAAGTTTGTAGAAACATTTGAGAAAGGTGGCCTCTGAGAGTTTTTAGAAAAGCTTCTGGTCTGCGACAGGAGGCGCAAAAAGAAAGGAACTGACCTCAGACCTCGGGAGTAGCACCTATATGGGCTCCACATGCCATTTCCGGAGCTACGTCAGTGCGGAGCCACAAGGCACCACCTTCCTGCATGTAGAAGCATTTCTGAAAAGTTTCCAGATCCCGTTTGCTACCTGGGGAATATTCAGAAAGCGCGGAATCTGCGGCGAGAGGTTTCAATCAGAGCTGCATACTTCCACCCATTAATTGCAACGTGATACTCCATGCTGTTCATCTTCATGGTAAAGTACATACTTCTGCAATCAAATTAGACCACTATAAGCAACTGATTCTGCTTCTCCATTGTGTAAATTGTATTTTATTGTATTTTGTAAATCAATTAACATTTTTGAAATCCAGGAAGATGTGCTAGCGGGGTTAAAACTGGCCACAGAGCACAAATGTAATTTGTTTGTCATTTATTTTGTTCTCATGGGGCCTGCCCTGTTTGTCAGAACTCACAGATCCGGGCCACCTAGCATGTAAGGATTTCTGTCACGCCACCTTCGAGAGACAGTTTGTGTATTGTAACTTTTACTGATGTTGTCATTATATTAACTACAGGTTTTAAACTAGAAAATCCTACCTCCTTTTGGTTACAGAATGTTGGCCGGTATGCTGTTCTGGGCCGCGCCACTTAAAGCCAGCCAGACAATGACGCGTGAAGAGAGGCGCGCCTTCGAGGCTCACTCGAATCTCTGACACGAGGGGGGAGTTCTGTCTATAGGTCCCCCGGCCACACTCTAACCCCACGCTGTCCCCACGCTGTCCTCGGCTGTGGGTTGAGCTCAGACGCTGTTGTTGTGAGCAGCCCTTCCTTACCGCACGTCACGGGAGGTGATGTAATAGGTGGAAACCATGCAGAAAGGAAAGCTGCCCTGGGGCTCCCTAGGGAGGTCCCATTACCTTGTCCAGGGAGTCTCGGGGGAGCAGCCAGGGGCCTGCACATGGACCCATCGAAGCGCAGCGCCATGGCTCAGCTCCCAGCCAGTGGGAATACATCAGTGGGAGAACAAGGCGTGCCAGACCTAATGCATCGGAGACAGGATAGCATGCAACCCTCATGCAATCCCCTTCGATCCCCCCTCACGCAGCTGGGTCCGCTGTGATTGTGCAACACCCCAATCCACTGCTTCTCAGAAGAGCTAATTCTGTTTTGGAAAAGATATGGGTTCTTTGTACATCCTTGTATTCAGTCGGTGACATGGTACAGCTGGTTAGCGCATCTGCAGGCTGCAGAGACGTGTGTGGGTCCTGCAGAACACAGGTTCGACCCTGTCAGACTCGATTCAGCCTTTCATTTATTCAAGATCATAAATACGTGTCATAATCTGTTATATTTATCGTATTGGCTCTGTTATATAGTGCTGCCCACCCCATTGTGGATGTTCGAATCAATAACACCCTACACTGTCGGAGAGTGGGTGGTTGCCAGAGGGTTGCATATTTTGTGATCCTTCTCTAGGAAGTCCATTGGTGTGGTGCATGTCTGACCAGAAGGGCTCTCATCATAAATTGCCTTGTGGCACAGGGCCATTGTTGGAGGAAGAAGTGGGGGGCGGGGGGTGTTTTGTGTGTGTGCATAATAAACAAAGATTGGCAAAGATAATAGGGAAGCCTTTGGGACGGATTGGCTTTGCCAATGCTTTCTTTAGAGCAATCCTGTATAGAGTCCCTGGTGCTGAGCAGCATGGCTAAAGAGAAAACAAGCATTTGCAATGCAATAGGTCTCGTATTCATGTGAGTTTGAGCTATTGGCATTGTAAATTTTACGTTTTGGTTTTTAAAACATAAATAAAAGCTTAAACTTGGGTGAATACGAAACTTATTGCATTATAAATAATTGTTTTAAAGCTGAGCCGGAATGGCGAGTGTTACTTGGCCGGACACGCTCCCTTTCATGAACACTGGAACCCGAGGAAAGCTCGGCTTTCGTCCTGCCGGAGACTCAGAGTACAGGCAGCAGAAAGAGAGTTGTGGAACAACAGGCTTGGCAGGGAGCTGTTCTTTGCCCTCAAGGAAATGCAGCACTCCTTTTGCATAACCTGCCCATAGTTTATCCGGCCAGAGGGGTGAATACCGCTCCGACAACCGGCCCGGGTGCGCTAGCACCTATGTTTGAAAAGAAAAGGAGGTCCCAGTGGCAGTGAAAGCAGAACTGCGTGTGATGGTAGTGTGGACGTCATGGGTAAATAAAGCGCAGAGCCCATGTTGGTAATATGAAAGCGGGTGCCGTGCTGTAAGAGGAGGAATAATATTGGGCAGTCAGCAGGCCACCATTTTTTAAGCTAAAGCACAGCATGCCCGCTGCTTTCAAAACCAGCTGAAGCAACGCATGTTGTTCCTCCAGTAGGAGAAACTCCTTAAAGAAAATAGTGCTTACATACTAAATAACACGTACCATGTAATAACCAAAGTAAAAGGGCCAGTCCTCATGGGAGGTTACAAATGAAGACAGGGCGGTACTAAGGAGGGACTAACAAGCTTATTTACGAATCAGAAGCCAGCATTTACAAAGGACAATGACACAAGCCAATGAAAAATATGGGCGGAGAGTGGGCGAGGCTTGAAGTGAATACTCCAATATTGCATGCCTCGCAGCAGCGCATGCACTGCCCAGACTCAACCTAAAAAGGGGTTATGACGCGACCGCTACAGCTGTGTCATTTTCTGGGTGAGTGCATGCATCACCACATACGCGGTAGCCTACAAAATGACACACAACCCTTTTTTTTTAATCAACTGATCCAATATGGATCGTTAAATAAATTAAAAATATATATTTTTTTTTACTTCAAAAGTAAGTGGGAGAAGGCAACACGGAAAGGGGGGTAGGCACAGAGGATGGGGAGAGACGTACACTAGAAAGAGAGCAGCATGGAACGCAGGGGGGCAGAGAAGCATATGGGCAAGACAGAGCAGAAGTGGAGCTGGAAAGTCGGGGAAGCACAGGGGTGAGAGAGAACAACTTGTGGTCCGAAGAAGAACATGGCGAGAGAGAGCAACACGAGCACTGGTCGAGGAAGAGAAGCACGTAAGGAAGACAGCTGGAAAATATGTGCACTCATGTGAAGTGCTTAAGCAAATGGAACAAACAAGTACCCAAAAAGTGACCAATGGAAAAACACAAGTAAAAGAGCTATGCTAGGGACAGACACAAGGCAAGCCACGGAATAAGAAGCAAGCAAATGGCAATGACAAATAATTCAACCAATGGTAAGCATTGGGTGGGATTTGAGCCACATTTAAGTGTTGGTAAGCTGACAATTGGTAGACTCGACCTAAAAAGGGTAAAATCCAAAAAGGTCCTGTAATTCTTATTGCAACATGTGCAAGGCAGAAATGCTGTAAGACAAGAAACATTATGTAAATTGGGCAATAAAGAGAGATGGTGAAATGAGTAGCAGCCCCTTGCCTTGTCAGAGATAGTCTGCTGCTGTACAAATGCATCCTTTGAGCGAGGAAAGAAGTGTAGAAGCAAACAATGTTGGCAACCTGAGCTGAAGCTACACAATCTTTAATTGGAACAAATTCTACCCACTCTTGCTAGACCGTAGTAGGCCAAACATTTTAAGGATTCTCTCTGTCCCTTCTTGTACTCCTAAGGGCAAACGAGCCCCAGGTTGGGTGAACCTTAGTGGGGTCATGGCTCCAACCATAGACAGACTTTCACCCTTCACATGGAAGGGTGACAAAGAAGTGCTTGGTAAGTTGCAGTCCTAACACCACAAGAATGAATCATCCTGCCCCATGTTATGCTTTTATCCTCCTCTTTCTATGCGAGCCACATACTATTTGTCGACCAGAGACCCTTGCTCTTTCTAGTTCACATGACAAGGCATTTTCCTGCCTTTCTAGAATTTCCTCTCAGATACCTTCAGCTTTCATTATTGGTAAGGAATGACTTTTCAGATAAAAAAAGAGACAGTATGGTGAAAGGAGATGTACCCGGCTTTCATTTGTGTGGCAAGCACAGCAGCATGCCAAGGATACGACGGTTCTCATATTGTTTAACCTTAGCCGAGCTCTACTTTGACCTGTGAGCGTTTAAAAAACAAACCTTTATTTTTATTTCCTTTGCCTGGTCCATTTCCACTCACTCTTCCAGTACCTCTGCTCTCATCTCTAGTCTGAGGCCTGTGATCGAAAGCAATAGTAGACAACAGGTGTCATTACCTCTTCTATGCAAATCTTACCAAGGGAGAGCAGAGCCTTTGCACCACCTTGTTTTTCAAGAACTGTGACCTTGGAGGCCTGTATGAACATTGGAGAAAAATCAACCGCCCCCTCACCCTCTACTACAGGTTGCAGTGTCTGATGCTCGCCTTCCTGAGTCCTTGTCATTTGAATCCCTTCCAGCCAACCTTTACCATTGCAGAGATCAACCAGAACTTGCTTTTATTGGCCTTTGAAGTTGAAGTATGTCAAGCTCAGCCATCTTGGAAAATAACACCAGACCAGAGTTCCTTGAGTTTCTTACTGCTAGGACAGTGCTCTGCACCGCAAATAGCAGAAGGCAAGGTTTTTTTAATCCCTCAAGTGGCTTTGGTGATATTGGTCTGTTTCTCCGTAGTGGACCTATTAAATGAGTTTTTTATTTTATTGAGCTCCACAAAATGGATTTTAAAGATGGGGCACCCCTCGTCTGTCTGTCCACCTTCTACCAACACCATAGCTGAGCACTGTGACAAAGCAGTGGTACAGATGTTGTACTGCAGTTTCATAGTACTGATAGTCTCATTCAGGGCTAATGTCGTACTAGCTATGTCATAACATATATGCAGTAATGTGAACAAACTTTAAATCATAGAACAGTTTCTAGCATTTTGGCTTTTGTCCTGTAAAAGAAAAAAGGCTCAGCGGTCTCCTTTATTCACAGGTAAAATACTTATATTTGAAGAGTGTCTTGGGAAATGTAGCCCTTTTGTCTGATTTAACATCTCTGAAGAAACGTCATTATCCTTATTGCTTTTTTAAGTACAAAAGTCCGCGGGTAGAGAGTGTGAAAGGCAAAAATTAAGTTTAATTTGTCCCAAATCTAATTTCATTTACTGAAAATTAATAAACTGTAATTTTCTCATTGTAACATGCCACGATTGATGATGAGGTTTTTTATCCCTATGATAAATACGTTTATATATGCGGCACAAAACTCTCTTAACCTTTTTTGATAATGCTACTTTTCCACATCCTAATATTGAAATTAGTTGCTTATTTATATATTTTGGCAGAAATATGCATATCCTGCCGATGAGCTCATGCCTTTGAGCTGCCGAGGACGAGTGCGGGGCCTAGAGCCAAGTCGCGGAGACATCGATGATGTCCTCGGCCAGTAAGTATTTCAGATAGCCATATGAGTACTTTCTGAACAATTACCTTTCTATACCTCTCCCATTCACAGTACATTACAGCAAAGAAGGGGCATTCTTCCAGCTCTAGGACTGCAGAGTGCCTGAGGTAAAAGTTGATTTTTTTGTTAGTGTTGTACTCTGCAGTATGCCTACGAATGATGGGTACTGGCAGAGTTATGTATACTATTACTTCTGGAATAGAAGAATGTGGTCCAGTTAAGATTCAAGTTCTTTGGCATGGCCATTTGCACTTCCAAATCTGCAAAAGCTAGTTGCTGCAGATGGAGTTTGAGGAGCGTTGGCAGAGCTGTACTGGATTCCTCTTCTGAAGAGGTGGAGCTATTCAGGCTTGAAGCGAGGTCTGAAAGAAAAGGCACTTGCTGCGAGTGTGACTCAGTGATGAGGAACCTCTGGCAATCCGTTCAGCATCATGAACATAGGACACATCACAGTGAATGGTAATCTTTGTGTTTTTTGATTTTAGGTTTTCCCTTACCCTCATAGACACATTGGATACCTTGGTGGTAAGTTGCCATTCATTTTACAACTCTATACTAGTGTTGTCTTTGAACTTCTGTTTTGTTTCTGAATTTGTCTTCTTGAGTAGCATCCCCATTCTCTCCAATATTCATATCTTGTGCTTCCACCCCACCAACTCACAACCATAAGGAAGTTCTGTTTAGTGTTTCTTTTAGAGTCTTGGTGCATGGTGTTATTGGTTTTTTTTTAACATCATTAACTATTGCTGGTTAATTTCTGTTTCTCTTGCTAACCTACTTTTGTCCAACTTAAGGTCTCTTGCTTCCCATGATGTTTTTCATTTTGTCAGTGTTTTATTTTTTAGATATGCTCTTTTTTTACTCTGTGATGCTCGTGGATTATCTGTTCACCCAATCATTCTATTGTTGGAAACATATATACCCTCAACACTGAGTATCTTGATGTACAATACACCGGGCTATGTCCTCGCCTGCTCTGAATCACCCTGTATGCTTTTTTGGTACCTTTGATGGTGGTCCCTTTGCTTGTACCATCCCCAGGCTTTCTTCTGCTCCATTCAGTTCACTGTTGCATCCATGTTTGTCTCGATACCCCTTTAGATGCAAATGCTGTTCACCTTGCAGTTGCTTTTCTGATCGCATCAGTCATGTGTCTTGTTTATCCGTGATTCCTTACACCTGTTTTGATTTCCATCAGTGCCCTCTGTTCTGATTGTGTTTGAAGTCTATTCTTGACTCTTCTGCTGTGATATAGTTATACCAGGCCCCGTGGCCTGGGTCAAATTTCTATTCCATCCCACATGTCTGCCTTTGATAATCAGCCTCCTTAGTTTCGTTCCTGGTTATCTTTAACCTCCTTGGCTACTGTCTTGCTTTGTAGGTGCTCAATAAATTGGATGAGTTTGAAGAAGCCGTACATAAGGTGATGCTAGATGTGCGGCTTGACAATGACATTGTAGTCTCTGTATTTGAGACCAACATCCGTGTTCTAGGGTAAGCAATGAGCTGGCAAAAGCTTCCTTTTTTACTCGAATTATGATAAGTGTCTGAGTTAATCATAAGCTTGGACTAGCCATATTTTGGGGTATTAATGAACACAGTGATTACATCGAGGAAATTATCCAAGTCTTAAGTTAAAGTATAATGGATCACTGTGCCATGGGTTTAGCAACAATTCTCACAATGAATAATTAAAACTAAGCACACCATTAACTATTTTAATTGTGTGTGTTTTATTATGACTGTCATGCTTAATCTTTTTTTTTTTTTTTAAATCACAAGCCTTTTATTTTTGGTCGTTCACCAAATTTAAAGTTGTCTAAGTCTTCTTTAGGCATTTTTTCACCGAGGCCTCTCCCACCTCCATGCCAGGAATCTTTGTGTGAGAATAAAACATTGACAGCAGGTCCATCAAGCCACAAATGCATTGGTACTTAGTTCATTTGGGTCGAGGGAGAGAAAGCAGAACATGCTTTTGTAAAATGACACAACACATGATCTCACATGTATTTATCACTGATTAGCCAAAAGTTCCTCCAATCTATGGTTATTGATAATTTCTCTTTGCTCCCAAAAACAAATTTTATTCCTATCTTTTTAAAATTTCAACATTGGATTAATGTTCTGTCATCCATTATAGAATGTCTATTTTAACTGGTTAATAAAAGACTTTTCAGGTAAAGACTTATGTCACTACGAACCCGTCGCATGTAATTTGATGCTAAGAATAGAATTTATGAAAGAAAGATGGTATTTATCAAATTTAAACCACCTACACCCCCCACGCACAAAACTGCTTTTGAAGAGAAGAATGGATTTCATTTAGAAAACGTACCTTGGTCCATTGTGAATTTTTTTTTTTTTTTTTAAAGCACCTCTGTTTATAAAGTAACTCCTGCCTTAGTTTTAGAAATTGATAGTGTTTCTTGTGGAGATGTTACCAGTGTCCCTATCTAATCCACAGAGCTCTTCCATGGAGCATTCAACTGTAAGTTTACTGATCTACATGAAAAATCTGACTTTGTTTTAAATGGTATCAATATGACACTGACATTTCCAAGCAAGACATTCCACTTGCATTACTTGTAGTTGCATTGTTGGTTACAGCAATGTAATCTGAATTGTTATTAGTGCAGATGAACTGAAAGCCTTCTTGCGCAGAACAGAAAAGCTAGGATTTTTCATGGTTAAAATAGAGTCCTAGAAATGTCAGGGGCTTGTGCTTGAAGTGTTCATGCTAAAGGTGGAGAAAGAGAGAATACATTATTGATAGGATGGAGGAACTGGAAGTGTTGACCATTAAGATGGTGGGATTAGAAGTTTTTATGAGTAAGGTGAATGAATTTGAATTCAGAGTTAAGGAGTAGGGGCATTCAAATTGGGGAGAAGTTGAGAAGTGGTTGTGTCTTTAATGGGAGAGGAGGGAACTTGGTGTCAATGGAGTGTAGACTTCATGATCTGCTTTTCAACAGAGCCTGTTTAAAAGATGCAGCAACATCTAAAATCTTGCTTATTAGGTTGGAAGATATGGGCTGCGACCCACTCATAAAAGAAGTTTAATTTATCAAGATGAAATTGCGCATGGTCACTCCTGCATTCTGATAGAATTCCTTCTCCTTAGCAGCATGGGTTTCAGAAATGTTAAATATCTCGGGCACCACTGAAAGGCCATTAGGGACGTCACTAACTGAAATGTCAACGTTTGATTATATTGCTAGTAAAGATGTGAAGTGGTTTGCCGGATGTTTCTGTCTGCTGTTCACTTAGGCATGTAGCATATTGCCACTGGAATATAAAGAGAAACTGAGAATGACAAAACACGATGATCCAGTGGCCTCTGTGGGACACTGCTTCAGATGTGTGAAGGGGCCTAAGGAAAATTCTGATAAAGTCTGAGTTTTTATGGGCAAAGAGAATTGAGGACCCTGGTGCCCAATGTTTGAATAACTCCAAGAGGCATCTCTTCCCAAGGTGTAGACATTGATGACAGTCTCTGGGGACTCGGGGCATTACTTCATAATGTTGGAGGGGCTTGAGGAATAATCGCTGCATGAATTGTAAAGAGGACTGCAGGGCCTGTTCGCCCTTTTGGCAACAAGATTCTGTTGGAATGTATTTGCAGAATAGCCTACAGAAGGGAGCACGACTCACTCCTTTTCTCACTGTGTAGACTGTGAGTGACTGAAATGTGTCATAACCTTTGTTAAGCAGCCGTTTAAAGTTGGAAGGAAATGCACTAGAAGCAGTAATTGTTATTTAAAACAACACATACGAGTTGCCTTAAAAAGTTAAATAGGGTAAAGTTATTTTTAGAAATTGGAGAACAATTTCCTTAAGCAAGTGATACAAGACAGCAAACATACTAATTTGAGCTTTAAAGTCTGTCAAACTCCAAAATCCAAAGTTTTCTTATCAAACCATTGTCCTGGTTTAACCTCTATAACTAGTGCGTCTGTCTATATGTTGAGTATTTAGATCGTGCCAATGGTTGTTAAGGTTTGCTGATCGTAAGTGATAAACGGCAATATACTTCATAACTCCTGGTACTGGTGTATCACACAGGCTAAAAACAGAACAGCAAAGTAAAACATTTTGAGGTATGAAAGTCATATTTAAACTTTGCCTTAATGTAATTTACATTATTGTGTCAAAGCATATCTCATATTATTGTCTTTACGCCCTCCCTGTAAATGATGTCGCTTTTCCCCCATTTGGGGGCTGTCCTGGCCCTCAAATTTGGATGGCGGGGCAATTCACATTTCTGGCCCCCCTAGCCTTTCTAAAAAAACTTTTTTTTAAATTTGTTATTATTTTTTAATGTTCTTTATCCTTGTGAAGCCAAGCTCTGTCTTTATGTAAGTAAAGCCTTTCTCTTCCTTTTCCCCTATACTTTACCCTCACTTTTAATGGCCTGGTGGATTCCTTCCCTTCTGTTGCCCCCAGTTGCCTCTTAACCCACCTTACTCGGTACTCCACCTGCAGATGGCCTCCTGTGACTATACCTGTGAGCAAAATGTTGTTAATTTCAAACAGGAGGTTTGAAAATGGAATAAAAGACAAAAAAGATGAGCTCCAAGATCTTGTCTTCAGAACCTGGAAAAAAGAACAGCAGTTACTTCCACTGACCTTACATGATTAGACGGATGACAGGGAGTCCTTGAAGTTGCAGTGCCAGTTTTCCAGCATTAGGGCTTCATTTCCCTAACTTTTCCCATCATTACCTTTAAAAAAAGGTTTATGAAAAGGTTTTTCTGTTACCTCTTTATTTGTTGTTATTTTTAACCAGGCTGTTTTCCTTTACAGAAAATTAACTGGATAGGCCTATTGACAACTTTAATAAGCTACTCAATTGTTTTAAAATGAGAAAATGTGACTTTTCTAAAAAAAAAAAAAAAAAAGAGGTCATAATTTACTTTAATTAGTGCTCCAGGATCCCACTCTTCTGTGATACAGTTAAATGTTAATGACTTCAATTAATAGTCCCTTGAACAAGAACTAGGATTATATGTAAGTAACTATTCTTTCTTCTGCCATCATAAGGGGGCAGGAAGGCATGGCAAGGCACTTCTAAAATGTGGGTAGTCCTGCACAAGCTCCGCCTGCAATGCCGTGGTCATCTTCAAATGTGTAGGATGACATTTATTTTCATGTTAATTGCCACAACATTTCTGATATAATTGTAGAATGTTTTTTTCCCCATGTGTATTATTTGCCCTGGACCTTTGTAGTCATTTATGGTTTCTCTATTCCATTATCTCTTTGAAGATTTTTTCTTTTTTACTAGAAACCCTTAAGAGATCAGGCATATTGTTCCATATAATGAGAATTGGTGAACAAAAGACAGGGAATCCTTGCTTAGGTGCTGCAGAAACACGGTCTCTGAGATGACTTGTAGGTAATACATTTATTTTGAAAGAATTCTAGGCAGGTGCCAAAAATACCATGCAAAGATCCATAAAGTGGGATGTGCAAAGCCACCAACTGGGGAGAGACCTAGACACGCTTTGTTGAGTCACACACATGAGAAGGCTAAGTATATGTTTTTTTTGTCCAGGCCAGAAATAAAAACCTGTTTTCTCTAAATTGCAAAATAATCCTATACTATCAGACAACTTAAAAAGAAACTGTAATGCAAATATTTTCATTTCTAGTATACTAAGAGAGATCCTGGAATTACACCAGAAGCACCCCTATTGATGCCCAAGAAGGTTTAAGAATTTGCACTGAGTAGTACTGTTGGTCAGTGCACAAAGATTCAGAAAGAAATATGTTTGAAGTAGTTGTGATAAACTCTATTGTTGTTTGATCCAGAGAATAGATATGGCAAGATCACCTTTGTCTTCATGAAACATTTAAAAAGATTGCTGTTAGGGAGTAATGCACAGTCAGTCAGCTCTCTACATGAACTTTCACTTAGACAAGACTGTGGTTTGACTTGACGACAAGTTCTGCAATTAGCCTTAAGAAGGTTAGTATGTCTTTCTTTTGTATTCTAAATAACAGTGCCTATATTTTACATTACTAGTTTTCCGAGCCTGTGTTTGTGTTTTATTTAACACATTTAATGTAGCTTCTTTCAAATAAATTGTTAGCACTGGAGCTTTGTGTTAAGTTGTTGCTTCATTGCGGAAACACTCCAGCCAGCATAGGTGTAAGGCATCTAGAAGTTTATTGAGAAAGAGAGGAAGACACCATCTGGATGCAGACATTACCAGAGGTTGACTACTGATAAGGAACCTATGGCCACCAGCACTGTCAGTGACAATATGGTGTTCCCATTCAAAGAATAGAAGACCACTCATAATCCACCCCCTACACTCTACTAAGCATGATGGCTTGACAATCGTCAGAATGAAAACATACAATTTGAATACATGCATACAACAATGAGGACCATGCAGTAAGTTTAATTACAACACTTTAAATAATTTAACAAGGGTAGAAAATGTCTTGGGATGAAAATGATTCTAGTTCGTGCACCTCCAGCCAGACTTCTCTTGTCTTTAATCTGTGACTGGGCATACATAATGTGCACAACAGATGACGTATCTCTGGAAATCGCAATATCAGACTCCGGGCAGCTGGTACTCCTTGGCCTCGTCAACTCTTGTTCTAAACTTGGTTATGTCTGTATTTTTTTGTTCTTGGCATGCTTCATACATCTACCAACTCGTGGACCAACACCATAATCCTTCACTTCCACAGTCTTAACTCAGCCAAAGTATCTCAACTTTCTTTCTTTACAAAAGCCAGATCTCCTGACGTGGGTCTCTTCTCCTACTGTCCACGCTCTCTTCTTTCACCCTCTCTTCTTTACTCAATTCGACTCATCATAACAATTCTTTAATTTTATTTGGTATCTCCTCTGTTTCTCAGAATGGAAACCATCCAATGATCTCTTCCACTCTTCCTCAAACCACACATCAGCCACAAGGGACCTACTTTGTAAACCAGCACAGGTCCCTTCAAGTATGCAAATGACAACACTTTAGTGATGCTTGTGGGTGTGTTGCGATGCACCCACAGTGATTTATGTAACACCTCCTTGAAGGAAATTCTCTGATCAAGCGCTGATTGCCCACTTTATTTTACAATCCTGTTGATGCACTCAACAAAACCATTCGCTTGCGGTGCATACAGTGCCATTCTACAATAGATAATCATGTTTTCCCCAAATCCTGCATTTCTTATTAGTCGAATGGAACACCATTGCCTGTAATGGTGGTGTTAGTGTTCCTTTCAGTGCGAAAACATCTTTCAAGAACTCCATTACTACCATCTTAGTGCCAGAACTCACACAACTCGCACTGACCTGATTGGAAGTGGCGGCCACTACCACCAGGACATATCTCTCCACAGGTTACTACAATTCAAAAAGGTCCATTATATCAAGACGTAGCTCATACAGGGATATCTGGAGCTGGTCTTACCACCCTTGATGTGTTAGTCCGTGGACACAAAATATAGTGCCTCACCACTATCTCAAACTTTATGTCGTTTTGGGTTCTCCCAATCTAGCCTTAGTGAGGTTTCTTCCTCAGTTCCCTTTGTTTGGCGAATTGTTGCTATTTCCGCTCAATCAAATTGGAGGCATGACACTATAACCGCTACTCAAACATTCATTGGAAACACTCAGCTTCCCTTTCAAATTCCAATAGTCAGTTAATGTCTCAGTCAATCCAGCTCTGCTTGACCATCCTCTAGTTGCATAATCCATGACTTGGTGAATTACTGCATCTTGATCGCCTTCCGCATTCAAAGCTTTTTTCTCTGAGTCACAAAAGGGGTACCCCATCCTCCGCTGTCAGTAGGTTCTCTGTAGGCCACATGCATGAACAATTGGCCACATATATCTTAAAAACCAGCGAAGTATTTTACACGAAAGAACAAGTTACTTACCTTCGGTAACGCATTATCTGGTAGAGACAATATCTAGCTGCCGTTTCCTTACCTTTGAATTTCCCAGGCATGAGACTGAATCCAGAAACGTTTGTGTGAGAGCACCCTTGCATGCTTTCGGGTGGCTCCATTCGGCTCTGCGTGGCGTCCTTGGCGCCGGATATGACATTGTGGTCACCTATATAGCTGCCACCCAGGCACGCAGATGTCTTTTTCTTTTCACAACTTTCCACAGCAAGAACGCAGATCCATGAATTAGACTAACCATGGTGTGTCCAAAGTAGGGCCCTGGAAAGGGGATCAACCCTAGCTCTAAAAATGTGTCTGCACAGTGGGGAGGCATGGGTCAGTCTGTAAGGAATCTGCAACTAGATATTGTCTCTACCAGATCATGCATTACCGAAGGTAAGTCACTTGTTCATCTGATAGAGACTTCTGGCTGCATATTCCTTACCGTACATACCCAAGCCATACCATCCTGGCGGGGGGCTGTGGATAAATTACTAGATTAAAGTCCTGCAGGACCGAGCGGATGAAATGCCCATCCTGCGGACCGGACTGTCCAGGCAGTAGTGTTATAGCAAATATGTGCAGGGAAGCCCACGCTGCCTCACCGGGTCCAGGACTGGTACTTCACAAGCTAATGCCGTGATCGAAGTCTTCCCTCTGGTGGAATATGCCATTAAGCCCTTAGGAAGCTGCTTTTTAGCCAGGGCATCACAGATCCTTATACAGAGAATGACCCAGCGCGAAATGGACCACTTCTGTACTGCCTGACCTTTTTTTAGCTCCCACATAAGCTACAAAGAGTGGTTAGTCCACCCAGAACTCTTTTGTGGGGTCAAGGTATAACAAACATGCTCTTTTTGGGTCCAGACAATGGAGTTGCTCCTCTTCCTTAGAGGGAAGTGGAGGAGCATAAATGTGGGCAGTGGGACTGATTGACCCAAATTGAATGAGGTCCCCACTTTAGGTAGGAAAGAGGGCCAGGTGCGAATCACCAACTTATCTGGAAATATCATAAACTAGAGAGACTCGGATGATAAAGCCTTCTGCCCACTCACCCTCTGGGGAGATGATATTGCCGCTAGAAATGCTGTTTTGATGGTAAGCAACCGAAGGGGACAATTATGTAGCGGCTCAAAGGGAGCACGCGTGATATAAGTGAGAACCAGGGTCAGATCCCACAGAGGTATAATGAAGAGCGTAGAGAAAAACATATGCGCAAGCCCTTAAAGAAACATATTTACATTAGTAGACTTGAATAAAGAAGGCTGGTCAGGCAGCCACAGGAAGGCAGACCAAGCATAAAGATAAACCTTGAGACTGCCCAGAGAAGAGCCCTGCTGGGCAAGGATAAGAATAAAGAGAAAAATATCTGCATGAGGGATGATAGACTTTTCTGTACAATATTTAACACATTTTTGCCAACCGCAGGCATATACTGTTTTGTTTGAGGGCCGTCTGGCGTCCAGAAAAAAAACTGGGAAAGATTGAAAAGGGAGGGAGTAACCCCTCCGATGATCTGCAAGACCCATTTGTCCTAGGTTATGGACTTCCAGTGGAGGAGATGATGTTGGGATCTCCCTCCAACTGGACAGCCATGGTGTTCCAGAACCAAACTAGGAGGACTTAGAGCTTGCAGCTGCCATTGGGTTGGTGGCGGATTACTTCTTGCTACCATTCCCACATGGTCAGAATGCACCGCATCCACTTCCTCGCACAACTTGGGAAGCCCGTGCAGGACGGTGGCTGGAGTATAGCTGACACTATTGAAAGCCCCTTCCATTGCCAAGAAAGGGGAGAAAGGCAGACTGTGCGAGGTGCAACTGAGAGGCCCAAGGACCTGGCTGTAGCCCACGAATCCTTCAAACGCTCCTGCGCTGAGTTTACCTTCTCTCTGAAGAGACGAGACCCATCAAAGGGCATGTCAATAAGGTTGGCCTGGACATCCCTGAAGGCCTGATGCCGCAATGCCACCATTGATAAAACCTAATGGTGAACTTTACTGTATCCCTCTCATCTCCCACTGCTTGGGGGAGCACAGACTGGGCATCCTCCGGGACCTATGGCAGGACTTGCGCAACAGTTTTCCCATAAGGTATGGAAGAAATGTCCTTAACCGCATGCGCGCTAGCGGGTTTTCCCGCTGTGCGCTGAAAATTCGCGCGTTACGTGACAAAGCCAGCTCGTCATGCGCGTAGCGCAGGTAACGCCCATGACGAACTGGCTTTGTCATCATCACTGAAGGGGTTAAAGGCATGAGGTGTTCACCAACTACAGTGCTAGGCTGGGGAAAGAAAACCTCTTCCTCCCAAGTGTTTCCAGCCTCTTGGATTCCCTGTACGGGGAAACGGAAGTTAATGTGCCATGGGATGTTGAGGCTTGGAATGCCAAGCTCTCAGGGGTAGGATGTTGGCTGAGGAAACTTAGATCACCAGGGCAGGGTGATGGTGGTGTGCTGTTGTCCTGTTCACAGGAGCCCAGTGCTAGGCTTGGAGAAAGTGCCTACAAGGACATCTGTCCGTGCTTCATTGAAGGGTAACAGAGGTTCGGATGAGGAAGCCCAAGGTTTAAACACTTTGGTCAAGAGGTTAGTCTGGACCTGCAGTGAGGGAGCTCCAGGCAAAGGACCTCTGCTTCACTCTTCACCACAATAACATAAGATGCTACTTCATTCATAGCCACCATAGATGGAGAGAGCATACCATTATCTGGAGAGGTGTCCAGTTGACTGGCTTTCCAAGCTCCTCATACCAGTTCACTTCCTCACCAGGAGTGTCTAACTGGTGTTCTATAGGGACCCCTCCCACTCTTTTCCCATGCCTGTAACCTCCTCAAAACGTTCAGGCAATGCCCTAGAGCCCTTGGGCTTGGTCGGTGCCAGAATCTGTGTCAATCGAAGCTGTTCCGACTTTGGGTTGTCCGGAATCCGAATGGGGATTGCGGCTGCGCCGGGAGCATTGACTTCGGGACTGGCACCAGGGAAGATTGCGTTGGCACAACCAGCATAGATCCGGAGCTGGGATCGGATCCAGGAGACCCACACCGGCGCTGTCGGAGCAGAATCCGATGTGGCCGTGTATGGACCCAGTGGGGCCCGGAGGCCCACGAAGAGGTCAGCCCGCTCAAATACTCAGCGTATGGCCTCGTAAAACTCTTATTTGAGTGGGGGTCGTTCCCGCTTCTGGAAACCGGGAAATCGCAGAGTTGGACCTGGCTACAGCTCCACAGAACTGTGCCTGGAAGGTAGATGTTCCTCACTCGTCTCATCAATCCTCAATGGACAAGGGGAAGTCTAAGTCTGTCAAGACGACTTCTTCTTCTTGTGCTTCTTCCCTGAGTGTCCCGAGGACCTGGAGTGTGATGAAAAATACTTGGGGCTCCTGGAGCGGTCGTGCAACCATCCCTTCCTCGATCAGGACCGAGACCTCCTATTAGTCGCCCTAGGCCTTTTAGGCCGCAAACAGCTTTACAAACTATTACCTCAAAGCCTTTGGTGCCATGGCCTGGCATTCTGAGCACGACTTCAAGTCACTTGGCGCTTGAGACACCATAAACACACAAGGTGTGGGTTGGTAATCAACATGGTGCAATGACAGGTGCCACACAGCTTAAACCCTTCCTTTCTAGAGGTCATCCCTCGACACGCAAGGGAACCACAACGTAACATCCGATGCTGAATGGAGTACCCGACGGAGCGCAAGGGTACTAAGCGCCAAGAGACTTGCTGGTGAATACGCGTTGTATAAATACCAATGAACAAACCATAACATACTGCTAACGCAAACGTTTCCGGATCCAGTCTGACGCCTGGTAAATTCAAAGGTAAGGAATCGGCTGCTAGAAGTCTCTATCAGATATTATATTTACCCTATCATTCTTTTGGGTGTGGCTTTCTCCTCATTTCTGCTCTTGAAATATGAACCAGTGGCCTAGGTTCGATCCTCCCTACTAATAGAAGACATACTACTCGAAAAAGTTGAAATGATGCATTGTCCAAGTATTCACAAGAACCTCACAATCAATCACTGATTTAGTCTTCAGCCTCCTTCAGTGAGCACGTGGCAAAGGCACCTACTTTATCCCCCCCACTTCTATTAGTTGAAAAAGTGCTTTCCAAATGCCTTTCATGCTAGTTTTCGTAGTCTATATAGCCTTCCTAAAATGTTCCAATGTAGGCCTCTTGCAAATCTCCAACATCACTGTGTAAAATGCTATGGCAAAATTATACTACTCAAGTAAGTGTGCTCCCTTTTTTAAAAGGAGTCTCATAGGTTCAACCGTGCTTGCAGAGTTGCAGAATGAACTTCAGTAAATCTCTGGCAAGCTGATGAAACCTGGTCCTACAATGAAGTGGTGCCATTGAAAGAGAATCACCTAGCCTCAATTTGGGATGTATGCCTACTCTTAATGCTAACACTGTGTGGCCAGTAAAAGAAACCACTTCCAATCTAAACTTGCATTTCTCTCTTGAGGGTGCCTCCATTCTCACGTGGCTTAAATAGTACCAGTTTCAGCTCTGTGGAGTCCTTCTCTGTTTTTGCAATACACGAAAAAGATCACCTGATCGATTTCATCTAGCACCTTCTTCATCACCCTCTGAAAGAATGCCGCTACAGAGGATAATGACACTCTAAGAAATCTGTACTCACCCAGAAGGCATAACAAATAAGGTCTGTTCTCTCAAGTCACCATGAAACCGCATCTAGATGTGCAGTAAAAAGCTCCATAACACTTCACATCTTTTCACCTCTCAGTGCTTCTGAGACAATGGTCAGAGGTTGCTGGTCCACCTAAATGTTTGTTTAAATCTCAGAAGTCTACACAGATCCTTATTTTCTTTCCTCCATCCTACGCAGCCAAAACCACTGGTGCATGTCATCTTAATGCCTCAGTCTCTATATGACACCCAGACGCAACAATTTATCGAATTATTCCTTTAGCAGCACCGTCATTAGGCACCCCCCTAATCCTATGAAACACTAGTTTAGTATTATCCTTCAATATTCTCCTTTGTTCAAAATTCTTAAGGCGACCGAGATTTTCACTTGGGACTTCTCTGAACCCCTTGACCATATTATCATCATCACTTAGGTTGGTTACTGACACTACGTGGCCTGGGGAATTGGGATTTCACATGGTCCTGAAGTCCCTCTGATGCCTTCGGCCCAAGAGGTTTTCACCACATATGACAACCAAAGCCTTGCGAACCATTTCTTTCCCCTTAAAACAGATGTTCACAAAAATTAAACCTTTTTTAAGCTCAATCGGAAAAACGATAAGATCATACCACCATTCAGGATTGTTATCTGGAGGAGATAACAAGATGCTATTTTCAACTAGATAATCTCCAAATAATTTTCACCAATTAATGTACAGTGCAAAATCGAATCGGAACTGTAAAGGCCCCCAACATTGATGTTGTACTCTGGACCAGTCAAACACCCTCCTTAAACCTCACTGTTCACTCCATTCAACTTTTTATCATTCAACTCCCTCACCTGCATAATTATTCCCTGCACATTATCTGTCACTTTTACTCATTCTGTGACTTGTGCTTTTGCAGATTTCCTGCATGTTACATTCCTGGTGGAAGCTCACACTTCTAGACAAAAACTTCACCTTGAAGTCTTAACCAGCCCGACTTGTTACTTTCCATACTCATTTTTTGTGCCATGGGACCTTTAGTCAGAACAATTTGATACACTCCTCTGGGGACTTACCTCACGTCTCCCTCACACATCCAAATTTATGCTCAATGTTCTCTGCAATAGGGTCCCTTCAACTAGTTGTCTCACCAGGGATTTACTTTTGCCCCCATGGATTGTTTGTACATATAACTAGTTGATCCCTTATTAATGAATATGTGAGTTCACTAAACTTGCAAGTACAGCCAGACTCTTCAGGCTACCCACATGGTTTTGTACTTTCTCTTACCTTGTCTGAGCCCTTGCAAAAAACGTATGATTTTCACGGCAGTGTTGATGCAGGACCCAAAATGTAATTCCTGCTGAGTAACAGACATATCACAGATGTATCTGGGCTCTTCTTTACCATTGCCAATGGGTAATTCTTCAATGCTCTCTTGTAAAATTATACCTTGCTAACTAGCCGGAGAAAAATGATCTCCCCCAATTGCTAGAAGATGTGAATCGCAAAGCTTTTTTAAAATATTTCTTCTTTGCTAGCAAGGACTCATCTAGTTCACAGAGAAAGTATGGGGGCTGTGACATGCTTGCGGCTGCAGTAGCTGCGCACAAATTAAGAGCGACACAACAGCTGAAGCAAGAAGCAAAAATAACAGCCTTGCACAATAAATTAACTAAACCAATGCAATAGTATTGCTGATCGCCTGTTGTCCTTCTATTAGACCGGATGCGGCGTAAATCACCTCTGAATATAAGCAGCTTAGTTTGCAACAGTTTTTGGTTAGACTTTTAGAATAATTTGAATACCATTGATAAGTTTATTAACTCTGTAACTGCAGTACCAATATGTATCTTGGCTATCTTTCCCCTGGAACAAACCTTGATATATGGCCCTAGTAAGTACTTTGCGTAGCAGGCAATTAAGTTGCACATCGAGTCCTCTTCTCCTCCATTGAATAGTGTTCACTTTGTTTAATTTGGCACTCCAGTTCAACTGAGGAGGAGTTTCACAGTTTCATTTGACCTACCTGCTGTCTTATATTCAGCGATGGGGAAGCGGTTCCTTTGTAAGAAATGCTGTTTTCCGAAACATTGTAACCGTTCCCCAATTGGCAAGACCTTTAGAACCTCTGCTTGTAAATGGTACCCCAGTACTTAAGGCATGGGTACCAAAGAGGGTTCCTAAGGGCTGCAGCTTGTATTGTGTCAGCCTAAAGGACCCACCACCAAACTCATACAGACTGCCATGGCAGGCTGCGTGAAATAGTGCAGACAAATGTGAAAACATGACTTGGCACACTGTGCCATGCCTGCAATATATGTAAGTCACCCCTACAGCAAGGCCCTAAGGCAGGGTGCATTCTAGTACATGTGAGGACATATCTGCATGAGCAGATATGCCTCTGTGCTCTCTAGTTAAATTGCTAGATAGTACAAGTGAACAGGGAAGCCATTTTAAGTATATGTACTGGGTACTAATTGATGTGCAAGTCATAGAACGATCTGACAGTTATCTCAATGCTTTAGTACTAGAGACTATTTTTGATTTACAACAAGCACCAATTGAAGATAATAATCCTAAAGCTATTATACTTCGTAATAACAAGAGGAGGGTTAATTGGTCAAAGATTGAAGGTAACTCAACAGTTCTCACGCAAATTTACAACATGGTCCTCCAGTCATTGTGCGACTTAAAAAAAATATGCAGATGTGGGACACCATATAATTAGATTATTTAACCTATGCAGGGAAATAAAAGTATTTTTTTTCAAGGAGATAAAGGGCAAGGCCATTAGTAGCCATAAAGATGGATGGTATGATGATAATTGTAAGGCCTGTAGAGCGGAACTAATGTGATCTGTAAAAAATGGAGTCGGGCATCTTGTAACAGAACTGAGGAAAAAAAATCAAGTATCACAAATAAGGGCTTAAAGAAACTGAGAAGAGGCCTTATGGCGTGAACTCCTTTATGCAGCAGAAGTAAAAGATTGTAAACCATTTTGGCATATGGCTTCCAAGAATAGTCTTATGGAAGAAACATTTCATAGCCAACTACACCTCTGGGTTAATCATTTTAGTGCTCTTAACACAAATTTGTCATATACCTATTTAGTTGAAAATGGTAAAGACTGTCTAGAGCTTTGGGGAGTCGTGCCCTCTTGATTTAGATCTTTTTAGCCTAGATGAAACAAAGATGGCCCTTTGCACCTTGCGGAGGGATAAGGCCCAGGGCTTGGATAAAATCCTGGGTGCTTTACCTCTCTGAACAAGAAATATGGGTCCAGATGTACGACCCTTTTTTTGCAATCGCAAATGGGAGAACCTCCCGTTTGCGGCCGCCAAAAAGTGTAATAGCATGTACAAATGCTATTTTGTGAGTCCCTGACTAGCAAAATAGCATTTGTGACTCTCTCTATTAGGAAGGGGCCTCTCTTCCTAATAACGAGTCAACATGCTATGTACTAGTGTTTTGCAACTGCAATTACTTCAAGTAGGTGGTAAACCACTCGCAAAGGGAAAGTGGTCCTCAGAAGGCCCCTTCCCATTTGTGAGTGTATTAGAAAATATTTTTTAAGAGCAGGCAGTGGTCTCAGAGACCACTGCCTGCCCTTAAATATTGAAACTGAAAAGTTTCATTTTTCTTTTTAAATGCATCCCATTTTCCTTTAAGGAAAACAGGCCGAATAAAAAAAAAAAACTGCTTTATTAAAAAGCAGTCCCAGACATGGTGGTCTGCTGAGCCCAGCAGGCCACCATCCCTGGGAGGGCTGTCATTCCCAATGGGCTTGCAAATTGTGAGAGGCTCATTAATATTCATGAGTGTCGCAATTTACGACCCTATTGGGAATCGCAAACAGTGTGAAATACACTGTTGTACATCGGAAATTGCGCCTCGCAAATTGCGCCTTACAAAAGAGACGCAATGTGCTAGGTGCAATTTTCTTGGTCGTACATCTGGCCCATGGTGTTTTATTCTTAACCAAAGTTCTAGTGCACTTTTATTAGGGGCAAAGGTACCCAAAGCTTGATTAGGCGCTGAGGTGGTGTCAGTTTTTTAAAAAGGTGTTCTGATGGATAAATCTGTCTGTGGATTCCTCGCCTTTTGAAATACCCCCTGTGCCAGCATTCCACGGAAATCTTTTCTTAGCTCTCCCACGTCGAGGAGGACGTCACAACGGCACGGCTCCGCTCCCGACTCTGTATGACGTCACCAGAGCCATAAGAAGACCTCGTTGTTGTGCTGACGTCCGTTCCTTTTTTCTCCGCGCCATTGATGCGTAACCGCTTTTTCTGTGACTCTACATTTTCATTGTGTATACTTTGTTTCTGCTGTTTCCCTTGATGTAGCAGTGCTATGGCTACATCGAAGAAGTCTGGATTCAAGCTTTGCAGAGAGTGTGGGGGCTGTGTGTCCATCACGGACCCCCACAACGATTGTCTCTGGTGCTTGTCATTGGATCACAACATCTAGGGGTGTTCGTCTTGTCAGAAGATGAATCCGAAGGCACGGGCAAAAATGAAGAGAGGTCGTAAGAGATTCAAGTCGCAGTCATCGACCTCGCACACGTCGAAGGTGAAGAAGCATAAGAAGAAGCTCTGACATGAGTCTCGTCCTCGGTCTTCGAAGGGCAAGGCTTCATGGTCTGCTTCTCCTGTACAGAGGCATCGCACTAAAGATATCATTTCACCCTCTCCTCCTTCGCAGGCATCTCCAGCTCGCTCTCTGACTCTGAGAGATTTCCCAGTGCCCAGGGTTTCACCGGCTCCGAGAGAGTCTTCTGCTCCTGTGGTTTCGCTTTTACTGGAACCAGTGTCCCTGGTGCCTCAGCCTCGGTCTCAGCCTCGGTAGAGATCCAGACCCGGTGGTTCCTGATCCGTATCCACCCTTTCCTGGTCCAAGACCGGATCCCTCACATTTCCTAAAGGCGATGTTTGGCGTTTTTGCCAAAGCTTACCCTACCGGCGAGCCTTTGGGCCCAATGGGTCTGCTTGCAATTAATTTGGGCGTTCCCCAAAAATATACCCAGGCCCCTTCGTGCGCTTAATGTCGGCGGCTCCGTCATGGCAGTTCCCGACGCCGATGTTTGCGATGCTGCTTCCTTAGTCTCCGGCACCATCTGGAGTTGGGCCGACGCCTTCTTGGATTCGATCGGTGCCATCGCCTGTTTCTGAAGGACCTCCTTAGGCGCTGATGTCACTGTGCCATGCCTGGTGCCACCGCCGATCCGGAGGTTGCGCTCCAGAAGGGAGGCCAGGGAGGCTGTTGGAGGAAGATGAGTACCAGCATGATCAGGCAGAAGGATGAAAAATCATCAACACATTGGATGACTTTAAGGGCCGCCAGGAGGCCAGTGTCTTGGACACTTCTCCAGAGTGGGAACTTTCGTCCCCGAAAACTTTGCCTTCACAGAATGTTGCACCATATTGTTCAATTACCAGGAAGGCTGCTGATCTGTTGGACTTACAGTTGTCCAAGGCTGAGGTCAAGTCACATTTATTTACTGAAGTGTTATATTCGCCATCTTCTGTGGTTGAGCCTTTGTTGCCTTTCAACAAGGCTTTGACGGAGCCAATTATGGAAGTGTGGTAGAAGCCTTATCTGCCCCTGTGGTTTCAGGAACAGTGGCAAGACAGTATAAGGCTGCTCCTGGTGATCCGGCCTTTTTAACCTCCCAACCTTCGCCGGAGAGCTTGGTGGTTCAGGCTTCTTGTTCGACGAAGCAGTCGACTGGTTCGTTCCCCACAACTCCGGGGGATAGGGGCTCTAAAAAGTTAGATCAGTCAGCCAAGAAGGTTTTGTTCTCTACAAATGCCACGTTCCTATCGGGGAGGTATATTTATCCCTTAATGGACTCTGCTAAACACATAGCTCCAAAACTGGCGGAATAGACCGTGGTCACTTCTTGGAGGTGTTGGCAGATACATAAGCCGTATCCTGACAAGTGATCCAGTCTGGACTAGATCGTGCAGACTCTGTTGCCAGAGTGGTGGGCTCCTCTGTGGCCACCAGGAGGCATGCGTGGTTCATATCTTCGGGGTTCGTTTTGGATGTGCAGGCCACTCTTCTTGATCTGCCTTTTTGGAACATAAGTGGATTCAGCTCGACAGCAATTCAGTGACAGTAGGGCTACTGCGGGATCCCTGGGCTTGCAGTCTCAGCCTAGGTGTTGTGGTTTCAGAAGGGTTCGAGGGTTTGGAAAGGCGGCTTCCTTTTGAGGTCAATAGCCTCAGCAGCAGCAGCAGAACCCTTTGTACAAGTTGTACAGAGGAATGGGTTTTGAATCTTTTTGAAAATGGGTACACCGTTCCTTATCCAAGAGTTTCCACCTCCTTACCCTCCTCGTCAGGGTTGGTGTTCAGAGGACCATCTGCTGCTCCTGAAGCAGGAGGTTCTGGCTTTGTTACAGAAAGGTGCAATAGAGGTGGTCTCAAAGTAGGAACGGGGTCAGGGTTGTTACTCCAGGTCTTTCCTGATCCCCCAAGAAGGACGGTCGTTTGAGGCCGATCCTGGACCTCAGGATTTTGAACATTTATCTCGGGCAGGAAAAGTTGAAGATGTTGACCTTTGCTCAGGTTCTTCTGGTACTGCAACAGGAAGACTAGATGGTGTTGATCGATTTGAAAGATGCGTATTTTGATCTTTCCATCCTGAAGTCACATCGGAAGTATCTCCGTTTTAAGGTAGAGTCGCAACACTGCCAGTTTGCAGTCCTCCCCTTCGGGCTTACGTCCGCACCTCAAGTCTCACGAAGGTGAAAGCGGTGGTAGCAGCCCATCTCAGAAGGTCGGGATTCCGGTTTTCCCATATCTGGATGACTGGCTGCTCAAGGCAAAGTTGCCAGGGTTGGTGCTGCATCATCTGCAAGTAACAACACGGCTGTTGTTTAATTTGGGTTTCCCGATAAATGTACCCAAATCTCACCTGGTTCCTGTTCATAGGGGCAGTACTGGACACTACTGTGTGTTGAGCTTTCCCACCTCCACAGAGGATTCTCGACATTCAGGAAATTATTCCTATGTTTCACGATGGAGCGATTGTTCCAGTCCCGAAGGTCCTTCGTCTGTTCGCTTCCTGCATACTGTTGGTCTACTATGCACACTGGCACTTGAGGTCCCTCCTGCGGTGCCTCCGCAGGCAATGGTTTCAGCACAATGTAGATCTCGGGGAGACGGTCAGAATCTCCAGAGACACCCCAGCATGGTTGTCTCTGGTGGAGTGTTTCGGACAACCTGTCTCAAGGGAAGCCTTTTCAGCCTCCTCCACCAGTGGCCACAGTGATCACGGATGCCTCCACTCTAGGGTGGGGTGCTAATCTGGGGGATCTGGAGGTCCAGGGTCTTTGGTCTCCAGAGGAAAGGTTGCTCCATATCAACCTTCTGGAATTGCAGGCAATACGTTCGGCTCTCAAGGCCTTCCTTTCCTCCCTTCCCGGTCAGTCGGTTCAGATCCTGACGGACAACACTACCGCGATGTGGTATATCAACAAGCAGGGAGGGATGGCTAGGGCTGTATCTGCGGCTCTAGTCCTGGGCTCAGGATCACAGGATTTGCGTAGTTGCAAATCATCTGGCAGGAGTGTTGAACGTGCGTGCGGACAGTCTCACTCGGCAGTACTCATGAGTGGAGGCTTCAGCTGGGGGTGATTCGACGCATCTTCAGGTTGTGGGGGTCTCCTCAACTGGACCTGTTTGCTGCTCACGAGAATGCGCACTGCCTGTTGTTCTGCAGTCTCCAGTATCCGATGCAGGGAGCATTGGGGGACGCGTTCCAACTGGATTGGAGCTTTCGGCTTTTTTATGCATTTCCTGCCATACCCTTGATTTCTCTGGTTCTGAGGAAGATTCGCCAAGACCTGGCCCAAGTCAAATGGATCGCCCCACATTGACCAAGAATGGTGAGATATATAGATCTTATTAACCTCTCATCGCACCCTCCGCTCTGTCTCCCTCGTAGAGTAGACCTCCTCTCAGTCGCAGGGGCAGGTTCTACACCACCACCTCCAGAGCCTGCCCCTTCATGCCTGGAGATTGAACTAGGCAACCAGAGTTCTTTTTCTTTCCCACCGGATGTGGTGGATGTTATTTTATCGTTCAGGAGACACTCCATCAAATCTGTCTATTATTATAGATGGGCCAGGTTTATGAAGTGGTGTGGAGAGCGGTCCATTGATCCTTTGAAGGCACATTTATCGGATGCACTTAGTTTTTCAATTTCTTTGGCCCAGCAAGGGTGTGCTGTGGCGATGGTTAAGGACTACTTCTCGGCCATGTCAGCCTTCCTTTGTTTGCCGGACCAGTCGTCAATTTTTAATTCCCCCATTGTTGTGAGGTTCATTAAGGGCCTCACCAATAGGTTCCTCCCACTCGCTTCATACTGCTTCAGTGGGATGTGAGTTTACTTCTCACATTGCTGGTGAGGTCTCCTTCTGATCCTCCTCGTAGTTGCCCTTAGATATATATATATATATATACATATATATATATATCAAACAATCCTCTCTTGTGGAAAAGACGTGAGCCCACACAGGTAAGCTGAATTCAACCTCCTTTAATTGCAGTAAACAAACTGCATTGTGCATTTCAGCACTCCGTGCCTTCCTCAGATGCCTTTGCTTGTTTTAAATACATAGGGATCTTGTAGTGTCAGGTGGCTGGATTTGCTGACCTTCACCCCACCAGCAATGCTGACAGAGTGCCGGAATGCCTTCGCCTAAGCAAGCAGAGCCGCTGCGATGTAATCATCACCCAGTATTCTGGCCTGGCAATACGCTGTAAGCTGCGGTGGTTTGGCGTTTCCCCAATTGCCTTGAGATGCACCACCAGTTGCCACAATCCGCCGAACTCTTGAGGGTGGGGGCTCAAGTGTGACTGGCCATGCACACAATATCCAAACCAAACGATCCTCTCCTGTAGAAAAGACGTGAGCCCACACGGGTAAGCTGAATTCAACCTCTTTTAATTGCAGTAAACAAACAGCATTATGCATTTCAGCACTCTGTGCCTTCCTCAGATGCCTTTGCTCGTTTTAAATACACTGTCCACTTCAAGAAACGGAGCGCCTCACTGTGTTTTGTGGAGACACTCCTTCCACCTTTAAAGGGAAGATTTTCAGACTTTGTGCCTCGAGTCCACTGGCTGCAGTAACACACGTGGAAGTCCTTGCCCCAGTGGGCAGTGCCTGCAGTTCCTTTAGACATGTCGATCTTGTAGTGTCAGGTGGCTGGATTTGCTGACCTTCACCCCACCAGCACTGCTGACAGCGTGCCTAGATGCCTTCGCCTAAGTAAGCAGAGGCACCGCGATGTAATCATCACCCAGTTTTCTGGCCTGGCATTACGTAGCGAGCTGCGGTGGTTCGGCGTTTCCCAATCGCCTTGAGATGCACCACCGGTTGCCACAATCCGCCGAACTCTTGAGGGTGGGGGCTCAAGTGTGAGTGGCCACGCACACAATATCCAAACCAAACGATCCTCTCCTGTGGAAAAGACGTGAGCCCACACAGTTAAGCTGAATTCAACCTCCTTTAATTGCAGTAAACGATCAGCATTATGCATTTTAGCACTCCGTGCCTTCCTCGGATGCCTTTGCTCTTTTTAAATACACTGTCCACTTCAAGAATATATAGATATAGATATATAGATATAGATATATAGATATATATATTTTCTCCCCCCATTGTGTCTGGTATCAAACCTTTGGCTTTAATCCATTCTGACGCCTGTAGTGAATTTATTAAAACATGCACCCAGGGGGCACCTTACAGGTGCCCCCTCAAAACCTACCAGACTCAGAGTATGCTGGCTGACTGGTATGATCCAGCCTTCTACCACATACCTGTTTCTGACCTCTTGCAGGTGAGAGCCCACACTCTTGGAGGCCGGAAACAATGCCTGCTCTGGAGAAAAGTGTTCACACCTCCTCCAGCAGGATGGCTAGTGAATCTGCATATCAAGGCCAGGGACTTCAAAGTCCCTGCAGCCTTTGATATGCAGCCTGACTTTACCCAGACCAGGGAGATGCCACCCCATGGCCTGAGGCCCGTTTGGCACCAGAACCGACGGGAAATTGGCTTTGCAAGGAGGCGTGGTGCATTACCGGACCAATCGCATCCCTAAGGTGGGCTGCCTGATGTACCTAATGAAAGAAGGATTCCACCATCTTTATTTTGGTGGAAATAGGACCTCTGGGGCGGGGTTATGCCCACTCCGCACATGAAGTGATCATATAGGGTAGGGGGTGTAGTGACCCAAAGGGTAAGTAGCCCATTGGCTTCTACCCTTAACTCCCCTTAACGTCTCCCAATTGAGTATTTAGGTGGGCCCCTGACACCAGGAACTCGGATTCGTTTGACAAAAGAAGGGGACACAGAAGATCCGAAAAAGCAAGAACTGTGGCGTGCCTGAGAACCTTTGGCGCCCAACCCTGCCTGCTCCTGTACCAACAATCGTGGAGAACCTGACTCGTCCTGCAGCTGTGCATCCTCCAAAAGCCTTGGAGAGCTGGCAGCACTTCGCCAACCAGCCAGCATCTCCCTTGAAGTAGAGGAGCACTTTTCCTGTGACCAGCAGGCACCGACTAATGACATCTGGTTCATCGTTCTGCTAACCACTGGGTTCACCAACGCAGCAGCCACCCAGGAGGAGGTCACTATGCTCCAGAGGGTCATATCTGTCTCCCTACCAAGTCTGGAGATGCCAAGATCCCCAGGAGCCACCCTGCATTAATAAATGTGGTACCAGACCCTTGCAGCAACCAATCCTTGTTTAAATTCCAATCCAGACTCTGACACCACAAAGACTGACCTGCCGATAAGGGATGTCTGCATTGCAGAGGCAAGGACAAAGATTGACCGAGCTGTCCTGTTCTGTCCCCCTTTGCAGGTGTGACCAAGAACCATGCGAACAGCCTACCAGAAACCCTCTGCACCCGAGCTCCCCGGCCCGGGTCCACAAACAGACTGTGCCCTCTTGCTACCACGATCCTTACGAACCGAGCCCCCCACCGTTGGGAGCTTCCGGACTTGTCCCCAAGTCCCCCTCTGCCGCCTGTTTCTAGGTGCCCCCCACTTTGCCTGCGGTGTAGCGCACCAGTCTTCCAACCCATCCAGCACTTCTGCACCTGGATATCCCAGGGCAGGTAAACCTAGGGTTGGTTACTGTTGGGTCTTTGGACTTTGGACCCCTAGCACCTTAAATCATGAAGGGTACCCCCGAAATATGATTGCAAGTACCTGTATGCAATATATGTTTCTTTCTCCTTAGGAAAGCATGCCCGTGCAAAAATGCATTTTGTATAACATTGTACCTACATGTAAAAATTTATAACTCAGAAAGTACTTACCGAGTTACGGAGTTCGTGGTGTGGAAATATGTATAAAATACTTGTTGTTTTAGTAAAATTGATCTCGAGATTCTTCTTGAGTGTGTCTCATTTATTGACACTGTGTGTACAAAAAATGCTTAACACTACCCACTGATAAGCCTAACCTGCTCGCCTACACTGCCACAAAAGAGAGCATTTGGGATTATTAATTTAAGCCCTGTAGCCAGTAAGGGTAGTTTGGACTTTCAATGGTCTGTACAACTAATGGGGGCAAAGAAAAGAAAAATGTGACGGACTCTGTGTCTACCTGTAAGGTGTGTACAACAAAAAGGAAATGAATCCCATCAGCCCACCCATATGGCAGAGCTTCATCATCTGGGATAGAACAAGGATGGTCCGGTTAAGGAGCCACACACCTGTTGGAATTATGTGCTTCTCCAAACCCAAGGAACCACCAGTGATGGATCATACCAAAAATCAAATCATTTTGAGATGGTGTGGGATATTAAATTGCAGTGAGAAAAGAATCAAAAAGTGAGATGTAAAATTGGCTACCATGATTTAAAGAATGGTTTATTAGGGAAAATCATGGTGTCAAGATTAAAATGAGTGTGAGACAGTTTGAAATAATAACTGTCTGTTAAGGATGGTATTTGGTCAACATGTTTCAGCCATTGTAGGAAAGTTAAAGCCTACCCAGCTTTCGTCAGGACCTCTTAAACACTACTGCAATAAAGCTTGACCTAAGCTTAGTGAAAAAAGCAAAAATTAACACACTGATCCTGAGCCTCGGCTCAGGATCAGTCCAGGGGTACCGACGGACAGAGCGGGGCCTCCAACCCTGAGCAGTGGCCAGGAAGAGGTGAGGCTTTCTCCCAAGCATTTTTGGGAAAGAATCCTAAATACTTTATGAAACAGACATCCCCCGTCTGGAAAATCCATTGTACGGTAGGATGTTTTGTATCATTAATTTGTGTTAATTTTTGCTTTTTTCACTAAGCTTAGGTCAAGCTTTATTGCAGTAGTGTTTAAGAGGTCCTGACGAAAGCCGGGTAGGCTTAAACTTTCCTACAATGGCTGAAACATGTTGACCAAATACCATCCTTAACAGACAGTTATTATTTCAAACTGTCTCACACTCATTTTAATCTTGACACCATGATTTTCCCTAATAAACTTCTCCTTAAATCATGGTAGCCAATTTTACATCTCACGTTTTGATTCTTTTCTCACTGCAATTTAATATCCCACACCATTTCAAAATGATTTGATTTTTGGTATGATCCATCACTGGTGGTTCCTTGGGTTTGGAGAAGCACATAATTCCAACAGGTGTGTGGCTCCTTAACCGGACCATCTTTGGTTCTATCCCAGATGATGAAGCTCTGCCATATGGGTGGGCTGATGGGATTCATTTCCTTTTTGTTGTACACACCTTACAGGTAGTCACAGAGTCCGTCACATTTTTCTTTTCTTTGCCCCCATTAGTTGTACAGACCATTGACAGTCCTTTTTGTACTGTTATACTGTGAATAAGGGGTTTGTCTGTCCTTTGGTCTTTAAATAATTTTCCCCTTAGACCCTCCACCAACCTGGATTTTGACGATAGTCTGGACTTTCTACATAGTGTCCCTCGTTTTGATATACTACATAAAAAGCCAGCTTTTTATGTTTACTTGTACAGACGCAACTTCAGGATCCATATAATGCAGTGATGTGTAACCAGTAGCAAAATGGGTCCTTCACCTTCCTTTGCATGATTCCCTGTCATCACTGCATTTCCAGTAGCACATACAGTGTCACTCAGTTAGCAGGCACCAGAACATTTGCTTATTGATGCACTTGTGCATTACTCTTACAAAAATTAATTAAAACAGACTGTTCTCGTTAATCCCACCCTGATCACTAGATGAAAAGTAAAAGGGCATTTTAAGGACAAACTTTTGAAGTACAACATTCCTGTTTTGTGGTTTTCCTTCCATTGGTTTTATTGAGAAGCAAAACCATATTTATTTGAATTGTATTTACCCGTGGGGGATGGTGGTGTGTGTGAACACTGAGGTTCTCGGGGCATACAGTGGTATTGTTACACATGCAAATATTGTTTCCTTCTACAATGTTTACATGCAATGTCAAAACGCCTCCCCACTATTCCTAAAAAAAAAACCTACACGAAAAACCAACCTTGACTTCAAACTTCAGATTGTATACTCTCCATTTTTCTCCAAATGACCCTCTCATTCTTTTCCATTGTCTGTTTGCCTCCTCTCCTGTGCACACTACTCTAAGTCACATGCATGTTTGCCTTAACACCATCGCTGCTGATGCTATTCTTCTCCTGTGCTGGACAGCAATAAAAACAGGTGTGGTCATGATGAGCTCAGCTCGTCATGAGCACACAAGCACCGTGCTGCATGACGAGCTGAGCTCGTCATGAGCATGAAAGGGGTTAATCCCTTTTATTGTATCTCTGCATATTGCCCACACCTTATTTAAAAAATCACAACCTCTCCTATAAAGGTCATACACTCCACCCTAAAATACCTAATCTCCTGTGGCTTGTCTAGTAATTCTGCCAAGCAATACATAAAATTCCATTACCTTCTCCCACTAAATACCACACCTAATTTCCTACTAATGTAATCTATTATATAGAAGCTAGAGTAAAGGCATGGAATGGCTCTGGTACTGCACAAGACTGATCCCAATTACTACAAAACTACACTAACCCTGGGAACTGGAGCAGCCTGTAGACAGTAATTCTATGTCAGGACTGGAGGCAAGGATTATGCCTTCTTTCTTCACTTTTTTCCATTAGCAGCACAAAGGTAAACAAAGACTACGTTTCCCATGAACCATAGGGAAACAAAGTAGTCAAGAAACAACATGGCAACAACCAATCATAAACAATATCAATGTCCAATCAGGGCCGGCCAGCCCAACATAGTCCTTTGCTAGTGTCCAATCTTCCTCTTGCTTCGCTGCTCTGCAGCAAGATAAGTACTGCCCAGTCTTTTGTGCTGTTTAGTGCTTAACTGTTTATTGTCTTCTCATGACTGTTGTTCTCCTGCTAATTTATGCTTAATTTATTGTCACTGTGTAATGTTGATGCTGTTAGCGCGTATGTTCACAATTGACCATTGATGTTATCAGCACGCTTGCGCCTCTCTCAATAGTTTGGTGAGGGGTTTTGCACCCGCTCCGTTAGGCTGGGGCTCGGTTGCGGTTTTGGTTCCCCCTAGGGGGCCGCGTTGACAGGCACCTTCGTGTGCATTTTTTCCTTTCAGGGATGCCGCGGGTTTGAGATTTTCCTCACCCGCTAGAGTGCGCGAGAGGTCGTCGACGGCCCGACGCGGTGTTTGATCTCTTCAGGGATTCAAACACAGCGCGCATCTGTTATCAGAGGCTCCGGTCTGAGGCGAACACCCGTGTGGGTTGTATCGGCCGAGGCGGGCACAAATTACAGCGTCTGCCGCATTACTGTTTATTTACGCTCCGCTGCCCCGCGATCTATTGCAGTAAGGGGTTGTGGAGTCGGTATCTATATATTGTACGTCTTGTGTGGGGTCCAGTATTTGCTTGTTCAAGGCTATTAAAGGGACAAGGCCCAGGCCGGTGAGCGCCCCTCTGGCACAGGGGTGTGATTATTGTTCCAGTTGCTGCCAGCAGTTGTCCCCTGGGGCTTGAACCCCTAGGATTGCAGTGCTGTTCTACCGCCCCTAAGCTCAGCTATCACACAGCCTATATATTTAATTAAGGCCTTCCTACCGGCCAGTGTAGTTGCCATTCCTGCACCCACTAGCCTGTATATTGGGTTCTTTTCTGTGGGGACATGTAATATTATGACGAATATCCTGAGGAGGAGGACCCGCTTGCAGATATGCCCTGGGGGGATGCCTTTTATGAGGCAGTGGATTCTTCTATTTACCAGGCCGTGGGCCAAGCTATCTCCCCTCTGGAGGACAGACTTTCACACCAAATAAATGAGGCATTCTCGTTCTTAGAATAGCGCATGGGGGCCCCCTCAACTTCGGTAGCCCCTCCAGATTCCAGCCCTGTTGGTTCCCCTCTAGCCAAGCGGCCCAGGGTGCCAGGGGTGGATTCAGATGCTTTTGAGTGTTTCCGTCAGGCTTTCCTTGATAGGCAGTACAGCCGGATGCGCTCCCCCCTCCACCTCCCACCCCGACCCCCCAGTCTACTGACCCGGATGCCACGGGTGATCCTGACGCTGACCCAGGTCCTTCGAGACCTTGGCTCCTCTCCCGCCCGGCGGTGCCCTCTCCAGCCACCTCTGACTTGTTGGATCAGAACGATATCATTTACTCTTGCTCTTCGGAATGGGTCCCGGGGGAGAAAGTGGCCGCCTATGTGGCAGAGCACATCCCCGTCCTTTGGAAAAGGAGGCCCTTAACTTTGCGAGCGGAGTGCCCCCGTCCTTCCTTGGAGGGAAAGGTAGCCCGTACTCCAGAGATTGACCCAAGGAAGGAGCTCTGCAAATTAGTAAATACCTTCATATCGCTTGACAGTTCGCAGTCTACAATCCGAAAAGTGCTTCCCCTTGTTTTTCGCGGGGCCGGCCGAGGCAGGGGCCGCTCGGCCGGTCGAGGTCACCAACATGGTAACCAGAGAGGCTCCGGTCAGTCTCAGGATCCGTCCTGCTTTGGGAACTTTTATGCCACGAGAGGACGCAGAAGCAAAAGAAGAGGATTCCTTGGAAGTGCCGCCATTGCAAACTCCAGTGAGTGTTTACCTTCCTTCCCCCTCAAGACTATAGGGGAGGTTAGCAAGTTGTTACCAGGCTTGGTTGTCTCTCACAAACGATGCGTGGGTTCTCCAAACAGTGCAAGGGTTTCAAATAGAGTTCCCAGTGCAACGCACTCCTCCCCGCCCCATCCAGTTTTCAGTTTCGGATGCCGCCCTGGTGGACGAGAAGGTCTCCTCTCTTCTTCACAAGGGCGCCATCTCCCTCACTGCTCGTCACCCAGGGGGGGTTTTGAGCAATATTTTCTTAGTGAACAAAACCGACGGCGGCAAGAGGCCCGTCATAAATGTAAGCGAGTTCAGTGAATGGCTAGTATACCGCCATTTAAAATTGGAAGGAATTCACCTCCTTCAGGATGTTTTGCACCCCTGTGACTAGATGGTCCACCTGGACCTAAAGGATGCCTATTTGGTGATTCTAATTTTTCCTCCACACAGGAGGTTCCTGCAGTTCGCACGGAGAGACCGCGTTTACAAGTTTACTTCCTTCCCGTTCGGCCTCTCGTTGGCACCTTGGTGCTTTACCAAGGTTCTCAAGCCGGCGGTAGAGTTTCTGAGAGCAAGAGGGGCAGGATGATCGTCTATTTGGACAATCTCCTTTTGATGGCTTTGTGCCTGCTCCAACTGGAAGCTCAGCTTCAGATGGCGGTGGCTCTCCTTCAAGACCTCGGTCTTGTAATTAACAAGGACAAGTCTCTCTTACAACCGACCGAGTCTCTTGCCTCCTTGGGGTTCGTAATCGACTCCACGTCATCTACACTCAGTCTTCCGGTCAGGAACATTTCCAAAATCCGACATGAGTTGCGTCGGGTTCTTGCCAAACCGCAGGTTTCCCTCCGTCAGCTGGCGCGGGTAGTGGGCCTCCATTCAGGCCATCTTCCCGGGCCCTCTGCGTTACAGGGCTTTGCAACGCCTCAAAGCATACTTCCTCCGGAAAGGGTTTCCTTACTCTCACAAGGTATCCCTGACTCCCGAAGTGAGTGCCGAGATCCAATGGTGGTTGGACCATATGGAGGCCTGGAACGATCTTCGGCTCTACTCCAGACCTGCTGATCGAGTCAGATGCCAGCAGAACTGGCTGGGGTGCGCGTTGCGGGGATTTGTCCACAGGAGTATTGTGGTCTCCCGACAAACAGAAGTTACACATAAACTGTCTGGAACTTTTGACAGGCTCGTTTGCCGTTCGGTGCTGGATGAGAGACTTAGTACGATCATGTGTTCTTCTGAAGATTGACAGCATCTCAGCAGTCCGGCATGTAAATCACCTGGGAGGCACCAGGTCCAAAGAGCTCTCGGATCTGACGGCCAGTTTTTGGCAATACTGCCTAGACAGCCAGATATCGGTCACAGCCGAGTACCTTCCGGGTCGGGACAATTTGGAGGCAGACTTCCAGTCCCACCGCTTCCGGGATTCCAGCATGTGGAGGCTGGACCGAGCCGTTTTTGTAGCTTTGACCGACCACTTGGGTCTGTTCTCAACGGATCTGTTTGTGTCCCGTTTGGACCATCAGACACCTCGGTTTTTCAGCTGGAGGCGGGACCCCTTGGCAGCGGCCACGGTTGCGTTTCTCCAGGATTGGTGCCTGGAACAGAGGTACGTCTTTCCCCCATTCGCGATGATCACGCGCTCTTCGGCTCAGATTCACAGGCAGGGGGCGGATTTGGTTTCCAGTTCTTCTGGAACTTTATTGGGATTTTCCAATCCTACTCCCCCAGTATCCCTCTCTTCTCATGAATCCCGAAGGGAATCCTATCCCGCTGGTGTTAGCGGGCTCTCTGTTTCTCATGGCACAGCGGATTTCCGGGGCAGATGGGAAACCCCTGGTCTTTTGCAAGAGGCTGAGAACCTCCGTTCCAAAGCTTGGGCGGACAGTACGGTCAAAAGATACAAGTCCGCGTTGGGCAGATGGTCCTGTTGGTGTCTGCGACGGGGTTACGATCCCTTGGTCGCAGATGTCATTGCTGTGGTAAATTGTTTGGTTTTGGCACAGCTGGCTTCCGACGGGTTTGCTTACCGGTCGATATATACTTTTAGGTCAGCTATTTTGTCCGGTCATGTCCCAGTGAACGGAACCCCTGTAGGGGAGCATCCCCTGGTTTGCAAATTGCTTCGGATGGGAGGCTTTCCCTGCCTTCGGAACCCCGCTACTCCTCCCTTTGGGACGTCAATCAGGTTCTTAACCTTTTTCTTTCCTGGCAGCCTAACCGGTTTCTCTCGAGGAAGGAGCTTTCCGCAAAGTTGGCTATGCTCCTTTGCCTGATATTGCGTAGGCGAGTCTCGGATGTCGGGCTCTGGACATTTCCGGAAGTATGTTTTCCCCTGAGGGAGTAACTTTTACGCTTCTGCGTCGCACTAAGTGCCATACTAGGGTTATTTCATACCCGACATTTCCTGACTCGCCGAAGTTATGCGTTGTCAGATGTCTCAAGGCGTATGAAGAAATGACTGAGGAATTCCATCCCCCTGGAGAGCATCCGCTCCTCATTTCGCTCCGGAAGCCCTTTAGAGCAGTTTCCTCACCCACGATCGCCAGATGGGTTCGTTGGGTGATGCATGAGGCTGGTATAAGGCTGCGGGACTTCGGTGCACAGTCTACGCGTGGAGCAATGGCCTCAAAGGCGTTTGGCTTGGGCGCACGCCTGGAGGATATCCTTAATGCTGCAGATTGGTCTTCGGACTCTACCTTTAAGATATTCTACTTTAAACCAGTTCTAAATGTGGCTCAACTGGTTGTGGGCAAGCTTTAAACAAGCATAATCCTCGCCTCCAGTCCTGACATAGAATGAAAAATTTCCTAGCTAACGTAAAGGAAAGTTTCAATTCTATTAAGGACCCGGAGGCGAGGATTATCCCGCCCATTGCTTTCTAGTTGCTTTAACTATTGCCTGCATGATATAACATGTTTGCTCTGTAACAAGTTTGGCTGTGTTCCCTGGGTAACGTGTCCCTGTCATTTACAGGTTCTGACGCCCAAAAAAAGGATGTCTGAAGAGTGCGGAACAGCCGTCGTCGCGCTCAGAAAGAGTAAGATTGGACACTAGCAAAGGACTATTTTGGGCTGGCTGGCCCTGATTGGACATTGATACTGTTTATGATTGGTTGTTATAACAACAAATAATACCTGGGGGTCAAAGAAGTAATAGTAAGTCAGACAGAATGGATCACGAAACCAAAACTACGCAAAAAACACCAGTGAGAATTTCATGCAAGCTAGTGACTGCAGGCCTAGTCAAGGCTCAAGAGCAAATGGAGAAAATAGTTCCCATCAGAAGCCACACTGTACCGCCCTCTTTCTCATCATTTGGGTTCTCCTTACCCAGGAGACAAAACGGCCGGTCAGATGTTACCGTGACCGATAAATGTGGCAAGTGGGTAGTATGTTATGTACAAGAACTAATAGTGGCAACCGAAAAAAGCAGTGTATGGTGATGAGGGTGAAAAAGTGAGGGGTATTAATAAAATTAGGTGAATTGGGTAGAAGAACAGAATTTATTAGTATCTCCCAATCCCTAAGATTAAAACGCAGGTGCAAGTGCGGGTTTGAAATAATAACCGCACTAAGTGGTCAACATGTTTCTGCATTACATAGAACAGAGTTTCAAATGCATTCTTCAGGACCTAGTTAGAGTAACACTACTGCTTTAATAGATAATAATAAATAAATGAAAAAATATCACCTGAAAGTCCCAGGTGTACTCAACCGTATACTGTTAATGCATAGTATCCAGTGGCATCGGATCCAAACAGAAAGACATACAAACAAAAAGACAAAAGAGCATAAGTGATTCATACTCAAATAGTTGCCATAGTGTGATGGAAGCACATTCACACATAATGGGACATGGATTCCCATATACACACTCACCCAAATATGATGGTTGAGAGGCTTCACCCCACCTGGCTGCAGCGCAGGTATAAGGAGCACCGCTCTAAAAACAATGAGTCACTTTTACAGGTTTTCCAACAAAGGAAAAAAGGACAAAAGGAAAAAAGAGTTTACGCAGAGGCAAAGAGTAACTAAGTAGACCCACTAAGTGCTGCGTGGATTAATTGAGGGTGACCCGCCAGTATTGTGCCACAGCGATCAGAGTCATGGCTAGGAATTAAGTAATGACTCGTTAGCACATCGCGTCAGGCAGTGGTTGCAAAGGATTTACGGCTTAGCGGTAGAACGGAGAGCGAGTACGCTCTGAGATCAGCGCTGCTTCTCGCATGGGCAACAACAGGCTTGCGGCGAGCGCGCCAGGAAACGAGCGCTGTGCGGCCCGCTTACCTGTCCGTCGGGGTCTCCCGGCAGTCATCTGTACTGTCTGGGGGGGCGCCGGCGATTGTCAGCGGGAGCTGTATGTAGATTCGGGCTCAGAACAAACAGCATCACGTGATCCAATGCGGTCACGTGATGCATGGAAAGCTGGGTAATGTAGTTCTAAGCGGTTAATTCAATGTAACCAGTCTTTAGGTGATGCTTGCACATTCGGGCTCAGAACAAACAGCATCACGTGATCCAATGCGGTCACGTGATGCATGGAAAGCTGGGTAATGTAGTTCTAAGCGGTTAAATCAATGTAACCAGTCTTTAGGTGATGTTTGCACATGAGGATAGCAATATTATTATGTGCCAATGTTGGTAATCATTAGTAATATTGAAAACTACCCAATGGTTAATTTAATCACCAGCATGCGTATTCGTTTAAACGATGACTTTATGGGGGCTTCTGTTAGTATATCAAAGGCATGGGTATAGATGGATTGGAACATCTGGCGACAGCCTAAGCTGAATATAAATATAACTTAATCATGTCAGGATTCATGGTGAGAGATGAAGCGATTGAGAGTGTAAGCATGTAATAACAACAATCAGAGGGACATCCAGGGTATTGGCTCGTTGAGGCCCTCCTTGTCGCTGTTCAGACGGTACACCCATTTCTGTTCAATTTTGAACAGAAAGCGACTGATGTCAGGACACGAATCAGGAATGTGGGGTTGTTCCAAGACAGTCCAGCTGAAGTCTTCGGGGCCATGTCCCTTCTCCAAAAAATGTGCAGTGAGACGGGTAGCCTGTTTTCGGCATCGCACTGTACTCTTATGCTCTTGTATCCGTGTTCGTATTTTCCTGGTCGTCATCCCAACATAAGCAATGGGCACGGACACGTTATCAAGTAGATAAGATTACTGCTGTTGCAGTTAGTGAATTTATTTTGGGTCCATGGGCGATTGGTGCCCATGTCGACCACGGTGGATTTACAGGTTTGAGGGCAGACAGTACATGCTCCGCAAGGGTAATGGCCGACAACAGGAGGTAAGTCCCACAAAGTGCCCACTTGTCTTGACTCCTTGTTTTTTGGGCGTGTGTGGACTAATTGGTCTTTTAAGTTGGGTCCTCTTTTGAAGGCGAAGATAGGTAAAGCGATGTCATCACCTCCGATTTTTAAGATCGACCAGTGCTTTTTTATGATCTTTTGTACTTGGTTCGATCGGCTGTTAAAAGTATTGACAAAGGCAATACGGTTGGTCTTTTCTTTGGGAGGGAGTATTTCTAGTAGGGACTCTCTGTTATTATTAGACGCCCTCTTTTTAGACTGTCGGATAATTCTCTTTGGGTAGTCTTTTTCATTCAATTGAACCTCCAGATTTTTAGAGTGGATCTCAAAAGACTCTTTGTTGGAGCAGTTTCTTTGAACTCTGAGGAACTGGCCGAAGGGCAAGTTGTCCCTCAGGGCTCGTGGATGGCAGCTGTCATATCGCAATAGTGCGTTTTTTGCCATCGGCTTCCGATAAAGCTCAGATTCGATACCAGTTGGGGTCGCATGTAGACTCAGGTCAAGGAAAGCCAAGGATGTCCTGCTGAACTCGATGGTGAATTTGAGGTAGACGTTCTTGCTATTCAGCCATCCATGAAATGACACTAGGTCTTCTTCCGTGCCTCGCCACACCACCAGGATGTCATCAATGTAACGTTTCCATACATATAATGATGGTAGGTATGGGTTGGCGGGCGTTAGGACCTCCTGCTGTTCAAAATGGTGGACGTAAAGGTTCGCCAGACTAGGCGCGAAAACACTGCCCATACTGGTCCCAGATGTTTGCAGGTAGATGGTATCCTCGAAACGAAAGTAATTCTCTTTCATGGCAATTTCAGCTAGGTGCATAATAAAGTGTGTTGGAGTGATGGACTGGTGATTGTTCTGTTCCAACAAGGCACCTACCACTTCAAGGGTTTCGGTCTGCGGGATTGACGTGTATAAAGACTCTACGTCAAACGATACTAAGATATCAGTATCGGTATTGAACTGTACTGTTGGAAGGAGTCTAAGGACATCTTTCGTGTCTTGCAGGAACGTGGGCATTGCCTTGACCATGGGATTCAAGAAGTGATCGACAAAGGTCGAGAGAGGTTCCAAAACCGAGCCAATCCCTGAAATAATGGGCCTACCAGGTGGTGGCCTCTGTGGTTTGTGCACTTTTGGAAGACAATAGAAGTACGGGATCGTGGGGTATTTGGTGACTAGGTATTGTCCTTCCTGTGGTGTTATCCAACCCTCAGTTGTTGCTTCCTCTACCAGGTGGCTTATTTTGGATTGTAATTTCTCTGTGGGATCTTCTCTCAGTGGCAGGTAAGATTTCCGATCACTCAACTGCCGGAGGCATTCCTCTCTGTATGTCACAGTGTCTAAGATAACAGTTGCACCGCCTTTATCGGCAGGCTTAATGGTAATCCTGTCATTAGATGACAATGAACGCAGAGCCAACTGTTCGTCTCTTGAGAGATTCATGAAAGGTTTAGTCTCTGTTTTGTAGAGGCGTGTAATATCATTTTCCACGGCTGTTTCGAAAGTCAAAACCTTAGGAGGTAAAACAGCACTTGGTGGATTAAACGTAGATGGCTTCTTCAGTCCGGTATTTTTGTCTTCAATGGCAGTGCCCATGTTTACTGGTTTAGAAAAGAAATAGTGCAATCTTATTTTTCTGAAGAGCTTGGCTAATTCGATTTGGGCAGTGAAAGGATCCCCTTTCTGGGTTGCCACAAAGCCCAAGCCTTTATTCAAAAGGCGCTCTTCGTTGGGAGAGAGTACATATGAGCTCAGGTTCATCACGAGGCTGTCTGGTTGCTTGTCCCTGCGGTGTCTTGTGGGACTTTCTTCCCGCTGCGCAGGTCCATTCTCGATTGCTGTGGGGTGTTCGTATTCCAGTGGACCTGTTGTGTCGTTGTTCCTTGCCTCCTCCTGCCCCTGCCTCGTCTCTGGCCAAACCCTAAAAAAGGAAAGGAACCAGGGCCTTGTTGCATTTGGGGGGGGACAGAAGGGAGGGCCCATTTGGGGAGGGCAGTTTGGTCCAAACATCCAAGGGTTAGCCGGCCACCACGGTTGGAAATTGTTGAAGTTCTGTGGTTGGTGTCCATTCCTCCAATTTCTTCTATTTCCTCGGCCTCTGGAAGTTTGATCAGCAGATCCCGTTTGTGAGGTGTCTGAATCACTAGAGGCCCCATCTGAGCTTGATGTGCCATACGTCGAGCCACCCTTTTTGCCGCCTCGATTGAATGTTGGTGCCGTGTATGTGTCACTCGTGTATGGATATACTCTCTCCATAGAGAATTTTGCTAAGTCCTTCTTAAATTTTTCTAATTTGGTGAACAAAATGGATTCTTTGAAGTCTTTGTTATTCTTGTCACTGTCTTCTTGTCCCTTTTTAAACAATCCACTTTTGAGAGTGGTTTTTATCTGGCCCTCAAGTACCTGAATTTCTATTAGTATTTTGTCCGCTACCCTTTTCGCGGTTTTAATGATTAGGACTAGCCAGTCCCTTGTGCACCTCCAGGCTATCATTGACCAGTCTTTAAGGAAATCCTTATCATCTAGAAATAGACGTGGTGCATTATTAACAATGAGGCCCGAGGGAGCACAGTTATCTCGAAGGTATTGTGCCATGATTATACCATGGACAGATGTCCTGGTATGGGATTTTTTAAGGATTAGGACCTTTGCCCAACCGTCATCGTTATTAGTCACTTGGACCGGGATCTGAATGCTGTCTAGAAGACTGGGATTTTCGTCCAGAATGTTTTGTACCTCCGCACTCTCGAATGCTAAGCCCCAGTTAGTAGCCATATTAGAAAGCTAATCGCAATAGAACAGGTGTAGAGGGACCCTCTACGACGGGAGCAATGTGGGAAAAGCCTCGCAGTAAACTCAATTGTACTGGAGACCGTAGAGGTCGACCAGTGTTTAAAAAGACCCACAGCCTTAGCTGTACTATTCACACATACAACACAAAATTGGGGGAAGGGTCTAAGGGCGGGTTTACCGACCAACCAGGTATGTGCCCCAAACACAATATTATAACAACAAATAATACCTGGGGGTCAAAGAAGTAATAGTAAGTCAGACAGAATGGATCACGAAACCAAAACTACGCAAAAAACACCAGTGAGAATTTCATGCAAGCTAGTGACTGCAGGCCTAGTCAAGGCTCAAGAGCAAATGGAGAAAATAGTTCCCATCAGAAGCCACACTGTACCGCCCTCTTTCTCATCATTTGGGTTCTCCTTACCCAGGAGACAAAACGGCCGGTCAGATGTTACCGTGACCGATAAATGTGGCAAGTGGGTAGTATGTTATGTACAAGAACTAATAGTGGCAACCGAAAAAAGCAGTGTATGGTGATGAGGGTGAAAAAGTGAGGGGTATTAATAAAATTAGGTGAATTGGGTAGAAGAACAGAATTTATTAGTATCTCCCAATCCCTAAGATTAAAACGCAGGTGCAAGTGCGGGTTTGAAATAATAACCGCACTAAGTGGTCAACATGTTTCTGCATTACATAGAACAGAGTTTCAAATGCATTCTTCAGGACCTAGTTAGAGTAACACTACTGCTTTAATAGATAATAATAAATAAATGAAAAAATATCACCTGAAAGTCCCAGGTGTACTCAACCGTATACTGTTAATGCATAGTATCCAGTGGCATCGGATCCAAACAGAAAGACATACAAACAAAAAGACAAAAGAGCATAAGTGATTCATACTCAAATAGTTGCCATAGTGTGATGGAAGCACATTCACACATAATGGGACATGGATTCCCATATACACACTCACCATACACTCACTCATCACCATACACTGCTTTTTTCGGTAGCCACTATTAGTTCTTGTACATAACATACTACCCACTTGCCACATTTATCGGTCACGGTAACATCTGACCGGCCGTTTTGTCTCCTGGGTAAGGAGAACCCAAATGATGAGAAAGAGGGCGGTACAGTGTGGCTTCTGATGGGAACTATTTTCTCCATTTGCTCTTGAGCCTTGACTAGGCCTGCAGTCACTAGCTTGCATGAAATTCTCACTGGTGTTTTTTGCGTAGTTTTGGTTTTGTGATCCATTCTGTCTGACTTACTATTACTTCTTTGACCCCCAGGTATTATTTGTTGTTATAATATTGTGTTTGGGGCACATACCTGGTTGGTCGGTAAACCCGCCCTTAGACCCTTCCCCCAATTTTGTGTTGTATGTGTGAATAGTACAGCTAAGGCTGTGGGTCTTTTTAAACACTGGTCGACCTCTACGGTCTCCAGTACAATTGAGTTTACTGCGAGGCTTTTCCCACATTGCTCCCGTCGTAGAGGGTCCCTCTACACCTGTTCTATTGCGATTAGCTTTCTAATATGGCTACTAACTGGGGCTTAGCATTCGAGAGTGCGGAGGTACAAAACATTCTGGACGAAAATCCCAGTCTTCTAGACAGCATTCAGATCCCGGTCCAAGTGACTAATAACGATGACGGTTGGGCAAAGGTCCTAATCCTTAAAAAATCCCATACCAGGACATCTGTCCATGGTATAATCATGGCACAATACCTTCGAGATAACTGTGCTCCCTCGGGCCTCATTGTTAATAATGCACCACGTCTATTTCTAGATGATAAGGACTTCCTTAAAGACTGGTCAATGATAGCCTGGAGGTGCACAAGGGACTGGCTAGTCCTAATCATTAAAACCGCGAAAAGGGTAGCGGACAAAATACTAATAGAAATTCAGGTACTTGAGGGCCAGATAAAAACCACTCTCAAAAGTGGATTGTTTAAAAAGGGACAAGAAGACAGTGACAAGAATAACAAAGACTTCAAAGAATCCATTTTGTTCACCAAATTAGAAGAATTTAAGAAGGACTTAGCAAAATTCTCTATGGAGAGAGTATATCCATACACGAGTGACACATACACGGCACCAACATTCAATCGAGGCGGCAAAAAGGGTGGCTCGACGTATGGCACATCAAGCTCAGATGGGGCCTCTAGTGATTCAGACACCTCACAAACGGGATCTGCTGATCAAACTTCCAGAGGCCGAGGAAATAGAAGAAATTGGAGGAATGGACACCAACCACAGAACTTCAACAATTTCCAACCGTGGTGGCCGGCTAACCCTTGGATGTTTGGACCAAACTGCCCTCCCCAAATGGGCCCTCCCTTCTGTCCCCCCCAAATGCAACAAGGCCCTGGTTCCTTTCCTTTTTTAGGGTTTGGCCAGAGACGAGGCAGGGGCAGGAGGAGGCAAGGAACAACGACACAACAGGTCCACTGGAATACGAACACCCCACAGCAATCGAGAATGGACCTGCGCAGCGGGAAGAAAGTCCCACAAGACACCGCAGGGACAAGCAACCAGACAGCCTCGTGATGAACCTGAGCTCATATGTACTCTCTCCCAACGAAGAGCGCCTTTTGAATAAAGGCTTGGGCTTTGTGGCAACCCAGAAAGGGGATCCTTTCACTGCCCAAATCGAATTAGCCAAGCTCTTCAGAAAAATAAGATTGCACTATTTCTTTTCTAAACCAGTAAACATGGGCACTGCCATTGAAGACAAAAATACCGGACTGAAGAAGCCATCTACGTTTAATCCACCAAGTGCTGTTTTACCTCCTAAGGTTTTGACTTTCGAAACAGCCGTGGAAAATGATATTACACGCCTCTACAAAACAGAGACTAAACCTTTCATGAATCTCTCAAGAGACGAACAGTTGGCTCTGCGTTCATTGTCATCTAATGACAGGATTACCATTAAGCCTGCCGATAAAGGCGGTGCAACTGTTATCTTAGACACTGTGACATACAGAGAGGAATGCCTCCGGCAGTTGAGTGATCGGAAATCTTACCTGCCACTGAGAGAAGATCCCACAGAGAAATTACAATCCAAAATAAGCCACCTGGTAGAGGAAGCAACAACTGAGGGTTGGATAACACCACAGGAAGGACAATACCTAGTCACCAAATACCCCACGATCCCGTACTTCTATTGTCTTCCAAAAGTGCACAAACCACAGAGGCCACCACCTGGTAGGCCCATTATTTCAGGGATTGGCTCGGTTTTGGAACCTCTCTCGACCTTTGTCGATCACTTCTTGAATCCCATGGTCAAGGCAATGCCCACGTTCCTGCAAGACACGAAAGATGTCCTTAGACTCCTTCCAACAGTACAGTTCAATACCGATACTGATATCTTAGTATCGTTTGACGTAGAGTCTTTATACACGTCAATCCCGCAGACCGAAACCCTTGAAGTGGTAGGTGCCTTGTTGGAACAGAACAATCACCAGTCCATCACTCCAACACACTTTATTATGCACCTAGCTGAAATTGCCATGAAAGAGAATTACTTTCGTTTCGAGGATACCATCTACCTGCAAACATCTGGGACCAGTATGGGCAGTGTTTTCGCGCCTAGTCTGGCGAACCTTTACGTCCACCATTTTGAACAGCAGGAGGTCCTAACGCCCGCCAACCCATACCTACCATCATTATATGTATGGAAACGTTACATTGATGACATCCTGGTGGTGTGGCGAGGCACGGAAGAAGACCTAGTGTCATTTCATGGATGGCTGAATAGCAAGAACGTCTACCTCAAATTCACCATCGAGTTCAGCAGGACATCCTTGGCTTTCCTTGACCTGAGGCTACATGCGACCCCAACTGGTATCGAATCTGAGCTTTATCGGAAGCCGATGGCAAAAAACGCACTATTGCGATATGACAGCTGCCATCCACGAGCCCTGAGGGACAACTTGCCCTTCGGCCAGTTCCTCAGAGTTCAAAGAAACTGCTCCAACAAAGAGTCTTTTGAGATCCACTCTAAAAATCTGGAGGTTCAATTGAATGAAAAAGACTACCCAAAGAGAATTATCCGACAGTCTAAAAAGAGGGCGTCTAATAATAACAGAGAGTCCCTACTAGAAATACTCCCTCCCAAAGAAAAGACCAACCGTATTGCCTTTGTCAATACTTTTAACAGCCGATCGAACCAAGTACAAAAGATCATAAAAAAGCACTGGTCGATCTTAAAAATCGGAGGTGATGACATCGCTTTACCTATCTTCGCCTTCAAAAGAGGACCCAACTTAAAAGACCAATTAGTCCACACACGCCCAAAAAACAAGGAGTCAAGACAAGTGGGCACTTTGTGGGACTTACCTCCTGTTGTCGGCCATTACCCTTGCGGAGCATGTACTGTCTGCCCTCAAACCTGTAAATCCACCGTGGTCGACATGGGCACCAATCGCCCATGGACCCAAAATAAATTCACTAACTGCAACAGCAGTAATCTTATCTACTTGATAACGTGTCCGTGCCCATTGCGTTATGTTGGGATGACGACCAGGAAAATACGAACACGGATACAAGAGCATAAGAGTACAGTGCGATGCCGAAAACAGGCTACCCGTCTCACTGCACATTTTTTGGAGAAGGGACATGGCCCCGAAGACTTCAGCTGGACTGTCTTGGAACAACCCCACATTCCTGATTCGTGTCCTGACATCAGTCGCTTTCTGTTCAAAATTGAACAGAAATGGGTGTACCGTCTGAACAGCGACAAGGAGGGCCTCAACGAGCCAATACCCTGGATGTCCCTCTGATTGTTGTTATTACATGCTTACACTCTCAATCGCTTCATCTCTCACCATGAATCCTGACATGATTAAGTTATATTTATATTCAGCTTAGGCTGTCGCCAGATGTTCCAATCCATCTATACCCATGCCTTTGATATACTAACAGAAGCCCCCATAAAGTCATCGTTTAAACGAATACGCATGCTGGTGATTAAATTAACCATTGGGTAGTTTTCAATATTACTAATGATTACCAACATTGGCACATAATAATATTGCTATCCTCATGTGCAAACATCACCTAAAGACTGGTTACATTGATTTAACCGCTTAGAACTACATTACCCAGCTTTCCATGCATCACGTGACCGCATTGGATCACGTGATGCTGTTTGTTCTGAGCCCGAATGTGCAAGCATCACCTAAAGACTGGTTACATTGAATTAACCGCTTAGAACTACATTACCCAGCTTTCCATGCATCACGTGACCGCATTGGATCACGTGATGCTGTTTGTTCTGAGCCCGAATCTACATACAGCTCCCGCTGACAATCGCCGGCGCCCCCCCAGACAGTACAGATGACTGCCGGGAGACCCCGACGGACAGGTAAGCGGGCCGCACAGCGCTCGTTTCCTGGCGCGCTCGCCGCAAGCCTGTTGTTGCCCATGCGAGAAGCAGCGCTGATCTCAGAGCGTACTCGCTCTCCGTTCTACCGCTAAGCCGTAAATCCTTTGCAACCACTGCCTGACGCGATGTGCTAACGAGTCATTACTTAATTCCTAGCCATGACTCTGATCGCTGTGGCACAATACTGGCGGGTCACCCTCAATTAATCCACGCAGCACTTAGTGGGTCTACTTAGTTACTCTTTGCCTCTGCGTAAACTCTTTTTTCCTTTTGTCCTTTTTTCCTTTGTTGGAAAACCTGTAAAAGTGACTCATTGTTTTTAGAGCGGTGCTCCTTATACCTGCGCTGCAGCCAGGTGGGGTGAAGCCTCTCAACCATCATATTTGGGTGAGTGTGTATATGGGAATCCATGTCCCATTATGTGTGAATGTGCTTCCATCACACTATGGCAACTATTTGAGTATGAATCACTTATGCTCTTTTGTCTTTTTGTTTGTATGTCTTTCTGTTTGGATCCGATGCCACTGGATACTATGCATTAACAGTATACGGTTGAGTACACCTGGGACTTTCAGGTGATATTTTTTCATTTATTTATTATTATCTATTAAAGCAGTAGTGTTACTCTAACTATGTCCTGAAGAATGCATTTGAAACTCTGTTCTATGTAATGCAGAAACATGTTGACCACTTAGTGCGGTTATTATTTCAAACCCGCACTTGCACCTGCGTTTTAATCTTAGGGATTGGGAGATACTAATAAATTCTGTTCTTCTACCCAATTCACCTAATTTTATTAATACTCCTCACTTTTTCACCCTCATCACCATACACTGCTTTTTTCGGTAGCCACTATTAGTTCTTGTACATAACATACTACCCACTTGCCACATTTATCGGTCACGGTAACATCTGACCAGCCGTTTTGTCTCCTGGGTAAGGAGAACCCAAATGATGAGAAAGAGGGCGGTACAGTGTGGCTTCTGATGGGAACTATTTTCTCCATTTGCTCTTGAGCCTTGACTAGGCCTGCAGTCACTAGCTTGCATGAAATTCTCACTGGTGTTTTTTGCGTAGTTTTGGTTTCGTGATCCATTCTGTCTGACTTACTATTACTTCTTTGACCCCCAGGTATTATTTGTTGTTATAATATTGTGTTTGGGGCACATACCTGGTTGGTCGGTAAACCCGCCCTTAGACCCTTCCCCCAATTTTGTGTTGTATGTATGATTGGTTGTTGCCATGTTGTTTCTTGACTACTTTTTTCCCTGTGGTTCATGGGAAATTTAGTCTTTGTTTACCTTTGTGCTGCTAATGGAAATAAAGTGAAGAAAGAAGGCATAATCCTCGCCTCCGAGTCCTTAATAGAATTTAAACCTTCTGTTACGTTAGCTAGTAAATTTTTCATTCCTCATCACGGAGAGTAAGCGATGTATAGTGCAATCACAATGCAATACATAACCTATACTAAAACTAATATCTTAACTCTCTGCAGTCAAACAGAGTATAGTTCACACAGGCGGCCTAATAATCTTTTCTGCTTGACTCTCATGTTCACATACAACAGAACTGCTGACGGTCATATCCATCACCCAGTAGTGTACTTGTCCACAGAAATAAACCACACATTACCTCTGAACAGGTGTGGAATAACTGAAGAGATCTGCCTCCAACCGCTGGGCAGTGGACTCTTAATTTAGTCCACCACTGCAGGTCCTGACTAGCTACATACTACGGCCACTTCTTGGCATCTCACAATGACAATCAGATTTGGGATGAAATTTAACAAAGTCTATCCCAGCAGATCTCTCCACCACTTTACCCTCTAACCTAGCCTGTGCCCGCTCATGACCATAAACGTTAAATAAAATAACTCTGAGTAGATAACCCAGTGCAGTAACCAGCTAAGTGAATTATGAACATAAGAAATACCAACAAGTGACCACCTGCAGAGCTGGTCAAAGCTGCCAGCTTATTAAACACCATAGACTGCATGCCTGTCTCTCACACTTCCTCATCCATCACACTGCTAAGCGTTGTCACATAACACAATAACCGCATCTCCGCAGTTCTCATGCACAACTGAGGTTCAATGCTAACCATATAGGCAAGCACTTCAGCCCCCGCATAGGGTAGCAAGCACTATATAAATGTAAAAACACAATACAATTCAAATGGATCCAGAAGTTCTCATGACTCCTCATCAAGATGACAGCTGGAAGACCACGACATGTATTTATGCATAGTGAAATAGTTATATTTTTTCATCTGATAAAATATAGTTTAAGAGCAGGGAATTGCAAAACCAATTACAAATTAATACATTTCATAAATATTACAGATATCTTTTAATTTCAGGTAAATCTATCTGCCACTAGGAAAACTTTATATAATATTTTATTAATGTATCCATCGGTTTAGAAAAATAATGGTTGTTGTAAGCATCTCTAGTTGCGCATGTGCTGGAAAGGCTCGGCACGTGACAGAGAGCATCTCCTGCCAAAAAACAATTTAAAAAGTTCGCTTTTTATTAACATCACCCTATATAGACCACATGAGTCCACTAGCTCCAGTCCATACTCTTTTTAGAACTGCTGATTTCACATGGGTGAAAGGCTGTCTTATTATGTTGAGGTGCAGGTCTGAGTGGAGGTGACAGTATGGTGCAGAGAAACAAAGTTAGAAATACACTTCTAGCCAGATGGGTTCCTAAAATAGCATTTGCAATGCAATCGGTCTCGCCTTTTGGACCTTATATGTATTTAGCTATGCAGCACATTAGCCTGGGTGCTGATGCATCTACTGTTCTTTAACATAGTGGGAAAGTAAGCACCAAACTGCGTGACATGCCAGGTATGGGAACACATGGAGAGAAATATTGCCTTTCAGCAGGAAAAGGTATAGTCCAAAGCTCTATTTTTAATATAAAATCAGGGCCTTCGGTGGTCATATCACTAAAAATACAAGATTTGAAAAAATATATAATTGTCCACGAGTGCTCGTGGAAGACCATTTCTATGGACTGGAATCTAGAGAATGCTAAAGTGATTCTAGTATTTTTGACCTCTGCTGGTCGTTTTCTTTCAAGACAGTTAAATAGAGGCAGTTGAACAAGCAGAAAGCAATTCTGGTATTTTACTGACCTCTTCTGGTCGTTTTCTATCAGGACAGTTAAATAGAGGCAATTGAATAGAGGAAAAAGTCCCTAAGCTGAAGCAGACAAGTCCTAGGGCTGATCTCCAGAGCCCACAAATTACTTACACATATAAGTATATAATAAAGTATATACAACAGGTCTCGAATGCTCGACTTAAAAATAAGCCTGATGTATGGCAGCACATTAGGGACATAGTTGCTCTCTGAGTTTCATGCCCTGAACTATATTGATTGCTGAGATATTAAGGTTAATAATGGCTATTGCTGTCTGGGGAGCTATTAGACCAGTCCTTAGCAGATCAATACAGTCTTATTTGTGAATGCAGGTTATAGATAGAACGTTGTTCCTGAGGTGAGATACAGCCTAATGTTCATAGCAGTTTATGGCCAAAATCGATCCTAGGGATATTTCTACTGTGGTGTGAAGTAGACTATTATGATATTTGTAGAAAGAGGCATTATTGTGTGGGATATGAAGAGACCTGAGGGTCATTGCTTCATGAAAAGCAGTGGAACCCGTGGAAAGTTACAGTACTTCAAGACTTACCTCGTATATATTAAACAAACATCACCTAAACTAAATGGATACCAACACCCCACTGTGTAGTGCCCCAGGGATCATATGCCTCCATCATCCCTGTGATGACTTCAAAATCCATCCATCCAATCAGCTGATGACATCCTACTGTACCTGAATGTTTCTGTTATGAACTGCATTGGAGAACTTGGCCTGCCTTACCCTCTTTCAGAAATGGATTTTAGGCATCCACCTAATTCTCAACTCTGCCCAATCCAAATCCCTCCTTTCTGCAAACTGAAGCAAACAAGCAGAGAGCTAACATTGCCTATCCAACATGAAGCAAACACTAAATGACTTCTGTTCACCCCTGATTCCTAAGGATCCAAGACAACCGAGTAGTGCTGACACAAAAAAAGCGAAACCCTACTTGCCTGATGCTAACCTTAGAAAGGCTGGCCAAGTTCTGATCCTCTTGCTCCTGGATCAAGACAGTGCCCTGCTCATTGGCTTTCCTTCTCCTCCTCCATCTTTACCGAGGAGGAATCCTTCATTTTGCTGCCTGTCCTTGCAATGGACTGAAAATCCCAATGGCAGCGCCTTCAGACTTGAACCACATTTCAAACATTCTGGAATGGCTGGAAAGCTATACATTGCAAGCAGGCATGTTTACTAACTACTGTGGACCTCCTTAACACAAATAGATACTATATGAACAGTTTCAAAATTGGAAGCCAAGCATTCTCTGTATACATTCATAGAATCTGGAACAACATTCGTCCTCGCACCAGGCTCTCACAATCACATGATTTAGAAAGGAACAAAGACTTTCCTCTCTCTAATGAGTATTTAATTGACATGCATTAAAGCCACTCGATCTACCAACCTCAACCCTTCTTCAAAATGTAAACGCTGCTGTACAGTTGTACACAATGTTGAATTGTACCCTCACCCTGGACTCTCCCAATGGCATATTGCGTTCTACTGCGTTTACTTACGCCCCGGATATATAAACACTGCATACATAGATATAGGTCTGCTTCTCTAGATGTACTAAAGTGTAAGATACAAATTCTTGGAGGAAGTCACTCTGATCACCTCTTTCTGGATACTTTTAAAATTCTAGTTTGTCTTAAATGTGCTTCTTTGTTCCAACTCTCTTTAATTCTGTGTTAAAAAAAAACAGGTTATTCTAGTTTTTGAATGTTATTTATGTCTTTCTACACAGCTCTATTTGGTGTATGTGGGTCTTCTCTTTGAGAGTTAATATATAGATGTGTCCTAAACCAGTCAGCCTGTCATATGACAATCTATAAGTGAGGTTCATCATAAAAACAATGCACACCTTATTTAGCGATCTCTGTTTTTATATTTCATTTCCCATATAGCAAAACGTGCTTTTTATCGACCCTCACATTTGGGATTTAATTCTGAGGATTTTTCCCTCATGTCATTGAGTCTTACAATTTATTTCTATGAGTATCTTCCCTTTTCTTCTTCATCCTTTCGTTTTTCACCACCCTTTTGCACTTTCTGAGCTCTAATATACTTTAATCTGCTTTTGCTATCATTCTGTTCAGTGGTGCTGCACCTCTTCGTCCCTGCCAATGACCCACTTCTTGCTATCTTTTGTTTTCTCTTCACGTTTCTCTCTTATGTCTCATAATTCTTCTCCTCACAGACATTTGCCAGCATTGTCTTTTCATCAGTCATTACCAGACATCATTTTTAGATTCCTATTCTTATCTTTACATGTTATTTAGTTTACTTGTTACTTATGCATTCTTGAAGGCAGTTGTTTTATACTACATTGCTTTTTCCTGGAAACACCTCTCTTGTAAGTCTACTTTCAGAATGATAAGATGAAACACCTGCACTGTCTATCTTGAGGTTTGGGGTGTATGTCCTGTCCTATCGCAGCCTGCCGGTCCCTCACTCTATTCTGTCTTACAGAGGCCTGCTGGGCGGGCACGTTATGGCAAAGATGTTGAAAGAGCGAGGACAGCATATGCAATGGTATGAAGGGGAGCTTCTTGATCTTGCGACAGATATAGGATATCGGCTCCTACCAGCTTTTAACACTACCAGTGGGCTTCCATATCCCAGGGTAAGTGGCTTCATTTGAACCTTGTTTAATACTGTGTAGTCAGAGCCTCCAATCGCTTGACTTGCACCCTTAATTAAGCAAAGAATTGTTGGAGCTTAAAACTTCAAGCTGCCGCACAAGGGCCTCCCATGGTCTAGAAGTCTCTATCAAATTATTACAGCCATAGGGATCATGTTGCCTATGTTTTTCTATACAAGGGAAAGTTCAAGATAATTTGAATGTGAAGAATGATGCTAGCAATTTTATCCTATTGAATTAAAGGCAATGATTGGATGAGGAGAATGAGAATCATTGCTGCATTGTGCTTGAATTGACCGAACATTCAAATGTTTTCCTACCCAGGTGAACCTGAAGTATGGTGTTTTTGGCCCGAATTCCCGCACAGGTACTGAGTCTGATACCTGCACGGCCTGTGCGGGCACTATGATTTTGGAGTTTGCTGCTCTCAGCCGCCTGACGCAGGACATGGTTTTTGAGGTGAGATTTCGTGAGCTCTCCTAAGCCCCCCCCCCCCAATAGTTCATTTCACTGTTTCTTTACTCCGTCATGTGAAGTGACTATTGTAGAGGACCTGCAGTTCAGCGAACACTTCCAGGGCTTCTCAAGGGCAGGGCACTGCTGCAGAGCTCTTGCGGGTGGGGTGATATGCTCGGAGCGCTCACATTTGATGCTGGCTTTTATGGAGTTCCTCCAGGTAATTTCACCCTCTGAACTGCTTCTCCTAGAGAAGCTTAGTGCACCAAGAGTTGATCTGGTGCTCATAGAGCTCCTGTAGGTAAGGTGGCTCACTTTGAGCTCCTATAAGCAATGCTTTCTGAGCGCCTACAGATGGAGTGAAGATCTCTGAGTGTCTGCCGATGAGGTGTGGCTGTCAGAGCTTCTGCAGATGTGGCAGCTCTCTTAGTTCTACTTGAAGTGAGGTAATATTCTCAGAGCTCTTACAGGTGAGGTGATGCACTCAAAGAACCTCAAACTGATTCTGTTCTCTCCAGGAGCTCCTACAAGCAAGGCAGTGGTATTGTGGCTTCTGAAAGTGATGTGCGGCTCCTAGAGCTTCAGCAGGTGAGGTGTTGCTCTTGGAGTTCCTATATACTAGGTGATGTTCTTACTGCACCTAGTATGAAATTGCACTTAAGATCTTTTACAGCTATTGGAATATCAAATAGAAGGTGAATAATCCTCCGTTATTGAGCCGAGCACAGACTTTTACAAGATTGCACATGTTGTTCACAAATTCGGCAAATCCGAGTAAGACGAAGACACTGTTGCCCAACATCTGGTATGAGTTATGCTTGCCACTAACTATAGTGATTGGGTCGGTATCTGGTTGTTACATTGGTACCAACCCTTCAAAACCCTTTACATCATTGTCGTGCTGGCGATCTATTGTAATCCTAGTTAAAGCACCATCGCCTCTTAAAGAAAAGTAAATCCCAAATTCCCAATAGAAGGTGGGAGGAAAGTGGTATTGGAATACCCAGGGCCTGAGTGTTATTCTTGCGTTCCATGACTTGGGAAAAGATACAGTGAAATACGCTAAACAGAAAGTGATGATGCTTTCGCTGGTGGTGAGGAGACCATTCCTCCCACAGAGAATGTGAAATGGCTACTTCTTGCCTTTGGTTTATGTTGTTCAGGATATGACCGTGATTCACAATAAAGTGGCTCCTGTTTCATGATGGGAAACAGTGAGCACTTTTCAGCAATCAAGCTGGTGTCTTAGGATTGTTTGTGATGTGCTTTGATGTCTGGAAGCTACAGAGTCTTTCTGCTTCCTCCTCATTTAGGACCATGCACGGAGGGCTCTAGATGTCCTATGGGAAAAGCGACAGAAGGGAAATAACCTTGTAGGAACAGTTATTAACATTCACAACGGAGACTGGATCCGAAGGGGTAAGTGAAAACGAAAATAAGACTGAAATCATTGTTTAACTTTTTTGTTTTATTTTGTTTGGAAATGGACTCTCTCTACACCATCGTTAATGGTCATATGGATGAAAATGAACTACAAATCTAAAGAATATACACCAAGTGGTATTAGCTTTAGTAGTGGACATTTTATCCTAATTTTATATTCTCTTATTTTTTTTCAATAAATAATATGAAGGGCAACATTGTGTGTTGGATGCATTTACCTAATACTGCAGGGCTGACATATATAATCAATTATGCCTCTATATCTCCATTTAGAGTGCAGTGTGATGTTTTAACCTTAACTGGTACAAGTATAGAGTTAAAAACCTTTTTGCAGGGTTTGTGCTGCTTTCACCGTATGTGAAACGATCAAGACTAGAAGTGACGTGGAAGTACTGGAGTGCAGGATACCAAGATTGCTTATGTTGGCGAGGCTTGGTCACATATTATGTGACTTGCAGAATAGCAACAAGTATGACATTGACAGTACTGAGTTTTGTAACAATTGTGCAGGAACATAATTGAACATATGATGGAAGCGATGACGCAGGTCATGTCACACCCTGACCTAAGCAGGCTAATGTTCATGGGTGAAATCTGCAATGAAGGTCAAGATTTTGGTTCCCAAGAAGCTACCATAGCCTTCCATCCTTTCAAGGTCATGTAATTTGAGTATCATTAAATCAGGTAATAGTAAAACCTGCTATTTTTCAGATCATGGAACTGACAAAAGTGCTGTATAAAATGATAGACACAAATAGTAATTATAAAATGTGAAGTCCGTATAGGATGTTTGGCATTGCCATACTATGATGCAGTAAGGCACAATTCTAGTGGAGAGCGGTATATGAGGAGCTGTCTTTATTGGAGGACATTTTGTGCCTTGATATTTTATAGAGGGCCTATATGTCTATTTGAAGGCCAATGTAGATGGATTTGATGTGAAACTTGGATGTGGAGCGTGAGGCATTGTTCATGGATTCTCTTTGCTTTCTTATCTTTTCTAGATAGCGGCGTTGGGGCAGGAATTGACTCCTACTATGAATACTTGATGAAAGCCTACATCCTTCTTGGAGACGATACCTACCTGGAAAGATTTAATGCAGTATGTGTGCTACCTTTGACTTTACATCATTAACTTTAAAGTTAGTATAAGGAGAAAACAAGCCTTACTACTTTGGAATTCTATTAATCTATTGAGAGCACATTCAAGAGATCTTTTCTTGCTTCCTAACCAGATGTTTTGGAGAAAATACTAAAGATTTTGAATTTAATTTCCAGCTTTTAATTTGTTCTTGTGCCCTATTTTCTTCCCTTGCTTTCTAGCACTACTCCTCCATCATGAAGTACATCAGCCAGCCTCCGCTATTGCTTAATGTTCACATGCAGAATCCAACCGTCAGTGTTCGCAGCTGGATGGATTCACTTCTTGCATTCTTCCCAGGGCTTCAGGTACATTTATGGGGGATCTGCAGCATGCTTTAGGATGTGGAAATGTGCCTACTTGAGAGTTTCAGCTGATAGGACTGTCTAGTGAATTAATTCCCCATCACAATCTTAGATTCTTGCATACCAGCTACATGGAGCTGAATCTTGGTGACCACAGTTTTTCACTTTGTCCGTTCAAAGTTTTGTCTCAGAAAAAAGCTAATATCCTTTAAGAGAATTATTTTTCCTTTCTGCCTTACATTTTTCAGTGGCATACAGTTGGATGTCGTGGGCTTTCAGCTTTTGCTTTGTTCTGTGTACACATAGGTTTTAAAATCAAACACAAAAAAACAGATAAAGAGATTATGCATTACCTCTTTGTAAGACATACTGCCTAATTACTTCCTCCGCATGCCAGGTGATATTCACACATACTTATCTCTTCAAAAGCTTAAGTCTGTCAACGGGACTTATGTATTTTGACACACGGGTCTTCTACTTTGCATCGGTCATTCTTGCATTTGTCTGTATTCTACCACTCCATTGTTTATTCAATGTTATTTAGTTCTCATCATCCAGAACTGAACCCCTCTGTAAGACTTCCGTCAATTCCATTTATTTCCCGAATGCTTCCTGTGCATAGCCATCCCCATTACTGCTAGCAGAATCCATTTTCCTTGCATATCTTCCTCCTGTCACCTGCTTCACAGATATTCCAACACCTCTGCCATCACAGAAGGAACTATGTTTTCCAGTTACTAGGTATGGGTTCCAAATTCACCATTTCCACAACTCCCTACTAAATTACACTTTCAATCTATGCACATCTTACTATATCACTCTAGACAACATCAATCTCTTCTAATACAACATAGTCCAATTTCACAAGCACAAATGCACCTTAAATGAATTTACAGCCTTGCTATAAGTAGCTCTGCTGGTATATTATAATTTGGTTAAAATAATCTAATGCGTATTGAAACTCAACTACCCATATTGAGGATTGTGAATATCCTTTTTCACAAAGCCTTTACAAAAACACAATCTCTGTGCTCTTACTGCACAGCGTTTTTCATTATCTTATCTACACCAGCAAACACCCTTCTTATGATGTACTATGGGGTGTTTTTTTATTCATGCAGTATTTCCATTAATACCATCTAAGGCTGAAAATACGGACTGAGTGAGATGACTACAAAAGGAAGAGAGTCCTTCTTTTGTTTAAAAACCCCTCACTCACCAACCTAGTTGGTGACATGCTTCATCATCGGGGTCCACCCTGACAGCCGAATGCCATCAGGGTGTGCTGCGACACCTGAATTACAGTGGAGCGGGTATTTTGTGTGTGAAGTGAACAAAAAAATGTTAAAAATTGTCCTGGTATCCTTGTGTGAAAAAGAATTTTATTTGCAAGTTACTGGACAATATTAAAATCAAGTGTGTGGATACAGAGAGGTATATTATGACCGTGTGTATCACTATGTGTGGGTCAGGGCTACCTGTTTCAACCCATTGTAGGGAAATACCGGGTTTTCATCAGGACCAAAAGGAGGAAGGTGGGTGGTCAGGACACACTAACGACCTGCCAGTCCTAAATTCCTCTAGACTGTTGACAAAAAATCTGTCACAGTCGGATACTCACACTCAACTGGGGGTGAGAAAAGCAAAAAGACTCCTGTTATGGGTCTTTTGGGCTTCACGGGGTGGAGGGAAGGAAAAAACCTCAAAATGTAACGTATTAGTTACTGCGTGGTTTGATCGCCAGGTACCTACTCGCCTCTCCGTGCCTCCCCGCTAGGCCCAAAAGACCCATAACAGGAGTCTTTTTGCTTTTCTCACCCCCAGTTGAGTGTGAGTATCCGACTGTGACAGATTTTTTGTCAACAGTCTAGAGGAATTCAGGACTGGCAGGTCGTTAGTGTGTCCTGACCACCCACCTTCCTCCTTTTGGTCCTGATGAAAACCCGGTATTTCCCTACAACGGGTTGAAACAGGTAGACCTGACCCACACATAGTGATACACACGGTCATAATATACCTCTCTGTATCCACACACTTGATTTTAATATTGTCCAGTAACTTGCAAATAAAATTCTTTTTCACACAAGGATACCAGGACAATTTTTAACATTTTTTTGTTCACTTCACACACAAAATACCCGCTCCACTGTAATTCAGGTGTCGCAGCACACCCTGATGGCATTCGGCTGTCAGGGTGGACCCCGATGATGAAGCATGTCACCAACTAGGTTGGTGAGTGAGGGGTTTTTAAACAAAAGAAGGACTCTCTTCCTTTTGTAGTCATCTCACTCAGTCCGTATTTTCAGCCTTAGATGGTACTCCTCTTTTGTTTTTGTAAAACTTTGGAACTAGGGGACCAGGAGTACACTCCGTTCGCTTTCCGCGAATTGATCCCTTACTCTCTCTTTGTTTAACTGTATTTCCATTAATGCCACAGTTTTTCTGTGCTACCTGGCTCATCCACAACCAACCACAGTGGGTTGGGTTTGTCCCATTTCTTCAGTTTATGATGATTAAAACTTTTAATGCGTTTTCCCGAGTGTTTTGACTGGTACACCCAAGTTGTAGTATCCTTGATCCCGGGCTGCTGTACCTTCCTACTTCACACCTCAGGAATATGTCTGTCTGTGAGCAGTTAATCTTGATGCCTGAAGTAGGGAGAAAGAACCCCCTTCAAGTGCGTGCAGCTAGGCACCACTATCCTTTGTTGTACCCGAGTTAACAATATAGTGTTTCCTTGAAAATGCTTGAGCCTCTGTTATTACCCCAATCTTCGTGCATGTTCGTGTCCCAGTAACAATAAAGACACAATAGTCAGTGGTGTGACAGATTGGTCCCCTATTGTTTTTAAAACATTTTATACGTTTGTTGATTTGATTTTCACATTTTTCATTAGGACTTCATACAGCATTATGATCCAGGATATATTTTTCTGTCTGAACCCTACTGTGAAAAATGCTTTAGGAAAGTTCTATCCTCTAATGTAAAGGGCTCATTTTTTTGATCTGTCGTAGTGGCATACCAAAGTGTAATCTTCATGGAATCCCAAGGGAGCACAGGTGAGGGGCAGTTATAAACAGACCCGCTTCAAGACAGGGACTCAGTTCTGAACTCTGCCTGTGATTGATTGGTGAAAAAGGAGCAAGACAGACTGAACTCCGGTACCTAATCCCATGGGGATGAGGCAGGCCCCAATCATGGGCCAGGGCCCAAGGTGAGCTTTACACTAGCGCAGCAATGACACAGTATACAGAGCCTGTGAAGATGGACCTTGAGAGATGCTGCGAGTGACAGGTCAAACTTGTGGGGAGGAGAAAACATGCCTGATGAGGAATTAATGATTACCTTTCACTTACATAATAAACTCATTTCTTTATGATGATTATTGAGTGTAAGTTATGGTTTGTTATTATATCATAAATATAATTATTAGTGATAATACTAATAACAATTGCTCTTAATATTGATCTCCAGAGACAATTCAGTTTGTTGCCTGCGGTCTATATTTTCGCACTCAGATGTTAGTTTTTTTGCCTAAAACCTTCCCTTCAGCTTTAAGTCCTGGAGGAACTTTTTTTTAGCCTTTTCCTTCTTTTCTTATGCTTCTCCTTGTGTTTTTTCTCTTTGTTGCTTTCTTACAAAGGACTGTGAGAGCATTTGGGTTATGTGGCTGTTTGCAATACTGTCGGTTCGTTGATGCTCACCGAACCATATTTTCATGTGTTATTGTTCAGAAGAATGCACAAGGTTTGCAGTTATTGCTCAACAGAGGGGACGAGGGCTTTGAGATCCTGGGTCCAGCATTGTGCTTTGTGACTGTATGCCTTCAGTAGAGCAGGAACGCTGTACTTGAAATCATTAGGTGCTTTTCAGCTCTGAACGATCTAGACCTGTGCCTTATTTCAGCCTCTTGTCAAGCGGAACTTAGGGCTTTGCAGACCAGAATCAGGAAGAGAGGTGTGTGCTTGTCAGCCTTGAATCATGCGAGGGCCTCTGCCAGACACCAATAGTTACTATTTGTATAGCAAACAGCCTTAGCAGAATTGTCTTTAACTGCTGAATAATGAGCTGTTATTACCCAACTCATGTTATTCGTTTTTATCAACCTTGGAAGGGTGAGATGTAAAATCAGTCCTGCCAGCATTTGAATCTGAGCTGTTTTAGTGGACTGCTCTCTAATTAATGATCTGTGCACTTTCTAAACCTTGGTCAGAATGGGAGTTGTATAGTTCTTCCAATGGATCAACCTAGCAGCTGTGGATTTTTCAGCAAAACCCAAATAAGCAGCTCTGTAGTTTTCAGCTTTAGGTCAAGCACGGATCTGTGTACCTTTCAGCCATGTGACAAGTACGTAATTTTCAGTGATTGGTCGTATTGGTAGTTAGACACTTTTTTGCCGTGGGTAACGTCTGACTTTTTTGGTTTTTCACCCATGTTTGAAGGAGTGAGCAAGGTGCTTTAAGCCCTTGCTAAAGTAGGAAAGCATGCTTCAGAAATTGGGCAAGTAAGGATCTGTGTATTTTTCAGCCATAGATTAGCACCACTTTTCACCAATGTAACAAATGAGGTGCTGTGCACATTTCAGCTGTAGGTCAATTGGAATACTCGGGTGCATTTAAGTCAGGAGTTAAATACTGAACTGAGTATTTTTCAGTCTCAGTTCAGGTAAGGAACTGTGTACTTTTCAGCCCGTAATCAAGAAAGAGGTATGTGTGTTTCACTGGTAGGGATCAATCAGAGTGATGTCGACTTTTTAGCTGTGTGTCAATCAAGAACATTTGTACCTATCTTAAAGAGACAGTTAGTTATAGGCTCCTTACCTGAGAATTTCCTCCAGGCATCAGACTAGATCCAGTGAATTTTTTCTCAGCAGTACCCCTGCGCGTCGGTAGGTGGCGTCGGTCTGCTCCGTGTCTGTTGCCGGATGACAACACGGTGCCTACTTAGACAACGCCCCTGCGTGCTGAGATCAGTTCTATCTTTTTCCGCGCCACCCTAGCGCAGATACGGAGAGAGCTACACCTTTGGTTACTTGTTCACTAAGCTTTTTTTGACGTTTTGTCACGTGCGCGAGGGATGCCTCATCGTCAGACCAGTTTCAAACCATGCGAAACCTGTCACAAGCTGATGTCTGTGATGGTCCTGCACCTCGTGTGCCTGTTGGTGTCGGTAGCGCGACCACGACCTGAAGCCATGCTCCGACAGCCAAATCCAAAGTCTTTGCTAGAGCGTTCCCGAAAGCTCTTGGAGGTTCTGGGCGACCCAGTTTTCCTCACCCAACATCCTTCCCCCTGAGAGGTTGGCGGTCCAAGCCTCTTCTTCCAAGGGTGCATTCTCTTCTGCTCCCCTAGACAGGGAATCCAAGAAGCTGGATCATCTTGGGAAGCGTACGTTCTCTTCCTCCAGCTTGGCACTGCGGTCGGTGCCTCTTGGGTCGATACTCCCATACTATCTGGGATACAGTCGCGCAAATGCAGTCCCAGTGCTCCGCAGTGCGCCCAGGCCATTCTCTCCCAAGCCGTGGCAGATGGGAGGGATGCAGCTAAATTCACGATTTGATTTGGACTGGTTACCACCGACTCACTAGGCAGAACGATTGCCACATCGTTAGCCCTTAGGCGCTGCGCCTGGCTGAGGATGTCTGACTTTTAGGGGGATGTCCATTAAACCTTGCTGGACATTCGATAGCCGTCACCTTTTCGGCGACAAACCAGACTCGCCGCTGGGACACTTAAGGATTCTCAGGCTACGCACAGAACTGTGGGCCTTGCGTCTTCCCGCCAACCTCTGTCTGCTTTTCGCCCCTGTCGTTTGCTATGGAAGAGGCACCTAGCAACGTTCGACCCAGTCCAGCCACCAGTTTATATAAGCTGCCCAGCCTCTACATGGCAGTGGACGTGGGACCCAGCGACCACACGGATCTGGGAGCCAGCGGGCGGGCCAGTCCACCCTTTCCTCCTGCAGCACCAGCCTCCAAGCCTTCCTAGTCCGACTTTCAGGACCACCAACGGCCAGTGGGCAGCAGGATTCGCCATCACCTCCCCCACTGGCAAACCATCACATCGGACAGGTTGGTTTTGCAAATAGTCCGAAGGGGCTACTCCATCCTCTTCAAGACTACTGCTCCCTCCATGCCACCAGCTTTCGAATGCATGTCGGAGGATCATTTGGCACTTCTCCACCAGGAAGTCTCCACTCTCTTGGCCAAGGGAGCTATAGAGAGGGTCCCTGCGCCAGAAGTAGGACGTGGTTGCTATTCCAGCTACTTTCTGTTGCCCAAGAAGGACAAAGGCCTGCGTCCTATTCTAGACCTCGGGGCCATCAACCGCTTCCTCCAGAAGGAGAAGTTCAAAATATTAACCTTGGCCCAGGTCCTGTCTGCCATCCCCATGGAGACTGGATGGTGGCACTGGACTTAAAGGACGCCTATTTCCACATTCCCCTCCTGCCAGCCCACAGACACTGCTTATGGTTCACGGTAGGCCACTAGCATTTTCAGTTCACCGTGCTCCCCTTAGACCTTACCAGTGCCCAGCAGGTGTTCACGAAAGTGATGGTTGTGGTCGCAGATAAGGAGTTCCAGTCTTCCCCTATCTTGATGACTGGCTGTTAAAGGCAGGCTCACCCCAGGCTGTAATCTCCCACCTCCAGACTACGGCGGAACTCCTGCATTCGCTGGGGTACACTATCATCATGCCGAAGTAACACCTGGCTCCCTCCAGATGCTCCCTTTCATCGGGGCAGTTATGGACACAGTGCTGTTTCGGGCCTATCCTCCCAAGCAGCGAGTCTGGTATATTCGGGCTATGATACCAATGTTTTAGCCTCTATCCCGGATTTGGGTGAGAATGACCCTGAGGCTGCTAGGCCTCATGGCCTCCTGCATCCTGCTGGTGGATCATGCCAAATGGCAGATGCGGGCTCTGCAGTGGGGCCTGACGTTCCAGTGGGTACAGCGTTGGGGGAATCGTTCCGACTACGTCCAGATCTCGGAGGGAACTGCGCAACAACTGCAGTGGTGGTTAACGAACCCAGCTTGGGTCAGAGGCAGATCCCTCTGCCTTCCCCAGCTAGACCTTACAGTAGTGACAGATGCGTCACTTCCGGTATGGGGCGGCCATCTGGGAGAGGCGCAGATCAGAGGCGTCTAGTCTCCGGCGGAGCCCGGTCACCATATCAACCTGCTGGAGCTCCAGGCAATCCGCCTGGCACTGAAAGCTTTTTTTCTCTCTCTCAAAGGGAAGTTAGTCCAGGTGTTCACGGACAACACCACCGCCATGTGGTACTGCAACAAAAATGGCGGGGTGGGGTTGTGGACCCTTTGTCAGGAGGCCCTTTGCCTCTGGACATGGCTGGAACATCAAGGCTGAACCCTGGTGGTTCAACACCTGCCAGGTTCTCTGATCTCCTGGAATGAAAAGCTCAGCCGACGGTGCCTGGTAGAGCTCCAATGGCATCTTCACTCCAAGGTGGTGCAAGGTCTTTCAGCGATGGGGAGAGCCTTTGTTAGATCTGTTTGCAACCATAGAGAACGCACAATGTCAGCAATTCTGCCCATTGCAGTTTCCAAGGTGGCACTCACTCGGCAACATTTTTCATCGCCAGTGGATCTGTGGCCTCCTGTACGCCTTTCCGCCTGTACCATTTCTGCCCGGAGTGCTGAAGAAGATCAATCAACAATGGGCACAAGTTATTCTAGTGGCTCCGGACTGGACACGAAGAGTCTGGTACCCAGAACTCTTGAGCATGGCCATCGATGCTCCTCTCAGACTGTCCCTTAGGTAGGAGCTTCTGTCACAGCAGCAGCGGGGGGCTTCTTCACCAAAACCTGTCCATCCTCCACCTCCTTGAGTGGAAATTAGGCGGCGACAGTTGACAGCTTTTGACCTTCCACCCGAAGTCTGTAATGTCATCTTGGCAGCCAAGCGTCCCTCCACTTTAACGGTATTGCCTGTAGATGGAACAAATTTGTGGCATGGTGCACAGCAAAGGCTGTGGATCCCCTTTCTGCCCCTCTGTCCGAGGTCCTCTTGTATATACTTTCTTTGGCCCAGCAGGGCTCTGCTCTGGGCACTCTTAAAGGCTATCTTGCGGCCATCTCTGCCTTTCTTCAGCTGCCCGTTCAGCCTTCCCTGTTCAAGTCCCCTATTGTAATTAGATTTTTTAAGGGCATTGCTCATCTCTTTCCTCCAGTGGGACTTGAATCTTGTTCTTAATTATCTCATGTGTGCTCCCTTCGAGCCCCTTCATAAGTGTCCTCTCAGGCTCCTCACTGTGAAAATTTCCTTCCTTGTTGCCATCACTTCTGCTTGCGGGGTGAGTGAGTTTCAAACTCTTTCTTCCAAGCCACCATTCTGCTCTCTGCATCTGGGCAAAGTGGTGCTTCAAATGAGGTCCTCGTTCCTTCCAAAAGTGGTTACACCTTTTCACATTGGACAAACCATTACTTTGCCCACCTTTTTCCCACCTCTGGATCCTTCCAAGGAGGAGGAGAGACTCCACCGTCTGGACCCCAAACGTGCGCTGTCCTTCTACCTTGACCGCACAAAAGATTTCCTGGTGGATGATTAACTCAGCGTTGACTATGTAGGTGCGAAGAAAGGTAAGGCTGTTCAAAAGCATACCATCTCTAGATGGGTTGTCCTTTGTATCAAAGTCTGTTATGCTTTGGTAAAAAAGGAAATTCCAGTGGGGCTGCGGGCTCACTCCACTAGAGCTACGGCAGCCACCACTGCACTGGCACATGGAGTTCCACTCCTTGACATCTGTCAGGCGGCCACGTGTGCATCCTTGCACACCCTCACTAGACATTACTGCCTTTACAGTGAAGTCCGGAGGGACGGCTATTTTGCCCGTTCAGACCTCCTGTTGTGAACTTAGTTCGCAGACCCTCCTCTGGGGTAGGTTTTGCTGGGGTATCTACTCCTTGGTAAGGAATATATAACTGTCTCTTTCAGATGAACAAGTTACTTACCTTCGGTAACAATCTATTTGTAAGAGACATAGGTTAGATATAGATTTCGTACCGTCCCACCCATCCTCCCTGCTCTGCAAATTGACTTCTAGGGATAGGGACTCCCTTACAGGGCCCTAGTTGTGGTGCACCAGTGGTCAGTGTCTTGCATGGCTCTGCGCTTCTGGCGTGGAAAGTTATGTCAAAACTGATGTCAGCGCGCAGGGGTGGCGTCTAAGTAGGCACTGCAACGTCATCCTGGCGATCAAGATGCCGACGTCGGATGCAGAGGAGACCAACGCCACTTACCGACGTACAGGGGTACTGCTGAGAAAAAATACTCTAAATCTAGTCTGCTGCCTGGGGGAAATTCTAAGGTAAATAATCTGTAACTAACCGATGTCTCTTACAGATACATCTTTACCAAAGGTAAGTAACTTGTTCTTCAGACTTTGTACTTGGAGCCACCTAATTGTAAGCTCGCTACAGCTTTTTTTAACGTATGTGCTCAGACATATTACTTTTTTTTTTTAATTCTTAAAAAAAAACACAAAAGGAAAACAATCTGCAGTTTGTCCTTCGGCTATCTACCTTACTCCTCCCCACGCTTCCACTTACTACTGTCGAAATCCCTCAATTTCTCCACGCTCCCTTATTTTTAAACCTTAAAGAAAATGTTCTGTTTTCATATAAGCAAAAATAACTGTGAGAGCCCTGATAACCTTTGCGCTGTTTCAGGTGTACCCAACTTGTTAAGGACCATTATTTCTGTACAGAGGGATCTTAATTTATAGTCCTAAACGTTAGAATAATTCTCTGCTGTATGCTGTAATCCTGAAACAGTTAAAATAAAAATATACATTTATATTATATTTAGACTTTATGTAGTACCAAAATCCATTTCTTGAACCTACATTGCAACACAGTTGACACACAATGCTAACTACATCTCTTGTAATGAGAAGTGTTGCCTGAAACGCTTTCATTATAAAAGTTGAACACGGTTTCCTGCCTCTTTAAGGCTCCAGAAGCTTCCATTGCTCATGATGCCTTTACTGGCAGTTGCCTCATACACTGTTTTTTTTCATGCTCTTGTGACTGGGATCCTGGAACACACCGTTTGTTTTCATACCTGGTTTTCAGAGACATTTCTCAAAGAACTTTCTTTTTTTCTATCTTCCTTTGACGTCTTTTACATATGACAAGTGTAGTTCCATTTCTGTAGGTTTTTCCTGTCAAAATGCCTTCAATTTTCCTGGTCCAGTAACTCTTTAGCGTCTAGACACTCAAAGCATTCCAAATAATGGCAGTGTCTCCTCGAAGCATACTATACAGTCGATGTCGTCACAGCATTCATTGGTGACGCTACCATTGTCGCACTATTTCTTGATGTTGCTCAGATCGATATCAAGGTTTTCAATACTTTTCGTCTGAGCTGCATATGGAGAGACTGACACCACCTGTAGTACCACCTCTATAGTCTTTTTAGACCATACCTCTCTCTTTCTCTCATTCTGGTCTAAAATGCAATATATACCGCACTGCAAACTCCTATTTTTTTTCAAGTAATGGTGTCACTACCAACATCAATTGTGAACAAACTCCAGGGTACCCAATTTCTGTGTTTCTATCAACCACAAAGTTAATTGATGGGAATATTAATAATGTGTGTTTCTATCGGCCACAAAGTTAATTTATGGGAATATTAATAGCCTATTAAAAATAACTAAAGCTTGTACTGTAGGAGACATTAAATTAGCGAAACATGGTGCGTGCTCCCATTCGCAACTGCCTGTAATACATTGACAAGTTCCTGCAGCAAAATGCATAATTTGGCCCTTTTTTAATAATGTTCTGTTTTGTGCAGGGAGCAACTTCCCACCAGCTGGCTCTTTGGTGGGGGGAGTCGGGGGCTGGGCACGGGCCAGTTTGTTGGCTACCGTGGTGGTTGCAGGGGCCAGTTTGTTGGCTACTTTGGGGATTTTTTCCTCGGAGAATTAGTTCCTGAACATTCCTATACTTAATAGTTTACAAATCATACACCAGAAAGAAAACGTGATCTAAAAAAGCACAATTTAGGTGGTGCTATCAACTGTAAGAAGAGATATGCAGGTCTAATTTGTCTGCAGTGTGCAGAAATTGAAGAGGGCTGATATAATTATGTTGAAGATTAATACATTTGTGGCAAACCAATAATACATGCATAGTGTCACAAATTGAGATGTTATCGCAGTCGCAAACAGACATATTAGATGGTTTATACTATACCCCCTTCGGTAACAAAAGCTAGTGATAAATATCCATCTTAAAAAATGTCAGATGGCGACATAGCATTTTGGGCACATTAGGAAGGAAGTAAGGCTTCATCCCATTGATTAATATGACCCAGACATACTTGCGCTTGGTTTGCTTTGTTAAGGCAGAATTCTCCTGTTCAGCAGCCACTCTTTGGGAGAAAACCTGTTTGAACCACACAAGATAACCTTTCACTATGTCCCTGGGGTTGGTAAATGGACCTGGTCACCCTAATTCATAAAATTATTCTTTAATGTATTGTAGCCATGGGATTTCGTCTACATTATCTAAAAGCAAACAGTCCTGGAGTATGAACCTATTACAATGTAAATCCTCCGTATACTGTACAGAACACCACAGTATAAATGGACAAACACAAATAAAATCTACAATAAAGGACAAGCACAGTGAATAATTTCAGTGGGAGTTCCTTGACCAACAGCCAGTAGGTTTCTCAAAAACTTATTTTCTATCACCTCGACATGGTCAATATTAGCATACACCCAGATTACACCGCCTAAGGTGTCCATTGCAACGTATTTAGCTTTCTATATATCTAATAGACATTTGGGGGGGCTCAAGCCCAATGTGTCTGGAAAAATTGTACAGCCCCGAGATGACCCTTTGTAAAATCCCTCCATTTTTTTGTGAGGAGAGGTTTCCAGCTGAGACCCGAATTGAGTAACAGACCCAGATAGGAACCATTTTCCACTCTGGTGAAAACTTGACCCTGTGCTGAGAGATTATAAGATTTTGTGTTCTTAGGCCTACCACCATAAAATGTGTTTTCTTAAAATTTGTTGAGTTCAAACTATTCATAAAATCAATAAATGTATCTAAAAGTCATTGGAGGCTCCTAACTGTACGAGCATTTAAAACCGCATCGTCTGTGTATAAAAGTACTGGACTAGCTCTTCCACCAACTTTTGGGACATCACAACCAATATCAATGAGCACCTCCTCTAGCCGATTTATGTTCATGATAAATATAAAAGGGACCAAAATGCAGCCCTGACGGACGCCTTTTTTAAGTTCAAAGGGTCGGGCGTATTCCCTGTCAGATCCATATCTAACCACCCCTGTTAGGCCACTATTTGGGTCTCTCATAAAAGAAGCAAGTGCCTGGTCCACCCCTAAGGAACCCAGCTAAGTCCAGAGCTTATCCCAGTTAACACAGTTGAAGGCTGAGCTGAGGTCCATACAGGCAAAGTGGACAGAACCCCCTTTCACCCTGATGTATTTGGATATTAAGAAGTGCGGATTTAAGTTTGCCTGGGTCTTAACCCGTATTGCAAGGCAGAGAGGATTCCCTTCTCATTCGCCCAGGTAGTGAGGCTCTCCAAAATCACTTTCCTTATAATCTATACTTCGATATAGATTAGGGAAATCGGCTGTTAATTCCCGTTACAGTAACTCGCCTATAGCACACGTCCTCCATTAGCAATTTGCAACTCATTTAATAGAAGCTTCCTGTAGGATTACAAATTAGCTAATAAGTAACATACCACACTCATACTTGTCTATACCTTACATAGTTGCTCATTTATCATAACCCACCCAAAGCATAGGTGCCCCTGCTGCTCCCAGTGCCACCTGCTGTACTGATTTCCTATAAAACCTATAGATAGGCCAGTGCAGCACAAGTTCACAAATGCCCTCTTGGTCGCCCCTAAAATGGGTCCCATTGTACAAGGAGACCTGGACAGGCAAACAAACCACTCTTTTCCTTTTAGCTTGACAGCTTTCAGGGTTGCCCTACACCACATTCTATATCTCTTACTGTACCATGCCCTCTTCATGGCGAACAACAGAGGACTCCAGCTCTGCACAAGGCATACCCACACACCTGCATATATATTGATTCTGAATTTACTTCCATCTTCATGCATAATCCAAGGGCTAACTGGTAGTTGAAATGGTCCCATAGTGCAATTTTGCACTCTGGAGCACTTGCTCAAAGGCAAACGTTTATGGAATTCAGGGCTCAAGATGTGTTAAAGATGTATACATCACCATCCCAAGCTTAACCCTTATTGTCTACCATCATCCATTTATTTTTCCTGTGATGGATAAATATTTATTGCAACTTGATGGGTTGGATAATGGATGCAATGCCTTTCATTGTGTTCAAACTCCTGTTGATCTCTATAGAATTGAAATCACAAAGGCACAACATGGACATTTGTTAGGTATCCAATGTTATTTTAGCTAAAGTTTCCTGAATCAAGACTAATCCTTCTACGAAGTACAGCAAAGGTTCCGAATTGAAGCAGGAGTTATACGTTATCAGTGGAATAAACAATTTCAGTAGCAAGAGACAACAAATATTGTAATATAGATTCACTCTGTCTTCATAAACTTCTTGTGAAGCTGGTGGTGGGATGCACTAGCCAGTGACTGAGAATTCAAAACACACAAATATGTTGTTCAAATGGAATGTGTTCATTTAATTGAAAGGGAATGTTGTACTCTGTAAAGAATGCCTATATTTCCATTTCAGGTACTGAGAGGAGATCTAAAACCAGCTATCGAGACACATGAAATGCTGTATCAAGTGACAAGGCAACATAAGTTCCTTCCAGAGGTACTATTCTTATGTCAGCCTGCCTCTGTACGTTTCCACCCTCTTTTTGTTTACCTTGCTCTTGCACCTCCTGTCATTCTGAATTTCTGGTCTATGCTTCCTCACATGTAAGCCTGCAGCTTTTCCATATGTTAATTGTTCATCCTGGTTGCCAGTCTATTTAAAGTAAGACAATAGTCAAGTGAATATTGAGGAGTGTAAGGAGTGAGAGGAAAAAAAAGCATGCAAGTTGAGGGTCTTACACAGATTAGGCAGTAGTACATGAGAAGACCATACATGGGTGGTTGTGGATCTCTCAAATATAACAAAAGGAAATGGTACTCTAGACCACTTCGCATGGGATACTGGGTGGCTGTTACACTTTGTGGCACTCGAGTGGCTACATCACAAAAGATTGAAGAACTGTTGTGCACATTATGAGGCTATGGTGCTGTAGAGGATTCTGCAACAAAGACATTGTGAGCTTGTAGTCATCAGGCATTCTGGGTTTTCTTCCATTTTCTTACCTATATGTGGTTTGAGTGTTTTATGTCAATGTGCTCTTCGGAATACCAGGCTGCTGAAGGCTTTGAATTGCACTTTTGTGCTTTAGTTGTAGGGTAGGTGTTCATATGGTTTTACACAAATCTGTTGAAGCCATTTAGGAGCGCTGTTGACGTCAGACGCAGAGTTGGCAGGGAAAGAGCTGACTTTGACCTTTTGGTTGTCTTTGGGGAAGTCTTTGAAGGATCTTAAGGTTTGTTCTCTTTTTGATTAGACTTGATGTGTTGGTTGGACACTGAGGGGTGGTAAGGTGGTAGGGCCCAGTCTAGGTAATGGGAGGCTTGAATTGAATGATATCCAGAAAACAAGGTCCAAATGTTAGCCTTTGTAGGGTGGTGATTGGGTTACATGCATATCCCATTTAGTGTGTCGATGAGGTCTGGGGGTGCCTCTTGTGTTATTTTCATGCTTAAGTTATCTGCGAGGTTGAGGTTGCCAGGAATGGGGATCTGGGTGAGTTGTATGAATAAGGTGGTGAGGATTTCTACAAATCTGCTCAGAAGGCCAGTATTTAAGGTGTAAGGTGGTTGACTTTGTTGTGGGCCAATAGTGCACCTGTGGGCCTCTTTCTTCATACTGGATGCTGTAGCTAATGGGAAGAAGGTAATCTATTTTATGAGGATGTGGGCGGGAACCATGTTTATGACAAAGAAAGCATCAAGGTTGCGATAGATGTTGAGGTCTGCAATGTCTGGAGGCCGGAGTACTGCAGAGGGTGCATTGATGAGCATGGGATGAAGCTTGGTAGGTTGAAGATGTGTGGTGGTCAGTGGAATGTTTATGAGATTGGGACTATGTGTTTGAGGATAAAAGTATTTGTATAATTTAGTTCCAGGTTTAATTGGGGATCACTTTGATAGAAGGAAGGCTCTCACATCTAACAGGAACATGTCTTAGTTGGATTTCTAATGTGCTCTGGAGTATCCTCACACCTAATATCCAACTGTGTTATTGAGCACTGCCATGGAGAATTTTAGGAACTCTAGCACAAATCAGGTTGCTGTACTGGATTGCATTCTCTATCAAATATTGTGCAATCATCAAATATAGCTATCACATGAAGCAATAGGACTGAAGATCACTGTGTGTTATACGCTGAAACTTTTTCCCATATAAAAAAATCTGTAGTGCTGGCTTCTTAACAGCTTAGGTTTCAAGCATTTAAGTTTTCGCACATACCATGAGATCTTAGTACTAGAGAATGCTTCGCATGCAATATTGGAGATCTGAGACATCGGCTGAAGTACTTGCGAACCCTCAGCATTAAGGACTGTGAACCTATAAATGTAACATTAGGTTGTAATTCCGGAAATCACACACACATCAGTGCTAAGCATTACATTAAGGAATAACTTAGTACTTGGTTTCTGAAACATTTGAAAAGGAAAGCTCGTATAACCAAGTGTACTCTTTGAGCACAGTCCTTTTCTACATTGGGGCACAGTTTGTGGCACAAAAGCAATATGCTATTCGTTAGTGGATCTAGGTGGACAAATTGTTTAAACACAAATGGTTCTCACTCATGGGAAATTCTCATTGGTGAGAAAAGGAGTTTTGGCAATGTACCTTTCTAGGTCATTGCGCACACTATATACATTGCAGAAATAAATTACCAGAATACTGTCCTTACACACATTACTACCAGCAGTTGCACTTCTAAGTCTGACATGATGGGGGTCCAGATAAACATTTTAAAGGCAAACCATTTTGAGGAATACATGATGCTCATCAGTGAGCAAATGTTGAGCCTAATGAAGGTATGAGTGGAACGTTTTGACAGATAGAAGGGAAGCATCTTGAATGGTAATTGGCAGGTTTGTTTGCTGCTTTTATATTTTGACCATCATATTATTGATATCCGATGGTCAACTTGTGCACAAAGTTGTGATTAATAAAAGATATGCTTGATAGGCTTCACTGAGCGGTCCCTAGGTGCGCTTTGTTTTCGATTTACAGTATAGACTTTGCTCAGATCTTTTAAGTGTTTTTCTATCGGATACATTTGAGAATTGTTGTCTACACAATGGTCTAATAACTTGGTGCTGTGTTTTTTTTGCTCTACTTTTTTTTCTACAAGGCTTTTACCACAGACTTTACAGTCCACTGGGCTCAGCATCCCCTTCGACCAGAGTTTGCAGAGAGCACTTACTTCTTGTACAAGGTCAGTTGTTAAGTTTCTACTGCATAGAAATTTAACCCCTTTGATAAGTACCGATCATAAAAATTTCAATCTTCACCAGAAAGGTTAGAGACCACTGATGCAAAATATTCAATGTAAAATAGGCAACTATCAGCCTTTTATTTTCCTTACTAAAGAATTGGAGAGCCACTCCCCTAAGGTAAAACCACCTTAGTTGCATCACTTATAGTAGCATAGGTAATGTTTTTGTAACTTCAGGGTATAAATGGAAGGGTTTTTGTCTGAAGGACCCACTGTTGTACTCGCTGTTGCACCTAGCGATTACTGCCTCAGTTGATTCTTCTAAGTGATGATTAGCAAGTGTCCTGTGTCTTGCCTTTTTAAACCCCCAGTTCTTAATGTCCATGTTGTACTCCCTTCCTGCCTACCCATCTCCCATGCTCCTCCATTTTAACACTGCTATTGGTAAGGTCTACTTCTGTACTTTCATTTTTCCTTTTAACCCTTCACCGACTCTTTCCAACTATGTCTCCTTACCTCTTTGTTTCATTGTAATATTAAAACTGTTTCCTAACGGAGACTTGCTCTAGTATCCACATTTCTTCCTTTTAAAAATGTTAGTTTTTTGTATTAACTAAATATAAATTTTTAAATTTCACTTTTTCTCTAATATTTTAGACTAAATTGTATTTTTGTTGTTTATTACCAAATGCGTTTTTGATTGTTTGGATTCTCTGAAAAGGGTTTCTAATATTCTATCTCAGATACCTCACCTTAGAATAGATACCTAAGCAGTACCTCCACAAGTTGGAGGGTCTGTGGAGTAGACTCAAACCAAAAAGCCTTGCAAAACCGAGCATCTGAATTGCCCTTTCTGCCAGACCTGGCTTTCAAGACAGTAGTGCTTTGTGGATGTATGCACCAATGCCCACATCGCAGCCTGGCAGATATCCAGGACAGGAATCCCTCTCGCTAACACAGTTGTAACAGGCTTTACCCTGGTGGAATGGGCATTCAGACAGTCCAAACAATGGGTCTCAAAGTGCTTAATAGATGATGCATAAGACTATCCACCTCAACCAGGCTTCTGCACAGCTTTCCCTTTCTTTTCTCTGCAGAGCCCCACAAAAAGTTGATTTTCCACTCGATGGTCCTTGGTACAATCTATGTAAAAGCCTTCTGAGGTCCAACCACTGGGGCCTCTCCTTTTTTTTTTACACTGAATAGAAACCGCTGTGATCGACTCAGGTGGGAGTTTGGCTTGTTTTTCCTTAACCCCAGTGATGTTAGCAGTTCTGATGTCGTCCAGAGGTGGTGCACAACTGACTGCGGTGAGCCCGCCTTCAGCAGCCAGTTATCAAGTTACCTGAATACAAGAACTGCACACCTCTGAAGATGGGCAGCAACCACCACCTCGCTTTCATGATCTCCGGAGGGGCACTGGTGAGGCCAAAGTGGACGCAACATTCCGTCCATCATCTTGTGTGTTTTGCTGTTCGCCCTATTTGGGAAGGGTATGCCCAGACGTGGGTCCTGTGCTCACTATGCCACTGGAGTCTAGCTATCCTGGCTGATGACGGCTGATAGCCAGATACCGGCCCAGGATGCTTGATTCCGGTCCAGGGAAGACATGGCATGGCAGTTCGGGCTGGACTGTTCCCATGAGGTACAGGGTCAAGACTGAATTGCATATGGCCATGTCTGAACTGGGGTGGCGTGGTGAGCAAAATAACGATGGATTAAACCCAGATCTGTGACTGGGGGTGAATGTTTTGCCAATGTGCAACATTCCGTCCATCATCTTGTGTGCTTTTGCAAAGGGGAGCATGACACTCTAAAAATGCTCCTGAACTGTAGGGAACGCCGTTGAAACTGCAGGATGATCATATGAAAGTACATGTCCTGCAAGTCCAAGTGCACCATCCAGTCTTCTATGTTCTGAGCAGAAATGATTACAGCCAATGTGAGCATTTTGAATGTGTCCTTTTGCAGGAAGACGCTCTGGGGGGTCGGAGGTCCAAATTATCCAGAGGCTCGGTCCTCTTTTTGGATGAGGAAGTAGCAGGAATAACATCCCGCTTTTATTCTGAATCTGGTACTCTCTCTTATGGCACTCTTGGAGAGCAACAGCATCCGTAACAGGATAGGTAGATGCTCGTCTGAAATTCGTTCTAGCATGGGAGGGATATTAGGTTGGGAGGAGAGAAAAGGTATGGTATAGCCTTTTTGAACAATTTGCAAGACCCTTCTGTTGGTCTAGATGGCTCGCCAACCCTGGGAGGAAGTGCTGGTTAAGCATATGCAACTGAGGGTCAACTAAACCTAGCAGGGAAAGAGTGGTGCCTCCTCTGGACTGTACACTATCTGCCGGTTGCTCATCTGTGTTCCCTAAAGGTCTGGGCTGTCTGCTCAATCTCCAACAGTCAAGCTGTCCTCATGTAAACATGAGCGCTCTAGATTAGCCCCTACATTTCCAGAACTGGTCTGGTAAATGTTTTGCAGTGGTCAATAGTCCCTAAGAACGTACTGTAGGTCTTAAAGCATTTCAAAGTGGAATCCCACATCTCTTAGAAGAGGGAAGACCCATCAGAGGGCATATCCATGAGCCATGCCTGTAACTCACCAGAGTATCCAGAGGACCTCATCAAGGCATGTCTACAAAGGTGAATACTGATGCAGACTGCCCTGCCAAAGCATTCTTTGGTATCCAAACTTTTGAGGATAACCTCCTGGGCCACGTCTTTCCTATCATGGATCATCCGAGCCAAAGAGGTCCTAAGATCCACTGGGTCTGATAGCTTGCTTGTTGTGTTTTGGTGTTTTCTGTTGCCAGCTAAAGCGCCGGGACGCCCCTTTGCTGGGGCAGCTGTTGCGCTATAAAAATCTCAATAACATAACATAACATAACAAGATGTCGCCGGCCATGTCCCAAAGCGCATGTATCTGCCCAATAGATATACTGAGTTTATAGATGGCAGTGCCTGGTATTACAGAAGAAAACATGTTTGCCAAAGGCATCAATCCTATTGGATTCTCTCTCCTGAGGATTTGTTAGAAATAATTATGTTCCACCTTACTGGTCGAAGCCTGTACAAAGTGACTCTCTAATGTAGGGTGCTTGATGAGAAAACCCAGAGTACTGGTTGTCCGGCACCTGCCAGCTAGGAGGCTACCTGTCGGTTAACAGGCGGGCAAGAATACCAGGTAGCCCTGCAAGTATTTGTGACTGCGTCATTAAGTGGGAGTAAGGGCTACAGAATTTTTTTCATAACATTTGTCTTTGTCTCAGTGGAGGACAGCTGTAATTCGATTACTTTGGTTGCTCTCCGAAACATCACTGCAAAGGAGACACTTTCTTCCTTTGGTGGCCCATGTGCAAGTTGGGTTGTTTCTAAGGGAAGATATCAAGCCCACTGGCATTCTGTAAATCAACATATAAGACATCATTGTAATGAGGGCTGAACAACCTACGCCCCTCGCTACCACCATCATCATCTTGGGGTGCGCACATGTGTGACATGATCAGAGCCTGAATCATAAAGATTGTAAAGGCTCCACAGATAGCTGTGACACATTTGAGGCACATGTTTAGAGTCAGGATGCAAGACAAATGGTTGCGTTTTAATAATTTCATAGCACAATATCAGTTGCGCTTGAACCGATCTCGGGGTCCGACATAGGAATCGGCACCAGTCATCGACCAGTGGACCCAAAACGTGCGTTCTCAACGCACACAACAGTTCCGGTGGATGACCAGCTCTTTTTTGGCTACATAGACGCCAAGAAAGGCCTGGGCTGTACCCAAGCGGACTATCTCCAGATGGGTCGTCTTGTGTATTAAAGCCTGTTATTTTCTGGCCAAAAAGGAGCCTCCGGTGGGGTTGCGCGCCCATTACATCAGGGCGACGGCTGCCACTACGGCATTGGGACGTGATGTCCCCATACAAGACATCTGTCAGGCAGCTACGAGGGTCTCGTTGCACACTTTTACTAAGCATTATTGCCTGGACAGCCAAGAACGGAGAGACGGCTTCTTTGGCCGTTCTGTTCTGCCGGACTTTCAGGTGTGATCTTGGTTCGCACACCCACGACCGGGGTTGGTATTGCTGGTGTATCTATTCTAAGGTAAGGAATCTATCACTAAGGTGTTTCTTTCAGATGCACAAGTTACTTACCTTCGGTAACAGTATATCTGTAAGAAACATTAGTTAGTGATAGATTCCTTACCGTCCCACCCATTCTCCCCGTTCTGCGAACTGATTTCTAGGGTTAAGGTCATCCCTTTTAGGGCCATAGTGTCTATGCACCAGTGGTCAGTATCTTGCATGGCTCTGAGTTCCTGGCATGGAAAGTCATGTACAGAACTGACGTCGACCCGCACAGGCGGTGTCTAAGTAGCTGCCGCGACGTCATCTCGGCAGCCACGACGCCAACGACGGACGCGGAGCCGCACGATGCCACTTCCGACGCGCAGGGGTACTGCTGACGAAAACTTTCCGGATCCAGTCTGACGCCTGGGGATAAATCTACGGTAAGGAATTTATCACTAACTAATGTTTCTTACAGATAGATCGTTACCGAAGGTAAGTAACTTGTGCATCTGCGTCAGAAGGTGCAGAAAGAAAGTAACTGACATCAGTGCACAGCTCTGCTCCGACTTCTGGGGCAAAATGGAGCCAGTGTGGAGCTGCACAACACCACCTAGAGGGGCACTGCAGACCACTACCACAAAATTATCCGGATCCAGACTCCAATATTCTATGAGACATCTGCAGTTATCTATTGCAAATTTAATTTTAGATTTGAACAGTTCTCTTCCAGGGGATCCTCATCAAAGTCATAAGCATTGGAATATTCCCGCCCATGTGCGGGACCCCGGAAACACTATATTATATGTGCCCCACATATATATATACACTCATATATAATATATATACATATATATATATATAGATATATATATATATATATATATAAAAACATGCAATAGCAGCCAAATAAAGAACAGAGCTGAAATATGCTGCAAAGAATTTCCACCATACATGAGTAATAAGCATTAGAAACCTGAGAAAACAACACAAGGTTTGTTTCAGAAAGTGTTTTAATGCTCAGAAAGCAGTAGAAATTCTCATAACTCACTGGAAGCATAGAAAAGCTCCCAGGCTGCATTGCAAACACACAGTCTAAAAAGACTGAAAAGCTAACCTGTAGCTGCATAGCAATAAACTGACACCGTGCCTTTAAGGCACCCATGACCCCTAGTATCCCATCATGCCTCAGGGGTGACAGTTAGGCCAGTTGTTCTTTCCGGCTCCTTCAGAGAAGGACCCTGGTTACACAGCTCCACTATTTTTCTGTTTTTTGACAGAAAAACCCTTCAATTTTACAATTTTTTTGTTCTTACTCGACATTTAACATCTAGTCAAGTAAGATACTGTCTTTTTCAGTCAGTTTGGTGAACATTTTCTCTTGAGAATGCCTTCACTCTTTGACAAATGTCCTTCTTGTGGCAACAAGAAGGCCAAATCAGACAACCACGACGTCTGTATCCTGTGTCTGCCTGAAGATCATGATCCAGGCACCTGTCCTCATTGTGAACACCTGTCAGGAAGAACTCTAAAGGACAGGGAGAGGATTCGCATTTATGGGCTAGCTCATAGGTCATCAAGAGGAAGATCTCCGGTGAAGAAGGGCTCCAAGAAGACTCATACATCTTCCAGAAAGAAGTCTTCACACCCTTCACCTTCAGCGTCGGGCTCGGCGCTGAGAAAAGTACCACCGGTGGATCATTCATTGTCTAAACTACCGTCGACGGCGGGCTCGCCGTCGAAGAGAAGACCAGGTACATCGACGACGTCGAAGGATCCAGTTCCATCGTCGAAATCCCCTCCGCCGGCGTCAACCGGGCGACGTCCGACGTCGAGGAAGGGAACTCCGCCGCCGTCAACCGGGCGACGGTCGGCGTCGAGATCCAAGACCCCTCCGCCGTCGTCAACCAGGCGGCGACCGGCGTCGAGGGAGGTCACCCCTCCGCTGACGTCATCCAGACGACGACCGGCGTCGAGAAGTGTGACTCCGCCGTCGTCAAAGAAACGGCATTCGGCGTTGAGGACCAAGACCCCTCCGCCGTCGACAGGGAAAAGTCGATCGGCGTCGAGGAGGCAGTCTCCGTCGGTGTCTCGTCAGCTCTTGGCGTCGAGGGTGCCCAATACCCCTCCGCCGTCGTCGCACAGACATTCGACGTCGAGGCAGAAAACTCCGTCGACGGCTGATCATCACCGTTCGACGTCGAGAGAAAGACCTCCGTCGACGACTGGACATCGTCACTCGACGTCGAGGCAGAGAACTCCGTCGACGACAGGACATCGTCGTTCGACGTCGAGAGAAAGACTTCCGTCGACGACTGGACATCGTCGTTCGACGTCGAGGGAGAGACTTCCGTCGACGACTGGGCATCGTCGTTCGACGTCGAGAGAGAGAGCTCCGTCGATGGCCGGTACTCGCCGTTCGACGTCGAGACAGGGATCTCCGTCGGCGGCTGTTCATCGCCGCTCGACGTCGAGAGACCATACATCCTCGCATAGACAATCAAAAACAAGATTGTTTGAACTGCCGACTCCCCGAAAGCACTCGATGACGAGGGAAGATCGCTCGACGTCGAGGTGTTCGAATGTGGTTATGGTAACGGAGTCAGCTTCCCGTCATTCCATTTCAAGGTCCTCTGGCTCCTCAACTGCGTCTTCGAAATCCAGAAGTCCTGTGCGCAAATCTCCTGAGCGTCGGACAGATCCATGGGCGGATAAAGTAAGACTGTCACCTAGATGGTACAGATCTTTGGACCATTGGAGAGATTCTGGGGCTGCAAAACGTATGCAGGACTATGCCAGCTCACAGCACAGGTCTCCTCTTCAGGATCTGGTAGAGGAGATGGACAAGCATAGCCCTCCCAGGCGCAAATCTCCGGTGAGAACACCAACCAGATCTCCCAGAAGGCCCCGATCTCCCAGAAAAGAACCGGAGGATCGAGTCAGGTCACGCTCTCCTAGACGGGAAGAGCGTTCGAAGAGATCAAAAGAGAGGAGGCACAGTGTTCACCGTAGACGTCGACGAACTCCGTCTACTTCATCTACCTCTTCTGCCAAGTCCTCCAAGAGGGACTACTCCCCTATGTTGACGGACAGTCCTACGTCCAGATCCTCGCCGTCGAAGAGAAGACCAGGTACATCGACGACGTCGAAGGATCCAGTTCCATCGTCGAAATCCCCTCCGCCGGCGTCAACCGGGCGACGTCCGACGTCGAGGAAGGGAACTCCGCCGCCGTCAACCGGGCGACGGTCGGCGTCGAGATCCAAGACCCCTCCGCCGTCGTCAACCAGGCGGCGACCGGCGTCGAGGGAGGTCACCCCTCCGCTGACGTCATCCAGACGACGACCGGCGTCGAGAAGTGTGACTCCGCCGTCGTCAAAGAAACGGCATTCGGCGTTGAGGACCAAGACCCCTCCGCCGTCGACAGGGAAAAGTCGATCGGCATCGAGGAGGCAGTCTCCGTCGGTGTCTCGTCAGCTCTTGGCGTCGAGGGTGCCCAATACCCCTCCGCCGTCGTCGCACAGACATTCGACGTCGAGGCAGAAAACTCCGTCGACGGCTGATCATCACCGTTCGACGTCGAGAGAAAGACCTCCGTCGACGACTGGACATCGTCACTCGACGTCGAGGCAGAGAACTCCGTCGACGACAGGACATCGTCGTTCGACGTCGAGAGAAAGACTTCCGTCGACGACTGGACATCGTCGTTCGACGTCGAGGGAGAGACTTCCGTCGACGACTGGGCATCGTCGTTCGACGTCGAGAGAGAGAGCTCCGTCGACGGCCGGTACTCGCCGTTCGACGTCGAGACAGGGATCTCCGTCGGCGGCTGTTCATCGCCGCTCGACGTCGAGAGACCATACATCCTCGCATAGACAATCAAAAACAAGATTGTTTGAACCGCCGACTCCCCGAAAGCACTCGACGACGAGGGAAGATCGCTCGACGTCGAGGTGTTCGAATGTGGTTATGGTAACGGAGTCAGCTTCCCGTCATTCCATTTCAAGGTCCTCTGGCTCCTCAACTGCGTCTTCGAAATCCAGAAGTCCTGTGCGCAAATCTCCTGAGCGTCGGACAGATCCATGGGCGGATAAAGTAAGACTGTCACCTAGATGGTACAGATCTTTGGACCATTGGAGAGATTCTGGGGCTGCAAAACGTATGCAGGACTATGCCAGCTCACAGCACAGGTCTCCTCTTCAGGATCTGGTAGAGGAGATGGACAAGCATAGCCCTCCCAGGCGCAAATCTCCGGTGAGAACACCAACCAGATCTCCCAGAAGGCCCCGATCTCCCAGAAAAGAACCGGAGGATCGAGTCAGGTCACGCTCTCCTAGACGGGAAGAGCGTTCGAAGAGATCAAAAGAGAGGAGGCACAGTGTTCACCGTAGACGTCGACAAACTCCGTCTACTTCATCTACCTCTTCTGCCAAGTCCTCCAAGAGGGACTACTCCCCTACGTTGACGGACAGTCCTACGTCCAGATCCTCCCCAGTGGATGACATTGGCACGTATCTGGATGTCTTGCAAAGAGGAGCTCAGAAGCTGAACATTGAAATGTCTGTCCCTCAGGTTACAACGACAGTCATTTTTGAGACTTTACACAAAAAAGCGATCTCCCGTCCTCTACTGCCATTAGTCCCGGGGATTATGGATCCTGTCAAGGAGGTATTCCTAACTCCGGCGGCTATCAGAGCGGTGCCAGCCCGCATTCAGAAGAAATACAAACCGGCCTCTTCTGACCCGGTTTTTGTAAGATCTGACCCTCCAGCAGACTCTGTAACTGTGGCAGCAGCGAGGAAGACACACGCAGTTGCCGGTTCTTCTTCAGTCCCACCAGACAAGGACAGCAAGACTCAAGACTCCTGGGGTCGCAAAGTTTGCAACTCAGCTGCTTCGACTCTTAAGGTTTCTAGTGCGGCTGCGCTTCTGGGTCGATACGACAGATCCTTATGGGACTCTATGGAAAGGTTCAAAGCCAAGCTGCCAAAAGAGGACCAGCAGGATTTTGAAGGGACCGTGACTGAAGGATGTCTGGTGGCGAATCGGATGATAAGCACGGCTGCGGATGGTGCTGTCCTTGCGGCGCATTCCTATTCCCATGGGGTTTGTGCCAGGAGGTCGGCATGGTTGCGCCTTACAGGCCTGAAGCCGGATGCTCAGCATCGCATCCTTAATCTCCCCTTTTCGGGTTCCGCTCTCTTCGGGGAGCATGCTGACGAGGAAATGACCCGAATGAAGACGGAGCTGGACACAGTGAAAGCGGTGGGCTTGGAGAAGAAGAAAGAATTCAAGCGCCGTTTCAAGACCAACAGGGGGAGAGGGGGTCAACAGAGGGTTCAAACCCCTCAGTGGTCCCAAAATAAGAACCAAGGAAAACCCCAGTTTCGAGGTAAACCTGGCAGAGGTAGAGGAGGTCATCAACAATCCTCTAACACCACAAGAGGAGGGAAAGCCTGAGCAGTGGCTTCCTCTAGCGCCGTTACCCACTCCAGTGGGAGGAAGTGCTTCACAACACCTGGCAGAGTGGGTCAGCATCACAAAGGATCAGTGGGTGCTGAATATACTGCGCAATGGATACAAACTACGTTTCCGTGCGCCTCCAAAGAACATCCCTCCAAAGAGCGCTTACCCTCACCAACTAAGCTTGCTCCGAAGAGAGGTAAAAGTCTTACTACAAAAAAGAGCGATAGAGGAGGTTCCTCTCGCTCAAAGAGGAAAGGGAGTTTACTCCAGGTACTTTCTTGTCCCCAAAAAAGATCAGGAGGACAAGTTCAGACCAAAACTCGATCTACGACTTCTAAACAAGGTCATCATCAGAGAAAAGTTCCGCATGTTGGCACTTCACCAAATATGCCCACATCTTCAAGTCGGGGATTGGATGTGTTCGGTGGACCTGCAAGATGCGTACTTTCACATCCCTATTGCTCTACAACATCGCAAGTACTTGAGGTTTGTCGTAGGGAACAAACACTATCAGTACACAGTGCTACCCTTCGGTCTCAAGTCCGCACCACGAGTCTTCACCAAATGCATGGCAGTGGTGGCGGCTTTTCTTCACAAGAAGGGGCTCTTCATCTACCCATACCTGGACGACTGGCTCCTAAAAGGTCCATCTCCAGTGCAGGTAAAACACGATCTACATCTGTGTCTACTCCAGTTGCACAGGCTCGGCCTCCATGTGAATCTGGAGAAATCAGTCCAGCAGCCTACACAGTCAATTCACTACCTAGGCTCCGTTCTGGACACAAAAGTGGGAAAAGCGTTTCCTTCGGAGGAGAGACTTTTTTCCATGAACCAGAAATGTGGCATCCTGCTAGAATCTCGGCTTCCAACAGCCCGTCAAGTAGCATCCCTGCTGGGTTCCATGGCATCCTGCATCTTTCTCATCCCAAACGCCAGGCTGAGAATGCGTCCTCTACAGCAGGCTCTGGAGGATCAATGGGACCAGGCGACAGGTCTTTGGGAGGATCGCATCAAGCTTTCCCAAGCGACGAAAGATGCCATCAAATGGTGGACACGGAGAAAGAATTTGATGGTGGGGGTTCGGTTTCACCAGCCTCTTCCAACCCAGTCGATAGTGACGGATGCCTCTCTGCAAGGTTGGGGGGCGCACATGGGTCCGCTTCAAATTCAAGGCCAGTGGTCTGCGCAGGAGCAGACATACCACATCAATATGCTGGAACTCAGAGCGGTATTCCTGGCTCTCAAAGCTTTTTTCCCAGCGATAGAGTCCAACTCAGTCCTAGTTCAGACGGACAATACGACCACCATGTTCTATCTGAACAAACAAGGAGGCACAAGGTCTCGCCCTCTGTCTCGAGAGGCTCAGGCAATCTGGTTTTGGCTCCTCTCTCGAGGCCTTACGGTAGTGGCAGTACACCTTCCAGGCGAGTTGAACGTAAAAGCAGACGCACTCAGCAGGCACTTCGAAGATCAGCCAGACTGGGTGCTAAACGACGAAGTAGTAGAAGAGCTTTTTCGTTGCTGGCGTCGTCCAACCATAGATTTGTTTGCAGACGACGAAAACTCCAAATGCCACGCCTTCGCGTCCAGGTTCCACCGGCCAGGGACTCAGGGGAATGCTCTACTGATGGATTGGTCAGGGACATTCGCTTACGCGTTTCCTCCCCTGGCTCTGATTCCGAGAGTGGTTTCCAAGCTCTGCAGGTCGAACATGGAAATGATCCTGATAGCTCCGGATTGGCCGCGGCAGTGGTGGTACCCGGATCTTCTACATCTGTCTGTGTGTCCACACAGACGACTCCCTTGCAGGCCGGACCTGTTGAGCAAGATGAACGGGAGGATAATGCACCCCAACCTCCCTTCACTGAACCTAACAGCATGGCTCCTGAGGTCCTGCAATACGGACATTTGAACTTGCCTCCTGAGTGCATGAGCATTTTAAAAGAGGCTAAGAGACCTTCCACGAGAGCGTCCTATGCGTTCAAGTGGAAGAGGTTTTTCTTATGGTGTAGGGATCATCTCCTTGATCCGACTAAAGGACAGGAGGACGTCATCTTGCCATACCTCCTTTCGCTAGCGACTGCTGGTTTAAAATACGCTTCTATTAGGGTGCATTTGTCAGCCATAGTAGCATACAGAAAATCACCTGATCAGGTTTCTTTCTTTCAGGTTCCAGTGGTTAAGGACTTCCTCCAGGGGTTGAAAAAAGTGTATCCCCCTGTGCGAAGTCCTTCTCCTCCATGGGAATTGAACCTGGTTCTATCCAGGTTAATGTCACCGCCTTTTGAGCCCATCCACAAGGCCTCTTTGCAACATCTCTCTTGGAAGGCGGCCTTTTTGGTGGCTATTACCTCTGCTCGCAGAGTCAGCGAGATTCAAGCTCTCTGTGCGAAAGAACCTTATACTGTCTTTCATCACAATAGGGTAGTCCTAAGGGCTCATCCAGCTTTCTTGCCTAAAGTCATTTCTGATTTTCATATAAATCAGTCCATTTCCCTCCCTTCGTTTTTTCCAAATCCTACGACCCCAGCCGAGCGGTCACTTCACTCCTTAGATCTTAAGAGAGTACTCAAGTTCTATTTGGAAATGACCAAAGGGATTAGAAAAACGGATCAACTGTTTGTGAACTATGGTTCAATGCGAACAGGTTTTCCAGCGGCCAAGAGGTCCATCGCGAGATGGATTGTCTCTTGCATTAAATTGGCTTATCAGCTTGCAGGCAAGCCTTTGTTGCAGTCACCCAAAGCGCATTCCACTAGAGGGAAGGCCGCTACAGTAGCCTTCTTGCACGACATTCCAATGTCTGAGATTTGCAAGGCTGCGACTTGGAAATCAGTTCATACCTTTACGAGACATTACTGTCTCGAGTCTGATTCCAGGGCCGATACTCAAGTAGGACAAGCCTCTCTGAGGAATCTATTTGGGTAGCCTACGGCCTGTACAAGCTTAGTAGTTACTAGGCTTCATATGGTTGTTACTGTATTGTTACTCCTTTGCCCGCAGGGAGATGAGGTGAGGCTCGCTATTCTATTCTAATGCTTATGACTATTGATGAGGATCCCCTGGAAGAGAAGGATTAGTTACTTACCTGTAATCCTAGTTCTCTTCCAGGGGTATCCTCATCAAAGTCATAAGCAACCCTCCCGCCTCCCCGGGCAAAGGACATTCTTTAATAAGGAGATATTGTTAACCTATTTGTTACTGGGTTTATTTTCAGTCTCCGAAAAGAACAACTGACCTAACTGTCACCCCTGAGGCATGATGGGATACTAGGGGTCATGGGTGCCTTAAAGGCATGGTGTCAGTTTATTGCTATGCAGCTACAGGTTAGCTTTTCAGTCTTTTTGGACTGTGTGTTTGCAATGCAGCCTGGGAGCTTTTCTATGCTTCCAGTGAGTTATGAGAATTTCTACTGCTTTCTGAGCATTAAAACACTTTCTGAAACAAACCTTGTGTTGTTTTCTCAGGTTTCTAATGCTTATTACTCATGTATGGTGGAAATTCTTTGCAGCATATTTCAGCTCTGTTCTTTATTTGGCTGCTATTGCATGTTTTTATATATATATATATATATATATATATATATGTATATATATTATATATGAGTGTATATATATATGTGGGGCACATATAATATAGTGTTTCCGGGGTCCCGCACATGGGCGGGAATATTCTAATGCTTATGACTTTGATGAGGATACCCCTGGAAGAGAACTAGGATTACAGGTAAGTAACTAATCCATCTTTCCTACCGGCAAACAAATGTCAGTTGGATAGTTACTTCTGGTCTTCCCTGCTATCCTTTATATAAGAGTGAAAATACATCATTGCAGGCATTTGCCTTGTTTTATTTGAAGCATCTTGCTGGTTGATGAATAGTACCACGTAATGAGCACTACTCTTAGTTTCTAACATACAAATGTTGGGTATGTGTGGAACGGGTACTTTTGTTATTTCTGGACACTCTTATGAGGGGAATGACCACAATTTTAAACTGTACTGTATGAGGTCAGGGCCCGATTTATGCTTTTGAAATGAGGTCCTGTAATTGATCATCAATTAGAGGATTGTCTACTCCGACACTGATACATTGCTTCTGTTTCATAGGCTACACAAGACCCTTACTACCTCCAGGTGGGCAAGTCAATTGTAGAGAGCTTGGAGCAGCATGCCAGAGTGAACTGTGGCTTTGCAGCAGTTCAGGATGTGAGGACTGGTCGACATGAGGACAGGTAGAAGTTCTTTGAGGACACGTGCAAGTTATTTCACATTTTAAATGAAAAGTCCTTATTTATTTGTATTCCATGATGTACACAGTTGTTGCTTTTGGGGTGCAGTACATATCAAAACCACTTTTGCATTAGTAAAGGGCAATACTCCATCAAACATTGAATTTCTAGTAACTGTAGTTATCATCTCATCTTCCACTCCCCAACACGGGTCAGCCAACTTGGTAACTTTGCACTCCAGAATTAATTATCCTTGCCCCTCGTGATTTACCACTGGACCCTTCCCAGACCAGAGCCCAACATTCCAAGATATGGAATGTTTCTCTTCCTTAAACAGCATCTGGTGTACATGCTCCATCCCTCTTCAGCTCAACTTAAATATCAATCCTTGTGTTATGGGTGTTTTTTTTAGTGGTTAGCATTTGTGTAGCTCTAACTACCATTTTCATTGCATCATACTGTATTTTCACTCTGCAAATTTGCGTACGGAATTGATAAGGTCATCAATTAAGTATGGCCAGTGTTAATTTGTCAGTGCTTTGGTAGTTTGAAGGTAAATTTGGTTCAAGAGTGGGAAGTCTTTATAGAGTTGAATTGGTGGACGTGCTGATGGACTTCCACTTTTTTCTGATCGGGAGTTTGGTTTTACATTGCGCTGCTGATATAAAGTTCTCTGTGTTCTCGCACGTACGCACCAATAAACCTCACCTAAATCAGTTTTTCATGCACTTTTCCTGAAAATCTTAAAATACAACCCCATTTTAAACACACCTGGTGTGATTGTATCTCAAGACTGTTAAACGGAAACTCCACTCACTGATTTAAATATAAACAAGCACTGTACACCAATTCAGTGTAAACATTTGTACCAGAATGGGTTCCTTTTATGTGGTAACTTGTGATTCTGCTATAATTTCACCCCTCTGCATTGAATCATTCCTCACCAAGCTGCAGGCTTTGTCTGGGTTGGGGCACAACAAGTCATCACCTTCTGGGCAATTCCTACTGCTTACCACCCTTAGCTTGCCCTCTGGTGTCCTTCCTAGAGTGTGAAGCAGTGGCACAGACAGTAAACACTGCCTTTGAGCCTAAGGAGTGGAACGCATGAACTACAGACTGGAGGTGGCAGTGATTGGGGTTTGGATGGTCCGTAGGGAGTATGAGAGGATGAGTGGAATATTTGTTTGGCTCACTTCACAGTGCTTTCTCATAATTAAGGGTTGGTACACAACGGTTTCAGAATAGCTATTTTCTGAAGGGGGTGATGGGGGACTTTGTTATGAACGGGCATTGTGAACGCATTTCATGATGTACATCTAATAAGGAAATAACTTGTTTGCTGCCAACGTGGTTTCTTGACATTGATAGCAGGTGTTTGTTACTCAGCTAGATGGTGCTGAATTAATGCACTGAAAAGGTAGAGGGACTTACTGGTTCTGGACCCTCTTACTGCATGGTTAAGCTCAGGCTACCACAGTGCAGGCATTTCCTCTGAGCCCCAGATAAGGCTGGAATAGAGTGTCCGTGAATGCGTTGGGGGAAGGGAGTGTGCCCTTCGTGATGCATTTGAGCAAAATGTGGTACACTAAAGGTGCATTGGAGTTCAGTATAAGACGATAGGCAGGGCACTGGAATTCTGCAATTGTGTGGCTGCAGGATTATTTTTGCATAATTGTAGATTTACAGCATTTGCCACATAATCCATCATCTGCTGCCAAATCAGCAGATTTTAACCAAAATAAAATAGTTTCTAGCTCAACGATTCAAAAGTTACTAAAACCACAGTAACACGTGTTTCAGCGCAGTGCAAGGCCCTTTGCAAAGGTTGACCTTTCTGTTGCTTATTGCTGTATTTTGATGTGAAACTGATACTACTGAGGTGCAACCAATGCCCAGGCAGTGTTAACAAGTGTAAAAATGTCACAGTAATGAAGTAATACTATCACAAAATGTGATGTATTATGCTGCATAATTTGCCTATTCTTGCAGTATAATTTACTAAACCTTGCAGCATAACTTGGCCCTTCCTTGCCGCATAATTCCAGGGGCACCGACTATAGGAAACAATGTGAAATATTGTGGTATTTAGAAAGACTGTTCTAGGATGTGTGAGTGCTATGGGTGCAATGAAAATGATGTGGTTGCAGTGTGGCTCTAAAGTGCCTGCCGTGTGATTGCTATGAGTCCGCCTATTCTGATCTTTTACAGCACTGAAATTTCAGCCATGCTGTCTATACTGGACATCAGTAAGCACAAAACTATTACACTCACACATATTTGTCCATACTCCCACTTAACACCACTTCACTCGCACCATACTCTACTACAGTAGTTATGCCATGTCCTCTTGCTTTTTCCCCAGTTTGGACCACAGGAGATACAATGTATTACCAGGTGTCTAATTTGGGCAAAATCAGCACATAAAATGTAAGATTGCACAAAGAAAGAAGCTAGCTGTGTAAAGAAAAAATTTATCTTTAACGTTATGAAGTTATGTAGACCTCTTTTGTAAATGAAGAAACAATGACTTCAATTTAGAGACCTATATCCTGCTGCATCAGTTTCTTTTAGTACTGCAAGACTGACCCATTACTGGCAAAAACAGTGACAGCTAATACAGTTGCATGTTTATATCTGGCACAAACCCCTCCTCTTTCAGCGGGAAAACAGATACCATTTACCTCTTAGTGAAGCATACGCCCAAATGTAGAACAGAGAGAAGGGTTTAAACCGTATTTGAGGACATGTAGAATCGCCTTCTCCATTCTGCACATATTCATTCTAAGCATGGTAGTGGAAACCTGCTTCTGTAATGTCTCTGATCTTTCCTCAAAGACAGATCCAATGTATCACCCATCACAGGTGTACTTCTATGCAGGCTCAAATCTTAGGTCTTTATGCAGACTTCAGTCTTCTGATTTTACAGCCATTTTACAGATTGTCAACTTGACTACGGCAACCACACTAACAACTTTCCCACATTTCTCACTATCTCAAGTCAACTATTTCAAAACACAATCAACTATGTTTCATGTGTTGCATTCACCTGTGTAAAACTTCTCCTTCCAACCTTAAACGGCTCCACATGAACCCTGAAGCTAGACCTGTCTTTAAGGTGGCTTTATTCTCCAAGGAACATATGGAACCTACCTCTCTGGCAGATAAACTCACCTTACTCGTCAAAATGACCATGTCCCAAAACGTAAATCTACTTACTCCCTATAACAAACTTTCAGGACCAAGGATTGAAGCCATAAACATTGCTGCTCTGAGTTGCTAAAATATTCTTCCACCCTCACCTGTAAGAATGATCGACCTTTGATAGTTCCAGAAATGGCTCTTCAAATGTTTTATGGTCTCTCTCTGCTCTCTTTAACTGGTGTGGTACACCTGCAATATCACTACCCAGTGGTCTGCGCCTAATTTGAACCTGTTCTCGCTAACATCCCTTTATTATTTCTATTTCAAGCGAAGTTCAAGGATATCGTTTTGATGACACTTTTTTATTTTATTTTAAACAATACTTTTGGCCAGATTTACAAAGCATTTTGTAGTACTATAGTAGTACTATTTATTACAAAATGCAATTCACAAATCTACAGGTGGAGGTCTTCACCTCTCCAGTCTTTTCTATTCTGAGGTCTCCGCACATGTAAGGTTTACTACTTAGTAGTAAATGTGGGGGGGACTGGAAGAGCGGTGCGAAAATGGGGTATATCTCCTTCCAAATGGGAGGGTTCTAAGGAAAGTTACATAGGGGATTAGAGACAGACTTGCTAATACAGACACATACCCATTAAAGCTGTACCACACTGGCATGGAAAATAATAAAGGCAAAGAACTAATAAACTTTAATAATTTTCCCTCATCTTTCCAATAGGGAGTCCTTCACCCAGTGTGTGAAACTTTTCTACTAGTAACTTCACGTGAGGGGATGGAGACATGTAAGTCTATGCCTAGCTGTAAATCTACACTCTTAAATTTTGAAAGAGTAGATTTATGCAGAGATGCAGAAGTAGATTTTCGTGGTAAAACCTCTACATATGTAAATTCATCATTGCCAATCAGCCCCTTTACATTTACAGTAAAAAAAAATGGCATAGCTATACAACTATATTAAAATCATAAAACGATTAAAAAAATATTCTATTACAATCTGCACATTTTCTGGAGGATGAATATAATCCAAAATTGTCTTTTGACTATGTCATGTTAATATCAACTAACATTTTTCAGAGATGCCTTCTCCAATATTTTTTTGAGGCTTGTCAGACATTGTAACTATTGAAGGAAAACTCTTTAAACACCTAGCCACCTATTATGTGTGATATTTGTGTATTATAATTTCAAGAATGACTTTATGAATAAAGTACAAGCTTTTGCTTGTGTGGAGAGCCGGGTGCAAGTTCATGCATATTTTTGCTATATTACACACACTTGTAAGTTCCATTCTAAAGAGCTTTAAGCCCCTTGAGCTGTCTTCAGGCTTTATGAAATCACAATTGCATTAATAAATTAGCTCCCTGCATTGAAATACTGTGCATATACATCTGGACATGCATTTGTTTCTTTATCTTTAGGATGGATTCGTTCTTCCTGGCTGAGATGTTTAAGTATCTGTACCTGCTATTCACAGATGCCTCAGACCTGCTCCTGAACATAGATGACTACATTTTCACCACAGAAGCTCATCTGCTACCGCTATCTCTATCCACATCCCGTCCACACTGCCCCCTGAACAGAACGGTATAATGTCACTATAATAAGTGGGACTTCTTTTTAATATGTCACCAAAGGCAGCATTATCTATATCCGCTATCTACAGACAGATATAGTAATAGTTACCTCGTACGTTTAGAAGCCTCTATTTTGAATTTGGAATCCAGTAATATGGAGGTTTGAAATTCGTAGTGAATTTGAGGGAAAGGTATAAAATTGGTTTAGCAAAGTTTGGTGGTGGATTCTTTCTCCTCTCCAGCATGGATGATTATATTTGTAATCTCAGAAGACTTTAAATTAGATACACATGTAGTGTCTTTAATTGTTGCAGAAAGTATGTGAACTGCCCACCTTATAGCAGATGTTTCACTCCACCCTTACAGCTTCATGTGAAATTCCAAATTCTCTGTACTAGTTTATCTATTTTGATCCCCAATAATGTTTTTTCTGCTTATTTTCCAGCTATACCAATACTAATTTCTGTTTTATTGAAAGTTGATTTTATTTTATGTTTACTTATTCTGTTTGCATTTTCACCACCATGTGTTCTGTTCAATGTTAGTTTTATTCTGGTGTTCATTCCCAATCCACTTGGAGGAGGAGAGGAATGGCTGATGAACAGTAAAACTTTCCATTCTAGCTTAACATGTTAGATTTAAAATCCTAAATTGTTGCACTGAAAAAAATTTCCCTAGATCCCATGCTTCCCAATAGTCGGCTGCATTGATCCTCCAGACGCTTTGCAAGGTGGTGTGCGGGTAAATACTAGGACTGTCTAGATTAAACCTAATTTACAGACTATTTTAGCAAATATATTGACAACACTGTGAGCTCCCTCAGGTAACAGAACGTGCGTATTCTCTCACCGTTTTATTTGTGCACATTGCTAGCAGCACTGGAGGTTACAGCTTTCCTCTTTAAAAAAAACTGCCTTATTGACTCTTAAGGTAAGAAAATAAGTCAAAGCATTTTCTTCGCTGTAGGCCTAGAAAACACAACTGACCATTTTCGCCAGCTGCACTTTGCAGGTGTAAGAATATATTTAGAGCATATTTCCCCTCCACAGTTGCTACTGAATTCAATTCTTTAGTAAAGTTGTAGATTTGTTATATAAAGTTTGAGATGCTGAGTTATTCATGAAATTAGAGTGACTACTTCAGCTAGCAGAACAGCATAAGGTTTACAGCAAGATGATACACTCATGTGTTTCTTCATTGTGCTGGAAGCTGAGGAGAGAGTGCCAGACTTAGCCTTCGACCAACTGTTATTTTGATGAGGTGCTTCTCGCACAATGCAGGATCAACTGTGTTGGGTCAGTTATGTTCTATCTTCCGTACCTTACCAGTGCATTGGTACAGTTCTGTTCTGTGTTTTTAACCTAGAAAGGCAGGATGACACCTTATTCCCTTACTTTTCCAAAAGTATATCAGTTTAAACCCACAGTGCACCTGGAAAGTTCATCCAAAAGTTGCATCAATGGGACATCGCCTGTTGTTTGAGCTTAGGACAAAAACAATCACAATGGGTGACTAAAGAAGCCTCATCAAATTAGGATATTCCTTACTAGTAGGAGTGCCCAAAGAACAAAGAGCACATATGTCCTTTCAGTAGTGGTTCATTGTTTCCAACTTTTTATTGCTTCTCCCCCTTGATTTTCTTACTACATGAAATTAGATGCACACTGAAGAAGTTGGTTGACTTTTTGGCACTTCAGTATCTGGATGCCATAGAGTGTGATTCTAAGTACTAAAAATGGTTTGTGACCAAGTTGATGGTGTATCTTAAAGGGGCAAATCAACCCTCTGACAGCCCCCTTAATAAACATCGGTGATATTCCTGGTAGATGCTACCTGTCTGTCTTTGCAGATTACAAATATATACTTAGAGTGTTGTTCCCATTTAAATAGTAAAGCTGCATCGAGACATTTTAATGGGCTACTTCATATTTTCATAAGTCAGTAAATCACACCCAACAAAGATCTTGTATAAAATGTTGGTAGTTATCCTCATAGGTCTGTTAAGTCAATGGCTGGAAGTGGCATTAAATTGGTTGCCTGGAAAGTTGAAGTCTTGGCTGCCATATGCATTCATGGATTTTATTAATCTCCACACCTATGTGAGTTTGGTAGCTGTTCTGGTCTTCAACAAGGATAAGAGTATAATCTCTCACCGCAAGTGACTCATCAAGTTGGCCAAAAGTCCTCTCTGATTTACATAAAAATTGCATGTGGCAATAAATCTTTTAAAACTGCTCTAAGATACTTAGTCAATCCAATGAGGACATACTTTATAAATGTGAGAGACTTTATCTTTTCTTAATTCTAAGGCTACCTAAACCCGTCCATTTCAGTCATGGTCTTTCTCAACCAAATGTGATGCCGTTTTGTACAATTGAGCACTGCTTTCTTCATGTCTTCATGTTCTGGTGTTACAAAAATAAATACCCTGGCTAAGTCATGTTACCCATTTTGCTGTTTAAGAAACCTGTAGAAGGCTAGTGATTGGCAACCCTTGTCTATAACGAACCACAGGGCTCACTAATTCGCCTGATACACACAAGACTAAGCAGGTTCATAATTTGGAACTTTTTTGTTAAGAAAATCAACAGGTAGGAAACAACAACAACAAACAGACATACTCCACATTCAGAACAAGAGTCTATTGCCCCATTTTATTTAGAAATAAGAAAAACAGTGTATAGCAAAAGGAGAAAAGAAAAGGTAAGGATAGAGAAAAAACTAGAGAAATAGAGTACACCGGTACCACAGGAATGATCAGCCCTAAGGAAAACACTAGTACGAGTATCCCAGCTGTAATTTATTACATCTACCCCAAGCGTCTGTATTGACCATGAGAGCCTTCATGCAAAGGAACCGGTCATCACCTCCAAGAGGCTCTCTAGGAATCCTCCTTCTCCTCAGCCAGCTCCAAGTTCATCTTCAGTGAGTCAAGGAAAGCCTGAGTTGCCTCCACCTGTGGGAGTATATAGAACTTCACCTCATTCAAAATGTTTAACCATCAGGGGCACCAGATGAAAGCCCTAACGGCCACCTCACACCTCAAACAGTCCATTGTGCATCACCTGTAGATCTTTTCACATCTTGCTTGTGTTGTCAAACTCAGATCATGAAAGAGCAGGATATCATTGCCATTCACCCCTATATTTTTTTCCAAATGTGCAGACACTCTGTGCTCAAAGATCTGGGTCTCTCAGTACCATTATTACTGTCCAAACAGCTTTCATGTTTGTGTACCCCTCAGTTTTTGTTAATCTCTCTGACCAGCCCACTGGTATTTAGATAGGAGAATATGGTAATTAAACATCACCCATCGTCTTGGGGTATGTGCCTCAGACTTCATTAATGGAAACCCCAAAAACCCATATTCAAATTTTATGCTGTGCAAGCTTCAAGGTTTCAACCCTGCTGTCTAGTGTGAACAATGTCTCAAATACACTTCCTTTAAATGCTTCGTGTCCCTCATTGCTTTTTCGATAAGGCTCACTTGATCCTCTGTCAGAGCCCAGATCAAAGCTCTAACAGACCTCTCAATGTTGGACAGTTTATTTTCAATCCACTCTAGATGGGTTTCAAATGCTGACTTGTGATATTCCTCTCCTGTGCCCCTTTTCCTACATGCCACTATGTTAAAATAATTCTTATCCTCTCTTGTTCCCTTCTCTTTCATGGCTGTGGCTGTTCTGCAGCTGCCAGAGCATGATGGAGCGCCTGTGGGCTCCCAAACTCAATCTCTCTCCTCGGGGATGTCTCTCCGTGCTTCTCCTTTTCCCTGGCTGCTCCCTGCTCAGACCACGTTTTCACAAGTCCTGGTTCAGTCTGTGTTTGCCATACAGGTGGGCCTGCTTCGCCTTTATAATTTCTCTCCCCAGGACACCCCCGCGCCGCACGGCCCTCCAGCTGTGTCTGTGCCCCCTCGCTGCTGCTCATAGTGCCGTTTTTTGCCGTTTTTCTTTCCCTCCTGTGCCCTGTTATTGCTGCTCTTGCCTCTGCTGTATTCTGTATCTGTATCTTGTGTTGTATTTTTCGCCTCTGTTTCCTGGTTCCTTGACCCCCCTGGTGTGGCCCCCGCTCCCCGCTTCCCGCCGCCGTGACATCGCGGCCCCGCCCCCTTTTCTTCTGTGTCCACCCCGCTCCCGCCTCCCAGCTGCCCCTCCCTCCCACTTGGCCTTAAATGGAGACCGCGCGGCGCAATTGAGTGTGACCTCTCCCCAGGACACCCCCGCGCCGCACGGCCCTCCAGCTGTGTCTGTGCCCCCTCGCTACTGCTCGTAGTGCCGTTTTTTGCCGTTTTTCTTTACCTCCTGTGCCCTGTTATTGCTGCTCTTGCCTCTGCTGTATTCTGTAGCTGTATCTTGTGTTGTATTTTTCGCCTCTGTTTCCTGGTTCCTTGACCCCCCGCTTCCCGCCGCTGTGACATCGCGGCCCCGCCCCCTTTTCTTCTGTGTCCACCCCGCTCCCGCCTCCCAGCTGCCCCTCCCTCCCACTTGGCCTTAAATGGAGACCGCGCGGACGCGCAGCCGGTGCGTCGATTGTGCGCCGAAGGCGCGCCAAAGGCAAGCCCATCTGCGCCCGTCCGCGCCTGGACCCCGAGGATGCCAGCCTACACGACGGACTTACGACTCCACCACCGTCAACGCACTCAACGCCGGCCGGAACCCCGCCTGCTACCGAGCCACCCCGAAACGCACCCACGGACCCTTCACTTGCCAAGCCTGAAAGTTCTCCTGCCTCCTGACCTGCACCGCTCCCGTCAAACTGAGCCCCAGCAACAACCACCTCAAGTGCATCCTGCTCAACACCCGCTCCGTCCACGGGCACGCCGTCGAACTCTGGAACCTCCTCGACACAACAGCACCAGACGTCGCCTTCCTCACAGAAACCTGGATGAACGCCTCCTCAGCGTCTGACATCGCCATCGCCATCCCGGACGGATACAAGATCACCCGGAGGGACCGCGTCAACCAGACGGGAGGAGGCATCGCCATCGTCCACAAGAACACCATCCACATCACGACCAACTCCGACGACACCTTCACCGCCGCCGAACACCTCCACTTCCAGATACACACCGACCCCAAGACGACCCTCAGAGGCACCCTCATCTACAGACCACCGGGACCACGCACACAATTCAGCAGAACATCACAGACTTCATCAGCCCGCACGCCCTCGCCTCCTCTGACTACATCCTCCTAGGGGACCTCAACTTCCACCTGGAGAACAACAATGACAGCAACACCACCACCCTGCTGGACAACCTCGCCAACCTCGGACTCAAACAACTGGTGAACACCCCCACCCACTACGCTGGCCACACGCTTGACCCCGTCTTCTCATCCAGCAAGCACATCTCCTTCAGCCACTCCCGGACTTCATTGGACTGACCACAGCTGCGTCCACTTCAGCTTCAGAATAACCACGACCCACCACCACCCGCAACAGGTTCCTCGCCGGAGCTGGAGCAAGATCACCGCCAAGCAGCTCACCGCCTCCCTCAGCCAGAACCCTCCCACCAGCACAACGGACCCCAACGAAGCAGCCAGCAACCTCACACAGTGGCTGACCGCCTGCGCCAACGACCTCTCACCACTAAAGAACCCTCCCGGCAGCAAGAAAAACCCCTGGTTCACCTATGAACTCAAAGACTCCAAGAAGAATTGCCGCACCCTCGAGAAAGCCTGGCGCCATGACCAGACCGCAGACAACAGGACTGCCCTCAAGCACGCCACCCGCAAGCACCACCAGCTGATCCGCGCCACCAAGAAGACAGCACTCAAAGAACGACTGGACAACAATGCCCAAGACAGCATGGAACTCTTCAGCATCGTCAAAGAGTTCTCCAACCCCAGCGCCGGAAACAACGACATCACTCCCTCGCAAGACCTCTGCAACTCACTCGCCTCGTTCTTCCACCGCAAGATCGCCGACATACACAACAGCTTCGGCGCACAGACCACGCACCCAACCACCGAACCAACGCCCGCCACCACCACCCTCTGCAACTGGACCCCGGTCAGCACCAAAGACACCACCCGCACGATGAACACCATCCACTCCGGATCCCCAACCGACCCCTGCCCCCACCACGTCTTCAACAAGGCCGACGCCATCACCGCACCCCATCTCCGGGACATCATCAACACCTCCTTCCACACCGCCACCTTCCCGGAGAGCTGGAAGCACGCCGAGCTCAGCGCCCTCCTGAAGAAACCAACAGCGGACCCCACCGACCTCAAGAACTTCCGCCCCATCCCGCTCCTCCCTTTTCCTGCCAAAGTCATCGAGAAGACCGTCAACAGACAGCTCGCCGCCTTCCTCGAGACGAACGGATCCCTCGACCCCTCGCAGTCCGGTTTCCGAGCCAACCACAGCACCGAAACCGCCCTGATCGCAGCCACCGATTACATCAGATCCCTGCTCGACAACGGGGAAGCAGCGGCCCTCATCCTCCTGGACCTCTCTGCTGCGTTCAACACTGTCTGCCACCGCACCCTTGTGCAGCGCCTCAGCAACACCGGAATCCAAGAGAAGGCACTGGTGTGGATCATCTCGTTCCTCGCCGGAAGAACCCATTGAGTCCGCCTCCCCCCTTTCAGATCCGAGGCCACCGAAGTCATCTGCGGCGTACCACAAGGATCATCACTCAGCCCAACCCTCTTCAACGTCTACATGAGCCCCCTCGCAGCCATCGCACGCCAACACAACCTCAACATCATCTCCTATGCCGACGATACCCAGCTGATCCTCTCCCTCACCAATGACACCGCCACCGCCAGAGCCAGCCTACACGAAGGTATGAAAGACGTCGCCGAGTGGATGAAGAACAGCCGCCTGAAACTGCACTCAGACAAGACGGAAGTCCTCATCCTGGGATCATTCCCCTCCGCCTGGGATGATTCCTGGTGGCCCCCTGCCCTGGGCACCACTCCCAAACCAACGGACCACGCACGCAACCTGGGCTTCATCCTGGACTCCTCCCTCTCGATGACCAGGCAAGTCAACGCTGTCTCCTCATCGTGCTTCAACACCCTGCGCATGCTCCGCAAGATCTTCCGATGGATCCCCACCGAAACCAGGAAGACCGTCACCCAGGCACTCGTCACCAGCCGACTGGACTACGGGAACACCCTCTACGCCGGAACCACAGCCAAACTTCAAAAAAGACTCCAACGCATCCAGAACGCCTCCGCACGACTCATCCTGGACATCCCCTGACACAGCCACATCTCCGGCCACCTGAGAGACTTGCACTGGCTCCCCGTCAGCAAGAGAATCACGTTCAGGCTCCTCACCCACGCACACAAGGCTCTCCACGACCTGGGCCCCAAGTACCTCAACGACCGCCTGACCTTCTACACGCCCACCCGCCAGCTACGATCAACCAGCCACGCCCTCGCCACCGTACCACGCATCCGCAGAGCCACCGCCGGAGGAAGATCCTTCTCCTACCTGGCAGCCAAGACTTGGAACTCCCTCCCCATCCACCTTCGGCTGACCCAAGACCACCTCTCCTTCAGGAAGCAGCTCAAGACCTGGCTGTTCGAGCAGTGGTGTACCCCTCTACCCCAGCGCCCTGAGACCCTTCCGGGTGAGTAGCGCGCTATACAAATGCCTTGATTGATTGATTGATTGATTGATTGATTGGTTGTCTGGGTGTGGACAGAGTTCTAGGATCCGTCCCTCTCTCCGGCTTTCCAGGTATTCTCGAACACCCACCACACTGTGTTGGTTCCAACTAAGCAAGTTTAATGTGTTCCAAGATCCTAACTTGATATAAATCCATTGCACATATTCTGAGAACAAATTTTCTTTTACAGGTAAGCAACATCATGTTTTACATCTCAAATAAACCGTTTTGTAAGTTGGTTTGTGTGGGATTTGACTGAACTGAAGTAGCACAGGTCAGAATTGAAGGTCCATTGGGGTTAAAAATTGTGATTTCTTTACTCTAGGTGTCTGAATATGTGTCCACTGAGGAGGAGATGTTCAGTCGTTCTTGTCCAAGTGCACAGACACTCTTTCCTAATAACCCAGCTTTCAGTCGCTCTATCAGGGAAGCACAAGCCCAGAAACAACAACAGCGTGTGCCACAAGAGCATCTTGCGCTCTTCAGGTCAGTCTTTCCCATGCCTAAACATTCCAGGGTGGGGTATAAGAACAAGCATCTTAGTCTGAGTAATGTAATCATGTTGAGTCCACAGATGTAGTGCTTTTCCTTGTCTTAGATGTTGAGGTTCTTGGCTTGCTTCTACACATCGTGTGTGGCTCTGAGTGTTTTCTGTATTGCAGTGTTTAGGTTTCTGTATTTCGCCTAATGTGTGTTTTTATTCTTCAGAACAAGGGCTACAAGCATATTTACTCTCTCTGCTGAAGTCTCTCCATTTAGTATAGAAAGTATGAGTCCTTTCTGTTAGTGCAGGGACTATGTTGGCCCTTGTGCAGCATCTCGAAGAATCTATTCTCCATTGTCACTGTAGTGGATTTGAGTACCTAGGGATCCTTTGCTCTCATTGCCCGGCTGCAAAGTTAGCTTCATATCATTAATTTAGGTACTATACAGTTCTCCACATGTCATAGAGATTGTGACAATGCAGCTGGTGAAGTGTGGCTGGTGCAGTGACTGCAAAATGGAATCCAACCACCCCTCACTGCCAGTTTAGCTACCGAGGGACGACCTGCGCTGTATTTCACTGACCTGATCGAAAAAAGGAAGGTGCCAAACAGATTAGAGATTGCAGGAGAGACCTCCAGTGATTACTGCGCACTGAAGCTTTTCCAGCTACATCCCAATCCCCAGGAAGCCCTCATAGCTAATAGGAGTCTGCAGTGGTGGGTGCTGAAGAAGCAGAACACATGAGAAATGTTTGATGTAAGTTGTACTGTGATTAACTGTGAATTTCTGCTAATTCTGTTTTTTAAAATATTACTGATTTGTCAGCATTTTAATAGAGTGTATTTTTACTCTTTGGGGAAATCTTGTATCTGAAAGAGACACGTTTGTGATAGATTCTTTACCTTAGAATATCACCAGGCGTCAGACTGGATCCGGAAAGTTTTTCGTCAGCAGTACCCCTGAGCGTCGTTGGTTGACGTCGTGCGGCTCTGCGCCCATCTCTGGTATCTTAAGCGCCGAGATCACGTCACAGAGACTACTTAGACGCCACCTATGCGCGCTGACCTCAGTTCTTTCTTTTTCCGCGCCAGCAAGCGCAGATCCGGTTAGACTTTTTGTCTCTCCTCCTTTTGAGTCTTTGACTCCTGGTGTCAAGTAGGGATGCCTGGGTTTAAATCCTGTGAGGCCTGTCGCCGTACAATGTCGGTGGCCAACCCCCATGGCGTTTTTCTCTACTCTCTGGAGTGCGACCATGACTCTCGGTCACGTCCCGACTGTCTGCCCATGGCTCCGAAGGCTTTGCGGGAGCGGTCCCGAAAGCTGCTGAAGGCCAGGCAGTCCTCTCCACGCCGTTCGAGGTCCAGGGGTCGCTCAAGGGACTGTCCACAAATCCATCATCATCGCTTCTCGGGGTCGAAGTCTTCGCCCTCGGAATGGCGTAAGAGACGTCACAAGAAGAAGTCAAAGAAGCATGTTTGCTCTCCGATGTCCCCACGTCGGTCTTCGGATGCGAACGAGGGGGCCAGGGGTCCTTCCCCTGCGGCTCTGTTGGAGCCTGGGAGTCCCGCGGCCTACCCACCTTATCCGAGTCCGTCGGCGACTCCGGCCCAGGTGCAACAGTTTCTTGCCGCCATGGAACGCCTTTTCAGGCCAAGGGCTCCCGCTGGTGTGCCTTCGGGCCCGGAGTCCCTCTGGAGGGCCCTTGCTTGCCACCGGCTCCAGCCCCGGCGCCCCAAGGTCCCCTGCCCGGTGACTCCGGTAATGGGCCCCGTTCGTTCCACCTCTGCCCTTTCCTCGAATTTCCAGGCAATTTTGCCCCGGCTTGGGACCCGAATTGGGACATGGAGCCGTTCCCAACGACGCTGGAGAATTTGTTTACCCCTGTGCCTCCGCCACTGCCGCCTGTGCCTCGGGCCGTGAAGGGGAAGGGGTAACAGTAGTGCGAGTCCGAACATGAGTGGGCGGACGAATCGGAGGATGCAGGTGGCCTTGACCTCTCCTCTGAGCCAGGTTTTATGTCTCCTCCCGCTGTCATGGAGGAAGGCGCCACTTATTCTGTGGTGCTCCGTAGAGCAGCTGAGGCCCTTGACCTTGATCTGCCTACTGTCACTCATAAGACAAACCTCCCTACTGAAGTGCTTCAGCAGGCGGCAAGTTCTATGGAACCTTTGCTTCCGTTCAATGTGGCCTTGACGGACATTTTGATGGGTACCTGGTCTAGACCAGCCACAGGAGTTCCTGTGGATAAAAAAGTGGATAAAAAAGTGGCCCGGCGTCATCGCCCGGCACCAGGTGACCCTGCCTTTTTAACTAATCATCCGACTCCAGAGAGCCTGGTCATTCAGGCCTCCACCTCCCAAAGTGCGTTCCCTACCGCCCCGCCGGATAAGGAATCAAAAAAGCGGGAGCAATTTGGCAAAAGGTTATTTTCCTCTGCCAGCCTGGGGCTGCGGTCAGTCAACACCGCATGCCCTTTGGGCCGCTACTCTCATGCTGTGTGGGACACAGTGGGGCAGACACTACCCCAGTGCCCGGAAGAGGTTCGGGCTGTCCTTTCCCAAGCTGTTGCCGAGGGGAAGGATGCTGCTAAGTTCGCCATTCGGTGTGTGCTGGACCCCCCAGACTCTTTAGGGAGAGTGGTCTCCAGAACAGTGGCCCTGCGTCGCCATGCCTGGCTGCGGTTCACTAGGTTTTTGGGGGATGTCCAGAGTTCCCTCATGGACATGCCTTTTGATGGTACTCGCCTGTTTGGCGGTAAGGCAGACATTGCGCTGGAGGGTTTCAAGGATTCTCAGGCTACGGCCAAGTCCTTGGGTCTCTCCATGAAACGCCTGACCATGTCTACCTTTCGTTCCTTTCGTGGCCACGGAAGAGGCACCCCTGCTCGTTTGTTCAGCCAGAAGCCTGCGCAGAACCGAAATCAGCGCGGCCGCGGAACCCGCCGTGGCGGCACAGGGGAGCCAGCATGCGGGTCAGTCCACCTCCGCTCCCGCAGCATTCGCCTCAAAGCCTTCCTAGTCCGAGCTTTGGGGTGCACCCCACGCCTGTGGGCGGCAGGATTCAACATCACCTCCCCCACTGGTGTTCGGTCACTACGGACAGGTGGGTGCTGCAAATTTTCCGAAGAGGTTACTCCCTCCCCTTCGAGTTTGGCCCCCCAGCCATGCCACCTCGGTTCCATTGCATGTTGGGGGATCACTTTGCCCTTCTCCAACAGAAAGTATGACCCTCTTGGCCAAGAGGGCCATTGGGTGCGTTCCTGGGCCAGAATTAGGACGTGATTGTTGTTCCCACTACTTTCTGGTCCCCAAGAAGGACAAAGGGGGCCTGCGCCCCATTATGGACCTCAGGAAAGTCAATCACTTCCTCCGGAAGGAGAAGTTCAAGATGTTGACTGGCCCAGGTCTTGGCTGCCCTCGATCCTGGAGACTTGATGGTAGTGTTGGACTTGCAGGACGCATTTTTTCACATCCCCGACCTGCCGACCCACCGGCGTTACCTGCCGTTCACGGTAGGCCAGGAGCATTTTCAGTTTGCTGTGCTCCCCTTCGGACTTACCAGCGCCCCTCGGGTGTTCACGAAAGTGATGGCGGTGGTTGCAGCTTCTGCGCAGGTCATGGGTGTCAGTCTTCCCCTACCTCGCCAACTGGTGGTTGAAGGCGGGATTGCCCCAGGCAGTCGTCACCCACCTTTAGACTACGGCCGACCTCCTGCATTTACTGGGCTTCTCCATCAATGTGCCGAAGTCGCACTTGTGTCCCTCACAGAAGCCCCTCTTCATCGGAGCGGTTCTAGTCTCGGCGCAGTTTTGGGTTTATCCTCCCGAACAGTGGGTTCGGGATATTCAGGCTCTGATTCCGATCTTTCAGCCGTTATCCCGAGTCTCGGTCAGGTTGATGCTGCTGCTTCTGGGGCTGATGGTCTCCTGCATCCTTCTGGTGCATCACGCCCGATGGCGGATGTGGGCTCTGCAGTGGGACCTTAAGTTTCAGTGGGCCCAGCATCAGGGCAACTTGTCCGACCACGTCCTGATCTCGGAGGGCACTGCAAGACAGTTGCAGTGGTGGCTCACGGACCGCGATTGGGTCAGCGGCAGATCCCTCTCCCTACCCCAACCGGAGCACGTAGTTGTGACGGACGCGTCCCTCCAGGGCTGGGGGGCTACATGGGAGAGGCGTAGATCAGAGGACTCTGGTCTCCGGCGGAGTCCCGGCTCCATATCAACCTTCTGGAGCTGCGGGCGATCCGGCTTGCACTGAAGGCATTCCTCCCCTCTGTCCGGGGGAGTGTGGTGCAGGTGTTTCCGGACAACACCACCGCCATGTGGTACTCCAACAAACAGGGCGGGGTGGGGTCGTGGACACTATGCCAGGAGGCTCTGCGCCTCTGGCAATGGCTGGAACATCAGGGCGTGACCCTGGTGGTTGAACACCTGGCAGGTTCCCTGAACGCCAGGGCGGACGAACTCAGCCGTCGGTGCATGATGGATCACGAATGGCATCTGAACTCGGACATGGCGCAAGGTCTCTTTCAGCAGTGGGGAGAGCCTTGGTTAGATCCATTCGCCACAGAAGAGAACGCGCAATGTCATCAGTTCTGCGCGTTGGAATTTCCTAGGCGGCACTCGCTCGGAGATGCTTTTCGTCGCGAGTGGAGTTGCGGTCTGTTGTACGCCTTTCCGCCTATACCACTTCTGCCCACAGTGCTGAAGAAGATCAGGCGCGACCGGGCCCAAGTCATCCTTATGGCTCCGGACTGGGCACGAAGATACTGGTATCCCGAGCTACTCCGCATGTCAGTCGATCCCCCGATTCGTCTGCCTCTTCAGGAGGACCTTCTGTCACAGCAGCAGGGGACGGTCCTCCACTGGAACCTGTCCAGCCTCCACCTCCATGCGTGGAGATTGAGCGGCGACAGTTGAGGCCATTTGACTTGCCTTCTGAAGTCTGTGATGTTATTCTGGCAGCCAGGTGTCCCTCCACAAAATCGGTATACGCCTGCAGGTGGGAAAAAATTTGTGGCATGGTGCACAGCAAAGGCTGTGGATCCACTCCCTGCCCCTCTTTCTGAGGTTCTCCTCTTTCTTCTTTCTCTTGCCCAGCAGGGCTCTGCTCTGGGCACTATCAAGGACTACCTTTCTGCCATTTCCGCCTTCTTAAGGCTACCTGATCAGCCCTCTTTGTTCAAGTCCCCAGTTGTAAATAGGTTCTTGAAGGGCATCACTCATATGTTCCCTCCTGTTCCTTTCGTGATGCCTCAGTGGGACTTGAACCTTGTTCTGACTTATCTGATGTGCGCTCCCTTCGAGCCACTTCATAACTGTCTCTTCGTCTACTCACCCTTAAGACTGCATTCCTGGTTGCCATCACCTCTGCCAGGAGAGTGAGTGAGCTCCAGGCCCTTTCTTCTCATCCTCCTTTCCTTTCTGTCCATCCGGACAAAGTTGTGTTGCGGACGCGACCCTCTTTCTTGCCCAAGGTAGTCACAGCCTTCCACATCGGGCAGTTCATCACCTTGCCCACCTTCTTTCCGCCTCCGCATCCCTCGAAAGAGGAAGAGAGGCTCCACCGTCTGGACCCAAAACGTGCACTCTCATTCTATCTGGATCGCACATGCCCGTTCCGGGTGGATGACCAACTCTTTGTTGGTTACGTGGGCGCTAAGAAGGGAAGGGCGGTGCACTAACGAACCATTTCCCGATGGGTCGTCTTGTGCATCAAGGCTTGTTATTCTTTGGCTAAAAAGGGGCCTCCTGTGAGGCTGCGTGCCCATTCCACTCGGGCCACGGCGGCTACCACTGCCCTGGGTCGTGGAGTCCCCTTGCAGGACATCTGTCAGGCAGCTACGTGGGCCTCGCTGCACACATTCGCAAGACACTCCTGCCTGGACAGCCAAGTCCGGAGAGATGGCTTTTTCGGCCGCTCCGTTCTCCAGGACTTTCTGGTGTGATCATTGGTTCGCAGACCCACCTCCGGGGTTGGTATTGCTGGGGTATCTATTCTAAGGTAAGGAATCTAATACTAACCTGTTTCTTTCAGATGCACAAGTTACTTACCTTCGGTAACGATATATCTGTAAGTAACAGTAGTTAGTATTAGATTCCTTACCGCCCCACCCATCCTCCCCGTTCTGCGAACCGATATCTAGGGTTAAGGTCATCCCCTTTCAGGGCCCTAGTTTCATGGCACCAGTGTTGGTTTTTATCATGGCTCTGCGTTTCTGGCACGGAGGGCGGCGTCTAAGTACTCCGACGACGTCATATCGGCGACGACGGACGCGGAGCCGCAGACGACGCCTACCGAAGTGCAGGGGTACTGCTATGCAAAATTTTCCGGATCCAGTCTGACGCCTGGGGATATTCTAAGGTAAGGAATCTAATACTAACTACTGTTTCTTACAGATATATCGTTACCGAAGGTAAGTAACATGTGCGAAAGGCTGGTGAGGTTGGTACCAGGTCAGCTGCTTCTTCTCTCCTCTCTGCTTTTGAAGCACTTTTGTGTCCTCTCTCTTCTTAGGTCGTCAGGAACTGCTTCTCTGGTGCCAGGGGCTTCCCTAAATTCTGAATTTAGGGGCGGTAGGGGAATGTAGGGTAGCAGCTAATGGGCTACAGACACTTGGGGTCACTATGTTCCTATATGTCCACTTCCTGTGCAAAGTGGCCATAACGCTGTCCCAGAATCCCTAAGTATGCCAGCACAAAGATGGCTACTTCTGAAAAATCATGTTCACCTCGCAGTAGCCCACTTTTGGTCTGGTACTAGCCTGGAGGTGGCACGCCTACCCGACTAGCTAATTTTCCCACTGTCCAGCTATCAAGGGGGCTCTGGATGGGGGGGGGTGGCTTTCTCTCCTGTGAGGGGAGCCAGGTTCGCTTTCCAAAGAAGGCAGCTTCTTTGAAGCTTGCCGGCCTAATGAGGCCGGCCCTGTGGAAGGGGGTGTTACACCTTTTTTCCGGACATGCCATAGTCTGGGTCTCCTGAGAGCCACTGCTCTCACCCTAGGCGGTCTGAACAGTGTCTTGGGCGGCAGGCTGGCAGACACCAGTCCGCAAGCATGCCAGAGGCTGGTAGGTTTTCAGGTGCCACATCTAAGGCACCATCTGGGTGCATGTGTTGGTAAATCCAACACTGGCATCATTGTGGGTTTACCAATACAAAATGTTTGATGCCAAACATCCCTATTTTCATGTAGCTTGGGAACTGTTTTTCACCAGTGTCCAGCACAGTTTTTAAAATGACTTCCCTGGTCACTTGTACTGTCAGTAATAGGACTAACCAGCACAGGGACATATCTGCTCATGCAGATACGCCCTCACATGTAATATTCAACCCCCTGCCTTAGGACTGTTAGGCTTCCTGTAGGGGTGAATTACAAATATTACATGCAGTGTTAGGGACATGGCACACAGGGATGTGTGACATGTCCTGTTTTTACTTTTGTCTGCATCAAGACTTGCAGCCTGCAATAGTAGTCTTGCAGGTGCTTGGTGAGGGGTCCCTCAGGGTGGCGCAAGTCGTGCTGCAGCCCTTAGGGACCTTCTCTAGTACCTCAGTCCCTAGGTACCCGCATACCGTTTACTAGGGGCTTACAGACCGTGCTAAAGGTTTTGCCAATTGGGGAAACAATTGTACCATCTTTAGGAGAAGAACACTGGTACTGGGCACCTGGTTAGCAGGAATCCAGTACACTTCAGTCAAAGTTGCATCAAATACCAGGCAAAAAATGGGGAGGGGGGGTACTGCAACAAAAACCCATTTTCCTACAATTGTGAACATTTTTGCCAATCCTGTGGAGTGCCACAGAAGCAAGGCCCCATCGGTGGATTGGTGTAAGAACTTGCACTAGGCTTTCATAATTAAGTCCAAGGTATACAAAATAGCCTTCCCACAGCTTTCAACTTGGACACGGATACTGGTAGTTCAGCTCAGGATATTACTCTAACTTCTTGTGGCCTTTCCGAGTTTAGCACCATTTTTCTGGAGGTCTCCAGGACTGCGATCTTAAATCTGGTTCTCCGAATGATCCGTGCCCCACTTCCATTTTGACATTAGGTGTGGATGTTATTAACCTCATTCTGAATGCGGTGCTGAAAAAGTCTTTAGTCACCTCTATGGTGCCTTTATGCTGGAAGAGAGCCAAAATCGTCATTCTATTGAAAAAAAAAAATACTTGTGCATCTGGATTCTCTAAGGAATTATAGGCCAGTCTCCCTCCTTCCTGCGCCTTCTACTCTAGCTGAAAAAATTGTGAATCATCAGCTCTCTAATTATTTAGAGGTGCTTACTTACCTTTTCTCTAGGAAATGTCCCAGTGTGATATCTAGGTGTATCACACTGAGTAGAAAAAGTAATCTAAAAAGTAATCTTCAAAGTAATCTAACCATAATTTCCACTGTATTGAAAGCATTTACATACCTATAACAAAGTCCTTTTGGTTAGAGTGGCAGACTCTGATGCAGAGGCCTGGCCCGGGACCAGGGTTCAATTCCCGTCGCGGCAGGGTCTTGGGCTCAATGTCCTCGGACCCGATAATTCTCTCGCCTCGGTGCCTACTCTAATCATGGGTCCCACTCTGCAACTCTGGGCTATAGCTTGCTTAATCTCCACACCGGCCCTAACGCTAGGATGCCTGGCTTCACCTTGGGGTGCCCAGGAGTGGGCACCTCACAGGAACAGGCCTTTTATAAGCTCAGGATTATTATTATTATTATTATTATTATTATCATTATTATTATTATTTTCATTCAGCTTGCTTGTATTGTTCCACCTGCCTTGAACATTATCCTATACACTTACCTGTGCCAGGCTTGCTTGGTTCTAGGAAATAAATATAACTAAATAATATTTTTTATACAAATCAAATTGGTCTGAGTTCAGTCTTTGAATGTGTGATATAATTTGCTGATTGAGTGTTTACAACAAATTCTTAACACTACCCTCTGATAAAGCCTTACTGCTTACCCACACTACCACAAATAGATTAAGGTGCTATCTACTTTTACCTCTGTTTACCTTTGGGGTTCCACTGGACTCTGTGCACACTATTCCTCATTTTGGTATAGTATTTACAGAGCCAGCTTCCTACAAATAGGCTTCTTCATCCGAGCCAATCAGGATTAAGACCTAAGTATAGTACTGAGACGGCCTTGTTTGATGCCTTGTATCTTATAAAAAGTACCATCCCTGCTGGCGGCAGGGGAGTCCTTGTATTTTTGGAACTGTAGGCAGCTTTCTTGAGATTGGCATCAGATATAATGCCTGGAAATGGCTTGTCATTCCTTGAGGATAGGTGTCAAGAAGTCTGGTTACCTTCGTATTCCTCTGCTAGCCGAAGTGTTTGGTTGGAGTCTCTGAGGGCTCAGCACTTAGCCCCACTATTTTTAATATCTATAATCTCTAATCTTGCTGCAAAGACTGCACAACAAGTTATATGCAGGGTACAGACTGCAGTGTGTCTGAACTTTATGCAATGATAGGTGATCAAATAGGGGACATATGTTTATTGCTCATATCTTATGTGGGTGGGTCTCAAACTTTGCCTTCAGTTTCTTATGCTCTCCACTACTGAATATTAGAAGCCTGTTAACATGGTTATTATGGGAAAGCTGTATACACAGGGTTATACTGAAGCTGGGGTAATCCAGGGGCACTGTCCATAAGTGGATCAAACTAGGTGTATTGCCCTGTGCCTGAGTAAGCCATGTAGCACATTGTTGCTGACTGAACCAGGTCTATTTACACTGGGCTACTCTGAAGCTGGCTGACTATTATTAATTACACTGAAGCTGGATGAGCAGCATTGCACGGAGGACAGTTTTTCTGGGTTTGGTATGCTGTAGCTGAACACCAAAATCTATATACATTTTTCCTCAGTGGGATTGAGCTGCCTCTACATGACACTGGAATTGAGCCCCTGGAAATCCTGAAAAGCATGGGCCTGACACTCATTCCGCTGGTTGACGGTGGCATTGCAAGAAGGGTAAGTTTATGATCAAGGGATCACTGGGGTGTATGTCTAGGCTGTGACGCCTGAAAGGTCAAGCCTTCCTCATTTTCACCAGCATTTATGGCTCTACAACTTGGGAATGTAATGCATAATTGAGACTGAGAAACTGTCAGATCAGTGACAAATGGCATAACGTTTTAGCCATATATATTGTTACTGGCAGTTTGTACTCTAATAGGAATTTCTGGTGGATTCCAGAGGAAATTAGCACTTGGAATTGCTGAGTTGTTGGCATATCCCAACTTTGGTTTGTTTTCCTTTTCCTTTATTTAATCTTCTACATTGGTTCATGTCTGAGCCTCCGAATCTTAATTGTTCTGCCTGTTAATTCGCAGGTTTAGGAACAACTTTCTCTTTCATTTGAAGTTCATTTTGTATTCTATAAAAACACTCTTTTTTTTTTTTGCAGAGTTTTATATAGCGCGAACTAGAACCGAACCAGTTATCAGAGCGCTTTACATAGCACCAGTTACGTTACATGAGGACACACTTTCATTTTTTTAGGCACGGGGAGATTAAGTGATTTGCCCAGAATCACAGGGGGTTTTTGGCGTCGTTACCGAGACTCGAACCAAGTTCCCCAGGTCCGAGGTCGAGCGCCTTAGCCGTTAGGCCAACCCCTCTCCCCTACTCCTAACTTGAATGGTTCCTTGTGATGTCTGAACAAACAGTTATGCAAAGGCAACAAGGACTTTTCACATCAGCTGCACTAAGCTATTGCTGCAATTGGGTCACTACAACTCGCATCACTTGTTTACCTGTCATATTTTGTTTTCAGAATGATGGCTCATCACTGGGCCTACTGAGTCTGAAGTTCATTGCCGGTTTGGCAGAAGCACCAGAAGTTGACAAGAAAGTGCTCATTCCACTAGCTGTCCAGATCATCTCTCCCCCTTTTTTGGGAAGTACAGTAGTGACTGCTGGGCCGGCACAGTTTGGCTTGGATCTCACCAAACAGGAGCATGGGGTAGGTTCATAGTTCTATTGCTTCATTTGCAAGCTATCAGAGGGTCCATCTCTAAAGTGCGAACACTTGTCTTCCTGCAGGTAAAAGGGAGCTTGGCAAAAAGTATTCCTTATCCAGCTTGTTCGGAGATCCTAAATGTTGAGGAAGTACGAGGAAAGATTGTACTGGCCCAGAGAGGAGACTGCATGTTTGTTGCTAAGGCCAGGAATTTGCAGAAAGCCGGCGCGAATGGCATAGTATTCATAGGTAATATAAAACACAGTGGTCATTTCATATATTCATCTAAATCCAGCATGTTTTTCTTTTTTACTTTGTGCTTTCACAGGAACTCTCTATTTAATAACAAGAAACCTAGTAATACTGCTTGTAAGCAATGAAATCACTACAGAGATCATTTAGAGTTTGGCGGGATGGGAGAACTACTGATTTGACTGCCAGTGGAACAACTGCCATCAATCAAAGGTGGCTATCTGTCCACCACACGTTTACCACCTTTTATGCATCAGGATGGCATGCCTCCTGAGGCATATTTTCCCTGGTCAGCTATGTGAGAATTTGTGGTCCTGGCCATAGAAAAATAATAATGCCCATGGACAGGGAAAGACTGCCTGCATGGCAGGGCCATCATTTTCTTTTTCTCATTCACTTAGGGGGCTTGGTTATGAAATGCAAAAGAAAATGACAAACAGGCCAGATCAACATGGCTGCTCCCTCAACATTCAGCTTTTCCTAAAATGCATTTGTGACACCAGCGGACGCATGTTGTGCATAGAATGACCATGAGATCACCACTAGGCAGGTGAGGATCGTGACATGTGATAGACTGTTCTTCATGCAAAACTTAAATGCCCCCTGAATCTCTACACGATAACGGGAGTGGCAAAAAACAAAACAGCACAAATTAACTGCTGAAGAACTTCATGACCAGTAAATGATTTTTACTTGCAGTGTCTTGATTCTGAGTTGAGGATCAAACTTGGTCAATCTCAAAATACAGTACTATTCTATAGCAGTAAGCAGAGACCGAAGGGTGCAGATTTGCCAGGTTGCACTGGCTATCATTTGACAGTTAATTTGTGTGACAGGGCTCTCATAGCATGTAGTTCATTGGAGTCCTAGTGGGAGCTTCCATGTTTCAGACAGATTTTCCGAGCAGTGATAGCTTAATGTGGTGATGAGTCTGGAAGTTTTTTGTTTTGTATTCAGGCACCACTGCAAAATCGTTTCCTTTAACCACCTAAGGGGAGGACCCAATTTCTCTTGAACTAATTGGGGTTGTCCTTTTATACCCTTCAACGTCTCCTATAGACTTCCTGTTGCTCCAGGTTCCAGGCATTATTTGGCTAAACCTATTTTGTTTATATGTTCTGATGGATACTTCATAGCCACATATTCCTTACCTTTAGAGTATCCCGCAGGCGCCAGATTTGATCCAGAAAGCTTTCACATCAGTGCTATGCATGCTGGTAGGTGGTGTAGTGCGACTCTGCATTGACTCCGTTCTACCCTGGAAGTGACAGAGTGAAGCTGCATACGTATGCCAGTTCTGTGCTCGGACGTCCGTTCCTTGCTTTCCCAGCTTTCGAATGCAGATCTGAAGCGCTGGTCCTCTTTTTCTTGTTTGATTGACAAGTTTTTTCTCAAAACATTTAAACATTGTGCAAGGGAACAATGTCCCCTCTAAAAACTACAGGACTTAATCCTTCTTGTGTTTCTCGAAAATAAATGTCAGTGACAGACCTGCACCAAGTTCGCTTTGGTGTTTGGGCTCCAGACTTTACTCCAAGTTGTGTGAGGAATGGGCTCTCATGAACAGGAAGCCAATCTGGGACTGTGAAGCAAAGCTGTATGTCACTGAACATCCGAAGAAACCATGCAAGTCCTCTTCACAGTCAAAGCCTTCTGGTAAGTCAAAGTTTAAATCAAAACAGAAACACAGAAAGGCCAAGCGGGACTCGTCCTCATCCCACCACTCTCTATCTTCAGAGAAATCATGAGGGCATCAATGTGCCACTTAGTCTTGCGTCCCATATCCCATTGAAAACCCAATTCCACTTTTGGTCCAGAAGCACCCAAGTTCCCTAGGTCATCAGCAATCTGCAACAAATAGATGCTTTTAGAGAAACTCATTTCCCTCTAGATTGCTTTCGAACCCCAAGGATCTGCAGGGGCCTCCCTTTGGGTATTACCCACAGATCTGTCCTGTTCGCCCTCTGTGCCTCATGAACCCGCCTGTGGCTCCGCACCGACCCTACTGCTGATGTCCACTCTGGACCCTAAATCTGCCCCAGTCCCATCGACGTTGATGCTGGCCCAGATGCCACCAGCACAAGAGGAGGACCCTTTAACATTCTCTTGGCCGACTCCAAGCTGAACTCATCTTTGCCATGACCGAGGTCACATCTCGATTTCACACTATTGCAGCCTGTCCCCACATGGGTATCACACATAATAATGCCTCTATCACAAAGCCGCCATCAGGTGCTCCATCAGCTCTTTTGCTTCGACTCAGTTCAAAGCCAACTACCACTTGGGGATCACAATGGGGATGATTTTCACCCACAACATAATAACGGCTGCCTATACATAGACTTATAAGAAGCCAGTCTGTAAGGGTCTCCAGGTGGGGGTCAAATAGCCAGATCTTTAGGTCCTTCCTGAGTTGAGGCAGTGACTGTGATTGCTGAGGTGACGAGGCAGGGTGTTTGCTGCAAGGTAGGAGAAGGATTTTCCTCCGGCTATGGTCTTGCAGATACGTGGGTCTGTGGCCAGGGCCAGTTGGGTGGGGCGGAGGTCTCTTCTGGGTATGTGGAATGCGAGGTGGTGGTTGAGGTACGCAGGTCCCGTGCCATGCACGGCTTTGTAAGCGTGTGTGAGGAGCTTGAAGGTGATTATATTGTTGTCTGGGAGCCACTGGAGTTTTCTCAGGTGGTCGGTGATTTGGCTGCGACGGGGGATATTGAGGATGAGTCTAGTCGAGGTGTTCTGAATGTTCTGCAGTTTCTTGAGGACATTCTGCGTAATGCCTGCGTAAAGTACCTTGCCATAGTCTATTCTGCTGCTGATTAATGCGTGGGTGACCATCTTTCTAGACTCTGTGGGGATCCTTTTGAAGATCTCTTGGAGCAGGGGTACTGTGTGGAAGCAAGATGATGAAACGGCGGTTCATGGTGAGCGAGGAGTCCAGGATAATGCTGAGGTTCTGCGTGTGGTCTGTGGACTCCAAGTGCTGTGGGATACCAGGAGTCGTCCCAGGTGGAGGAGGTGGAGTCCATGCTGAGGACTTTGGTCTTCTATGAGTTGAGCGTGAGGCAGCTGTTCTTCATCCAGGTGGGGACAGCTTTCATCCCGTCGTGAAAGTTGGTCTTGGCAACTGTGGGTGTGTTGGTGAGGGAGAGAATCAACTGGGTGTCGTCGGCATAGGAGACTATGTTGAGTTTGTGGTTCCTGACGATGGCTGCAAGCAGGGCTATGTAGATGTTGAAAAGAGTAGGGCTCAGGGAGGAGTCCTGAGGCACTCTGCAGCTGGTCTCTGTGGGTTCCCAAAAGAACAGAGGTAGTCTGACTCTGTGTTCGGCTGGTGAGGAAGGAGCAGATCCATTCCAGGGCATTGTCACGAATCAGATGCTGGCGTCGTGGAGTCTTGTTCATAGGGTGTAGTGAGAGATGGTATCGAAGGTGGCCAAGAGCTCCAAGAGGATGGGGGCTGCAGTTTTGTCTCGGTGGAGGAAGGCACTGATGTCGTCTGTGGAGTCGAGAAGGGCGGTCTCGATGTCGAGGTTGCTTTGGAGGCCGGATTGGGAGAGGTCCAGGATGTGGTTCGCTTTGATGAACTCGGAAAGTTGGGTGTTGATGGCCTTTGTGATGACCTTGGCTGGGAAGAGGAATAGGGAGATGGGTCTGAAGTTCTTGAGTAGATTTCGGACCAGGCTGCCAGTAGAAGGAAGTGCTTCCTTTGCTGTGGTGATTAGATGCTTAGTTAAAAGAATGTATTTACAAATGTTTTGCAGACTGGGCAGGCCACATCCCAGCCATTACTATTGTTTATTGAAGTCCTAACTGACACAGTGGGCACCTGGTTTAAGCCCTGTCCTTGCACAACAGTGAACAGACAAGTAGCCAGACACCACAGACCGGCGCCACGTGACCCTGATTTTTTGACTCAACACTCTACTCCAGAGTCTGGTGAATACTAATTCTGCCTTTTGACAGATCTCACCTATTTGGTGAAAAGGCTGATTGTGCACTGGAATGCTTCAAGAAGAGCTGGATCACAGCATATTTTTTGGGTCTTTCGACCCTTGTTGGACAAGTCCCTCAGCAATTTCAACCCTTTCAAAGTTACTCTAAGGTGTGGCCTACAGGCAATGCCAGGGCACTCCACCCCCACAGTAGTCAACCCAGTACTTTTGAGTTGGGGACAGGGATCAGGCATGCGATGTTTAGGTCCCCAGGTGCACAGATCTTCCCAGTCCATCCAAATCACTTTAGTTTTTCCTTAGTGGCACACAACCATGGTCCTTCAGATTGTTGGCCACCGCTATGCCCATCCATTTCTTTGCAACCCCCTGCCTCTTCTGTCAACATATGAGCAGATTTCAGAAGAACACCTATCCATCTTGTTACGGGGGTGCAATCTCTATGGGCCAAAGGGGCTGTAGAAGGAGCACTGGATGTGGAAATCGGGATTGGTTGTTATTCCCACCATTTTCTCATATCGATAAAGGAAGATGGACTTCATCCTGTTTCAAATCTTCGCCCTCTGAATTCATTCCTGTGGAAGGACAATTTCAGGATGCTCACACTTGCCCAGTTTCTGTCCACTCTGGAACTTGGCGATTGGACAGTAGCCCTGGACCCTACAGGACACGTACATTCATGCACTCGTCCTACAGTACCACAGATGTTACCTTCAGTTCAAGGTAGGCCAGGAGCATTTTCAGTTTGGTGTGCTCCCATTTGGCCTTACCAGTTTGCTTCAGGTGTTCACAACAGATATGGTGGTAGTCGCAGCACATCTAAATAGGTTGGGGATTCCAGTTTTCTCCTACCTAGGCAACTGGCCATTGAAGGCGGGTGCGCTACTTTCAGTTGTTGACCACCTCCAGACGACAGCGAACCTCTTGACATTTCTGGGGTTCATGATTAATGTGCCGAGGCCACACCCGACTCCTTTCATAGTAGCCATCATTAATACAGTGCAGTTCAGGGCCTTTCCTCCATCACGACGAGTCCAGAACATTCAGGCTACAAAAGGGGGGGGGGCGGTTTCAGCCTGCCGCCAGGAACTCTATGTGCTCGCTCCACTGTGAAAAAATTTGAGAGCCCCTTGGGTTGCAGTCTCGTCTTCACCAGTTCTTTCACGTACAGGTCCATTGCTTGGTTTCCTTCTGTCTCCGGAATTCCAATTATGCGCACATTATTGCGTCGTGCGCGCCCTTCCTGGTCGTCTAGTTTTTCTGCCAGCATTTTATTCTCTTTCTAGCGATTTTGCCACTATTTCAACTTCCTTCACCCTGTCCGCCATTTTGTGGAGGTCCGCTCGCAGGAGGGAAACATCCGTGCAGATAGATCCAACTGTGGTTTGGACATTCGTTAAGGCCGTCATAATGTCTTCTAGAGTGATCTTCTTCACCCCTTCTCCTTCCTGGGTTTTACCTGTGGATGTGCGTCCTTCTGGCTGCGACGCAGAATTTTTTTCGAATGCGAATTTGTCCAACTTAGCCTGAGCGGCGGCGTTCCTAGGTCCTCTGCCCGCCATTACTTCTTCTTATGTGGTGTGGGCTGTGTCTTGTGTGGTGGAGCAGCCCTCTACCGGTAGCGCGGTTTAAAGAAGGCTATCGAGCATCCGTCTGTGTGTTCAGCCTTGGATATGGCGACCTCTCCTCTTACCTTTATTTCCCACTGTGTCCGCGTTGTTGGCGGTATCAGGGAACGTGGCTTCGCATCGGTTGTATCCTGTATTCCAGTAGCTCGCCCCTAGCGTTTCTCAATGCCACTGCTCTCTCCTTAGTTGTCGGGCAAAGTCTTCCCTTATGGTAGTTGGTAACTTGTGTTTGCTTCGTTCTCTGCAGTAGCCCTGGTCGCCTAGTTGTACTCTGTGTACTTCAGTGCACTTTACGGCTGCTCTTTCTGATGGTGGATTATGGCTGCAGCGTATTCGGTGTCTTCTTCTAGTCCGCCTGCTCGCCGTGTGAGGTGGTGAATGACGCTCGCTGCAATTGTCCCCCGAGTGGCCTTTATTCTAATCTACACGTGCAGTAGTATGTACAGACTGCCTTTCGTCGGTGCAGAGATAGTTCAATGGGGCCTTCTGCAGTGTACTAGCCGCAATTTGCCTGGTCCGGTGGATTATGAGAGTGTTACTGTTGCGGGGGACTCTGTCACGTACCTTCCGCCTTAATATGTCGGGTCGGCCTCTCCGAGTCTTTGCGCCGCGTTCAGGTGCTGTCTGGGTCTTCTTGCGGTCCCAGGCCCTTACGACTTGGGTGATATGGTTTCCGTTCGGATTTGCGGCCCGCTTCTAAGATTGTGGCCCTTCACTGCACCGCGTATGCCGTGGTGGTTCAGGTTGGCTGCTACTCACTGCTGCTTCTGCGTTAAGCTTTCCGCTGCCGCCCCTCGCGGTTGCTTTCTTCCGGCGCGTGGTTTCCCTGTTCGCAGGCCGGGTTACCTGCGCCTTGTGTCGGTGTTGCCGTTCACTTTAGCCCCTGGTCTCCGCTCTGCAAGTAGGCCGCATCTACGTAGTCGGTGACTTCCCGGCTGCGGATTTTTACCGGAGTTTCACCTGCTGTTGCCGCCCGGCCGCGGGTTCAGGCTCTGGCTCTTGGGGTTCCGTGTGGTCCCGGATTCATGTGCGGATTGATTGAAGGCCTGTATTCTCCCCGGAGCTTTTGGGCTAAGCATCTTAGTCGGCTGGTAGCCACGCCCCCAGGGATGCCTAGTTTTAAACCTTGCGAGGACTGTCACCGCCTGATGTCGGTGACAGACCCCCACCGTCGGTGCCTTTATTGCCTCGGGCCGACCATGACAAGTTGTGCCTCTACTGCCGGGCCTTGACCTAGAAGGCTAGACGGGAGCAGTCCCGTAAGCTGCTCGATTTCCGCAGTCATCGCCGTTTGACGAGCCACCACCACTCGTCGGGCTCCAAGTCCTCCGGTAAGTCGACTCAATCGAAAAAGAAGTCGAAGAGGCGTCATCGCTCTTCCGAACTCTCCCCCCCCCCCGACACTCACTTGGCGCGGCAGGGGGTCCGGGCAACAACGCCCACGCGGCTCCGTCGGTGCCGCGTCCAGCTCCACACCCGCCGGTCCCTGGGCTGCACGCGACACCGGAGGAGGTCAGCGCTTTCCTCTCGGCCATGAGGTCACGCTTTCCTCCGCCGAGGCGCCTTCGGGCCCCGCGGTTCCGACTGGGAGCCCTAGCGGGCCGGCGGCTCCGGCCCTGGCGCCATCGGGTGCTTCGACCCCGGCGCCATTGACGACTTCGGTCCCAACGCCGCAGGGCTCCGCAGGATCCAGGCCTGGATGTGGGCCGTTGCCAGTGGACCTCACGACTCCTCCGCTGGCACCGACCCCAAGGGTGTCGCTCCCTGCGCCGTCTCCGGACGAGGTCCATCCCAGTTTCAGTCCGGGTCCGGCGTCGGACCAGCGCCGCTCGGCTCTCTTGAGTTTGGGGCTGCGGTCTGTCAACACCGCCTGCCTTTTGTGGCGTTACACCCACTCTCTGTGGGATACGGTTGCGGACGTGCTGCCACAGTGTCCGGAGGAGGCCCGGACAAAGCTCGCCCAAGCCCTGGCGGAAGGGCGGGATGCAGCACGGTACTCAATTAGATGTGGACTTGACACCACAGACTCGCTGGGTAGAGCGATTGCAACGACGGTGGCGGTTCACCGCCATGCCTGGCTGAGGTCTGCAACTTTTCGGGGGATGCCCAGGCCTCGCGCATGGACATGCTCTTCGATGGCCATCGCCTTTTTGGCGACAAAGCGACAGTGCGCTGGAACGTTTCAAGGACTCCAGGGCTACGGCCAAGTCCTTGGGCCTAGCCCAGCGCCAGCAAATGTCCGCTTTTGGCCCCTTTCGTGGCCAAGGAAGGGGTGCCCCCACACGTCCAGCCAGCTACAGGCCGCAGAACCAGTCTCAACGCGGTCGCGGATGTGGTAACCGCTGTGGCGGTGCCGGGGGACGGCAGGGTCAGTCCACATGCGCTCCCGCAGCATCTGCCTCTAAGCCTTCCTAGTCCGGTATTTCAGGCCCATTCGACACCAGTGGGGGGCAGGGTTCGCCATCACCTCCTCCACTGGCGCACCATCACGTCGGACAGTGGGTGCTGCAAATCATCCGAAGGGGCTACTCCCTCCCCTTCGAGGCGACCCCTCCAGCCATGCCACCGCAGTACCACCGCAGGTCGAGGGATCACTTGAAACTTCTGCAGGAGGAAGTTATGGCCCTCTTGGCCAAGGGGGCAATCAAGCGCGTTCCTGGGCCAGAAGTAGGACATGGTTGCTATTCCCATTACTTTCTTGTATTCAAGAAGGGCAAAGGAGGCCTACGCCCTATCTTGGACCTATGGAGCATCAACAGCTTCCTCCGGAACGAGAAGTTCATGATGCTGACTTTGGCTCAGGTCCTGGCTGCCCCGGACCCAGAAGACTGGATGGTAGCGTTGGACTTGCAGGATGCGTATTTCCACATCCCAGTCCTGCCGGCCCACCGGCGCTACCTGCGGTTCACGGTAGGCCACAAGCACTTTCAGTTCACCGTGCTCCCCTTCGGCCTTACCAGCGCCCCTCGGGTGTTGACGAAAGTGATGGCGGTGGTTGCAGCTCATCTGCGCAGATCAGGTGTTTCAGTTTTCCCCTATCTCGACGACTGGTTGTTGAAGGCGGGCTCGCCCCAGACAGTCGCCTCCCACCTCCAGGTACGGCCGACCTCCTGCACTCGCTAGGGTTCTCCATCAACGTGCCGCAGTCACACCTGTGCCCCTCTCAGAAGCTCCTTTTCATCGAAGCGGTTCTGGACTTTTTTTCCCCCCGAAGAGCGGGTTCGGGATATTCAGGCTCTGATTTCGATCTTTCAGCCTTTATCCCGAGTTTCGGTCAGGTTGGCGCTGCGGCTTCTGGGGCTGATGGCCTCCTGCATCCTACTGGTGCATCACGCCAGGTGGCCGATGCGGGCTCTGCAGTAGGACCTGAAGTTTCAGTGGGCACAGCATCAGGGTAACCTTTCCGACCATGTCCTGATCTCGGAGGGCACTGCGAGTCAGTTGCAGTGGTGGCTCACGAACCGCGATTGGGTCAGCGGAAGATCCCTCTCCCTTCCCCAGCCGGAGCACGTCGTTGTGATGGACGCGTCCCTCCAGGGCTGGGGAGGCCACATGGGAGAGGCGGAGATCAGAGGACTCTGGTCTCCGGCGGAGTCCCGGCTCCATATCAACCTTTTGGAGCTGCGAGCGATTCGTCTAGCACTGAAGGCATTCCTCCCCTCTGTCCGGGGGAGTGTAGTGCAGGTGTTCACGGACAACACCACCGCCATGTGGTACTGCAACAAACAGGGCGGGGTGGGGTCGTGGACCCTTTGCCAGGAGGCTCTGCGCCTCTGGCAGTGGCTGGAACAGCACGGCGTGACCCTGGTGATTCAACACCAGGGCGGACAAACTCACCCGTCGGTGAATGATGGATCACGAATGGCGTCTGAACTCGGACGTGGCGCAAGGCCTCTTTCAGCAATGGGGAGAGCCTTGGTTAGATCTATTCGCCACCGAAGAGAACGCGCAATGTCATCAGTTCTGCGCGTTGGAATTTCCAAGGCGGCACTCGCTCGGCGACGCTTTTCGTCGCGTGTGGAGTTGCGGTCTGTTATACGCCTTTCCGCCTATACCACTTCTGCCCAGAGTGCTGAAGGAGATCAAGCGCGACCGGGCACAAGTCATCCTTGTGGCTCCGGACTGGGCACGAAGGTACTGGTATCCAGAGCTACTCAGTATGTCAGTCGATCCCCCGGTTCGTCTCCCTCTTCAGGAGGACCTTCTGTCGCAGCAGCAGGGGACGGTCCTCCACCCGAACCTGTCCAGTCTCCACCTCCATGCTTGGAGATTGAGCGGCGACAGTTGAGGCCATTTGACTTGCCTCCTGAAGTCTGTAATGTCATTCTGGCAGCCAGGCGTCCCTCCACAAAGTCGGTATACGCCTGCAGGTGGAACAGATTTGTGGCATGGTGCACAGCAAAGGCTGTGGATCCTCTCTCCGCCCCTCTTTCTGAGGTTCTCCTCTTTCTTCTTTCTCTTGCCCAGCAGGGCTCTGCTCTGGGCACTGTCAAGGGCTAGTTTTCTGCCCTTTCAGCCTTTCTGAGGCTGCCTGATCAACCTTCATTGTTCAAGTCCCCTATTGTAAATAGATTTCTAAAGGGCATCACACACACGTTTCCTCCTGTTCCGTTTGTGATGCCTCAGTGGGACTTGAACCTTGTTCTTACGTTTCTGATGTGCGCTCCCTTTGAGCCACTTCACAACTGTCCTCTCCGCCTTCTTACTCTGAAGACTGCTTTCCTGGTTGCCATCTGTTCTGCCAGGAGAGTGAGTGAGCTCCAGGCCCTTTCTTGTACTCCACCTTTCCTTTCTGTCCATCCGGACAAGGTTGTGCTGCGTACTAAGCCTTCTTTCCTGCCCAAGGTTGTCACGGCCTTCCACATTGGGCAGTCTATCACCTTGCCAACCTTCTTTCCGCCACCGCATCCCTCTAAAGAGGAAGAGCGGCTCCACCGTCTGGACCCAAAACGTGCGCTCTCATTCTATTTGGATCGCACACGCCAGTTCCGGGTGGATGACCAACTCTTTGTTGGTTACGTGGGCGCTAAGAGGGGAAAGCGGTGCACAAGAGGACCATCTCCCAGTGGATCATCTTGTGTATCCAGGCATGTTACTCCTTAGCTAAGAAGGAGCCCCCTGTTGGATTACGGGCTCATTCCACCCGAGCCACGGCAACTACAACTGCCCTGGGCCGGGGAGTGCCCTTACAAGACATCTGTCAGGCAGCTACGTGGGCATCGCTGCACACGTTTGCAAGACACTACTGCCTGAACAGCCAAGTCCGGAGGGATGGCTTCTTTGGCCGTTCTGTCCTCCAGGACTTTCTGGTGTGATTATTGGTTCGCAGACCCACCACCAGGGTTGGTATTGCTGGGGTATCTATTGTAAGGTAAGGAATCTATCACTAACGTGTCTCTTTCAGATGCACAAGTTACTACTTGTGTAACGATATATCTGTAAGAGACATTAGTTAGTGATATATTCCTTACCGACCCACCCATCCTCCCCGTTCTGCGAACCGATATCTAGGGTTAGGGTTATCCCCTTTCAGGGCCCTAGTTTCAATGGCACCAGTGTTGGTTTTTAACATGGCTCAGCGCTTTTGGCGCGGAAAAGCTGTGTCTAAGAACTGACGTCAGCACGCGGAGGCGGCGTCTAAGTACTCCGACGACGTCATCACGGCGCCCACTACGCCGACGACGGACGCGGAGCCGCAGACGACGCCTACCGACGCGCAAGGGTACTGCTACGCAAAAAATTTCCGGATCCAGTCTGACGCCTGGGGATATTCTAGGGTAAGGAATCTATCACTAACTAATGTCTCTTACAGATATATCGTTACACAAGTAGTAACTTGTGCATCACTTGTTTGAAGATGATGGTGCCTCTGTCTGAGGCAGCCAGTCTATCTAATAGGCAAAAGTCTAAACTCTGGTTTAGTTTGTCCATTTATCACCAAAGACAGATGTGAAGAACAGCAGAAAGAAGATGGAGGGAGAGAGAATTTGAGAAAAACAGGGCTTGCTGTAGGAAGCATCTGCAGCTCCATTCCCAACAGGAAAAGGCAAAAGCTGTATTATACTACGATTATAATGGAAGTCACAACATCGTGTTGCTAGGGGGTTCAGTTAGCTTACTCATCCATCAGGCCTCTTCCTGATTGCGTTGCCTTTACAGAGTTTGGTAACCAACAGAGACTCTTGCCTTTCAACACAAGATCATTATAATCCAGCACAAAATATAAATAATCTCTAGTCAGGAACTCAAATGTTTTCTCCTTTTTTCATTGGGTGAGGCACTGTTGAGTCTTTGCCCAGCAGCATGTTGTGTTATCTGTCCCTGGTATGGCAAGTTGTGGTCTCACAATAGATTAAAATAGCTATTGTGACTCCCCGCAATAAAAAAAGAAGGTCTTCCCATGGATGACAGACAATTTTTGACCATGTTCTTATTTGCCGGTCTCAGCCAAGTATCGGAGGGAGTGGTACATGAAATGATCCAGAAGCATGTTTGTAAGTTTTACTTATTCAGTGAATGTTAATTAGGATTTCAACTGGGGCATCGTACAGAGACAGTCATTTTTTTTGCTTGAACCTGTCCGTGTTCTATGATACAATAGATCACTCTGTTCTTCTGGAACGGGAACACTTTTCCCTATGGATTTGAGGTACAAAGCTTGGCTGTAATCCGCTTTAGACTGGGTTTAGTGATTAAGATAATTATCCCATGGTGAGAGAGCTTTGTTTTTGCACTGCCACAAGATTCTGCAGTTTAACAATTGCTTTTTAACGGGTATATGGCTGACTTTCAACTGGACTAGACTTTCAGCACTAAATAGATGACACACAAATAATAAGGGTTCATCTGGAGGAAGGTAGGCGCCAGGCTCTGTTCCCACATTCTTACGGGTTCACAGACATTGTGGCCTCTCAGTGGCAACATTTAATCATGGAATCTTTGCCTTCATCCATGAGCCTTCATCAGCAACCACAGCAAGCACAGAATTAGCTGTTGTTTAGAAAATACCTTTAAGAAAACTCTGATCACTTGAGCATTCTCGAGTATCAGTACACTTAAAAAGGAGTTTAGCTCCAACTGTCAGTGTTCCACAGTGTTTTGTTGCAGGACAGAACCTCTCCAGCTCTTCTAAGCTTCCTCAATTGTCTTTCTACTCACCACTGCTCCACATTTTTCTCTTTGCCTACCCCTTAGTGTGTACTCTTCCACTCTTCCTAGTCTTTTAGTTCCAAATGGTCCTCTTTGCCTTTTCAGTGCCATTATGCTATTTTTCTACTCGCCTACTATACTCAGCCCGCGTCATACAGATACCTTTATTACCAGGCATTTTCAGATCAGAATTTCAACTAGCAGTGCGTCACTCCAGGCTTCTGGTTACTGTGCTATCACTGCCTAGTCTGCAGCTTGTCAACTCTACTGCTGATTACTATTTCACTCCAGAACCATTTGTAGTGGTAAGTTCGAAGACCAATCTTGAAAGGCAGAAATTAGACTGACATCATCCCTGAGGCTTGGTGCTCCCTCTTGTAAGCTAGGAGGCGTGCACCATTTCAGAGTGAGGGTGGTTGTACTCCATCCCCTCATGTCTGACAATAGAGAGAGTAAATAACAGCTTCTTGTGGGGACGAGAGTAAGTAAACCAGCTTTCAGTGGCTGAAAAATGGAAATATCACAAAATGGAGTGTCTATTTCATCTTAATCTCTGTTTTCTTGGCCAGAGTTCCTTATGGCAGCATCATGAACCATCTCTACCGTTAAGATCCTAAATGTCTATACTGACCATCAACTCACTTTAGGTCCTAAAATTAGAACAGAAGTGAAAAGTTTGTTCCAGACTGGCCCGAAATCTTGTTCCGTTCTTGGGCTCAATGAATAGGGCTGCATTTATGAGGGTTAACATTTTATTTTGTATGGCCTATGATAATGTCCTTCATGACAAGATAACTGCTGGACAGATTTAACGTGTTCCAGATGGCTCAAGACCAAGCATTGTGATTGATTTATAGAGTGAAGGAAGCAGATTATGCTGTGCTTCATGGAATTAAAGGTACTATATCCGGCCCATAGAGCTACTTATTACAAAGGTGATTTGTGCCTTAAAAAGTCATTAGTCAAGTCAAAAACCACTTTATTCGATTTAGTTAAAAATCATAAAAGCATACTACGGCAAATAAACAAATCAGATACATGTTAAAATTTACATACAATACAATATATAAAAACAATAAAATGGGTCAGGTTAAAAGAAGAGTTTTGCGTGTGGTTCCTGTAACTCAAGAATCACCCCTTCCTCGCACTCCTTTCTATTTTCCTTAATCAGTAACAAGAGTCAAAATAGATATATTCATTCCATTTTATTTTCAAATTTTTTTTTTTTTTTTTTTTTCATTATTCTGTTTTCATGATTTCTTCCTTGTGTAATATTGTCATCATATCACGTGTTAATCAGTTTATACTTCCCAATGCATTTCAAGCAATACTGCCCTTCCTCAGGGGATTCTCTTTTTCTGCAATGGTTAACATAATGAGTGTTAAGCGACTGGAATACTATTTTACTAATTTCATACTGTGTTACATCAAAACATAAACAACAAACAGAACATTTTTCCAAAACAAAATATCCATAACCTTTGGACCAAATTTGGTAGTGACTAAGACTTTGGGGTAGAGTGTGACCTTATAACCCGTTTGTGAATGCAACCGTTATTGAAAGGCCAACTGACCTTTGCTTGATAGTCGGTAACTTTCTGCTAAAGATAGATGTCGAAATCACGACCTGAAAAGTAAAGTGTCCAACCGTTACTGGTGCTAGTAAAATGCTAACGCGGTTACTTTAGATTGAAATGTCGTCCGACGGCGTTTTACCTGAGCGACTCAAGGTCTCTCCTCTCGGTCTTCATTCAGCGGCGTTTTCGGTTTCCGATCATGTGACCGGACGTCGCTTTGTATACAGCGTGAGACGCATAAACATTAAGAACGGACTGTGTGCTGTCGTTCATGTGACCGGACGTTGCTTTGTGTGGAGCGTGAAACGCATAAGCGTAGAAAACGGACTGTGTATAGCCGTTCATGTGCACTAAAAATAAATGTAGGACCTTAAAAAATGCGTTGTGTGTCTCAAGTTTACAATATCCTGTTTGTATCTCATGTACGACTTAATGTTGGAATTGTAACTAAACTATTAGACAATCAATCTTACACGTTACTTGGGGTTAATAACGGTGTTGAAAGAACTGACAATATTTTACATAGTTAAACCTTCATCACATTTCCAATGGTCATTTGCAGTACATTATTTACATTTGGTTCAAAGAAAACAATTAAAGTCCAATTTCTCATTAAGCCCCGATGGATTCATGGTATTGAGGTGATTGATCCAGAAAGTTTCTCTCCTTAGCAAGTGACTAGCATTGTCTCTCCCTGGCAAAATTGGAACAATTTCTAAGATACAAAATCTCAGTTGGCTCACATTATGTTTCGCTTCATTGAAGTGTACTGCGATTGGTGACTTTTGATTCTTTAATCGAATGTTACTTTTATGTTCGATTATGCGAGTTTTCAATTTCCGTTGTGTTTTGCCCACGTATGATTTCCCACATGGGCATCTCAGCATATATATAAGGTTCGTCGAGTCACATGTTCCTGAGACTTTCAATTTGATAGGTGTTCCTTTTGTGGGATGATTGATGGTGTTGCTTTTTATAATCGCGGAACAATTTCCACAATTATGGCACGGTAAGGTTCCTTTGTAAGTTTGTATGGCTTCAGTAGAGGTCTGTCTGATCAATTCTTTGACATTTTTTGTTCTTTCATAAGCAAAAATGGGGTCTTTTCTGAAAATGCCTTTAAAATCTTCTTCCAAGGTTAGCAGTGGCCAGTGTTCCTTTGGTCATCGTCCTTTCTTTTTTGTGTGAGTAAGTGTTTCCTTTGTAGTTTGTCCACTCTTTCCGCCGCGGATTCCAAGATGTTGTCAGGATATCCTCGTTTCTTGAATTTATTCAATGTTTCTTCCTTGTGTTTTTGATACAGTTCTTCAGTAGATGCTATTCTTTTTATTCTCAGCAGTTGAGAAAATGGTAGGTGATTTTTTAGTGAGTTTTGATGAAAACTTTTGAAGTGCAATAAGTTGTTCCTGTCTGTTGCTTTCGAAAATACACTGGTGGTGATTTTGCCCTCTTCATTGTTAATTAGTACATCCAAAAATGATAATTCTTTTTTGTGAATGATAAATGTG